>NC_135784.1:20581728-21181728 GCF_051106095.1 Pogona vitticeps
GTATTCTCGAAGGCTTTCACAGCCAGGAACTGATGGTTGTTGGAGGTTTTTCTTCCTAATGTTTCGCCAGTCTCTGTGGCTGGCATCTTCAGAGGACAGGAGTTAGAACTCTGTCTGTGTTCTGGTGTAGTGTGTGGGATTGTGTGTGATAGCTATCCCACACACTACACCAGAACACAGACAGAGTGCTGACTCCTGTCCTTTGAAGATGCCGGCCACAGAGACTGGTGAAACATCAGGAAGAAAAACCTCCAGAACACGGCCAAACAGCCCAAAAAACCCTACAACAACCATTACATTTAGCTGTTAGTCATTTTAGACCCTGAGATCCAGAATTTGGAGCACTGGGGGGAAAAGGCTTAACATGGTTCCTTAATAATCAATAAGCTCAAAAGTCTAATGAGAGAGTAGAGATGTAAGAGATGAATCAGAGTACATAATTGCTCAGCCTGTTAGAACCCATGCTTTAGGGTAGCCATCTCCTGCCTGGTACTAGATGTGCTGGACTACAAATCACAGCATTCCCAGCCAGGAAACAGAAAGTGAGAATTTGTGTCCGTGTGGAGGGCGCCAGGGTAGAGAAGGCTCTTTAAAGAAGCAAATCATAAAACGGGTCAATTGTCCCAAACAATGTGACGATTCTTGTGTGAATGCTCTGATCTGTGCTTTCCTAGTTAACTTTAGAACGGTCTCAATCAACTATGGAAAACTGAGAGCCATCCTGACCTTCCTTGTCCTGACTGGTTGCTGTGCTCCACCCTCTACCACACCGGCATTTTTGTTCCTACCGTGGTCACGCATAAAAAGTAATGAAATCATATTGAAGCATATTAAACTAAAATAAAGTTAGAATACAGTAAGAGTAATGAGATCTAAAAGCACTAGTGCTGTTTTTAAAATAATATGTGAAATAAAACATCCTTCACCTGGACCCTAAGAGTGTAATGTGGGTACTAGGTGTCAAAGAAGGAAAACATACAGTTTCTCTTGGCTTTCTTAGATACATCGGTAGCTATGATGGCAAAATTGAAGAGGAAAAAAAGGAGGGCAAAAGGACAAAATGTTGTACACTTAAAATACTAACAGATTTCTTTCTGTATGAGCTCTCATACATCAGAACCCACTTCTTCTGAAAACATTCCTCTTTTTCCTGTAGATCTATTTGTCTCTTCAGTTGAGTCTTTTCTGAACTCCATCTTTTTCCCAGAAGATAATTGGAGGGAGAAAGATGTGTGTCCAAAATGCGGAAAGATCTTTATGCACAACTTGGAGTTTGCCAGATACCAGAAAGCCCATACAGAAGACGAAAGCTGTACCAGAGAAAATCCCGATGAATGCACTGTGTGTGGAAAACATTTTGCCAAGAAAATAGCATTGGTGCTTCACAAAAAGGACCACATTGGAAAGGAGCACTTTGTAACCAAAGTGTCTGAAAAAGACTTTATGATCCCTCAAAGACTCCACACCGGAAAAAAACCTTACAAATGCCAGGAGTGTGGGAAATGTTTTACTCAGAACTACAACCTTGTGTGTCATAAGAGGGTCCACACAGGAGAGAAACCGTACAAGTGCCAGGAGTGTGGAAAATGTTTTGCTCAGATCTCCAACCTTGTGAGTCATAAGGGAGTCCACAGAGGAGAACAACCATTCAAATGTGAGGAATGTGGGGAATGTTTTGCTCAGAAATCACTGCTTGCAATACATAAGTGAGTCCATACAGGAGAGAAACCATTCAAATGCCAGGAGTGTGAGAAGTGTTTTGCCCACAGTTCACAGCTTGTTAGTCATAGGAGAGTCCACACAGGGGAAAAACCTTACAAATGCCTGGAATGTGGGAAATGTTTTGCTCGAAGCTCACAGCTTGTGAGTCATAAAAGAGTCCACACAGGAGAGAAACCATACAAATGCCTTGAGTGTGGGAAATGTTTTGCTCAGAGTTCACAGCTTTTAAATCATAAGCGTGTACGCACAGGAGAGAAACCGTACAAATGCCAGGAATGCGGAAAATTTTTTACTTGGAAATCAGAGCTTGTGAGTCATAAGCGTGTACACACAGGAGAGAAACCGTACAAATGCCAGGACTGTGGGAAATGTTTTGCTCGAAGCTCTCAAGTGGCTAGTCATAAGAGAATCCACACACGAGAGAAACCATATAAATGCCAGGAGTGTGGGAAAGGTTTTGCCCACAGTTCTGCACTTGTAAAGCATAAGAGAATCCACACAGGAGAGAAGTGAGGGATAGAAGCATAAATATGTTAATAGCATTTCTCTCCTACAATTTAACAAGCAGTGTCAAGGTACCTCACCAGATAGATTCTGGCCAGCTTATTCTGCTCAGCATAATCAATAGGAAAACATCTTAGCATCAATATGTATAGTTTAGAATTTAAAAAAAAATTTTTTTGAAACTGGATCATTTATGGTCTAATATTGTGCACCATTTTTCCTGTTGAGGAAATAGCTCTCTAGTTCATCTTGTTTTTGGTGAAGGAGGCTCAAGCCTCCTTCAGACTTTTAGGGGCTGTTATTGGTGGCTTATTTCTGCCTGAATATTAGGATTCACATATTTTTGTTTTGGGGAGAAACGGTTGATCCTCAATGATGGTCACTTTGTGATCCTGTGACTTGGGGACCCGGGGAAGGATGATGCCACTGTGGCCCGTTCTTCTTTCTTGTGGTAAAGGAGCTCCTACTTCACACTGGAAAGTGAAATATGTGCTGCCAGCCACTCTAAAAGTCTGAAGATCTCCCCACTCCATTTATATCTGAATACGTTTTAGACTCACCAATATTTGATGACCTGCTGAGGAAGGCTGACAGGGGCAAAGTGTCTTTGTTGGTCCTCCTCGATATGTCAGCCGCCTTCGATACCGTCAACCATGGTATTCTCCTGGGGAGGCTCTCCAAGCTGGGAATCGGTGGCCTGGCACTTACCTGGCTCCGATCCTTCTTGGAGGACCGTCCTCAGAGAGTACAGCTTGGGGAGAGTGCTTCGGCCCCATGGAGCCTCAGTTCTGGGGTTCCACAGGGCTTGATTATCTCCCCAATGCTGTTTAATATCTACATGGTATTAAACAGCATTGGGGTCATCAGGGGGTGTGGGGCTTCGTGCCATCAGTAGGCTGATGACACCCAGCTCTACATCTCTGTAAAAAGGTTCAACTTTTCCTCCCGGCAGTTCCTCTTTAAATGAATGGAATTACAACGATGGCATATCAAAAAATAAGTTTTTATTAACGGAACTTGCACTTTCCTTATTAACAGTTTCGTTAACTTCTTTAAAAGCAATGGTTGGGATTTTTCTTCCTAAAATAACATTAAAGGGTTATTTGTTGTTTGTTCTTTTATTGGTAATGATGAGGATAAACCTTCCTGCAATCGTCAGTCTTCTCAGACTCCCTCTGTGAACTGCACCAGTCATGCCTCAGCACGGGTGACGGCTCGAATCCCCCTTGAGTGGTTTTTCTCCCAGTTGAAGGGGAGGATGGCAGACAGAAACCCAGGTGGCGTCCGTGGTCCGCTCTGCCTATTTCCATCTGTGGTGGATTGCCCAGCTGCGTCCCCATCTTGATGCTGGGGTGCTCAACACTGTGGTCCATGCCCTTGTAGTCTTGAGATTAGACTACTGTAATGGGCTCTACATGGGGATACCTTTGAGATTGATGCGGAAGCTTCAAATGGTGCAGAATGGGGCAGCCAGACCTTTGGGTAGAGTGGGCGGCATATAAGTTGAATAAATAAATAAATAAACAAATAAATAAAATATCAGCATATCTCTCCCACTCTGGCTGCTGTGCATTGACTGCCCGTTCATTTCTGCATTGATTTCAAAGTGTTAATGATGACATACAAAGCCCTAAACGGTTTAGGACCTCAATATCTAATGGAACGCCTCCTCCCAACTAGATCTACCTGAACCACTCGTTCTAGTCAAGAAGGGCGGCTGAGGGGCCTAACGCCGAGGGAAGCCTGGAGAGAAAGAACAAGAAACGGGTCTTCTCGGCAGTGGCCCCTCAACTTTGGAACAGTCTTCCCCAGATATCTGTCTGGTTCCCTCACTGGGTGTTTTTAATAGCAAACTTAAGACCTGGCTCTTTAGGCAGGCTTTCCCTCCTGTCATCACTTGAATTTCTTTTCCCCATCTTGTGCCACATTACTATTGCAACTGTCTTCACCCTCCATGTAGCTTTAGGTTCCAATTGTGATGGAGCAAAGTTACACATGCGTGCAAGGCAGAGCCCCATCCAGCGGAGCTGAAAGTTAGAGGGTACATTGGGAGTAACTGTCCATTATTTTTTAATTTTGCTCTCCTCCTCCTTTACAATAATAATGACAATAATAATCAAATATGTTTTGGCCAAAAACTGTTCTTTGGAAAATATGCCTCCCGGTATATGCCTGAATTGTCTGAAAAGAAGACCGAGGACCCATTTCAGGTCTATTTTATGTCTTTTGGTATTTTGTTTCTAGGAGAGGTGATCCACTGTTTATATTTTCCTCAGTTAAGATAGAATCTAAAGTCCCAGACAGTTCTTTTGAGAGGCAATGCATATGGCCTGGACTGGCTGTTCTCTTTTATATTGGGTCCTGAAGAGCCAGCTGTCAGCCAGAATCTTACTGGTGTCTGTGTACAGTTTGCATAATTTGCTGTGTTTAATTGCAGCTAATTGATGAGATGATGAGGTGCATTAGTTGCACAAGTTATACAAAACAAATGGAGATGCCGGTAGGATTCTGGCCACTCAACAGTTGCCCAATTTCAGCCATCATATGTGAAAAAGACCATTTTATTTTAATGTGTGATTTCACTCCTCAAAGTGGCCCTGTTTGGAGTCAGTGAAGCAATTTGTGAATTGCAAGCCTCTATACTAAGGCACGTGGTGGCGCTGCGGGCTAAACCGCAGAAGCCTGTGCTGCAGGGTCAGAAGACAAGCAGTCGTAAGATCGAATCCACACGACGGAGTGAGTGCCCGTCACTTGTCCCAGCTCCCACCAACCTAGCAGTTCGAAAGCATGCAAATGCAAGTAGATAAATAGGGACCACCTCGGTGGGAAGGTAACAGCGTTCCGTGTCTAAGTCGCACTGGCCATGTGACCACGGAAAGATTGTCTTCGGACAAAACGCTGGCTCTATGGCTTGGAAACGGGGTTGAGCACCGCCCCCTAGAGTCGAACACAACTGGACAAAAATTGTCAAGGGGAACCTTTACCTTTATACTAAGGCACAGTAGACATTTTAAAGATTACAATTTTGGTTCATGCATATCCCTCCTCCTCGTCATCATCCTTCAATCTGGAGAGACTATGGTAACATGCTCTGTATGGAGGACTTGGAATAGCGTCTAGTGTGTTCACCTTGTATGCGAATCTGGAGTGTCCTCTCCAGGGCACGAAGCCTGGGTAAAATAATATGGAGGATAGGCTGTTACCCAAACAGCAAATCCCCCCTCTCCACGTCACTGAAATAGTCCAATGGAAAGGCAAGAGCCAATACAACTGGTTTCAGCGACATACGTACATAGTTAAAACCTGTGTGCTCATTTGTTGTTTAGTCACTAAGTCATGTCCGACTCTTCATTACCCCATGGACCAGAGCACGCCAGGCCAACTGCCTCCCTGAGTTGGGTCAAATGCATGTTTGTAGCTTCAATGACACTGTCCAACCACCTCATCCTCTGTCATCCTCTTCTCCTCTTGCCCTCACATTTTCCCAACATCAGGATCTCTTCCAGGAAGTCTTCTCATGAGATGGCCAAAGTATTGGAACGTCAGTTTCAGGATCTGTCCTTCCAGTGAGCACTCAGGGTTGATTTCCTTTAGAATTGATAGGTTTGTTCTCCTTGCCGTCCAGGGGACTCTCAAGAGCCTCCTCCAGCACCACAATTCAAAGGCATCAATTCTTCGGCGGTCAGCTTTCTGAATTTGACCCAACTCCGGGAGGCAGTGGAAGACGGGGGGGGGGGGCTGGCGTGCTCTGGTCCGTGGAGTAACAAAGAATCGGACACGACTAAACGAACAAACGAACGTAGTATGTGCCCATAGAAGAGGTTATGAACTAAAGATGGTTTGACCAGGATACAATCATATGAAATCATAAGGATCCGTTATTACATTGATCAGTCTTTCACTGAGTTCTGTTGCAAAGCTCCAACTACTGTACTCTGGCGAAAAAAACAGAGAGACAGATAAACACGAATCCTGGAAATGGGGAAGAAGGAGGCCTAGTGGGAATTCCCGCTACTGAATAAAACTGATAATAAGAAAAGGGGAAATAGCAAAGCAATTTCTGGGTCCTTCCCTAAAAGCCGGGAGGGACTCCAGATCCCGGCACGCGTGAAACCAAAATCCAATGCGCTGCGAAGGATCTTTCCCCGGTCCTATTTTGAGAGAACTGGAGAATCCACCTGGCAACTCAGGGTTAAATACACTGAGTTCCGGTTCCTAGAAGGGAAGAGATCGTGGGAAGCTCTGAGACTTGCTTATACCGTAGTTCCCTATATAGGAAATGTTCGTGCTTTTAAAAAAAAAAGTCTCTTCCTGTCCCTTCTTCTTTTTCCTCCGGAAGGAAAGTGGGGCTTCGACTGCTCGAAAGGTTGCTTCTCTCTTTCTGGGATCTGGGGAGTCTCATCCTCTTTCCCTCCCTTGCAACTGGGAGGGATGGTGAGTGTATCCCAGTAGGGCTGCCAGGGAGGGTGAGTGGGAGGAACTGGGGGAAGCCACAGAGAGGCAAAGGGAAGCCCCCCCCCCGAACTCCAAACCCAGCCGAGGGAAGGGAAACCCCCAAGACCGGGCAGGAGAGGCAGCCGGAGGGGAACCCCCCCAAGGTTGGAGGGCAGGTGGCTTCCTTTGGGAGCTGCAGGGCAGGCTGGGGGGACAGGCAGCTCTCTAACCCCGAGAAAAGAAAGGCCAAGAGGCTTGGGGTGATGATAGGCAGGCATCACAGTTTCATCTACTCATTACTCCGTCATCTATCTAATGTGCCCATCTCCCTGTACTTTAGCTCTTGAAAAACAAGGGGGAAAATGATTATTTTGTGTGTGTGATGAATTAAAAGTGAAAGAGGTTATTTAGCTCAGTGGTTCTTAACCTTGGGTTACTCAGGTGTTTTTGGACTGCAACTCCCAGAAGCCTTTACCACCAGCTGTGCTGGCTGGGGTTTCTGGGAGTTGCAGTTCAAAAACACCTGAGTCACCCAAGGTTAAGAACCACTGATTTAGCTAATACTGAAAAGGAGGAAAAATTATGAGATGTCCAGGATGCTGCCCTGTGCAGACAGTTTTCTTGTTCTAATAAAGCAACTCCATGTTGGAGTAATTAGGAATAGAACCTCCATCTACTGCAACAGTGTACCTGACAAAAGCAGGAAACATTGTCATGTGACACTAAAGTAACAGAGTAAAATAACTGAAGAGCCATCCCTCAAGGAGGTAAGAGGGACGACTTGTAGACAAAGGGCCTTTTCGGCAGCTGTCCCCAGACTATGGAATGCCCTCCCGACTGAGATTCATTTGGCGCCTACACTGATCATATTTCAGCACCAGGTCAAAACCTTCCTGTTCCAGAAGGCTTTTAATTGAAATTATATCAACTGTGGGTCTAGATGGCAATTTTTAGAGTATCGATTTTAATTGCATTTTAATTGTTTTATCTTTTAATTGTATTTTTATTGCATTTTAATTGTTGTGAGCTGCCCAGAGACCTTTGGGTAGAGAGGGCGGCATATAAATTAAACAAACAAACAAACAAATAAATTTAAAATAAAGAACAAATGACAGGTTGGTGAGGATGTGTAGATTTTATAAATACACCCAATGAGTTAATTGATGCCTAGACTTTTAACAGTCAAGTGATGGTTGCGTGAAGTGTTCTTCCACTGAGAAGGAAGCTTAATGAATGCTCTGTCTGCAGGAAAGAACCATTAAAGAATGGGTCTTTTCTTGTCCCAGTCCAGGGGGGATTGAATTTAAAAGAACTTCACACTCATGCTTCACAAGCCCCTTCCAATTCGTCCTCTCTTCCCTTTAACTAGAATGGATCTCAGTTTTTCCTCTCCTTTCTGACCTTTGATATCTCCTTCCTTCTGGCCTTGTTTGGTGCTCCTTTTTTATTTTCTTGTTTTCTTTAAAAAAAAAGAAAGAGGTCTCCACTCTTGTATCTTTTCCCGTATATTCTTTTGAGCCTTTCCTGCTGTATTTTCTTCCTTTTCACTTCAGTGGATAATCGGGCAAATGCCTCTCCAAAACCCTCTTCCATGAAGCACTGTCCTTGTGGCTTCTCCACCCAGCTCTGTCAGACATGGGCAGAAGGTGCTCCCTTTTCTGGATCTCCACACCATCCCTGCAGTATTGACTCCCAAGGTTTTGTATGGTTTGGTGTCTCCCACTGGCTGGGTATGTGTAGACAGAGGCAAAAAACCTGACTTAATCCCGACTGATGCAGCAGACGTATCAGAAGCAGAAACTGATTACATCTCAGGCTCAGCCCCGAACTTCTTCCACATTATCAGCAGCAAGAAAGGGCTTGAAGCCACATGTTGTGCCTCAAACTCATCCCCAAGCCTCTTCCATGCCAACAGTAAGGAAGGGCTTTAAATGTATTTATTTAAAATATTTTTACCCCCGCCTTTCTCCTTAAAAATGACCCAAGGCAGCTTACAACAATGAAAGGCAATATTTAAAGTTGAAAACAACGAGTATACCACAGTGGTTAACCACTGAGTCAAAGAACATAGTTCAGCAACAAAACAAGGTTGCAAGCAGGCCTTGTGGCGCAGTGGTTAAACCGCTGTACTGCAGCTAATACTGTGCTCACGACCTGGGGTTCAATCCCAGGTAGCCGGCTCAAGGTTGACTCAGCCTTCTATCCTTTCGAGGTCGGTAAAATGAGTACTCAGCTTGCTGGGGGGGGGGGCAATGTGTAGCCTGCACAATTAAGTTTTAAACCGCACAGAGAGTGCTTGAAGCACTATGGGGCGGTATATAAGCAGCACGCTTTGCTTTTTTTTTATTTCCCACCCAAACCAGGGTTGCCAGTCATTTTCAGAACACAAAGCCCTGCCATTTCCAGATGCTTCTTCACCAAACGTCTCCAGAGGGTGCCTCTGTAACTTATAAGGCAGGCTGGGGGAAGCGGCCATTTTGTGTGGGGGGGAAATCACCTTGTGGCAGCCATTTTGTACTGCCTTGTTTACAGCCTTGCTCGCCTCCAGCACTGCTCAGCTACCTCTATTTAGTTAGAATTTAGAAACCAAGCCTTATGGGGAAAGACTGAAAGAACTGGGATTGTTTAGCCTTGAGAAAAGAAGATTGAGGGGAGATATAATAGCACTTTTCAGATACTTGAAAGGCTGTCATTCAGAGGAGGGGGCAGGATCTGTTCTGAAACATCCCAGAGTGCAGGACACACAACAGTTAAGTCACAGGAAGCCAGATACTGGTTGAATACCAAGAAAAGCTTTCTGTTTTAGAGCACTACGGCAGTGGAAACAATGACCTCAAGAGCTGGTGAGTGCTCCAAAGCTGGAGGCATTCAAGAGAAACTTAGGCAACGGCCTGGTAAATACCCTTTGATTTGTATTCCTGAATTGAGCAGGGATGTAGGCCCCTTCCAATTTCATTATACCTTCCAATTTCATTATGCTGTGATCCAGCCACTTTTCTTTAACTATTCTTTTCGCTTGAGAAAGTGATATTTATGAAATCCATGAGGAAGGCTTCTTTCTTTTCTATTTAGGGTTCCGTCACCTTTGAGGATGTGACTGTGTACTTCACCCAGGAGGAGTGGGCACTGCTGGATCCTGGCCAGAAGGCCCTGCACCAGGAAGTCATGGAGGAGAACTGGCAAACTGTATCTTCTCTTGGTAAGGCCCACTCTTTCCCTGGTTGATGCTAAATGCTCTTGTCACGTGAGCAATAATGACTGTTACAATAAGGGCAACAATAATGTTTCTGAGTTGGAATTGTGTTTCAACCCACTATGTGCCAGGATAGGCTACCTGTGGCCCTCCAGATGTCCTGAACTCTTGCTCTCATCACCATTGCAATTTGCTAATGTGGAATTGGGTTGAGAACAGTTCATCATCATCTGAAGAGATCATGGTTCCCAGATTGCACTAGAAGATTCTGGAGGGATGCAGGTCTAAACTGGCAATGTAGTTTTGGTCCTGGCAGCTTAATTGTTACTAAACTATCTGATGATTGCGTGATGGCGTAGTAAGATGATTACCAATGACGGGTGCTGTATTTGGATTTAGTATGAGAATCAATATAATTTTATATCCTCATTCATGATACATTGTCTTTATTTGTCCATGAGAAGTACTGTACAGGCTAAAGGAGAAACACTTTCTGTCCCCATGTTAGAGCAGCTAAAGTATTATGAGATAAATTGAGAGTGCTATGTTGCTTCTCACTACCCCCATCCCTTGTTGCCTGGAAAATGGATCAGAAATACAAAGGACAGAAACATAAAAATGCAAACTTATTGAGTCATAAACCTGTCATGTTCTCTGATAGTAGTCGTCGTTGTTTAGTTTTTTAGTCGTGCTCGACTCTTCGTGAACCCATGGACCAGAGTACGCCTGATAGTAGTCAGTTCCTGAGAAATAGAAGCTATAGCTGGGTAATACTATTTTTGAGACTAACCAAAAGAGTAGACAAGTTTTAAATGTATTAGAAACGCTTCATTGGTTACACAGCATTTTAGAATCACCCACCCTCGTTTGATTGACTGTTTGACACTCCTATGGTTTCAGTTTTAATGAGCAACTGAATGGTCACTTAACAACTAAAAAGTATCTGTCCTGTACATGGATAGAAATTAGATGTTTTGAGATCACTGATGATTCATGAACATGTGAACCCTTTTTTCTGAACGTTCCAAATTCTTCACCTCAAGGTCATAGTTGCTCAAAATCATCATAGTTAGCAGTGTGATGACACAGCAAAGGCAATGATCGAAAAGGGATGTGAGCGCTCTCTGTAAATGTTTCGGTGGCCACACAGAAGGCAAAGCAAGCTGTTCTCCTGCAGCTCCAGAGATAAAATTCCAACCATACTACTACACTTGATCTTAGCCACAACCAGTGGCTTCAGATTACAAATTTCTAAACTGCACACAGGTATGGTGCCCCTCTTTGGCTTCCTCCTGACCCTCACTGCTCTCTCCTTTCCCCAACTCAGTTTCTAGTTCCAAAGCTTCAGAATTGGAAAAATGGGGAAGACTGGAATGAAATCAAAATCTCCGCCACCAAATTGGGAGATTTATCAGCAAGACCAGCTAACACAACACAGCCCATGAATTTTTATGATGCCTGACTTTAGAAAGTCATTCACTAGCTTTTTTGGGAGAGATGGAAAGTGATAGGTTAAAATAACAGTTCTTTGTACTGAGTTACTTTGGAACACTTTTGTAATAAAAGCTTAGTTTTGTTTTGAACCCCCCACCCCCCACTATTTAACAGTGTTGTCTCACATTTAGCTTTTAGTCTACTAAGAGAGATTTTGAGATTCAGAGTTGGGAACATTTTTTTAAAAAACTTTAACGTTTGTCCTTAATCATCAGCAAACACTAATAAGTCTAATAAGGAGAGAGAAGAAAATAGATGTAGGAGATCAGTCAGAAAATGTAATTGCACAGGCTGTTAAATTCCATGCTTTACCGGAGCCTTCCCCCTGCCTGGAAGTTTCTAGATATGCTAGACTACAGGTCACACAATTCCTAGCCAGCAAACAGGAAAATAATGGGTTTGGGCAAGTGTGGAAGGTGCCAGGGCACTGCAACGTACCAAACAGGTCAGTTTCCATGTCATTCCTATGAATGATCTGATCTGTTGTTTACCACTTAATTTTAGAGGAGTTTCAGTGTACAATGAAAGTTGACATCCATACTAGCCTTTCTCTGCCCCAACTTGTTGCTGTATTGTACCCTCTGACAAATGTCTTCCTGTGGTGGTCCTGCATAAAAGAACAATGAAACCATTTTGAAGCATATTTAGCTAAAATAAAACTATGGAGCGAAAAGGTTTAAAGGTCCTAATACAGTTCTGAAAATAACATGTGAAATGAAAAGGCCTGGACCTGAAAAGCGTGTAATGTAGATACCAGGTGCCTATGAAAGAAAGCATACAATTTCTTTTGGATTTCTTAGATATGCCTGTATATTTAATGGTAATCAAGGAGGAAAAAGGACAAAAATGTTATAAAAGGCTAGCATCAAAATGCTCATCTTCAGAAAACCTTCCTTTTCCCCCTGTAGCTCGATTTGTCTCTTCAGTTCAGTATTACATGAAGGAAAACATGCAGTCTCCATTGGTTTTCTTAACTAAAATTAAAGTGAAAGAAAGGACAACCTATCTTTCTAAAAGATAAGACTAACAGATTTCTTTCCATACACTGGAATACACTTCTGCAAAAAAGGTTCCTTTTTCTTGTAAATCTGTTTGTTTCATTAGTTTAATCTTTTCTGCATTTGTCCTTCATCCCAGCAGATATCTGGAGGGAGAAAAATATATGTCCCAAATGTGGAAAAAGCTCTAGGCACAAATTCAAGCTTCCGGAACACCAGAGAATCCACACAGAAGACAAATGGTGTATCCAGGAGAATCCTTACAGATGCCTCATGTGTGAAAAACCATTTCCCATAAAGATGCCACACATGCTTCACAAGAGTTTCCACACAAGAAAGAAACAGTCTCTAAGT
The DNA here is from genome assembly GCF_051106095.1 of Pogona vitticeps. Lineage (NCBI taxonomy): Eukaryota > Metazoa > Chordata > Lepidosauria > Squamata > Agamidae > Pogona > Pogona vitticeps. Next base: position 20,594,428 of record NC_135784.1, read on the forward strand.
GAGGTTTCTGGGAAAGGTCTCAATAGCAACTTACACTTTGTGTACCATCGAAAGGTCCAGAGAAGAAAGAAAACATACACATGTCAGACATGTGGGAAATGTTTTGCTCAGAGCTCACAGCTTGTGACCCACAAGAGGATCCACACAGGAGAGGAACTGTACAAATGCCACGAGTGCAAGAAATGTTTTGCCTACAGTTCATGGCTTTTGAGGCATAAAAGGGTCCACACCGGTGAGAAACCATACAAATGTCAGGAGTGTGGTAAATGTTTTGCTCAGAATTCTCACCTTCTGAGTCATAAGAAAGTACATGCAGGAGTGAAACTGTATAAATGCCAGGAGTGTGGGAAATGTTTTGCCCACAGTTCACTGTTTGTGAAACATAAGAGAATCCACACAGGAGATAAATCATACAAATGCCAGGAGTGTGAGAAATGTTTTACCCATAGTTCACTGCTTGTGAAACATAAGAGAATCCACACAGGAGAGAAACCATTCAAATGCCAGGAGTGTGGAAAATGTTTTCTTCACACTTCACTGCTGAGGACACATAAGAGAGTCCACACAGGAGAGAAGCCGTACAAATGCCAGGAGTGTGCAAAATGTTTTGCTCAGAATTCGAACCTTCTGAGTCATAAGAGGGTCCACACAGGAGAGAAACCGTACAAATGCCAGGAATGTGGAAAATACTTTGCTCAGAATTCAGTGCTTCTGAGTCATAAGAGATTCCACACAGGGGAGAAACCATACAAATGCCACGAATGTGGGAAATCTTTTGCTCAGAATTCACAGCTTATAAGTCATAAGAGAATCCACACAGGAGAGAAACCATACAAATGCCAAGAGTGTAGAAAATGTTTTGCTCACAGTTCACAGTTTGTGAAGCATAAGAGAGTCCACACAGGAGAACAACCATACCGATGCCAGGAATGTGGGAAATGTTTTGCTCAGAATTCAGTGCTTCTGAATCATAAAAGAGTCCACACAGGAGAGAAACCATACACATGCCAGGAGTGTGGGAAATGTTTTGCCCAGATCTCATACCTTGTGTTTCATAAAAGAATCCACACAGGAGAGAAACCATACAAATGCCAGGAGTGTGGAAAATGTTTTGCTCAGAATTCAGTGCTTGTAAGTCATAAGAGAGTACACACAGGAGAAAAACCGTACCAGTGTGAAGAGTGTGGAAATTGTTTTGCTCAGAATTCACAGCTCGTGAGCCATAAGAGAGTCCACACAAGAGAGAAACCTTATAAATGCCAGGAGTGTGGGAAATGTTTTGCTCACAGTTCAAAGCTTTTGAGTCATAAAAGAGTCCATACAGGAGAGAAACCATACAAATGTCAGATTTGTGGGAAATGTTTTGCACAGAATTCGGTGCTTGTGAGCCATAAGAGAGTCCACACAGGGGAGAAACCATACAAATGCCAGGAGTGTGGAAAATGTTTTGCTCAGTTTTCATCTCTTGTGAACCACAAGAAAGTCCACACAGGAGAAAAACCATACAAATGCCAGGAGTGTGGGAAATGTTTTGCCCGGAGCTCACAGCTTGTGAGTCATAAGAGAGTCCACACAGGAGAGAAACCATACAAGTGCCAAGAGTGTGGAAAATGTTTTGCTCACAGCTCACACCTTGTGAAACATAAGAGAGTGCACACTGGAGAGAAGCCGTACAAGTGTCGGGAGTGTGGGAAGTGTTTTGCTCAGAATTCACATCTTGTGGGCCATCAAAGAATCCACACAGGGAAAAAAAACCTTAAAATCTTTGTAACAAAAAACACATTCAGTTAATGGTTAGGATTCCACATGTTGTGAAGCAGCAACCATTCACCGTAAATGGTGACCCATGCTAATGACAAAAGTAAACAAAATAAATGCTTTGTTTGCTTTTGAGAGACTCCTGGGAGTTCTGTCAAGAAATAATTCATAAGAGGATGTTCTGGCCTTCTTAGACTGAATAAGATGGGTAGGGGGGCACTGTAGAATTTTGTGGGAAGGCACCAGAGCTGTACCTACTAATATTGGTGACCATCACTCCTCATGGCATCAGTATACACAGGGAGAGGATGGAGGAATTGGGAGGAAGGCCTGTTTCTGAGCATACAGTGACCATTTGGTTTCTACACTGAGTCTGCTATATTGTATTGTGCCTGAGGAGAAGACGCTGGACAGTATCATAAAATAGTGAAGTTGGAAGGGGTCTATGATGCCACCAAGTCTAATCCATGATTCGGGTGGGTAAATTCACACCTTTGCAGCAGCAAATACCAAAAGGCAGATTGAAACCCCTCAAACATCATCCTGGGTCAAAGCCCCAGTCACCCCGCCTTAGCTTCTTTCTGTATTGCACCTTCCAAGCCCTGACCTTGAGCCAAGATAGAGAATAGGAAGAGTTGTGATGGCATCAAATCCTTCCTTTTTTCAGCCACTTTGAATATGCAATGTTATTTTTATTGACCAGGGCATCTTGTGCATCCTTCTTGTGGTACAGAAGCTCCTACATCAGGGCAGGGAAGTGAAACATGTGGTACCAGCCATGGTGCTATGATCTAAATTAAGATCTCAGTGCTCGAGTTATATCTGAATGCATGTTTTATACTCACTAGCTTTGTCTAGATATTTTATAAACCTATATGGTTAATTCTATTGTTGTTGATCTTTTCTTTTTCAGTATTAACTGCACATTGTTTTTAATTCTACTCTCCTTTTGAATAATAATGACAAAAATAGTGAAATGCATTTTGACCAAAAACTGGGCTTTGGAAAGTATGCCTTCTGGCATCTGTCTGGATTGTCTGATGAGACATTTCAGGTCTGATTTATGTATTCTGGCATTATATTTCCAGGAAATGTAATCCACTACAGTGGTGCCTCGCTTAACGATTGCTTCATACAACGAAAAATTCACTTAACGATGGCTTTTTCAGAGTGATCTTGTGCTTCACTTAACGATTTTCCCTATGGGCGATTTTCACTTAACGATTTTGGGACCATGCTTCACTTAACGATGACAGTTTTAGGTCCCCTTGTTTCGCTTAACGTTTTTTTTTACAGCCCCGTTTTTCCTATTTTTAAAATATTCTAAAATGTTTAAAAATGTTTAAAATGCTTGGAATCATTAGTGCACCTAATAAAACCTTCGTTAACTTAATTTGGCTTTATTCTGAGTCTTTTTGAATTTTTTGTGAATTTTTTTCCCCCATTGAAATAGGCTTCAATGCATTTCAATGGGTTTCGCTTAACGTTTTTTCCTATGGGGATTTTCGCTTAAGGATGGTAATCCGTTCCAATTGGAACGGATTATCCGGTTTTCAATGCATCTCTATGGGAAATTGTGTTTCGCTTAACGATGTTTTCACATAGCGATTTTTTTTGGGAACCAATTAAAATCGTTAAGCGAGGCACTACTGTACTTCCTTTCCCTGGATTTTCATATAAAGTCCCTAAGAGTTGTTTTAAGAGATAATGCACATGGAGTGGACTGGTTTTTCTCGGTCACCACCTCCTCCTAGAAAGGAGAGAGTTCTCTTACAGCCAGTTATTACTGTAGGCCATGCTAGTTATTTTCAAATTATTTGGTTCTGGAGAGCCAAGCATTGGCTGGATCTAGTAGGAATCTTAGGGACCAGTGGCTGTTAAACGCTTCCCTGATTTTTGAGGCACCATGTGCTAAGGACCATTTTATTTTAATGGGTGATTGTATTCCTCAGAGTGTTCCCATTTGAAGTCAGTGAAGCGATTTAGGAATTTCAAATATATATACTAAGGCAAGTTAGTCATTTTAAAGATTAATACTCTTTGTTTTATTCAGATGATTTGCCAGTCTGGTTCTTTTCTCGTCCCAGGACCATATAGGCCTCCACCAGCTCCTCCATATATTGTATGTCTGATATAGTCTTTTTTTCCCAGAACATAAAACTTAGGGTTTTTTCCTTCCTAAAATAGTTTTTGGGTGACACATACTGCCCATTCATCGTATGATTCCTGCCCCATTTTTAAATTGAAGTTTTAAATGAGAATGTGTGCTCATCAACCATGTGAGGGCCATTTACGGTATTTCCAGCTTATCATCCCAATGAAATGGAGCCTGAACTCCCTGAGTGTCCTCGAAAATTAGGCACCTGCAGGGAAAAATCAGAATCCTGTGCTCTCACCGCTGGAATCAATTTCAAAAAAGTAATCCCAATGTGACTCAGAGAGCCTTTTGTTTCCTTTGAGTTCTTTATAATTCTGTTCCTTCTTCTGGATGTCCTTTACATATTTTTCAGCCCGAAGTGAAACAGACTGAATGTCTGAAAGATTTATAATTTTGTTCATTTTATTTCTCACACACAAATGAGCAAATCTAAGAGAATCTGTGGACGTTTGTGTGAATAAAATGTTCAGGATTTTAAAAATGAAAGAAAAAAAAACTTAAGATCTTCAATTTAATAAACTGAAATTATAAAAACCAAAAAAGTGAATATATGAAAGTCGAAAGTATGAACGTTGTAACCAAACTGAATATGATACTTGAAAAAAAACGAAAGTATTGCAAAGCGTTAAATATGTTTTTGATGTTCTAAAAAGATACCCTCCTAAGTTAGAAAAATATCTCAGCTGTCACATCTCTAAAATGTCTTAAATATACTTTTAACAAAATGTATTCAGACTTAAATCTAGAGTAGAGAGGGGACCACACCCTTTTCCAACCCCTGGACTAACTGGGCCACTTACTTTTCATGGGGGTCCTTCATCTCTGGTGGTGTTTGAATCTGGGCAGCTGCCTGTCCCCACCTCGCCCAGCAGCTGAACACACTCATAGGTTGCGTGGGGAGAATCCCCGTCCTGCCTCCTCCAGTGGCACACAATGAAAGGTAAGTGGCCCAGCCAGTCCAATGGGCTAGGAAAAGGGTACATCATTCCTTTCATCGTTAGGGACCAAATTAATTCAGTACCATCTCTACAGCATAAGCAGGTTATACGGTTACAATAAAAAGTCTCATCCTCTTCAGCGGAGTTTCTTCCCTTTTAGTGATGCTTAACAGGCATTGTTTTCCCTCCTTAAACTGGCTATTTGCTCTCGGTTATACGTATTTATACTTTTATACCTTCACTAACTGCAAACAACTTTCTTCTGCCCCATGCAGGTTTACTATAGTAGGAAACTACTGTATGTGCAACTATAATATACAATCTCACAAGTATTGTATCTACTTAGATTTGCTGGATTGGCGAGGGGGAAATCAACAAGTACATATATTTTGACTGTTCTACTACCCCAGGAAATTTGTGCCCTAGGATTAACATGGAGGCCCAAGATGTATATTTCATGGATTTCCGTTCTCAAAAAAAAAGTATATCCTGTTGCTCAGAGCATCACCAGTAATATTGCAGATTGTCTCAGATGATTTAGAAGAGTCCAGGAATGTTCTACTCTGCTGCTACTAATTTCATTATTCAACTGGATAAATTCAAATTTTGAAAATCTGGGGACAATTTCTTGATCTCTTAAGTAACAAACCACAATGGGAAAAGATTATTGCCAAGGTAAAAAATGGAAATAAGGGGCAGCATGTAATAGTCAAGAGTGTGATTCACTTCGCTCTATGACTGCTCCCCAACTCCCATGTTACACCGTTGCTTGTTCCTGAAACAGTTTTTTCTGGGTTGGGAACAGTAGAAGGTAGGGGTATAATTTAATTTATTCAGCAAGGAACATGGGAGCAAAATATAGCTAAATTAGTCAAGTAGATTTTGGTGAGTAGGTGTTTCTTCAGCCTGTAGTCATCCATAAGGGAGGTTCTTACATCCTTTTTACACCACACACTCGGAATAAATAGGCTACCGCCCCACGGTTAAATACCCACTGAATTTCTTACCAACCAACCACGATCTCTGTGTTTTCATGCTATGTATTAGTATTTGCCATTCTCTCTCTCTCTCTCTCTCTCTCTCTCTCTCTCTCTCTCTCTCTCTCTATATATATATATATATATATATATATATATATATATATATATATATATATATATATATATATAAACAAAATAAAAATATGATCAGGAATTTTATTGAAAAGATCAGGAATTTTTATATATACTGTATAATTTATATATATACAGTATATAAAACAATTATACACACACACACACAAACATTGTGGATGGCTTTTTTTGGATGATCCCTCTCCCTAGGTGATGCTTTTAAGTCAGTTCCTTTTCCTGACCGAGGCAATGACCAAAGAGGCAGAGAAAGAGACTGCTCATCCATGAGCTCAGAGGGGCGATTGGACGGGTGTGTGTTTGCCCTGCCAGGAGCCTGGCTTCGCTTCAGTCACATGAGGGGAAAAAGAAGAGTTTTTATAAAACTGTGCCTGCGTCCTCCCACACCCAGCCAGATGGAAAAGCAATACTGTAGTGTAGAGGCAACTTTAAACGGGACGCACTGGAAACAGCAACCCCGGCCAGCTGCCTTCGAGGGAGGAGGAGGACAGTAAGAGAAACCTGTATTTTTTTTTTTTTTGCTCTAACTTTTGTTGGGAAAGGAAAACCCGGAAGGAAGAAGTGGAGGAAAGAGGAGAGCCATTTTGGGGCAGGAAAGCCGAGGAGAAGAAGGAGTCTCCTGGTGGTGAGAAGAAGAAAAGCAAGAGGAAAACGGTGGCTCCCCATCAAGTCCCCCCTCCTGCCTTTTGAGTCCTTTGAGATGTTTGCAGGTGAATTTGGGGAGCAAAGCACGTGGGGAGGGTTGCCTGAGGGAGACGATGCCAGGGCTCAATTCCTACTGACGGGATTCCCGGCCCTCTAAATGGGGGTATGGAGAACCAGAAGCATGAAGAGCCTCCCGAGGCTAGAGGGGCAGCCCTAATGGCCTCCCCCCCTCCCCCGAGCCCCCGGGCTTTTCTCTTGTCAGGCCTGTGAAGCTGTACTGCTGCCTTCCGTTGGAAACAACGGGAAACCCTGCCCCACATGGGTTTAATTTATTTGCTTGTGTCAAATATTCATCTCAAGGGAACAGGATGTTTTTTCCCTTTGCCTCAGGCAGCAGAATGTCTTGGACCACCCCGCCCCTCTTGAATGGGTTCCCCTTTCCTTTCTGCCTCTTTGCAGCATCCGCCCTGAGCTTGAGCAGAGGATTTGCTTTCTCCTCAGCGAAAGAGTCATAGCTTCAAAGCCAAAGCAATGCAGGTCCTGTCTGTCTCCTCTAATTCAGAGTCCTCCTCCTCCATGGTTGTAAAGAACTTCAAAGCAACACACAAAAGGATCCATGATTTCCCTGGTGTATTCTGTGCACTGGATGGGACCTTGAGGATCCTTTGGAGAAGATCCCATCTGAAAAACACACTCAGTCATGAGGATCCTTTTTTTTTTATTTCATAAATCTGCTTTCTTCCTTCTCTTAAGATATACATTACTGTATACTGTATATTTTAACATGCATAGAAAGGATAAAAAGGGTTAACAAAGAAAGGCAGCCTAGGATATTTTTGTTTTGCTCCTGATGCCTCAAAGGAATCAGACCATCAGGTGGGTGGAGGGATTTTTAAAAGACCAGGAAGAAGTTCCTTTGTCCCTCTGATGGTTTTTTTCCTCTCTCCATGTGAGAGAGCTGGTCCCAGGAGAATCAGAAGTGAAGAAACCGCTGCTGGTTCCTTCTCTGAAGACAGTCTGGGGCATCTTTAAAGGTCTCAGGCCTTCCATCCTCAACATCAAATGTAGACCCTAAAAGGTGTACTCATATTTTGTGAAGCAGGTTGGGGTTGTGCATGGCAAAAAAATTAAGTCAGCCAAATGTATTACTTTGCACAGTCTTCCTCAACGCAGGGCAGGAAAATGGGTTCAAGCCTGTTTTTCAGCATTAATAATCTTTGAACTTGCTGCCTTCTTCAGTTGATGGTGCTTTGTACCTTTATCCCTGAAAGTTGGGCGTGATTAATAGGGGTTTAGTTTTATCAAGCATTTTTAGATTATGATCTTAATCTGAGAGCAGTGTATATGACTGGCTTCCCACCCCTTTTCTCTCTCCAACAGGGGGTGGAAGGATGCCAACAACTAGGATTCCGTCATCTCTTCCTTGTGATGGAACAGAACCTGATGAGGTATGGACAAGAAGAATAAATGACACTTTGTTTATTTAAATCCCTGTATATTAAATCACTTTAATCGTGAATGAGGCTGACTATGCTTTTTTTATTAAAGGCTGTACGTTTTTAATACTTGCATAGGAGCTGCTAAAACATGGTCCTCTCCTTTTGTAAATAGCAATACCAGTTGCTGAGGAACAACAGGGGGAGGGAAAAAGATAGCATGGCTTCACTAACAATCTTGGCTCTCTCAGAAATAGACAGATCTATTCAAAAGGAAAATGATTCCTGTCCTGAAAAAGCTCAAAAAAGTAGTACTTTTTGAGCTTTTTCAGGACAGGAATCATTTTCCTCTCTCTCTTTCTTCCTTTTGAATAGATCTGTCTGTTTCTGAGAGAGCTAGGATTGTTAGGGAAGCTATGTGGAATCAGGCCAAAGGCCAATCTGGTCTACCATCCAGTTTCTCACACAGGATCCCTAGATGCCTCCAGGAAGCTCCCGAGGCAGGCCAACCACCAATATCTTTTCCCCTCCCCCTGTTGTTCCTCAGCATCTGGGATTCAGAAGCCTCTCTTTCTGCAGGGAGCACACAGAGTGACTAGTAACCCTTGGTAAACATCTCCTCCCATAGTAAGGCTGTGAAGGTCACCTATGGAAGATAAAGCCTGTAATGTAAGATCCAGCCACGTCTCTTTTTAAATTATTCTTCTGGTGTTTAAGAGGATATCTTTATGACAGCCACGAGAAAGACCTGCTTTCTTTTTTCACTTAGGATCCAGTGACCTTTGAGGAGGTGGCCGTGTATTTCACCCAGGAGGAGTGGGCGCTGCTGGATCCTGACCAGAGGGCCCTCCACCAGGAAGTCATGGAGGAGAACTGGAAAACTATCTCCTCTCTAGGTAAAGGCCCCCTCTTTCCCCAGCTGACGTTAATCTCTGTAATTAGCAATGCATTGATAACCCTAACAATAAGGGTAACAACAATCCTTCTGTTTCAAAGTGATGTCCCAACTCAACACTAGCCACTGCGGGATTGATATTTCCAGACTGGGCAATCTGTGGCTCTCCAGCTGTATTGAATTCCAGCTCCCCTCACTGTAGCCAACTTTGCCAGTGTGGAATTGTGGTGAGAGTAGTCTTTTCCTCAGCATCTGAAGAGACAAAGATTCACAGATTGCACTAAAATATTTTCAAGAGGGATTGGTCTTTTGATCCTGAGAACTTAATTGTGGAACATTGTGTGTGATGGTTTAGTGAGCTGAGTGCCAAGGGAGAGGGGTGTTTCGTGGTGTGCTGTACTTTCCCGATTGCATGGTTGTGACTATTTTAGCTGTATTTATAAAATAAATGTTCACTGCATTCTTTCTTAATATAGTAGGACCCCATTATCCACAGGATCAGTATCCGCTGATTGTCCTACCACAATCTGAAAATATTAAATGAAAACCATATTAGAGATGGGGATATTTGTAAATGGTGTGGCCAGCAGAATTCCTGGTGCAATTAGTGGGACCTTTGTGGTGCCAGGATGTGTGAGCGGACGGGCCTGTCCTGCGGGCCGGACTCTCATTAGGTCCACCTGGGATGGGGATATTTTTATTCATTTATAAATGCAAATATCCCCATCTCTAATATATATTGGACTAGTCCACAGATATACAAACTGGCACTGAAGGGTGCCTGAGACAATGCTATGTATAGAAATCACTATTAAAATGGTATTTTGTGTTTTTCAGTACCTGGGGGTGCCAAGGACTGATCCCTAATTGATATGGGGCAGAGGGTCCTACTGTGTGAAATCTGAATGAATTACATTTACATTTATAAAGCTTTGCCTTTTATTGTACTTGTACCGACCCCCTCAGTTATGTGGAAAAACATCTCAGATTTACAGAGACTTGAAACAGTGCAGACCAGCTGGGTTGTGGAAATTACTTCTGCTTCCTTGGGTGGCAGCTACTTCTTGGAGAAATAGGAGCTACCGTATGGCATTTTGAGATTTACCAGAATTTCACAAGTGTGGAAGTTTTGAAATTCTCTGGAATTCTTCCTAGGTTACATAGAATTTCAGGATCACCCACTCTTCTTTCAATGACCGTTGACATTCTTGTGGTTTCAGTTTTATTGATGAGTCTAGTGGCAGTTTCAAGATACGCTGCTCTACAAATCACACAGTTCCTTTGCAAGAACTTAGAAAGTGGGGTTTGTGCATATGTGGAAAGTGCCAGGGTGGGGAAGGCCATTTTAAAGAGCAAATAAAGAGGAGGAAAGTTGCCACCAATGACACTTAATGCTCTGATGTGTGGTTTGCCCATCAATTTTAGAGCCGTCTCAGTCAACTAGGAAAAGTTCACTGCCATACCGGCCCACCCTGACAGGATCCTGAGCTCCAGTCTCTGCCATATTCCCAAATATGTTCCTAGGTTGGTTTCACATGAAAGCAAAATAAAAATATCTAGTAACCTGTAACACAAAAGTGAAATTAGGACTTGGTAAGATTTGTAAGTCTTAATACAGAGATTAAAACAAGGGATGAAATAAAAAGGCCTTCATTTGGACCCTACAAGAGTTTAACGAACGCATCAGATGCCAATAAAAGAAAGAAAAAGTATACAGGCTCTTGTCTTACTTTGATATATGTAGAGGTAATGCCGAAAGTAAAGAGGGAAAAAGGAGGCAAAAAAGTAAAAATGTATAAAAATCCTTCTTTATAAAACCTTGTTCTCCTTCTACATTTGTTTTCCTCTTCATTCAGTCATTTTTGCCTTTATCTTTCTTCCCAGTAGATACCTGGAAGGAACAAAACATATTTCTCAAATGTGGAAAGAGTTGTATAACTAAATATGAGCTTGCCAGACACGAGGGAACCCTCAAAGAAAAAGAAAGCTGTACCCACGAGAAGCCCAATGAATGCCTTGTGTGTGGAAAACATTTTGCCATGAAGATATCACGAATACTTCACAAAAGGATCCACACAGGAAAGAAGAGCTTTCTAAGTGAAGAGACTGGTAAAGGTTTTGAGTGCAAGTTACACTTTGTGAGCCATCAAGCAGTCCACACGCAAGGGAAACCATATAAATGGCAAGTAACGAAATGTTTTCCTCAGGATTCAAACCTGGTAAACCATCAGCGCGAAAAAGCCTACCAGTGCCAAGAGTGTGGGAAATCTTTTCCTTGGAGCTCAAACCTAGTCAGTCATAAGAGAGTTCACACAGGAGAGAAACCATACAAATGCCAAGAGTGTGGGAAATATTTTGCTCGGAACTCAAACCTAGTCAGTCATAAGAGAGTCCATACAGGAGAGAAACCATACAAATGCCAAGAGTGTGGGAAATGTTTTGCTCATAGTTCACATGTTGTAAGGCATAAGAGAGCCCACACAGGAGAGAAACCATACAAATGCCAGGAGTGCGGGAAAAGTTTTATTCGGAGCTCACAGCTTGTGATTCATATGAGAATTCACACAGGAGAGAAACCATACAAATGCCAGGAGTGCGGGAAAAGTTTTATTCGGAGCTCACAGCTTGTGATTCATACGAGAGTCCACACAGGAGAGAAACCATACAGATGTACGGAGTGTGGGAAATGTTTTGCTCAGCGCTCACACCTTGTGTATCATAAAAAAGTCCACACAGGAGAGAAACTGTACAAATGCCAGGAGTGTGGGGAAAGTTTTATTCGGAGCTCACAGCTTGTGATTCATACGGGAATCCATAAAGGAAAGAAACCATACAAATGTACGGCATGTGGGAAATGTTTTGCTCAGAGCTCACACCTTGTGTGTCATAAGAAAGTCCACACAGGAGAGAAACCCTACAAATGCCAAGCGTGTAGGAAACGGTTTGGTGACAGTTCATTGCTTGTGAATCATATGAGGTTCCATGGAGCAGAGAAACTGTATAAATGCCAGGAGTGTGGTAAATATTTTGATTGCAAGTCACACCTTGTGATTCATAAGAGGGTCCACAGAGGAGAAAAACCATACAAATGTACAGAGTGTGGGAAATGTTTTGCCCATACTTCATTGCTTGTGAGCCATAACAGAGTCCACACAGGGGAGAAACCATACAAATGCAAGGAATGTGGGAGATTACACTTTGTGAGCCATCAAGGAGTCCACACACAAGGGAACTCATGTAAATGGCAAATAACAAAATGTTTTCCTCAGAACTCAAACCTGGTAAATCATCAGCAAGAAAAAGCGTACAAGTGCCAAGAGTGTGGAAAATCTTTTTCTCGGAACTCAAACCTAGTCAGTCATAAGAGAGTTCACACAGGAGAGAAACCATACAAATGCCAAGAGTGTGGGAAATGTTTTGCTTATAGTTCACATCTTGTAAGGCATAAGAGAGCCCACACAGGAGAGAAACCATACAAATGCCAGGAGTGTGGGAAAAGTTTTATTCGGAGCTCACAGCTTGTGATTCATACGAGAATTCACACAGGAGAGAAACCATACAAATGTACAGAGTGTGGGAAATGTTTTGCTCAGCGCTCACACCTTGTGTGTCATAAGAAAGTCCACACAGGAGAGAAACTGTACAAATGCCAGGAATGTGGGAGATGTTTTGCTCACAGTTCATGGCTTGTGAGTCATATGAGGGTCCACAGATCAGAGAAACTGTATAAATGCCAGGAGTGTGGTAAATATTTTGATTGCAATTCACACCTTGTGATTCATAAGAGGGTCCACACAGGAGAAAAACCACACAAATGTACAGAGTGTGGGAAATGTTTTGCCCGTACTTCATTGCTTGCAAGTCATGAACAAGTCCACACAGGGGAGAAGCCATACAAATGCCAGGAATGTGGGAGATGTTTTGCTCGTAGTTCACATCTAGTGAGTCATAAGCGAGTGCACACAGGAGAGAAACCATACAAATGCCAGGAATGTGGGAGATGTTTTGCTCACAGTTCAGGTCTTTTAAGGCATAAGAGAGTCCACACAGGAGAGAGACCATACAAATGCCAGGACACAGCTTGTGATTCATAAGAGAATCTACACAGGAGAGAAACCGTATAAATGCTAGAAGTGTGGAAGATGTTTTGCTCAGAATTCTTACCTTGTGGGCCATTACAGAATCCATGCAGAAGGGGGATCCTTCAAAACCCAGTAACAAGGAAAATTTTACGGTTCGGATTTGACATATTGTGAACCACACAAGAGAGTCACCATTATAAAGGAACCATACGAATGCCAGGAGTGTGGAATTTTTTCTTTATTAAAATTGAGATACTCCTGAAAGAGAAGGATGCTCCATCAGGGAGAGGCACTATGGTGTTTAGTAGTAAGGGATTAGAGTTGTAACTACTAATTATGGTCCCTAGAGTTTCAGATGGCATTGGTATACACAGAGAGCCAATGGAGGAATTTGGAGGAACACCTTGTTTGAAGTATATAACGGCCACACTGGTTCTGCACTTGTTCTCTTGTTTTCTTTCACCTGAGGAGAAGAGTATGGACAGGATATCCATGCTTGAGATAGGTAGGTCCACACACTTCCAGCAGCAAAGATCAATGGGCAGGTTCAGACCCCTCAAAGAGCATCTTGCTTCAAAGCCCCAATCACCTCACCCTTGCAGCATTCTGTATTGCATCTTCCAAACATTGACCTTGAGCCAATAAGGTGAGTAGGGGAAGTGTGTGAATGCACCAGATCCTTCCTTTCTCAACTACTCATTGATGTACAATCTTTTTTTAAATAGAGGAACAACAAAGTCCCAAGAAATGTACAGTGGTGCCTTGCTTGACGACGTTAATTCGTTCCAGCGAAATTGCTGTAGAGTGAAAACGTCGTCAAACGAAATGAAAAACCCATTGAAATGCATTGAAAACCCCTCAGTGTATTCCAGTGGGCTGAAAACTCACCGTCCAGCTAAGATCCTCCATAGGGGCGGCCATTTTCAGGTGCCTGTAAAGCGAAAAATGGCTCCTAAAAACAGCGGGGAGCCATTTTCTTCAGCCGGCGGACATTTTGAAAACCCGACGATCAGCTGTTTTGAATCGTCGTAAAGCGAAAAATCGGTTCCCAAAGCAGGGAACCAATCGTCACTAAGCAAAAAAAAAACCCATTAAAACATTTTGTGATCGCAATTGCGATCGAAAAAACATCGTCGTGAAGCGGATTTGTTATATGGGGTAATCATTAAGCGGGGCACGACTGTAAGGCTTTTCACCATTGGGGCTCTATTCTGTCCCTGCCAGTGTAAAATGTTGGGATCAAAAGCAACCTATGCTAGGGTTTGGTCAACTGCCATGCTGAAAGGTCTGGGGGATGCATTATGATTGTCAGAAACTCAGCCCCATTCTGGGAAGAGAGCGGGAGTCTCTGTAGATTCAGGGAGTACAAGAAGAGCCCCTTAAACCCTAACTTTAGTTCTAATGTCTTAGTTCATTCAGAAAGAAACGGCACTCTCAGGATAAGGTTTTTCTATTAGCTTTGTACATTAGTTTATTGCTGGATGAACTTACCAGACCTTCAGAGAAATCTATATTGTTCTTCGTAAATTGTTACTGCAATTAAAGAAATCTGATGCTAAAGCACTTGGAGTTGAGCAGAATAAGAAATTATCAATTAGAATCCTCTTGGGGAGTCTTTCTCACATTAAATGCAATGATGGGAGTCAACAGCGGTGAATCACCAGTAGTTAACAATTTGCTACTTATATCTCGTATTATGCATCAATTTATGCAAGTGGTCAAACAGCAAGGGACGTAAGCATGAACTTGTGAATTACTATCAATTAGCTGCCACAGTTCACACCAATGCATTGATACTGGGCTGCCCCACTGAGAGGATTCTAACCAGCATGCTCTGTTTGGTGTAATCAGTGAGGAGCTATGTTACCATGAATATCCATGGTTTAGACTAAAAATTAATTTTTGAAACAGCAGAAATTATATCAGTATTATACTGGAACTCATTTTATCTGTCCGGGAAATGTCTGTTAAACCTTGGTGTCGGTGATGCAACATGGATAGTGCTTCCCTAAAACATCTCAGAGGCGCCCTTTGGTGACTTCTTTCTGACGGAATATTAGGATTCTGATTAGTTGACCTTTGGGAGGAAGAATCTCTGATCTTGGATGATGTTCACATTTACTTAAATTATACTCCTGTGACTACGGATTTTGTGACAATCAGTTAAGATGGGATCTGTATGTCCTTATGGTACAGAATCTCCTGTTTCAGAGCTGAAAAGCAAAATATGTGCTACTAACCCTCCAGAAAAATGACAATGCAAAGTCTTGCAGGCCTGTGGCCCGTTTTTTTTTTTTTTCAGCTATGCAGAGCGTAGCCTTAGAAAATAACTGTATACTTCCTTTGAAAAGATTTAGGAGTTCAGTTATAATATTTACAATGGTTGTTTACGAAACAGTCATTGGGAGGTGATAAGGACATCCTCATATAGATCATGGCTACCTCTCCCTTTCTGTCTCCATAACTCCATATATAAGAATACCCCTACTATCTTGTGTTTTTTTCTCTCATTAGGAAACATATTGACTTGCGTTTATTATTCAGTAAGTACAAGTAAAACAAAGCCCCTTCCCACCCCAGCCCAGTTTACCTTGCTAAAGGCCTGTCTGTTGAAGGCATCATAATCTTGAAAGTTTCCTCCCTTTTCGGTGCTATTTTTAATTGGCCTCATAAAGACGTATTGGTTATCCCTATCTCTACACCACCTGAGAAATGATAGGAATCCTTCCGTTTTCTTCTTCCCGCTGCTGTGCTTCCTGAAGCCTGGGACTTTTCCTAAGCTCACTTAAGAGTCTGGAGGAGGGCCAGATAGTGATTGATCGTGCTCCGGAGGTACAGGTATGCTCCCTGGTTACTGTGCTTGAGCGTCACATTCTTCCCAGAGCTGGCTTCCTCCTGAGTCCTTCCTTTCCCCACAAGCATCCGCATCCTCTGTTTCTCTTTAAAAGAGTCTCCTCTGTTCTGGCAGAAAACATGGATTCCTCCCTGATGAGCAGAAGCGTTGCCTCCAGCCATTGCTAGAAGGAGCTGTTGGGCCAAAACACTCACCTGTGGTGGTGGGGAAGAGCAGGGCAGTGGTTGGTAACATATATGAGGCTCCTTACCACTGCCATCCTCCTCCCTCCATTGCCCAGACATGGGAAGAACACCTTGGCCAGGAGGTAAGGAGGGGTGGTGTCTACTTGAGGCTTCAGCCTGACGAATGGCTTGGTCAGCCCTGCCTCAAACGGTTTTATCTTCTCCTCCAGGAAGGCGACCAGTTTGTCCTGGCAGTGTGGTTTCCTGTATCTTCAAGCAGGAAACCAAACACGGCACAAGTTGCAGGTCACTAGAGCACCTTCATTGTTGTTGTCATGCCTCTTGGTTCTATATTGCTTGTTTACACAGCACTCCTAGCCTTCCCTTCAAACTTTTCAGATAAATGGTCTCAGAAATTGGTTGTTGTGGGTTTTTCGGGCTCTTTGGCCGTGTTCTGAGGGTTGTTCTTCCTGACGTTTCACCAGGCCTGTCCTCTGAAGATGCCAGCCACAGAGACTGGCAAAATATTAGGAAGAACAACCTTCAGAACACGGCCAAAGAGCCCAAAAAACCCACAACAACCATTAGATCCCGGCCGTGAAAGCCTTTGCGAATACATTGAACAATCTCAGAAATCGTTTCTTATGGAACCCCTTTTTCAGATTACACTCTCACTCATAAGCAACCAGGGAGGGAGGGCAGCTGTAGACCTGGCAGCTCTCACCAAGCAAGTCAAGGGCACACTTCCTCTCAGCAGGAGTCCCCGGGAGGGAGGTGAAGACGGGCCTAAAGCCACTGTCCATGTTGGAGGTCCCACCCCTTCCTTAGAACCAGTTATTCAGAGCAGAGCACACTTCTGCAATTGCACAAAGCGCCTAAATCACTCGGGCAAATCTCAAAACACGGCAGAACACAAGGAACTAGCATGTCCAATGATGGCAAAATCCAAATGAGAGACAGGTCTCATGTTAACAAAAGAGGAGATGATCTCTATTCTGATTGCAATGCTCAATGCATTTTAGCATTTGGCCATCTTCAAGAGCTATATAAAAATAAAAATCCATTTGTTATAAACAACAGGTTCGGGACAACTGCAGCGTCCTATAACCATTTGTCTATAACTAGCACTTATTTTCATACTCATACAGATAATATTGTATCTATGACTATACCAGTTCCTACTACGAATCCTATTAGCTGCTAGCTGCAAATAAACTGTATATTTGGGTCCCTTGTGAGGCGCTTTGGGTCCCTTGTTGGGAGAAATGTGACATATAAATAAAAATAATATTGTCTCTCCTGGAATTGTGGTTCCCAAACAAGCAAAACCAGGGAGCTGGACGGGGCAGATTGTATTTGTCTTCAGAGTGGAAGGGATTGTCACTCTCAAATTGGCCTTCTCAGCCACACTAGACGCTGTTCCAAGACCTTTATTCAGAGCACGTTAAAGTCTCTCGAGACTGAACAATGCCTACACGTTAGTTCCATTGTTGTACTGCTCTAAAGTTAAGGGTTTTTTTTCCTGATATTCAGGTGTAATCTGGCTTCCTGTAACTTCAGCCCATTGTGAAGTTTGTTGTACGGGTGTACTGTGTATATACTTACAATGACAATAAATTTATTTGAATTATGTGTCCTGCACTCTTGGATGGTTGAGAACAGAAGGCTAAATATGTCTAGTTCTTTTAGTCTTTCCTCATAGGGC
Source organism: Pogona vitticeps (assembly GCF_051106095.1). Taxonomy (NCBI): domain Eukaryota; kingdom Metazoa; phylum Chordata; class Lepidosauria; order Squamata; family Agamidae; genus Pogona; species Pogona vitticeps. The sequence goes on from NC_135784.1 coordinate 20,612,193, forward strand.
TTGATGAGTAGTAGATGTTTCTTCAAAAGTCCTGGTGGCTGATGTTAAAGAGAGTCCAAAGGTGGTGCTGTTGAACTGCCATTGGTCGTATCTTACCTAGTTCAGGAAGAATTAGGAAAAGGCTGATACAAAAAAAGATAAAATTGTAGAGCCTTTGTGGATGAAGTCTTTCCCTGGCACATCGTGCCTTTAAATAAGTTCCTTTTCCTGACTCGTGCAATGGAGACATCGGCAGAGAACGAGGCTTGCTCATCCATGTTCTCAGAGAGCACATCGGCTAGGTCTGTGTTTGCTCTGCCAGGAGTCTGGCTTCGCTTCAGTCACGTGACAGGAAGAGGAAAATAAGCTTTTAAACCTTTTTTTTTCAAAAAAAGTGCGCATTTGTCCTCCCACACCCAGCCAGATGGAAAACCCATAGAGCCAACTTTAAACGGGACGCTTTGGAAACAGCAACCCCAGCCGGCTGCCTTCGAGGGAGGAGGACAGTAAGAGAAGCCTGTGAGTATTTCTTTGTTCTGATTTTTGTTGGGAAAGGAAAAATATGGAAGGAAGAAGTAGAGGAACGAGAAGAGCCATTTTTTGGGCAGGAAAGCCGAGGAGAAGAAGGAATATCCTGATGAGAAGAAGAGAAGGGGGAAGGGGGAAGCTTTGGCTCCCCATCGCTTCCCTTTCCCCCCCCCCTTTTGAATCCTTTGAAATGCTTGGGAACTTTTGCAAATGAATTTGCTGTGCAAAGCACGTGGGGAGCGTTACATGAGGGAGACGATTTATTTAAATATTTTTGTTTATGTCATGTGTTCATGTAAAGGGAGGAAGGTTTTTGTCCTTTGCCTCAGGCAGCAGGATGTCTTGGACCACCCCGCCCCTCTTGAATGGCTTCCCCTTTCCTTTCTGCCTCTTTGCAAGAATCGCCCTGAGCTTGAGCAGAGGATTTGCTTTCTCCTTCTCCTGGCTCCTCCAATTTAAGAGTCCAGCTCCTCCTTCTCCTCCATGGTTATAAAGAACTGCAAAACCCTGCACAAAAGGATCGGTGCTCACAATGGGACCTAGGCTTTCAGGATTCCATGTGAAAAATCCTCAATCACGAGGATCCATTTTTTATTTCATAGATCGGCTGCCTTCCCTCTCCTAAGATATATTATGGTTTTCCAATATTCATGGAAAGGTTAGAAAGGGTTAAGAAAGCAAAACAGTCTGGGTTATCTTTATGTCACTGCTGATGTTTCAAAGGATTCAGGCCATCAGGTGGGTGGAGGGATTTTTAAAAGACCAGGAAGAAGTTCCTTTGTCCCTCTGATGGGTTTTTCCTCTCTCCAGTTGGCCCTGTAGAACAGCTGTAGTAGGCATCCTTCAGTCTTGAGAGACTATGGTAACGTGTTCTGTATGGAGGTCTTGGAACAGTGTCTAGTGTGGCTGAGAAGGCCAATTCGAGAGTGACAATCCCTTCCACACAGAAGACAAATACACTCTGTCCCCTGTCCAGCTCCCTGGTTTTTACTGCTTTCGTGACTGCCTCCTTGCCTCAACATTCTGGACAAGGGTCTCTTCAAAATGGGAGAGGCCATGATGCATCGCCTGCCTCCAGGCTGAACGCTCAGATGTCAGGGTTTCCCATCTGTTGAGGTCCATTCCTAAGGCTTCAGATCCCGCTTGCAGATATCCTTGTATCGCAGCTGTGGTCTCCCTCTGGGGCGGTTTCCTTGCACTGATTCTCCATACAGGAGATCTTTTGGAATCCGACCATCATCAGAACTGAGGAACAGCTACTAGTTCCTTCTCAGAAGGCAGTCTGGGGCATCTTTAAAAGTTTCTGTTTCCTGCAGAACCCTGTACAAAAGTCCAGACGGGGAGAAATTCTCAAAACTTTTTTGCCAGCAGGAAACTGTCAATTGTGCTGTTTAGGGAAACAAACCAAAAATTTCCTCCATGCCGTTCTGTAAACAGGCTGATAGTCCGTTCCGTTCCGTATATCTGTAGGCGAGTCCAGTCCACATTTCCACATGACTTTTTGCCCAGTGTACCTTTATCCCTAAGAGTTGAGCCTGATTAACAAGGGTTTAGTTTTAGCAGGCATTTCTAGGAGTGTGATTTTAATCTGAGACAAGTGCATGTGATTGGCTTCCCACCTCCTTTTTCTCTCTCCTGCAGGGGCCGGAAGGATGCCAGCAACAAGGATTCCTTCATCTTTTCCTTGTGGTAAACAAGAATCAGATCAGGTACGGACGAGAAGATTAAAAGACACATTGTGTATTTGACTCCCAGTATATAAAATCCCTTTAATCCGGGCATTCCATTTTAACAAAAGGCTCCACATTTTTAATGCTTATATAGCAAGCTATTATAATATGGCCTTTTCCTTAGTTGGAATAGCAGTACTTATCATTATTTTCCTCTTCTCATTCCCTTGTTCTGAATAGATCTCTCTCCCTCTGTTTACTTCTGGCAGAGCTAAGGCTGTAGGAGGAGCCATGCAGCATCAGGCCAAAGGCCAATCTAATCTAGCATCCTGTTTCTCACACAGGATCCCTGGATTCCTCCAAGAAGCTCCAGAGGCAGACCAGCCACCAATAGCTTTTTCCCTCCCCCTGTTCTTCCTCAGCAACTGGGATTCAGAAGCCTCTCTTTCTGCAGGGAGCTCAGAGTGACTAGTATCCCTTTGTAATTGTCTCCTCCAGTAGTAAGGCTGTGATGGCCACCTATGGAAGTTAAAGCCCACAATGTAAGATCCAGCCACTTATGTTAATTATTCTTCTGGTGTTCAAGAAGATATCTTTATGAAACCCACGAGAAAGACCTGCTTTCTTTTTTCACTTAGGGTCCAGTGACCTTTGAGGAGGTGGCCGTATTCTTCACCCAGGAGGAGTGGGCGCTGCTGGATCCTGACCAGAGGGCCCTCCACCAGGAAGTCATGGAGGAGAACTGGCAGACTGTCTCCTCTCTAGGTAAAGGCCCCCTCTTTCCCCAGCTGATGGTAATCTCTTTAATTAGCAATGCGTTGATAACCCTAAAAATAAGGGCAACAACAATCTTTCTGTTTTGAAGTGATGTCCCAACTCAACACTAGCCACTGCAGGATTGATATTTCCAGACTGGGCAATCTGTGGCTCTCCAGCTGTGTTGAATTCCAGCTCCCCTCACTGTAGCCAACTTTGTCAATGTGGGAATTGTGGTGAGAATAGTCATTCATCAAGATCGGAAGAGATAAAGATTCACAGATTGCACTGGAATGTTTTCGAGAGGTGAATCGTCATTGGTAATGGGCTTTGGATCCTGAGAGGTTAATTGTGGGGCACTTGTTAATAAGCCCCTTGATGGTTTAGTAAACTGAGTGCCAAGGAGAGGGGCTTTTAGTGTTGCGCTGTACATTTCCATTTGCTTGTTTGTCACTGTTTTAACTGAATTTATACAAAGAAACTTTCAATGCATTTTTAATATGTGATTCAAATTAATTATATTTTTATATTTATAATTCATTGTCCTTTTATTGTAATTGAGAATTACAAGCTAAACAGAGATATCCCGTGCCCCAATGTTCGCATGGATATTAGTATTTTGTTAACATATTACAAGGTAAATTGAGACTCTTGCATTGCTTCCCCACCTCCAGTTATCTGGAAAACATCTTGGAATTACAGAGACTTTCCAGTGACGAAAATGTATAAAGATGAGGAACCTTGTAGGAAATGATTCATGTGATGTGTGGGTCAGAACAGTCATAGGCATAACTCTTAGGATTGCGGCTTATTTATTTTAGTTACATTTTCCAAGTTTTTAATATAATATTTTAAAATTCTTTTTAATATTTATATATTCACTGTTTTTAGTTTTAAAATATTATATTTGAATTCTTTGGTCCTTTTAAGGAGAAAAGTCGGGCAAAAATAGTTTAAATAAATAAACAATTAATAAATAATGTATATCGTAAAAATCCTCCCCCCCAAAAGCCATAATTTTTTCCATGGACCATTCTCCTTTGCTCCTTCCCCCAGTAATAATAGAAAACAACGGAAACAACACCTATGCTTAATTCTTTAATGTCCAGATCTCAATGCAACAATCAATTGATGTCCACTACTTGATTTAATGTACATATTTGTTAGTTGCAAATATCCCACTATTTCTTCAGTGACTTGTAGGTACAGGACATGATTGTCTTCTTTTCTTCACAACAACCCTGCGAAGTAGATTGAGTGGCTCAAGGTTCTCAAAAGTGTTTTCTGCTTGGTCACGATTCGGACCTGGATCTTCCAAGTCCCTGTTCACGTAAACAGCTCTGTCACAATGGCTTTCATGCTTTCAGTTTATTACACATCTTAATAAGACACTCAACACAAACATTTTTCTTATTGAAAATGTGTGCTGGAATAGCTGCATGAAAGTTTGAATGTCACACAGTAGCTTTGAATGTAAAATATCTTAGCTCAAAACATCAAAAGTTCTGCTCAGTGGTTGGGAAAAATAAGAGGGAACATTGAATCCGCTTCGTTAGAAAACCTTCTCTTTTTTTCTCGATGTTTGGTATTCTTTTTATTCAGTCATTTTTGCATTTTGTCTTTGTTCCCAACAGATAACTGGAAAGAGAAAAACATATGTCTCAAAAAGAATTTTACAACCCAATTTGAGCTCACCAGACATAGGAGAACCGACAAAGAAAAAGAAAACTGTACCTGGGGGAAGCCCAATGAATGTCTTGTGTGTGGAAAACATTTTGCCATGAAGATATCACTGATACTTCACAAAAGGATCCACACAGGAAAGAAGAGCTTTCTGAGTGAAGAGACTGGTAAAGGTTTTGATTGCAAGTTACACTTTGTGAGCCATCAAAGAGTCCACACAAGAGGGAAAGCATATAAAAGCCCGGCGAGGAAATGTTTTCCTCAGATTTCAAAGTTGCTAAATCATCAGCATATCTACAGACAAGAGAAAGCCTACCAATGTCTAGAGTGTGGGAAATGTTTTGCTCAGAGCTTACAACTTGTAGGTCATAAAAGAGTACACACAGGGGAAAAACCTTACAAATGCCAAGAATGTGGGAAATGTTTTGAATGGAATTCCCACCTTGTGAGTCATAAGAGAGTCCACACAGGAGAGAAACCTTACAAATGTACAGAGTGTGGGAGATGTTTTGCCCACACTTCATTGCTTGTGAGTCATAAGAGAGTGCACACAGGAGAGAAACCATACAAATGCCAAGAGTGTGGGAAATGTTTTGCTCAAAGCTCACAGCTAGTGAGTCATAAACGAGTCCACACAGGAGAGAAACCATACAAATGCAAGGATTGTGGAAAATGTTTTGCACAGAATGCACACCTTGTAAGTCATAAGAGAGTCCACACAGGAGAGAAACCATACTGCTGCCAAGACTGTGGAAAGTGCTTTGCTAATAGTTCACAGCTTGTGAGTCACAAGAGAATCCACACAGGAGAGAAACCATACAAATGCCAAGAGTGTGGGAGATGTTTTGCCCACAGTTCACAGCTTGTGAGTCATAAGAAAGTCCACACTGGAGAAAAAATGTACAAGTGCCAAGAGTGTGGGAAATTTTTTGCTGACAGCTCATGGCTTGTGAAACATAAGAGGGTCCACACAGGAGAGAAACCATACAAATGCCAGGAATGTGGGAAATATTTTGCTCAGAGTTCACAGCTTGTGAAACATAAGAGGGTCCACACAGGAGAGAAACCATACAAATGCCAGGAATGTGGGAAATGTTTTACTCACAGTTCACAACTTGTGAGTCATAAGAGAGCGCACACAGGAGAAAAACCATACAAATGCCAGGAGTGCGGGATATGTTTTACTGAAAGTTCAAAGCTTGTGAGTCACAAGAGAGTCCACACAGGAGAGAAACCATACAAATGTCCTGAGTGTGGGAAATGTTTTGCTCACAGTTCACAGGTTGTGAGTCACAAGAGAGTCCACACAGGAGAGAAACCATACAAATGCTTGGATTGTGGGAAATGTTTTGCTGACAGATCAAATCTTGTGAGTCATAGGAGAGTCCACACAGGAGAGAAACCTTACAAATGCCAGGATTGTGGGAAATCTTTTGCTCAAAGCTCACAGCTTGTGAGTCACAAGAGAGTCCATACTGGAGAGAAACCGTACAAATGCCAAGAATGTGGAAAATGTTTTGCTCACAGTTCTCAGTTTGTTAATCATAAAAGAGTTCACAGAGGAGATAAACCCTACAAATGCCAGGAGTGTGGGAAATGTTTTGCTCGGAATTCACTGCTTTTACGTCATAAAAGAGTCCATACAGGGGAGAAGCCATACAAATGTCAAGAATGTGGGAAATGTTTTGCTCGGAATTCAAACCTTGTGGGCCATTACAGAATCCATACAGGAGGGGAACCCGTCAAAACCATGTAACATGGGAAATGTTTGTGATGCATTTATTGATTGGCAGACATTTTAGTTGAGATAGCAGTATAAGCAAAGAACTGAGAAATATTCCCCTTTGTCACACAGCAAAAGTGAATAACCAGGAGTGAAGCTACAGAAGGAGCACATCAAGGGAGACTGGAAGATTTTTCACATGTACCAACAGATTCAGTCTCTAATGAATCAATGTTTTCCCCTTTATTCACGAAGGCTTTCACGACCGGGATCTAATGGTTGTTGTGGGTTTTTCGGGCTCTTTGGCCGTGTTATGAAGGTTGTTCTTCCTAACATTTCGCCAGTCTCTGTGGCTGGCATCTCCAGAGGACAGCGAGCACAGAGTGCTGTCCTCTGAAGATGCCGGCCACAGAGACTGACAAAACATTAGGAAGAACAACCTTCAGAACACGGCCAAAGAGCCCGAAAAACCCACAACAACCAATGTTTTCCACCCTGACAGAAGCTATATTTTAGATTTTTTCCTACTCCTCTTGCAAATTCTAGTGGCCGTCAAGTCTCGCTTGCAGACAAATACTAGTTTCCCCAAACTTGGGGTTCTCTAGATCAGTCCTCAACCTCTTCCAAACTGTTGACCGGTTAGGGAGGTGGGCTCCATGTGTGGGGTGGCGGGTCACCCCTGCTCTCGTGGTTGGGTATGGTGTGCTCATAGGGTGGGGTGGGGCCCTCGTACAGATGGGTGGGGCACGCATATGAGGGTACGCAGGGCACTCATGCAGTTGAATGGGGGGCACGCGTTCTGGGGCCGGAGATCTGTCTCCACGGCCTGGTCCTGCCAAGGCCACAGACCGGTACCGGACTGTGGACTGGGGGTTGGGAACCCCTGCTCTAGATGTTTTTGTATTACAAATTTGGGAAGCCCTAGCTAGCAAAATCAGTGACCAGGGATTCTATAGCCAGTGATTAGTTGACAATGTAGGTTCTCTACAGCATAACAGGTGTCCTAAAAAAAATTCCCCTTAAAAATTCTGCCTCTTGGAACTAAAGGGAGGTACATCATGTCATAGGACGTCTGCATGAAGAGGATGGACATCTCCTAGTAGGTGATCCAAGATGTCCAATGAATATCTCTGGGCCTGTTCTTCACAAGTACAGCTTCTAATCTGTAGTGTTTAATCCTCCAACACAGTTTTTTTTAAATTATCTTTCCTCTTGTTTCCATATTCATGCAAAGTTCATGTTTCAATATTTTCTCTTTTCTATTTTTATTTTATTTTATTTCTATTTTAAAATCAGAAATTTCCTGCTTCCTTCATATCGAATCCTGACCTGATCTTGCTCCATTTCCAAACAAAGCTCTCAGGAATCTGCCTTGTAGATTTGTAGCCTTTTGTTCTTCCCGCACTTAAGTTTTGACACCAGGAAGGCTCTTCTGACTTTGGACATGGCAGTTCTAAACCATGGTGTCGTTTTTTCACCTGAACCAGTTTCTGAGGTTTACTGAATGACACATTTTACTCCTTCCTGCTTACCACCCCATTCATTTTACTTTGAATTATCAGCTGTAATAACAATCTGTAATTTTTGTTTCTCATTACCTGACCAAAGTACAGTATTCTAGTCTGTTGCATGTTATGTGCTTTATCATTCTTTGGTCCAACATATTCACTCTCATTAATAATTCTTATTAGTCTCCCACTCAGTTACAAAAATCTCCTGGCATTCTTCAATAAATCCACATTTTATGTGTCTTTCTTTTAAATTGACTGTGTCAAAATTCACAAACCCGTGCCGTTCAGTAGAATCAACAGCACATAGCATGGTACAGTGCCCATTCTAAAAACTGCTTTTATGTTTTGTTGTGTACTCTCTTCATCATAATAACATGCTGCTGGGTAATTCAGTGGCTTAGAAATCTGGCTGCAGAGCCACTGTGCCTCCTTGATGTAGAAATTCTACAAATAAACAGCCAGCAGCCTCCTCTTGGCTTCTGATGCTGGGTGGTCGGTGGTTTCAACTTTCACACCAATCCTGGTTTGCTAGGAGTGGCTAAGGACCTAATGTTGTCCGGGACAACTGTGACATTTCTCCCAAATGGTGTCTGGTCCCATTCATAGACCAGAACACCCTCTGGACCTGGTTTCTCTCCTGAAACCATGAGAATGGTGATTTGGGTTTGGAGAAACCCTTTCTTTCTCTTATCACGCCATCCAAAAGTCTTTATGTAATTTCCTTACACCTGTTTTACATCCAGTAGTTCCACATATTTATTACGCTGAATGTATCTAATTGTGTCTGAATATATAAATATAATTGCATATGATATTTTTTGCTGTGTGGTCTTTAATACATGTTATGAACTGTGTTGCGTGTTGCACTTAATGAGAAAAGCGAGTTGATTTGGGAAGTCATTATGTAAATAAATCAATAATCACTGCAGCTTTCTTGGTGGTTGCTGTGTAGGGCATAGGATGGCAGCCAAGCCCTCAAAGCCTCCCTTTCTCTCACACAAATCCCCTCGATCCCTACACAATCTCTGATGCTGACGTGGCCAAGAGATTTCTTTAGATGGTTGCTCTTTGGCCTGCCTCGCCGGACAGCAAGGCAGGCAGAGCTGGGGATGAGAAAAGGGTGGGCATCGGAAGGCCCAAAGATCCTGAGAGGAGGAGGGAAGCGAGGGAAGGATGGGTGGCTGGGTGGTGATGGTGGCTGTGAGGCGAATAGAAGGCTCTGTGTGCGTTTGAGAGAGAGGGGATTGAGATGAATATCAGGATTACCAGGATGCGGTTGTGTGTGTGTGTGAGAGAGAGAGAGTACTCAGGCTACACTGCAAAGAGTGGGGGTGGGTAGCCAGTCATTTTGGGATGGACCTTCCTTGAAAATGGAGGAGAATGACATCTGTGTGAGGAAAAAGGGGAGGCTCCTGTGTTTTTTGGGGGGGATTTACGGTGTGTGTGTGTGTGTGTGTGTGTATTTATTTTGTATTTGGAGAAGCACTTTCCTTTCAGGGAAATGGTTTTCCTTTTGCCGCTTGTGCTCTTCTGGCCTTTGTTTTGGGCAATGGGCCATTTTGATCCACCGTGTCCGAGGTATCAAACCCCTGACCTGCCATGAGAGAGTGGAGTATTTTAAAAAAAGCCTAACATGTTAGTTTTTCCTCAAATTGCAGGAGGAATCTCCAGATACGATGGTGTTTCTCTATACCCTGGCTGAAGTATCAGTTGCTACAAGACATGAGCAGGAGGGTGATCTTTTCCACACAATGTCCTCAGTTTTGGTCTCTCATTAATACCGCCATCATGTTACTATTATTATTTTTTTAAAAACACTCTTGTCACTCCCCAAAAGGACCCAAAGCATCTTATTTTATTAAAAGAGATAATAATAAAAAGAACGAAACAAAAATAACAAACTGAATAATATAAACAATGAACACACAAACACTTATATATATTCATTGGGGTTTTTTGATACTATAATTTGTTATTGTATAGGAGAAATGAGAGATTTTTTTCCTCGCCTTGCTCCTAAAATGAACCAAGTGTAGACTGAGTAGATGCTGTCGGGGGGGGGGTATAAATTGAATGAATAAATAATAATAAATGTCTTACAGTATTGAAACAATATTAAAAGCTAAAATCAGTTAATTATTGCAGTATTTAAAAGGAGTTAAATAAATATTATTTAATAATACCAGTGTCACACTAATACTAGTGCATGACATTCAAAGCAGTTCTAAAAATACATTAAAAATAAATTAAAAGACAACCGTTATTTTTTAAAAAGCACTGGACTGTCAGAGGGGGCTCCATAGCTTGGGTGGTTCTGTCCTGCACTTCTTTATTTGAAGTTGATTCATCCTCATGTTCATGTGGGTTGGGAGTAGCAGGAAATAGTGTGAACTGAGAGATGGGAGTAAAAAAACAACAACCCAAAACTGGAACTTCAAGACTGCTCGTCCAAATTTTTCCAATGTTCACCAACCAGCAAACCCAATTTAAAAGCCAATTAAAAAATTGGCTATTCAGGCAGGTCTTCCCTCCGGACACTATTTGATCTATTTTCTTTGTTTATTTTCATCTTGAATGATTAATTATTTTTGGATATTGATGTTATTTTAATCTGTTTATTCTGCTTGATGTATGCCACCCAGAGTAGTCGAATGACTAGATGGGTGGGATATAAATATAATAAATAAATAAATAAACCCCCACTGTGCCAGATATGGTCCTCATTCAAGAATTTAGATGCTTATACTGTAACTATTCATGGGGACTGCCCCTTCTATCCGAAAGAGCTCATGGAGAGCAGTACTCACTGGTTACACACTATGAAAGTTTTGATGTAGAGTTATCCCTGGGTCAGGCAGCACAACATGGGCTGGGCAAGTCACAAGCCCTAGGAACCACAAGAATGTCAAGAATAAGTCATAAGAACATACATAAGAACATAAGAGGAGCCTTACTGGATCAGGCCAAGGGCCCATCTAGTTCAGCTCCCACCAGATACCTGCAATTGACTTTTCCTCCAGAAATCTGTCCAATTGCCCTTTAAAGGCATCTAAGCCAGATGCCATCACTACATCCTGTGGCAAGAAGTTCCACAGACTAACAACATGCTGGGTAAAGAAAGTTTTTATTTGGTCTGTTCTCACTCTCCCAACACTCCATTGGAGTGGATGTCCCCTCGTTCTGGTACTGCATGAGATGGAAATGAGCTTCCCTCTATCCACTTTATCCATCCCCTGCATTTTATACATCTCAGTCATGTCCCCCCTCAGGTGCCTTTTCTCTTGATTAAAGAGCCCCAAACGCTATAGCTTTTCCTCATAAGGAGGTGCTCCAGCCCAGTCATCATTTGAGTTGCTCTCTTCTGCACCTTTTCCAATGCCACGGTGTCTTTTTTGAGGTTCAGCAACCAGAACTGTATGCAATACTTCAGGTGCGGCCTTACCAGCATTTTGTACAATGGCATTATCATGTTGGCTGTTTTATTTTCAGTCCCCTTTTTAATGCTACCTAGCATGGAATTGGCCTTCTTTGCTGCTGCTGCACACTGGGTTGACACTTTCATCCAGCTGTCCACCAGCACAGACAGCTCAAAACCCATAGCTGATAAATAACATTTTGATTTTTTTTGCCCCAATGTGCATTGTAGGGAACATGGACCAGCTTGTCGATTGCCGTCTTCTGCTCCCTTTTCCTCCCATCTGTGCCTTACTTGGAGCTGCTCCCTGGGTGCCAGGCGCTGAGCTCTACCTTTTTCCAAGCGTGCTTTGGCCCTTGGTGTGTCAGATTGCTTCCTGGGCTCTGGACGCTATTCCATGCTTTTATTCCTTTTTTAAGTGGGATGATGCTGAGACTTCCTTCTTTGCTGCCGTCCCCCAGTCCTGCTGGTGGTGGCGGCACACACACACACAAACATACACACACACAAACAAAAACAGAGAGAGACCACACACAGAGGTTTGTTTGTTTTTTAAGGGGGGGGGAAATTTTTCCTTCACTCTTCTGCCCTGCTGGTGCTGTTGATGTCAAGCTGGTGGTGGTGGGGGAACGGCCAGAGCCGCCACCAGGTGATTGTTCTTCCATTTACGCCAGATGTTACTAGACATGCGCAGGGTGATTGTTCTTCTATTTACGCCAGATGTTACTAGACGTGCGCCGGGTGATCGTTCTTCTATTTACGCCACATGTTACTAGACGTGCCTAGGTCTAAACGCACAACCCCGAAAAGATAAAATAATGAACATATGGTTAACATAATTTTTAAAAATAAAATAAAATAATTGAAAACTAACCCTGAGCCTTGCCTACTTACTTATTCTTTTGCCCCCTGAAAAAACTGAAATATAACAGTTCTGTTTTCTCTTTGGTGGCGGTCGCCGCGGCGGCTGTTTGTCACTCTGGACACAACTTCATCGTTTAACTGCTGAAGATATGCTCTGTCTTGATCCCCGAAATTATCCATTTTAATAGGGCTGGAGTTCACTGGTTGTTATCAAGGGAAGGAATAAAAAACATTATCTCAGCTTTGGCCTTTGAAAGATGGACTAATTGTTACATCACACCTTATTTCACAAGGTGAGAGATCACAAAAGGACTATCCAGCTCCCTGGTTTTGCCCAGATGTGACCATGAGAATATCATAACCCGCCCGCCCACCCACCCCTGAAAGGTCGTCCTCAGAAGAGAAAATGTCCCTAGCCCAGAACCTGAGGTCTATCATTACAATGGCAATTGTAAGGCTAGAGTAAGTGTGATTTGTTTTGTTTCTGTACACACACATACTCACTTGCGAGTGAGTGGCTTTAGAAGATAAATCTTATAAAGGAGATCTCTCTGTAAAACCATCATAGGATAAAATAACTTTTCAGGTCAGGAATGGTTAAACCCAAGCCATCATTTGGGCTACTGGCTGATCCAGGCCCAAACATCTGAAATCCTCGGATTGGGTTTCTTCCCATTAAGGCCCCAGAAAGCAAGGCAGCTTTGTGAAGTATTTATCTGGAGATGTGGTATCAAACCCTCATTTTAATAGTCCTTCAACACCTCCTGCCTCTTAAGTCCATCAGTGACAACTCTGGTGATAACAGCAACAGGGACAACTGTTCCCCTGAGGGGTTTTGGGTGGCCCGGAAGTCATCACGTGCATATTGAACGTCCCAGATCCTGGTGGTGAACATCTTCTCGACCCGGACTGATGCATCCATCTTTCTCTCTCTCTCTTTTCTCTTTCCATCTTTACTCTCTCTTCCCTAATCTTCCTCACTCCAGAGCTGCATTCTCACCCCTTTCTCCCCTTCTCCTGTCAGCTTCCTCCCAAGGGATCTTGTTAGGCATCCTTCAGTCTCGAAGGACGATGGTAACGTGCTCTGTATGGAGGACTTGGAACAGCGTCTAGTGTGGCTGAGGAGGACGATTCAAGAGTGACCATCCCTTCCACACTGAGGACAAATTCATTCATTCATTCATTCATTCATTCATTCATTCATTCATTCATTCATTCATTCATTTATACCCCGCCCATCTGGTCTAAAAGACCACTCTAGGCAGCTTCCAGTATAATAAGAACAATAAAACAATACCCAAAAAATTACATAAAACATACTGTAATATACACACAAATCCAATCTCTCCCGTCCAGCTCCCTGATTTTGCTGCTTTTGTGACTTCCTCTTTGCGTGGGCCTGCTTTGTGGACTATGCAATATACAGTATAATTGTACAGGCTTTGTGGATGATCCCTCTCCTTAGTAGGCGATGCTTTTAAGTACTGTACCGTAAATTCTTTTTCCTGACCGAGGCAATGGCAGAGAACGAGGACTGCTCATCCATGCTCTCAGAGGGGCGATTGGATGGGTCTGTGCTTATCCTGCCAGGAGTCTGGCTTAGCTTCAGTCACATGAGGGGAAAAAAGAAGAGTTTTTATAAAACTGCGCATGCGTCCTCCCACACCCAGCCAGATGGAAAAGCAATAGAGGTAACTTTAAACGGGACGCACTGGGAACAGCAACCCCGGCCGGCTGCCTTCGAGGGAGGACGAGGACAGTAAGAGAAGCCTGTGAGTATTTTTTTGTTCTGACTTTTGCTGGGAAAGGAAAAACCCGGAAGGAAGAACTGGAGGAACGAGGTGAGCCATTTTGGGGCAGGAAAGCCGAGGAGAAGAAGAGATCTCCTGGTGAGAAGGACGAAGGGGGAAGCTTTGGCTCCCCATCTCTTCCCTTCCCTCCCCTTTGAGTCCTTTGAAATGCTTGGAAATTTTTGCAGATGAATTTGCTGAGCAAAGCACGTGGGGAGCGTTACATGAGGGAGCACTGCTGCCCTCCATTGGAAACAACGGGGAAACTTGTCCCACCTCCGGAGTTTAATTTATTTGTTTGTGGCAAATATTCATCTCAAGGGAGGGGCGAAGGGTTTTTCTCCTTTGCCTCAGGCAGCAGGATGTCTTGGACCACCCCGCCCCTCTTGAATGGTTTCCCCTTTTCTTTCTGCCTCTTTGCAGCATCCGCCCTGAACTTGAGCAGAGGATTTGCTTTCTCCTGAGGGCGAAAGAGTCACAGCTTCAAAACCAAAGCGCTGCAAGTCCTGTCTGGCTCCTCTGATTCGGAGTCCTCCTCCTCCTCCTCCATGGTTGTAAAGAACTGCAAAGCCAGGCAGGAAAGGATCCATGGTTTCTGTGGTGCATTCTGTGCACACGGTGGGACCTTGAGGATCGTTTGGAGAAGATCCCATCTGAAAAACATACTCAGTCATGAGGATCCAATTTTTTTTATTTCATAGATCTGCTTTCTTCCCTCTCTTAAGATATACATTTTATATATCCTAACATGCATGGAAAGGATAGAAAGGGTTAACAAAGAAAGGCAGTGTATAATCCAGAAGGCTTTCACACCCATAGCTGTGGGATCAGCTGTGATTGATGAGTGTTGTAACCGGTCTTTTGTGTGTAGGCTCATGGGTTCTTGTGGCTGGGTAGTGATTGATGGGTGTCATTAGCTGGTCTTTTGTGTGTAGTGATCCCGGGTCCCTTGTGGTTGGGAAGAGTTCGTTGACCTTTTTGCAAACTCAACAAAGCTTGGCTCCCAGCACTGAAAAATACAGCCTGCAAAAGGTCAACCAGCTCCACCCAGCAGCTCAGCTGCCAGGACTGGTAATCACTACACACAAAAGACTCCCATCAATCACAGCTGATCCCAGCGCTATAAATACTCAACTCTCCAAACAAGCTGCACCAGAGCACAGAGTCCTATCCTCTGAAGATGCCGGCCACAGAGACTGGCAAAACAGGAAGAACAACCTTCAGAACATGGCCAAAGAGCCTGAAAAACCCACAACAACCAAAACAAAGGCAGCCTGGGATATTTTTGGTGATGCTCCTGATGTCACCAAAAAAATATCAGATCATCAGGTGGGTGGAGGGATTTTTAAGAGACCAGGAAGAAGTTCCTTTGTCCCTCTGATGGGTTTTTCCTCTCTCCATGTGGGAGAGCTGATCCCAGGAGAATCAGAAGTGAGAAACAGCTGCCGGTTCCTTCTCTGAAGAAAGTCTCTGGTATTTTTAAAGGTCTCAGGCCTTCCATTCTCAACGTCCAATGTAGACCCTAAAAGGTGTACTCATATTTTGTGAGGAGGTTGGGGTTGTACATGGAAAAAAATTAAGCCAGCCAAATGTGTTACTTTGCACAGTCTTCCTCAATGCAGGACAGGAAAATGGATCCAAGTCTATTTTCCAGCATTAATAATCAAAGAGGTGGCTGTAGTTCCCTCATCTTCCTACCTTCTCCAGTTGGTGGTGCTTCCTGTGAGAAGAAAGTGGGAGAGATACTAGAAATGGTGAAAGAGAGAACAAGGAGGCCAGAGGGAGAAAGTAAAAAGCAGATCCATTAATGTGAAAAACGCATCCTTATGATTTCATATGATTCTTATCTTGGATCTTCCCCAAACCTCAAGTCCTAGCTCCCATCTGTGGCCACAAACTAAACCACAGGATTCATCGATCTTTTGCAGATTAGTACTTTTCCTGAAATTTCATTTGGAAATGTTTGGAAAGGGCACACATTACCTTTTGAGAGCCAGTGCCTTTTATTGGTATGTAAATCCTCTCAAAGGTGACAATGAAGTCCTTCATTTGCCTCTAGGCAAAAAGTTGAACCCAGAGATGATCTGAGGCAATTCACAGTTGCAATTAATTTGAAGAATTATATACATCGCAGCAGATAAACAAAGATCCACAAAATGAAGGTACAGGATAAAAGAAATCAAAAGAAACCCATTGGATTTCTAACACAATAGTACACAATGGTGAAAGGAAAAATGCACAGCACAAAAACCTGTATTAAAATATCAGATAAAAGTGTAATTATGCAAAATTAGCCAGGTAGCTATTTATTTAAAAAACCCTACCTTTCCCCCAATCTTCCACCAGCCCTCTAGTTGAAGCTCACTATCTTTAATAGTCTTTGGCCTAAAGACTGAGGAAGAAAGATAGATAGCTGCCTATTCCACGGCACAGGTTCCTGAAGATTAAGGGGAATGTACAGCAGTATTGATCCAGAACAATCTGAACTGGAAAAATCAGAAGGAAAAATGTAAAGTAGGGTAGTGAAGTTCCTGGTGTATGCATGTGTATTTGTAATTCATAATAAAAGAAAACAATAAAGGGGAGTACTGAATTCCGCAGTCTAACCCATTGTAAAAACTGAAGCTTCTCTCAGAAGCAGAACAAACCTAAGGCCAAAGTCCTGATAGCAGTCATAATCTGGAAAAGTGAAACTGAGAAAAAAATGAATTGAATAGCATCTGCATGTGAGCATGAATGGATTTGACTTGTTTTTTTGCTCCACTGATGGCCCTAAGTTTCTCAACCTCTTTTGCCAACAGAAAACAGTCAATTGCAGTGTTTATGAAACAAACCAAAGATTTCATCCATGCCATTCTGTAAGCAGCTTGGCAGAATATTCCCTATATCTGTAGACCAGTCTGGTCCACATGTCTTTTGCATAGTGTACCTTTAGCCCTAAAAGTTGGAGCTAATTAACAAAGGTGAGAAGACTCCCTGGAAAGACCCTGATGTTGGGAAAGTGTGAAGGCAAGAGGAGAAGGGGACGACAGAGGATGAGATGGTTGGACAGTGTCATCAAAGCGACCAACACGAATTTGACCCAACTCCGGGAGGCAGTGGAAGACAGGAGGGCCCTGGCATGCTCTGATCCATGGGGTCACGAAGAGTTGGACACGACTAAACAACAACAAACAAGGGTTTAGTTTTAGCAAGCATTTCTAGGATTATGATCTTAATCTGAGAGAAGTGTATGTGACTGGCTTCCCAATTCCTTTCCCTGTTCAGGATGGGCCAGAAGGATGCTAGCAACAAGGATTCCTTTATCTCTTCCTTGTGATGGCGCAGAAGCAGATCAGGTATGGACCAGAAGAATAAATAATATTTTGTGTGTTTGAATCCCTGTATATAAAATCACTTTCGTCATGAATGAGGCTGATAATGCTTTTTTAATGAAAGGTTCTACATTTTTAATACTTGCATAGCAAGCTGCTATAACATGGTCCTCTCCTTATGTGAATGGCAGTACTTATCATATCTGGCAGTTGCAAATGGATAAAAATATTACTGCTTTCAAGTTTTGAATAATAGTGCAAAAACTGTACTTTTTTGAGGTTTTCCAGGACAGGAATCATTTTCCTCTCTCTATTCCCTCCTTTTGAATTGTTGTTTAGTTGTGTCTGACTCTATGTGACCCCATGGACCAGAGCACGCCAGGCCCTCCTATCCTCCACTGCCTCCCGGAGTTGTGTCAAATTCATGTTGGTTGCTTCGATGACACTGTCCAACCATCTCATCCTCTGTCGTCCCCTTCTCCTCCTGCCTTCACTCTTTCCCAACATCAGGGTCTTTTCCAGGGAGTCTTCTCTTCTCATGAGATGGCCAAAGTATTGGAGCCTCAGCTTCAGGATCTGTCCTTTCAGTGAGCCTTCGGGGTTGATTTCCCTTAGAATTGATAGGTTTGTTCTCCTTGCAGTCCAGGGGACTCTCAAGAGCCTCCTCCAGCATCACAATTCAAAAGCATCAATTCTTCGGCAGTCAGCCTTCTTTATGGTCCAGCTCTCACTTCCATACATCACTACAGGTAAAAACCATAGCTTTGACTATGAGGACCTTTGTTGGCAAGGTGCTGTCTCTGCTTTTTAAGATGCTGTCTAGGTTTGTCATTGCTTTCCTACCAAGAAGCAGGTGTCTTTTAATTTCATGGTTGCTGTCACCATCTGCAGTGATCCTGGAGCCCAAGAAAGTAAAATCTGTCACTGCCTCCAAATCTTTTCCTTCTATTTGCCAGGAGGTGATGGGACCAGTGGCCATGATCTTGGTTTTTTTCATGTTGAGCTTCAGACTGTTTTTGCACTCTCCTCTTTCACCCTCACTAAGACGTTCTTTAATTCCTCCTCACTTTCTGCCGTCAGAGTGGTATCATCTGCATATCTAAGGTTGTTGATATTTCTTCCGGAAATCTTAATTCCGGTTTGGGATTCCTCCAGTCTGGCCTTTCGCATGATGTATTCTGCATATAAGATAAATTATCAGCGGAACAATATACAGCCTTGTCGTACTCCTTTCCCAATTTTGAACCAATCTGTTACGTTTCTGGCGCAGAGTAAATGAAGACACTTTACCAGTTCTTCTTCGAACTGTACACTTATATACAGGCAGGTCTCTACAGCACATCTAGAAGTCTTCACACACTCCGACAGCATGCGTGGCAGAAAATCACATCAGAAGAAGAGAACATTCTACAGACACAGTCCATATTTATACATAATCTTGTCTCTGTCCAGTCCAATCGGGTTCCAGGTGACCTCATCTCTCCACCTGGGCTCTTTCTGGTTTCACCTCATTGCATCAGCTTAGGATGATTCAGCTTTTCTCTCATCTGCACATAATGGCAGCTCGTTAATGAAACATATATGGGTTCAGGCCTATAAAATTCTATACCCTGACACCCCTCCTAATTTTTTATGCCTGAACACAGCATAATCCCAACACATTTACACATTATTTTTAAACTTTTAATTTTAACACACACTTGTTACCTGTAACCTCTGTGTGTTCTGTATGCACCTTTGCATCTGTGAACACCTTACATTTCTTCATGTATTCCATTTTCTCATCCATGGTCCTTAACCATTTTCTTTTTTCAAAAGCAGGAAGTTCTAAAACTTCTTTGTAATTTTTTGGTTCTATATAAACATGACACACTCTCACACCACCCATTCCAAACCTCTTGGGTGGTATACCCTTGTTTGTCCTTTGGGACCTTCTGGGACCTTGTGTTTCTGTCTGTGCCTCTGTCTCACTAACCTCGCTAGCGTGTGTTTCTTCATGTTCTTCGTGTTCTTCAATAACTTCTCCATCTTCATCTTCTCCATCTTCATCAGCAGAGGACCTCGTGTCTTGCTCATGTGTTTCTGTCTAAACTGACCTCTTCTTTTTTCACTCAGTGGAATGTATAATTGTGAATTTGCGTGTACTTTGTCCCAGTTCTCCCCCTCATTGAAACTGGCAGACCTAGAAATTACAACGCTTCTATCACCATCTAGAAATCTATATGCCTTTGAGCTAGGCTCATAACCCAGGAACCTCATTTTCTTTGTTTTTGCTTGACCTTTTCTCCTGAGTTGCTTTGGCACATGTACCCAAGCGGTACATCCAAACACTCTTAAATACTTCAAACAAGGTTTCTTACCAAACAGTAAATAATATGGGGTTTGATCTATCGAGGATGACCAAATTCTGTTAATTAAAAAATTCGCAGTTTTCAAAGCTTCTGCCCACAGCGCATGATGCAACCCTGCGTCAGCCAGCAGTGCATCTTTCATGTTCTGGAGCACCCCATTCCTTCACTCCGCCACTCCATTCTGAAATGGACTATAAGGGCTTGTTTTTCTATGTCTGATTCCTGTGGATTCTAACCACCTCTGGAATTGTGTATTTGTAAACTCTGTACCTCAGTTGGTCTGCAATTGCGCCACCTGGTGGCCAAAGCGCCGCTCAATTGATCTAAGCCAATTCTTAAATGTTTGAAAAACTTCTGTTTTGGATTTCAGTGTGAAACAAAACGAAAATCGTGTATAATCATCCACAATTACCAATGCAAATCTTGCCTTTCCTAATGAAGGTGGAAATGGCCCTATTAGATCAGCATGTACCAATTCAAATGGTCTATTTGTCTCTCTGGTACTCTGTCTCCCTTTTGGGGCAACTTGTGTTTTGCTTTGCTTACAAATTTGACAGTCCAGGTAATTCTTACAGTCTCTTATGTTCACATCTCTAGCCATATTTTCCATTTTTTGCACTGTCTTAAAGTTTACATGACCCAATCTTCTATGTAGTAAGTGTATACAATTGTCATGTTGGGGTTCATTTCTGTGTACCGTGTGTGTCTCTGTGTGTTTGGCCTTTTAATATGTATAAATTGCCCTCTTGCTTCGCTCTGGCCACTACTTTGTTATTTTTCTTAATTATACATTCTCCTTTTTCAAACATTACACAAAACCCCTGTTTATCGAGTGCTGACACACTTAGAATATTATAATCAATTGTGGGTGTAAGTAACACGTTACTTATCTCCAACTTCAGACTGGGAACAAACACTCTCCCTTCTCCTGTTACGTCTGCTTTTTGTCCATTTGCCAGCGTCACGTTCTTCAGCTCCGTCTTTCCTAGAAAACAAAACATCTCTACATTGTTAGTCAAATGATTTACGGCCCCCGAGTCAATTAGCCATTCAGCTGTGTGAGTGTCCTTGAAGTTATCTCTTATTTTTCTGCTGACAAGAGAGACCAATCTCTTGCTGCTGCTCTCTGCAGAGCGCCTGCAAACTGCTGCTTCGAAATCCTTTCTGTTTGGAAACGTTTCTCCTCTCAAACAATCCTTTTGCAAATGATTTCTGGACCCACACTGGTAACAGGCTTTGATCATCATGGCACGCCCACGCTGCTCTCTGTTTGTCTCTGGCTTTCGTCTTCGGGACACGCTGCCGTCTGGACTCCGTCTCCGTCTCTCCCGGTCAGCTCCCACGTGGCTTTCTTCTGCAGCTTGGAATCACTCTTTCGAGTGTTCCTCCTCCTGCAAGATTCTGCTTCTTACATATTCAAGAGTTAGTTGTGTCATGAATTTGATTATGAAAATAGAATAATGTTGTATTTCATAGGATTTAGTTCAGAGCTGCAACGAAAAAACTAGAAATCTGCTTATGCCCAGGTGCTAATTAGAGAGAAAATGTACAAGGTCAGTTCTTCTCCAGCTAAAGAAAAAAAAAGAGTTAAGAAGAGCAAGTTGACCCTTATCTTATCTCAACTCCATGGACAAGGACATAACTTCTTAATTTAAGAAAGATGGGTGAAGAGAGAAGAAGGAGAAGGACGGAGAAGAGAGATGGGGGAAGAGTTTGCTTTCACGACAGCCAGAGACAACACATGGAGAGAGATGCGTCTGGCAGGACTTTAAACAGAAGACTGTGTAAGAATGCTTATTTAAGATATAGTTAGACAGTTCATTATTTTCATTTTATAGAGGAAATGACTGGTGGCTAAGGCTGGGGGTTATTTTGAAAATAATTTGGAAATACTGAATGACGTTCAAATGAGCTTGTTGAGATGATATCTTTTGTAATAAAATATAAAAAGACAAATTGTCTGTAAGCTGTCTCCTTGTTTAGACCACAGCTACTATGGTAAAATTGGCTACGTTAGAAATATATTATTTGATCTGGCCACATTTACGCTACCAAATGAGGGTCCTAAAGTAATAAAAGAGGAAGAGCAGACCTTCCAGATTATTTATTTAAAATCGAGACAGACTTGGGTGAAGGAGTGAGAAGTCGCCTAGAGCAAAATTACAGGACCCGATTTTGCTGGCAATAGGGACTGATCATTCTGAATCCCTCTCTGTCTCGTGTAGAGGCAGTTCTAAGGAACGCTTTTACCACATGGTGGCAGGTGGGATATTATTCACGTGCCGTGTTTACTACATGGTGGCATCTTGGGATCTGAGTCTCACGTGCCGTGTTTACAGTATAGTGGCAGATGGGATTTGATTTACAAGCCATGGTGGCTGTGTTTGGATACAAATCCATGTGCTGTATTTATGCCATGCTGGCAGCTTAAATATTTGCGCTTTGCTCAAGGGCTGAATTAGCGCTGGTAATTGTTTTATGAAGGCAGATGTGTGAGCAAGCAGATACACACTGCTAAATAAAGGACAAGAGAAACTTCTCTGGCGTGAGCTTCAGAGCAAAGCAGGGAAGGTTGTAAATTATTGTGACTGGAGAAGACTCCTATGCAGAAAGCTCAGGCTAAAGTAATGCAAGGAGAGATTCTGCCAGTGGCTTAAGAGTTCTAAGGAACAAGCATTGTGCTGTTTAAAAAGTGCCAGCTCGTTTCACTCAGGTGACAGAGTGGCAAAATTGTTTTGAGTGTAGCAGGAGTCTATAAGGAGCAGCCAGGATAATAAAAGTAATTTAAAAGTAATTAAATAAAGTTAAAAAAGGAAAATTTCCTACCCCAAGCCAGAGCCAAAAGGATTTCCTGGAGGGAAAGTAGGATCAGTCAAAGCTGACAGTTTAATTGTTTTATTGCTCCTCCCGTGCTTCGGCCAAGGCTGCAGGGAGAGAGAGGAAAAAAAAAAAGGAAAAATGGCTTTTAGCAGTCGGTTTTCACTGCCTGAAGTATCAGTGGATAAGGAGATTTTGTCAGCAATGGAGCATAGTTCTTTACTGCAGAGTGGAGCAAGATCAACTATTAGTAGATCGCTACAGATACCCAAAGAATTTCATATGAGGAGTGCTGTCACAAGATTTACTGAAGAAGTTCCAGCCAAAATTTAACTTGGGAACAGTTTAAAATTTTGGTTTACCAAAGAGAAGGTTTTACACCAGAACTGCTAAGGCAACAGTTTAGAAAATTGAGGAAGACGCCTCAAATGAGTTATTCTGCCCTTGCTGATCAAATAGAGGTGTTAGGCGACCGTTGGTTAGAGGCTGCCAAGGTCAATACATTCAAGGACTTAAGAATGTTACTGTATACAGAACATTTTCTAAATTTAGTACCACCAGAGTTAAAGAGTAGCTTATTGGAGAAAAATTGCACAGACCTCCAAACGTTGGCGCTCAAAACCGATGAATTAATTTCCTTCAAGAAGAGTGAACCTATTACCAGAGGAAGGCCTATTCCAGAAGTGCTTAGAAGGCAGAGTCAATACGAATCCAAGAAGACAGTGGTTCCTGAACCAAGACAGTCTTTTGTTGGAGAGCGAAGAAGCATGGGCCCTAGCCAGACTAGGTCACCCTTGACTTGCTTTCAATGCGGAGGAGCCCATTTAAAAAGGGATTGTCCACGACTGGCGGGATCAACTAATCAAGAGGAGAAGTCGGTTGGCAAAACCCCGTTACCTGCCCCACGGAGATTTCAGCAGACACCCTTACCAGCACCAAGGAGATTCGAGAAGGCGCCCATACCGGCTCAACGGAAATACAAATCAACTACCCCGAAGGTCAGCTATCTCAGTGCAACACCACTAGAAATACCAGAACAACCAACAGAACCACATGAAGTTAATCAACTAAGGAATGTGCCACCCCAGAGACAAGGAGGAGTCAAGCCAAATTTTTCTGAAACCAGTGAAATGCAAGCAACGGAGCCAAGGATTGTGCCAAGGATAATGGGCTTACAAGTAGCTCAAGTCTCTACAACAGTAAACCAGCAGACACCCTCAGGGGAGAAATTTTCAGTTATAGAGCCTAGTAGCATCCTACCGGAAGAACAGTTATATTGGTCACTGAAAAGTTTCTCAGAACCGGTAACCCTACATTTTTCTATGGGAGATTTGACCATAAATGCCTCTAGGGATACCGCTGCAGATATCTCATCAATTAACAAACAGTTTGTGGATCCGGCACTAATCTTGAATAACCTGAGATGTCCAGTGAAAACATATGGATCAGGAGAAATAATCGAGCGATTCGTACCACTCGTGTATGTGCAAATTAGCTACAAGAATTGGAAAGGTGCAAAATATTTATTAGTGCATGAAGGTAAACCTGATTTTTTATTGGGAAACGATCTAGCATTTCTTAACCACCAACACACTTTAAAATCAGCTTCCATACAAGCAGTGACACGTGTGCGAAGTAAAGCAATAGAGCAAGTCCCAACTGAAGATAACTCTGAGGAGAAACCAGATGGACATGTAACGCAACATCAACCCCTTTCAGATGAAACGGATAGTACAACTGAAATAAAAACTGAACCAGAGGATTTACTAGTACCAATGGGATCAGAGGAATTCAAACGAAAACAGATGGAAGACCCTACATTGGATTCTTTGAGGTCTCAAGCCGACAGTTACGCCAGACAACCGGTACAACAAAAAGTAACCTTTTTGTGGGGACAAAATGGACTATTATACCGAGAATATTTTCCCAAATCAAATGATCAGGCGGAACCAGTACAACAACTAGTCATTCCAAGAGAGTACAGGGAAAAAATTCTACAAATGGCCCACGATAGTCCAAGTAGCGGACATCTGGGAATCCAAAAAACGTTAAGTAGGATTTCGCAGCATTTTTATTGGCCCGGAATTTATAAAACCGTCAAGGACTACGTTAGTACCTGTGATTACTGTCAAAGAACAGGGAAACGGACTGATTGTACAAAACAAAAATACTATCATGACAAGAAGGCCCGTCACCGAGAGTTTGAAGTGGGTGATATGGTACTTGTACTAAACCCGCTCAGACCTTCAAAATTGGAAGTAGTTTGGGAAGGTCCAGGGGAAATCATACAAAAAGTGGGAAATGTGAATTATCTTGTGAAAATGTTAAATTCGTCCAAGAAACCAGTTATGTATCATGTAAATAGTTTAAAAATGTATAGAAACAGATCTGCAAATAATTCTAATTGTAACAATGTGGGGAGAAAAATCGAACTTAATGTAACAGACCGTTAAAAAATTGTATGCTGATGTAATATAGTTACCTTGAATTCATGGTTAAAATTAACTTGCTTATTTTTCTGTATTTTTCATAGAGATGTACTTAGCTATGAGTAAAGAGATATTACTGTTATGAATTTAATACTTTGTTAAGATAAATTTAAGTTCACATGTAGTCTTATTAACTTTTCATAATCAAATGTTAAATAAGTATAAAAATAAGAACTTTAATAGTCCTGTATTTTGTATCTTTAAGGGGGGGGCGTGTCATGAATTTGATTATGAAAATAGAATAATGTTGTATTTCATAGGATTTAGTTCAGAGCTGCAACGAAAAAACTAGAAATCTGCTTATGCCCAGGTGCTAATTAGAGAGAAAATGTACAAGGTCAGTTCTTCTCCAGCTAAAGAAAAAAAAAGAGTTAAGAAGAGCAAGTTGACCCTTATCTTATCTCAACTCCATGGACAAGGACATAACTTCTTAATTTAAGAAAGATGGGTGAAGAGAGAAGAAGGAGAAGGACGGAGAAGAGAGATGGGGGAAGAGTTTGCTTTCACGACAGCCAGAGACAACACACGGAGAGAGATGCGTCTGGCAGGACTTTAAACAGAAGACTGTGTAAGAATGCTTATTTAAGATATAGTTAGACAGTTCATTATTTTCATTTTATAGAGGAAATGACTGGTGGCTAAGGCTGGGGGTTATTTTGAAAATAATTTGGAAATACTGAATGACGTTCAAATGAGCTTGTTGAGATGATATCTTTTGTAATAAAATATAAAAAGACAAATTGTCTGTAAGCTGTCTCCTTGTTTAGACCACAGCTACTATGGTAAAATTGGCTACGTTAGAAATATATTATTTGATCTGGCCACATTTACGCTACCAAATGAGGGTCCTAAAGTAATAAAAGAGGAAGAGCAGACCTTCCAGATTATTTATTTAAAATCGAGACAGACTTGGGTGAAGGAGTGAGAAGTCGCCTAGAGCAAAATTACAGGACCCGATTTTGCTGGCAATAGGGACTGATCATTCTGAATCCCTCTCTGTCTCGTGTAGAGGCAGTTCTAAGGAACGCTTTTACCACAAGTTGTGTATCAGAAAGGCTTTCTAAGCTTGTAATAAGCATGTTAAATTCTGAACTTAAACTACTCTAAATCAGGTAAACCTTCTGCTCCTCAGGGAAAACAACGTTCATTAACTGCAGTTCATTGAACAGTCCCTTCATGGTTTGTAAGTGCTTTGAGGCACTTTCCCCAGACCTCATTTGGCATTTATAAAGCCTCCTGGTTAGGGAAATCTTTGTGCCTGGTGTTTCTCTCAGATAGATGCCTCTCAGTCTGTCCCAGACTGCCTTGGCTGTGTTCAGTCCTTGTATATGTACTAATTCTTCATCTTCTAGGGACAAAATAATAGTACTCAGAGCTCTCTCATGCTCTTCCTCTTGCTCTTCTGTTAACTGGGCTGGAGGACGGTTCACATAAGACCACAGGCTCTCTCTTCGTAATAACATTTCTGCTTTGACTGCCCATGTCCTGTAATTTTTACCATTCAGTCTATTTATGGCCAAGCCTCCTACGCCTCCCGTGCTGTATGCCATCCTGCCTTCTCTCGCAGTTCTCCATTTCCTTTCCCCTCCTGGGCTAACAGACGAACTGTCTTCTCCCAAGTCTTCTACTTCACTGCCACTGTCACTTTTGCTCTCTTCCTTCATTTATTTACTTCACCCATGTTTACTCACCACCGTCTGTCTTGTGCAGCGCACGTTTCTGGGCCCATGACCTCTGTTACGTTTCTGGCGCAGAGTAAATGAAGACACTTTACCAGTTCTTCTTCGAACTGTACACTTATATACAGGCAGGTCTCTACAGCACATCTAGAAGTCTTCACACACTCCGACAGCATGCGTGGCAGAAAATCACATCAGAAGAAGAGAACATTCTACAGACACAGTCCATATTTATACATAATCTTGTCTCTGTCCAGTCCAATCGGGTTCCAGGTGACCTCATCTCTCCACCTGGGCTCTTTCTGGTTTCACCTCATTGCATCAGCTTAGGATGATTCAGCTTTTCTCTCATCTGCACATAATGGCAGCTCGTTAATGAAACATATATGGGTTCAGGCCTATAAAATTCTATACCCTGACACAATCATTTGCTCCATATCCAATTCTAACTGTTGCTTCCTGTCCCACATATAGATTTCTCAGGAGGTAGGCACTGCCATTTCTTTAAGGACTTGCCATAGTTTGCTGTGGTCCACACAGTCAAAGGCTTTTGCATAGTCAACGAAGCAGAAGTAGATATTTTTCTGGAACTCTCTGGCTTTCTCCATAATCCAGCGCATGTTAGCAATTTGGTCTCTAGTTCCTCTGCCCCTTCGAAATCCAGCTTGTACCTCTGGGAGTTCTCGGTCCACATACTGCTGAAGCCTACCTTGCAGGATTTTGAGCATAACCTTGCTAGCGTGTGAAATGAGTGCAATTGTATGGTAGTTGGAGCATTCTTTGGCACTGCCCTTCTTTGGGATTGGGATGTAGACTGATCTTTACCAGTCCTTTGGCCATTCTTGAGTTTTCCAAACTTGCTGGCACATTGAATGTAGCACCTTAACAGCATCATCTTTCAAGATTTTAAATAGTTCAGCTGGAATGCCATCACCTCCACTGGCCTTGTTGTTAGCCATGCTTTCTAAGGCCCACTTGACTTCACTCTCTAGGATGTCGGGCTCAAGGTCAGCAGCCACACTATTTGGGTTGTCCGGGATATCCAAATCTTTCTGGTATAGTTCCTCTGTGTATTCTTGCCACCTCTTCTTGATGTCTTCTCCTTCTGTTAGGTCCCTCCCATTTTTATTTTTTATCATGTCCATCTTTGCACAAAATGTTCCTTTAATATCTCCAGTTTTCTTGAACAGATCTCTGGTTTTTCCCTTTCTATTATTTTCCTCTATTTCTTTGCATTGTTCATTTAAGAAGGCCCTCTTGTCTCTCCTTGCTATTCTTTGGAAGTCTGCTTTCAATTTTCTGTAACTTTCTTTGAGATGGTTTTTGTTGTTGCTTCCTGTACAATGTTATGAGCCTCTATCTAAAGTTCTTCAGGCACTCTGTCCACCAAATTGCGTTCCTTAAATCTGTTTTTCACTTCCAGTGTGTATTCATAAGGGATTTGTTTTACATTATGCCTTAGCCCAGTGGTTTTTCCTACTCTCTTCAGTTTAAGCTTGAATTTTGTTATGAGAAGCTGATGATCAGAGCCACAGTCACCTCCAGGTCTTGTTTTTGCTGATTGTATAGAGCTTCTTCACCTTTGAATGGAGAATATAACCAATCTGATTTCGGTATTGCCCATCTGGTGATGTCCATGTGTAGAGTCGCCTCTTGTGTTGTTGGAAAAGAGTGTTTGTGATGACCAGCTTTTTCTCTTGACAATACTCTATTAGCCTTTGCCCTGCTTCGTTTTGAACTCCAAGGCCAAACTTTCCTGTTGCTCCTTTTTTCTCTTGACTCCCTACTTTACCATTCCTATCCCCTAGAATGAGAAGAATATCTTTCTTTGGTGTCATTTCTAGAAGGTGTTGTAAGTCTTCATAAAAACTGGTCAGTTTCAGTCTCCTCAGCATTGGTGGTTGGTGCATAAACTTGGATTACTGTGATGTTGAAAGGTCTGCCTTGGAATCATATTGAAGTCATTCTATCATTTTAGAGAATACATCCCATTACAGCTTTTCCCACTCTTTTGTTGACTATGAGGGCTACTCCATTCCTTCTATGAGATTCTTGCCCCCATAAGTAGATATGATAATCATCTGAATTGAATTCACCCATACCTGTCCATTTTAGTTCACTGGCGCCCAGGATGTCAATGTTTATTCTTGCCATCTCCTGTTTGATCACATCCAGTTTACCAAGGTTCATAGATCTTACAATCCAGGTTCCTATGCAGTATTTTTCTTTGCAGCATCGGACTTTCCTTTCACTTCCAGGCACGTCCACAGCTGAGCGTCCTTTCGGCTTTGGCCCAACCACTTCATTAGCTCTGGAGCTACTTGTACTTGTCCTCCGCTCTTCCTCAGTAGCATGTTGGACGCCTTCCGACCTGAGGGGCCATCTTCCAGCGTCATATCTTTTAGCCTTTTGTTTCTGTTCATGGGGCATTCTTGGCAAAGATACTGGAGTGGCTTGCCAGTTCCTACTCCAAGTGGATTGTCTTTAGTCAGAACTCTCCACTGTGACCTGTCCCTGCACGGCATAGCTCATAGCTTCTCTGAGTTACTCAAGCCCCTTTGCCACAACAAGGCAGCAATCCATGAAGGGGTCCTTTTGAATAGATCAGTCTATTTGTGAGAGAGCTAAGATTGTTAGTGGAGCCATTCAGTATCAGGCCAAAGGCCAATCTAATCTAGCATCCTGTTTCTCACACAGAATCCCTAGGTGCCTCCAGGAAGCTCCAGAGGCAGGCCAGCCACCAATAGCTTTTCCCTTTCCCTATTGTTCCTTAACAACTGGGATTCAGAAGCCTTTCTTTCTGCCGGGAGCTCATACTCAGAGTGACTAGTAGCCCTTAGTAATTGTCTCCTCCAGTAGTAAGGCTGTGAAGGCCACCTATTGAAGTTGAAGCCTATAATGTAAGATCTGGCCACTTCTTTTTAATTATTCTTCTGTTGTTCAAGAGGATATCTTTATGAAACCCATGAGAAAGACCTGCTTTCTTTTTTCCTTTAGGGTCCAGTGACTTTTGAGGAGGTGGCCATGTCCTTCACCCAGGAGAAGTGGGCGCTGCTGGATCCTGACCAGAGGGCCCTCCATCAGGAAGTCATGGAGGAGAACTGGAAAACTGTCTCCTCTCTAGGTAAAGGCCCCTCTTTCCCCAGCTGAGGTTAATCTCTGTAGTTACCAATGCATTGATTGCTGAGAATTTTGATTATAACATATTCTCATAACATCAGCAGAGTAAGGAGATATTGGATAGCAGAGATACTTATGACGGTATGATACTGAGAGAGTAAAACAGACAACTTATATACATATAGAATAGACATTCCTTTTGCAGCATAACATGACATGAAGCAACACAGAGCATAGGAAAAAGTGATCTGACTTACAGTAGATAAAGACATTCATTTTACACATGACTTATGTACAGTTCTGTGATCAGTCAGAAAATACATTACTTCATTTTTTGTTACACCAAGTTTCATCATGTACACAGCTGTACAACATTAAGTCTTAATCCTTGATACCCACACCTGAATACAATCAGTACAGTGATTCAGGTAAAATCAGCCATTTTACATTTAACTATACAACATTAATATTTAATACAGTGGTGCCCCGCAAGACGATGATAATGCATTCCATTGAAATCGCTGTTTAGCAAAATCATCGTATTGCGAAAAGCGTTTCCCCATTAGAATGCATTGAAACCCGTTTAATGCATTCCAATGTGGAAAATAGTTGTCGTTGTGCAAAGATTGCCCATAGGGAAGCCATTTTAAATCGCTGTCTTCCGAAGCATCAGTGCCGAAAACACCCTAGGGAAACCATTTTGCGGAGCCACCTGTAAGCAGCCCCTTATCTCCAAAAAGATTTATGGGGGTGCCGGAGACTGGGATGAGTCCGAAATCCAGACAAACCTCTGACTGCTGAGCAGAGCCACTTAGGTCTCAGCAAGGTCCTGTCTAAACTTCTTTCTCAAAAGCCAATCTCCTTTAGTAAGAAAGCAACACACAGACAAATCCATGAGTTATACTCAGAATAATCTGGCTCTAAATCTTTGGTAGCAAACACACATGGCCAATTAGACATTCAGCTGGTCTGTACAAGAACCAATGCATGCAGATCAAATCATTACTGCTTTATTGAAAAAGATTGCTTTAGAAAAGATTTCAGTTCAGTTCAGTAGGTACATTTTCATATCAAGACAAACGGAATACTCCCCTCCCCACTCCAGCTGGAAAAATAAAGAAATAGAATTATGCTAACTAATAAAAACCATAACACAGTCCATCTCACGTGTCTTGGGTCTTCATAGGCTGGTGCTAGATGAAAACCAGTTGACTTCCATCAGTCCATGGTAGGAAAAACAGTCCATAGCAAAATTTATAATCCATTATAGGAAAAAGCACGTGTCTGACCTTTCTCAGTCCAACTCCATCTTTTTCCAACTCCCTACCAACTTCCTTCTTCTTCCCAGAATTCTTCATAAGGAACGCCCCCTCCTGGGTCTTGTTGTCCCGCCTAACTTTCTCAGGAGAGCTTGAGAGTTGTTATCAAGTTTTGTGGCAGAATTATTTTGACTACGAAAGTCTCTGCTCTCTGCTCATCTTAGCAACGAGATAACCAGAGAGCGAAGCTTCTCTGAAACAGCATGAAAAACCTTCCTACTACAGAGCAGACTTTAAATCAAGATGGATGCTATTGGGACAATCTTAGGACTATATATCCCATTCTAATACACATAAAAACACAAATCATCACACCACCAATCAGCTGTTGAATTAAACTGAACAATGGCTGCTTGCCGTCACAAGCCCTGTCTTGCCAATAGCTCCTGGTAGAAGGAAGATCCTCCGTGTCCACCTGGCCCCAGTTAATGGGGACCTCCCCTCCCAACTCCGTCCGGTGGACTCCAGTGCCGCGGTGAAAGGGAGCCCCTGAGTACCCATGTGGCCGGCAAAACAAAGGCGACATCCCCCTCTCGTTCCCCAGGCAGGGGAACCCTTGCTCGGCGCTGGAATGGAGCTCCTGAGTACCCACCTGGCCGGCAAAAACAAAGGGAGTTGCTAGACGCAGTCCGTCTAGCAATGAGGGAACCTCCCCCTCCCAAGCCCCAGGCCGGGAAACCCCTGCTCAATGCCGAAAGGGAGCTCTTGAGCTTCCCAAGTAGGCCCGGTCGTCCCTGAAGCCACTCGCGACCACCACCACCCGCTCCCCAGATGCACCTCCGGAAAGTATCGCTTGGTGTGGGAGGGGAGGGAAGCCAAGAGGAGTTGGGGAGCCGCCGCACGCTTCCGGCTCGGGTGCCGAGTCCGGAGGAAAACCAAGCAGGCAAGAAATCCTAAACTTTCTTGCTAGGGGCAGGTAGGGAAGCAAAAGGGGCGGAGAGGAACCAGCGCGCGCTGTCCCGCTCGTGTAAGGAGGCAAGGGGAAATCCTGGCCTTGCCTCACTGTGCTGGGAAACCCCGTTTGTCCACGAAGCCACTCACGATCCCCCCCACTCCCTAGCCGCCCCTCACTGCCTCCCCTACGCGTCCGGTAAACGTCGCTTAGCGTGGGAGGGGAGGGAAGCCAAGAGGAGGAGGGGAACTGGACGCGCTCTCCTACTCCAGGGGAAAAAGGCCGGGAATCCTGGGAAGGGAACCGAAACGTCGTATAGCGAAATTCCCCCATAGAAAACACTGTTTTGCGAAGCGCAATGGCGGTCGTAAAACCTCGGCATCATGTGGATTCATTGTTTTGCGAGGTCGTCGTCTTGTGAGGCACCACTGTACATTTTCACATCAAAATCTCAACACTGACAACCGTAACAGCAAGGGCAACAATAATACTTCTCTGTGAAAGTGATGTTCCAACTCATACTAACCACTGTGGGATCTGTAATGCCAGATTGGGCAACCTGTGGCCCTCCAGCTGTGTTGAACGGCTCCCATCACAGTAGCCAACTTTGTCAATGTGGAACTGTGGTGAAAATAGACATTCTCAACATCTGAAGAGACAGAGATTCACATATCGCAGTAAAATGTTTTGGAGAGGTACATCCTAATTGGGAATGTGCTTTAATTGTGGAATATTGTGTGTGATGGTTTAGTAAGCTGAGTGTGAAGGAGAGGGACTTTTAGTATTGTGCTGTACTTTCGCTATGACATGTTTGTGACTATTTAACTGTACTCATAAAAGAAAAAAATCACTAAAGGCTAAACATGCCCAGTTCCTTCAATCTTTCCTCATAGGGCTTGATGAGTAGATGTTTCTTCAAAAGTCCTGGTGGCTATTTACCACTTGGTGGTGTTAAAGGGAGACCAAGGTGGTGCTGTTGAACTGCCATTGGTCATATCTTACCTAGTTCAGGAAGAATTAAGAAAAGGCTGATTTAAAAAAAGATAAAATTGTAGAGTCTTTGTGGATAAAGTCTTTCCCTGGCACATCGTGCCTTTAAATAAGTTCCTTTTCCTGACTCATGCAATGGAGAAATTGGTGCAGAACACTACTGCTCACCTACGTGCTGAGAGAGCACATCAGCTAGGTCTGTGTTTGCTCTGCCAGGAGTCTGGCTTAGCTTCAGTCACATGACAGGAAGAAGAAAACAGGTTTTACACCTTCCAAAAAAAAGTGTGTTGCTCCTGATGCCTCAAAGGAATCAAACCTTCGGGTGGATGGAGGGATTTTTAAAAGACCAGGAAGAAGTTCGTTTGTCCCTCTAATGGGTTTTTTCCTCTCTCCATGTGGGAGAGCTGATCCCAGGAGAATCAGTAGGGAGAAACAGCTGCCAGCTCCTCCTCTGAAGACAGTCTGGGGCATCTTTAAAGGTTACAAGCCTACCATCATCAATATCTGAACTAGGTGTGACTTACTTGTCCAAAGCAAGAATTGCTTTGTGTTCCCCTGAGAGCCCTTAGTTTCCTGCCTCCAGGTTGGCTTCCTTATCTTTACCCCTAAAATTCAGTTCTGTTCTGGTAGATGGCAAGCTGGAAGAAAAGTGTATTCCACGGTGCTCCACCTGTCTTTTGTCTCAGAAAGTAAAAGTAGCCCCTTTGGCACACAGTGTGGCTATAGCAACTTCCCAGGGTACACTCTTGGCCATTCAAAGTATCCCAGCTTGCTACCTGTCCATACTGGTCCATTGTCTTCCAACTGGGCCAAAGACTTGTCGCCACAGAATCCTGTACTTCCATCAAGCAAAAGTCCAGGCAGGGAGAAATTCTCAAACTTTTTTGCCAGCAGGAAACTGTCAATCGTGCTGTTTAAGAAACAAACCCAAGATTTCCTCCATGCCGTTCTGTAAGCAGGCTGGTAGTCCGTTCCATATATCTGTAGACCAGTCCGATCCACATTTCCACATGACTTTTTGCCCAGTGTACCTTTATCCCTAAGAGTTGGGCCTGATTAACAAGGGTTTAGTTTTAATAAGCATTTCTAGGATTGTGATCATAATCTGAGACAAGTGCATGCGATTGTCTTTCCACCTCCTTTTTCTCTCTCCGGCAGGGACTGGAAGCATGCCAGAAACAAGGATTCCTTCATCTTTTCCTTGTGGTAAAGAAGAACCAGATCAGGTATGGACAAGAAGATTAAAAGATCATTTTAACCATGAATGAGGCTGGTCATTCAGTTTTAACAAAAGTCTCCACATTTTTAATGCTTATAAGCAGAGACATCACCTTGCCGACAAAGGTTCGCATAGTCAAAGCTATGATTTTTCCAGTAACGATGTATGGAAGCAAGAGCTGGACCGTAAAGAAGGCTGGCCATTGAAGAATTGATGCTTTTGAATTGTGGTGCTGGAGGAGGCTCTTGAGAGTCCCCTGGACTGCAAAACCTATCCTTTCTGAAGGAAATCAACCCTGAGTGCTCACTGGAAGGACAGATCCTGAAGCTGAGGCTCCAATACTTTGGCCACCTCATGAGAAGACTCCCTGGAAAAGCCCCTGATGTTGGGAAAGAGTGAAGGCAAGAGGAAAAAGGGACGACAGAGGACGAGATGGTTGGACAGTGTCATTGAAGCTACCAACATGAATTTGACCCAACTCCGGGAGGCAGTGGAAGACAAGAGGGCCTGGCGTGCTCTGGTCCATGGGGTCACAAAGAGTAGGACACAATGACTAAACAACAAATATAGTAGGGTGTTATAAAATGGTCTTTTCCTTATGTGGAATAACAGTACTTATCATATATGGTTGTTACAAATGGAGAATAATTTAATTTCTCTTCAGTTTTGAACAGTGGTACAAGGTATGTGAATTCTTTGAGGTTTTTCAGATAAAAAAAGATTTTCCTCTTCTTATTCCCTTATTCTGAAGAGATCTCTCTCCCTCTGTTTACTTGTGGGAGAGCTAAGACTGTAGGAGGAGCCATGCATCATTGAGCTAAAGGCCAATCTAGTCTAAAGAAGAAGAAGAAGAAGAAGAAGAAGCAGCAGCAGCAGCAGCAGCAGCAGCAGCAAAGTGTGCTATTTATATACTGCCCCATAGCGCTTCAAGCACTCTCTGGGCAGTTTACAAGTTAATTATGCAGGCTACACATTGCCCTTAGCTGGTTGCTCATTTTACCGACCTCGGAAGGATAGAAGGCTGAGTCAACGTTGAGTTGGCTACATGGGACTGAAACCAAAGGTGTGAGCACAGTTTTGGCTGCAGTACACTTAACCACTGCACCACGAGACTCATAGTCTAGCATCCTGTTTCTCACAGGATCCCTGGATTCCTCCGGGAAGCTCCAGAGGCAGACCAGCCACCAGTAGCTTTTTCCCTCCCCTTGTTGTTCCTCAGCAACTGGGATTCAGAAGCCTCTCTTTCTGCAGGGATCGCATACTCAGAGTGACTAGTAGCCCTTGGTAAACATCTCCTCCCATAGTAAGGCTGTGAAGGCCACCTATGGAAGATAAAGCCTACAACGTAAGATCCAGCCACTTCTCTTTTTTAGTTATTCTTCTGTTTAAGAGGATATCTTTATGAAACCCACAAGAAAGACCTGCTTTCTTTTTTCCTTTAGGATCCAGTGACCTTTGAGGAGGTGGCCGTGTCCTTCACCCAGGAGGAGTGGGCGCTGCTGGATCCTGACCAGAGGGCCCTCCACCAGGAAGTCATGGAAGAGAACTGGCAGACTGTCTCCTCTCTAGGTAAAGGCCCCCTCTTTCCCCAGCTGACGGTAATCTCTTTAATTAGGAATGCATTGATAACCCTAAAAATAAGGGCAACAACAATCCTTCTGTTTCAAAGTGGTGTCCCAACTCAATACTAGCCACTGTGGGATTAGTATTGCCAGCTTGGGCAACCTGTGGCCCTCCAGCTGTGTTGAATTCCAGCTCCCCTCCCTGTAGCCAACTTTGTCAATGTGGTATTGTGGTGAGAATAATAGTTCATGAAGATCAGAAAAGATAAAGATTCAGAGATTTCACTGGAATTGTGACGGCCTTCCTCACTGCTCACAAAGGGAGGTCATGTTTTGGAGAGTTGCATCGTTATTGGGAATGGCCTTAAATGTGGGGCGTTTGTTAATAAGCCCCTTGTGTGTGGTGGCTTAGTAAACTGAGTGCCAAGGAAGAGGGGCTTTTAGTGTTATGCTGCACATTCCCTTTTGCTTGCTTGTCACTGTTTTAACTGAATTTATAAATGAATTTTTCATTGCATTCTTGTTTAATATGTGATTCAAATTAATAAGGCATTGTCCTTTTATTGTACTTGAGAGCTACAAGCTAAACAGAAATATCCCGTGCCCCTATGTTAGCCCAGGTATTTGTGTTTTGTTAACATTTTACAAGGTAAATTGAGACTCTTGCATTGCTTCCCCACCCTCAGTTATCTGGAAAACATCTTGGTACAGTGGTGCTTCGCTTAACGAGGATAATCCGTTCCAGAGAAATCGCTGTAGAGCGAAATCCTCGTTAAACGAAATAAAAAAGCCCATCGAAACGCATTTAAAACCGTTCAGTGCATTCTAGTGAGCTACATACCTGCTCATTCAGCGAAGATCCTCCATAGGGCGGCCATTTTTTGGTGCTTATAGTGCGAGGAATCCATCCCTAACACAGCAAGGAGCCATTTTCTTCAGCCAGCAGCCATTTTGAAACCCAACAATCAGCTGTTTGCTGATCGTCATAAAGCGAAAATCAGTTCCCGAAGCAGGGAACCGATCATTGTGAACGGAAAAAACCCCATTTAAACCATTGTTTAAAAAACTAATCGTACAGCAATTTCCTCGTTTAATGAGGTAATCGTTAAGCGAGGCACCACTGTATTACAGAGACTTGAAACATAACAATGCAAACCTCCTGTGTTAGAGAAACCATGTCTCCTTCTCTTGTAGTAGCTACTTCCTGGAGAAATTGGAGCTAGTTCTCTGGAATTCTTGATAGGTTACATAGAATTTCAGGATAATCTTGTCTTCCTTCAATATGGTTTCAGTTTTATGGATTAACTTAATGGCAGTTTCTAGATGTGCTGGACTACAAATTACAGTTCCATGTCAACACATAGAATATGGGGTTTGTTCATAGAATCATAGAAAAGTGAAGTTGGAAGGAGCCTCCAAGGCCATCATGTCCAACTCGCTGCTCAATGCAGGAATACAATCAAAGCATATCTGCCAGATGATTATATTTTCTTGAACCAACTCCCAAGGTAACTGGTTCCACCGTTGTACTGCTCTAAGAGTTAGGAAGTTTTTCCTGATATTCAACAGAAATCTGACTTTAACTTGAGCCCAGTGTTGCGTTTCCTGCACTCTGGGATGTTCAAGAACAGATCTTGCCCCTCCTCTGTATGACAGCCTTTCTAATATTTGAAAAGTGCTATCATATCACCCCTCAGTCTTCTTTTCTCAAAGCTAAACATGCCCAGTCCTTTCAGCCTTTTCTCATAAGGCTTCTTTTCCAGCTCCCTGACATATTTGTTTATTTAATTTTTACCCAGACCATCTAGTCAATTGACTACTCTGGGTGGCTAACAGCATGTAATAGCCACTGCTGAGAAGGCCCGGTTTCTTGTTTTTTCCTTCCGGACCTCCCTTAGCATTAGGAAGTTTGTCCAAAGTGTTTTCTGGCTTGGTCACGACTCGGTCACGACTCGGACCTGGATCTTCCAAGTCCCTGCTTGTAGTTTATAATACATCTCAATAAGGCACTTAACACAAACATATTTAATTGAAAATGTGTGCTGGGATAGCTGCATGAAAGTTTGAATGTTGCATAGTAGCTTTGAATTTAAAATATCTCTGCTCAAAGCATCAAAAGTTCTGCTCAGTAGCTGGGAAAAATAAGAGGGAACATTGAATCCCCTTCTTTAGAAAACCACCTCTTTTCCCCTCAAAGTTTGGTATTCTTTTCATTCAGTCATTTCTGCATTTTGTCTTTGTTCGCAACAGATAACTGGAAAGAGGAAAACATACATCTCGGATGTGGAAAGAATTTTACGACCCAATTTGAGCTCGCCAGGCGAACCCAAAAAGAAAAAGGAAACTGTACCTGGGAGAAACCCAATGAATGCCTTGTGTGTGGAACAAATATTGCTGTGAAGATATCACGGATACTTCACAAATGGATCCACACAGGAAAGAAGAGCTTTCTGAGTGAAGAGTCTGGGAAAGGTTTTGAGTGCAAGTTACACTTTGTGAGCCATCAGACACTCCACACAGGAGGGGAAACATATAAATGGCAGGTGAGGAAATGTTTTCCTCAGAATTCAAGCTTGGTAAATCATCAGCATATCTACAGACAAGAAAAAGCCTACCAATGCCAAGAGTGTGGGAAATGTTTTGCTCAGAGCTTACAACTTGTGAGTCATAAAAGAGTACACACAGGGGGAAAACCTTACAAATGCCAAGAATGTGGGAAATGTTTCAATTGGAATTCTCACCTTGTGAGTCATATGAGAGTCCACACAGGAGAGAAACCTTACAAATGTACAGAGTGTGGGAAATGTTTTGCCCATACCTCATTGCTAGTAAATCATATGAGACTGCACACAGGAGAGACACCGTACAAATGCCAAGAGTGTGGGAAATGTTTTGCTCAAAGCTCACAGCTAGTGAATCATAAACGAGTCCACACAGGAGAGAAACCATACAAATGCAAGGAATGTGGAAAAGGTTTTGCTCAGATCTCACACCTAGTGAGACATGAGCGAGTCCACACAGGAGAGAAACCATACAAATGCAAGGAATGTGGAAAAGGTTTTACTCAAAGCTCACAGCTAGTGAGTCATAAGCGAGTCCACACAGGAGAGAAACCATATAAATGCCAAGAGTGTGGGAAATGTTTTGCTCAAAGCTCACAGCTAGTGAGTCATAAGCGAATCCACACAGGAGAGAAACCGTATAAATGCCAAGAGTGTGGGAAATGTTTTGCTCAGAATGATCAACTTATAAATCATAAGAATGTCCATACAGGAGAGAAACCATACAGCTGCCAGGAGTGTGGAAAATGTTTTTCTAACAGATCAAATCTTGTGAGCCATAAGAGAGGTCATACAGGAGAGAAACCATACAAATGTCAGGAGTGTGGAAAATGTTTTGCTGACAGTTCAAAGCTTATGAGTCACAATAGCATCTACACAGAAGAGAAACCATACAAATGCCAAGAGAGTGGGATATGTTTTACCCATATTTCACAGGTTGTGAGTCATAAGAAAGTCCGCACAGAAAAGAAACCGTACAAATGCAAGGAGTGTGGAAAATGTTTTGCACAGAGTTCACAGGTTGTGAAGCATACGAGAGTCCACACAGGAGAGAAACCCTACAGATGCCAGGAGTGTGGGAAATGTTTTACTCAGAGATCAAATCTTGTGGGTCATAAGAAAGTTCACACAGGAGAGAAACCATACAAATGCCAGGAGTGTGGGAAATGTTTTGCTAATAGATCAAATCTTGTGAGTCATAAGAGAGTTCACACAGGAGAGAAACCATACAAATGCCAGGAGTGTGGGAAATGTTTTGCTGAAAGATCAAATTTTGTGAGTCATAAGAGGGTCCACACAGGAGAGAAACCCTACAAATGCCAAGAGTGTGGAAAACCTTTTACTCAAAGCTCACAGCTTTTGAATCATAAAAGAGTCCACACTGGTGAGAAACCTTATGAATGTCAAGAGTGTGGAAAATGTTTTGCTAACAGATCAAATCTTGTGAGTCATAAGAGAGTTCATACAGGAGAGCAAGCCTACAGATGTCAGGAATGTGGGAAATGTTTTGCTCGGGATTCACTGCTTGTACGTCATAAGAGAGTCCACACAGGGGAGAAGCCATACAAATGTCAAGAATGTGGGAAATGTTTTGCTCGTAATTCAAACCTTGTGGACCATTACAGAATCCATGCAGGTGGGGAACCCCTCAAAACCCTGTAACATGGGAAATGTTTTGTTTATGGTTCAGATTCTACATGTTGATAGGCAGACATTTTAGTTGAGATAGCATTTTAAGCAAGAAACCAATAAATATTATAGTTTGTGATACATCAAAAGTAAAAGGAATAACCAGGACTGAAGCTAAAGGAGGAACACATCAGGAGAGAGTGGATGATTTTTCACATTAATAAATAAATTCAATCTCTGATCAAGAAGTTGTCTCCATCTTAACAGAAGCTATATATTTTTCCTACTCCTCTTGCAGTTTCAAATGGGTGTCGAGTCTTGCTTGCAGACAAAACAGTAGTTTTACCAAACTAGGGGTTCTAGTAAAATCAGTGACCAGGGATTTTCTAGACAGTGACTAGTTTGGCGATTTATGTTCTCCTCAAACAGAGTCTGTCCAGAATCACTGTGTGGATTTCGAGCTCATAGATCCACCATTGACATGGTATTTTCCCTCAGACAGTTGCAGAAGACAGTTGTAGTGAACAACGACAGCCCCTCTTTGTGGCCTTCATAGATCTTACAAAGGCCTTTAATTTGGTTAGCAGGGGCAGCCTTTTTAAAATACTTCCCAAGATTGGATGGCCACCTCGACTCCTTAACATAACCAGTCCTTTCATGAGGAAATGAAGGGCACTATAGTTTTTAATGGCTCAACATCAGATCCCTTTGACAGCCGAAGTGGAGTGAAACAAGGCTGTGTCCTCACGCTGTGAAGCAGGCCTTTGGAACTGCAACAGAAGGTGTCTATCTCTGGACGACATCAGATGGAAAGCTGTTTAATCTCTCTAGATTGAGAGCAAAGGTCAAAGTCCAGCTGAAATGCATGCGGGACTTCTTCGCCGATGATGCAGCTGTTGTTGCCCACTCTGCTGAAGACCTCCAATAACTCTTGAATCGTTTTAGCAAGGCCTGCCAAGTCTTTGGATTAACAATCAGACTGAAGAAAACACAAGTCATGGGCCAGGGTGTGGACTCGCCTCCCTCCATTACCATCTCCACACAAGAATTGGAGGTTGTTCATGACTTTGGGTACCTTGGCTCAACGATCTCTGACACTCTCTCCCTAGATGTCAAGTTGGATAAACTCATTGGCACAGCAGCTACCATGTTCTCGACTCACAAAGAGAGTATTGCTTAATAAGAAGCTGAAGGCATATACCAAGATCCAGGTCTATAGAGCTTGTGTCCTGAGCACACTCCTGTACTGCAGTGAGTCCTGGACCCTTTGTGCACGGCAGGAGAGGAAGCTGAATATGTTTCATATGCGTTGTCTCCAATGCATTTTTGGTATCACCTGGCAAGATAAAGTTCCAAATAGAGTAGTCCTAGAACGAGCTGGTATTTTTAGCATGTATACATTACTAAAACAATGGTGTCTATGTTGGCTCCAGGCATGATGTGAGAATGGCTGATGGTCGGATTCCAAAAGATCTCCTGTATGGAGAATTAGTGCAGGGAAATCACCCCAGAGGGAGACTACAATTGTGATACAAGGCTATCTGCAAGTGGGATCTGAAGGCCTTAGGAATGGACCTCAACAGATGGGAAACTTTGACGTCTGAGTGTTCAGCCTGGAGGCAGGCAGTGCATCACGGCCTCTACCAATTTGAAGAGACACTTGTCCAGCAGGCTGAGGCAAAGAGGCAGTCCCAAAAGCAGCAAAACCAGGGAATGGTTTGTATTTGTCTTTAGCGTGGAAGGGATTGTCACTCTCAAACTGGCCTTCTCAGCCACACTAGATGCTGTTCCAAGTCCTCTATTCAGAGCACAGTAGCATAGTATCTTGAGACTGAAGGATGCCTCATCTAGGTTCTCCACAGCATAACCAGGTGCCCTACAATTTCTGCCTTTCAAAATCTGCCTTTTGGAGCCAAAGGGAGGTGCATCATGTCATCCTCCCAGTTACAAAATCTTCCTAGCATCCTTCATATGTCTTTTTTTTTTAATTGACTGTGTTAAAGTTCACAAACCCGTGCCTTTCAGTAGAAGGAACAGCACATAACGTGGTACAGTGCACATTCTAAAAGCCGCTTTTAAGTCTGTGTACTCTATTCTTCATATTAAAATGCTGATGGATAATTCAGTGGTTTAGAAATTGGGCTGCAGAGCTAGAGGTTCATTCTGCACTGTGCCTCCTTGATGGGCTGGGCTTGACGAGCCACAGGTTCCCTTCCAGATGTGCATGCGCACATCACACTCTGGGCTGCTTCCACACATGCACACATTGTGCTCATGAGGCAGAATGCACTCACACACATGCGTGTGACAGTGCTTGGGGTGCTTGTGCACAGTGCACGCAGGGGGCAGAATGAACTCTCACGCATGCATGCAACGGCATTTGGGAGAGTGCTCATGGGGGTAGGAGATCTGTGTCTGTGGCCCAGTCTTATATAGGCTGCAGACCACTGCCGGGTCGCGGACCAGGGGTTGGGGATGTCTGGCCTAGACCCAACTTCCATAATGTTCCTCTTCTCATTTAATCTATAGAGCTGTATGTGTTTTCTAGCTTGGAAGGGACTAAGCACATCACTGGTGTGAATCAGCAGTGTGGTAAAAATGTTACTTCGTCATAGCACAAACAGCTGATTTATGCAAGAGTCACATGATTGGTTGTTGTGGG
The DNA here is from genome assembly GCF_051106095.1 of Pogona vitticeps. NCBI lineage: Eukaryota > Metazoa > Chordata > Lepidosauria > Squamata > Agamidae > Pogona > Pogona vitticeps. The sequence continues at coordinate 20,654,716 of NC_135784.1, forward strand.
TTTTTCGGGCTCTTTGGCGGTGTTCTGAAGGTTGTTTTTCCTAACGTTTCACCAGTCTCTGTGGCTGGCATCTTCCAGCCTAGACCAGTGGTCCCCAACCTTTTCCCAACCACAGCCGGGATGCCGGCCACAGAGACTAGCGAAACGTTACGAAAAACAACCTTCAGAACATGGCCAAAGAGCCTGAAAAACCCACAACCATTAGATCTTGGCCGTGAAAGCCTTCGCGAATACATAGTCTCATTATTCTTTAACCAAGGCTATTATTCAATGGCCCAAAAGCCTGCTAGTTTAAGAGTAGCATTACGGCTTTCCTCCCCACTGAAGTTTTACAAATCCAGGAAGCTGAAAGGAAAGACTGAATCTTTCCAACTTCCCTTTGCAGCAGGGAAAACAAATGTTTAGCCTAAGGTTACTGCTCTCCCTTATCTCTCCACCTGCTCTGTGGTCAGGAACCAAGCCGCCTGCCAGGGCCACAGTCTTGGAAGCGGTGCTTTGCTACATACAACCTTGTGTCCCAGCTCTGTCTCTGGGGTCTGGACAGTGAAGATTTACTCCAGGGTAACTTGCCCCACGATCTAAGCCAAGGGGTCCTCAAATACGGCCCATGGGCCACATCCAGCCCGCCTTGCTTTTCTAGCTGTTTCCTCCGACTCCTCTTCCACCCATCAGAGGAAAGCTTGTGGGATGATGTGAGCACTACTAACTGTCACGTGGACAAACAACAGCTGGTGGTTGCCAAGGGACCCCTCCTTCCCACCGAGCAGAGGCGGCGCATTGGTTTGTGCCTGAGCCTGTCAAAGGCGATGCCTCGGAAGGGGGAGCGGCCGGGCGGGCTCTGGGTGAAGAAGCCCTGGAGAGCTCCTTCCACCGGGGCCACTGGCAGGGGCCTCTTTCGACCTGGGGCGCTGCACCCTTGCCTCAGGCAGAGTCTACCGAGTGAGGGTGGGGGGAACTTCTGGGTCTCCCTCTCATTTTGCCTCAGCGCTTCTTTGTCCGCCCTCCGGGCCCGTCTGGTTTGAGCAGCATTCGGCCGCCTTCTCCCAGCTAGGCTTGGGCTGCCACCCCATGACTGAGGGAATCCTCCCTTTCTCTCCTACAAATCCCCTCAATCCCTATACCATCTCTGATGCCGACATGGCCAAGAGATTTCTTAGATGGTTGCTCTTTGGCCTGCCTCCCGGGCAGCAAGGCAGGCAGAGCTGGGGATGAGAAAAGGGTGGGCATCGGAAGGCCCAAAGTCAGCAGAAATCATGAGAGGAGGAAGGAAGTGAGGGAAGGAAGGAAGGGTGGCTGGGTGGTGATGGTGGCTGTGAGGCAAATAGAAGGCTGTGTGTGTGTGTGTGTGTGTGTGAGAGAGAGAGAGAGAGAGAGGACTGAATATCAGGATTACCAGCGTGAGGTAGTGTGTGTGTGTGTGAGAGAGAGAGAGAGTGAGAGAGAGAGAGAGAGAGAGAGTGTCATGGCGTGTATACTGCATTTCTTCTTTAGTATTTGCAGGAGGACTTGCCTTTCAGGGAAACGGTTCCCCTTTTGCAGCTTGTGCTCTTCTGGCCTTTGTTTTGGGAAATGGGCCATTTTGATCCACCATGTCCTAACATGGCCATAGGGCCAAGGTATCAAATCACCCCTGACCTGCCATGAGAGAGTGGAGTATTTTTTATAGAAAGCCTAACATGTTAATTTCTCCTCAAATTGCAGGAGGAATCTCCAGATACGGTACAGTGGTGTTTTTCTGTACCCTGCCTCGAGTATCAGTTGCTACAAGACATGAGCAGGAGGGTGATCTTTTCCACACAATATCCTCAGTTTAAGTCTCTCATTATCACTACCATCACCATCATCTTATAATTAGTATTATTTGTAAAAAAAAAAAAAACACCCCTTTTCTTATTCTCCAAAAGGACCCAAAGCAGCTTCCATCATTAGAATGGTTAAACCTAGAAGTGAGCCATCCCCTCAACCATCTTGACTGCATTACCTTCTATGGTTCAGAACCTGATTATAGGAGAAGGTGAGAGGGAGAGGGGAAGAAAAAGGCAGGAAAGCAACAGGCAATAGTTGAGGGCTTCTTAATGACAGAGGGACGGAGGAGAAAGGAAGAAGAGCTGGGGCTCAGTGGAGCGGGAGAGTCCAGAGACAGAGGGGAAGAAGGGCTGCTGTCAAAGGGAGAGGAGGGGCCCTATGTGTTCTCCTTTCCTCATAAGGGAGAGACAAAAAGTGAGAGCCGAAAGGGCATCTCTCAGAACATGGAAGCATGGGGATTGAGATTTAGTTGGGTGAAACAGAATAGACCATTTACATCTATCTGAGGGAAGGGTCCCTTGAAGAAGGTGGTGCATCTGGATCCTATCTCCACAGCTACACCTCTCAAGGGAGACTGGGCTCGACACCCTTGTTGTGAGACTATTCGTGGGGTGAGGAGTCAACCACTGAGGATGTTCTAGTTCAGTGGTTCCTAATCTTAGGTAACTCAGGTCTTCTTGGGCTGCAGTTCCCAGAAGCCTTCACCACCAGCTGTGCCAGCCAGGGTTTCTGGGTGCTGTAGTCCAAGATCACCTGGGTTATACAAGGCTGGGAACTGCAATTCTAGTTTACCTCATTTAGAGTCGTCACTTTGAGTGGGTAGCCCCATATCACCTTTCCCCCCGGTTAGAACCCCTTCATTTGGGAGAGAAGGGCATGTCTTGGGAAGACAACATAAGGACTGGGCACTGTACCCCCCAATTTATTCCATGGTAACACTGGATAGTTGTAGTTCAACATCCAGACAGGTGTACATTGGCCACCCTTTCTTTACAAATACAGTATGGTGCCAATATTTTGAAAGGCAAGGCATGCCCAAGGCAAAATGGGACACCTTTCCTGGTCACTCCATTCTCTCCATCTGGACTGAGGTCCAAGAGACGATGGCAAAGGATTAACTGTCCAGAGGACCAAAAAACACAATTTGGAAGGAGGGAGACACTGCAGGCCACTGTTGCTCATTGCAGGGTATATCTCTTAAAAGGTATCAGGCTTGGCTTCCAGTTTCTTATATTTTGTGACACTGGGGTCAAAATGAAATTCGTTTAGTCGTGTCCGACTCTTCGTGACCCCATGGACCAGAGCACGCCAGGCCCTCCTGTCTTCCACTGCCTCACGGAGTTGTGTCAAATTCATTCTGGTAACTTCGATGACATTGTCCAACCATCTCATCCTCAAAATGAAATACTGTAGCTTAAAGTCCTGGTTTTAGAACATGATCTAACCCTCCTCTTTTGATGGTGTGGTGAAGATGAGGAAAAATTCCCTCCCCATTCTCCTCGATGTCCATTTGCATTTTGTCTCCAGTTCTACATGTTGGACAAAATCCATCCATTTATGGGACGGTTAGAGATATGATCATCTCTGAATGATTGGTCACAAGGAAACCCTCAGATTATTGCAATAAAGGTGTGGTGCAATAAGCTACTAGGCTACCAAATATAGCTGCATAAATCAGGTTGTAAAACAGGGATAGAATAGGAATATGGGACCGGTATCAAGAAATTTCACACAGAATTATAAGGAGTTGCAGATCTCAGAAATAACCATCAGAGCTACAAAAACAGCAGTATTAGGAACAGTGTACACACTGCATTGATATTTAACAAATACTTTGTGGGGGGTTTTCTTGGTTAAAACCTATATTTGTTATATCAGATATAACACGCCCACCTCAGCAAGTGCACACAGTGGGCGTGTCACGCTTGCAGAGGGGTGTATGACACCCACCCATGAGCACAGCACGCCCACCCACAAGCGTGGGGCAGGCCACACACAGAGCCCGTACCCCCAACTGGTCCGTGGTGCCAAAAAGGTTGGGGACCGTTGTGTTATATAATACCAATGTTTTTTATAATTTCAATTTGTGCCTAGTATTTTTGAATAATAATAATGGGAAAAATCATTTGTTATACAGGGATGAGATAACAATTATAAATACTTGCTGTATGATTATTCAAAAACACAAGGCACAGTCAATCAAAATTATAAAAACTTTGACTGGTATTATAGAACATATATTGGGAAGAGCATGCATACTGCACTGATATTTAACATACCGTATTTGCCGGCGAATAAGATGACTGGGTGTATAAGACGACCCCAACATTTCCACTCAAAATATAGAGTTTGTGTGTGTGTGTATATATATATATATATATATATATATATATATATATATATATATATATATATATATATATACAGCTATGTCTATCCCAACTGAAGTGCACCCGGAGTATAAGACGATCCCCCACTTGGAGGCATGTTTTTCAGGGCAAAAAAGTAGTCTTATATGCCAGCAAATAGGGTATTTTGTCAAGGCTTTGATATTGTCATGAAATCAGAATTTATTAACGCAAATAGATATGGGAGGAAGTCAACCATAACGGGTGCAACTAATCAAGAAAAGTATAGAGTCATGCTGTATAAGCAGATGATGTAAGATGTAAAAAGCTGGTGTAATGTAATGTCATTGGCTGTTGTGAAAATACGTAAGTATGAAGACATGTATAATCTGGTTCTATTTGAGGGTCTATGCTATCCTGAACTCAACTGCTCTGAGAGCTCATTTTACTCAGAGGCAGAGATGCTGGCAGTTTGTATACAGTGGTGCCTCGTATAACGAGTGCACCGTTGAACTATGAATCTGCATTGCGATGCGGATTTCCCCATCGCTAATGCGAGGGCATGCTCGCATTACAATGGGGGAACAGCTGTTCAGCGGTTCCAAATGGCCGCCAGAACACAAAAAATGGCCACCGGTACACCCAAGATGGCCACCGGAACACAAAAAATGGGCACCGGTACACCCAAGATGGCTGCCGGAACAAGGGAAAACATTGGAGAACGGTGAGTTTTGGGCCCATTTGGAACGCATTAAACTTTGTTTAATGAGTTCCAATGGGTTTTTTGGATCCATTTTACGATGTTTTCCCATAGTGAAATATGCGGGGCACCACTGTATTTGTAAATAGACTGGTGATGGGAACTATGTTGTCTGAGTCTTATTTCTTCTAGAACTGGAGAACTTGGGAACACGTTGCAATTCCTGACAAATTTTTGGCCAAAACTTATATGTGTTATATAATACCGGTCAGTGTTTTTATAGTTTTGATTGACTGTGCCTATTGTTTTTATAATAATTATTGCTGTTGTTATTCAAACACATCCGGCATAGGCAACCAATATTGGCACAGTATTTATTTATTTATTGTATTTATACCCCGCCTATCTAGTCATTTCGACCACTCTAGGCGGCTTACAAGATACTGTAAAGGATAACAGTATGTATGCTGTTCCTAATATTGGCATTTTTTGTAGCTCTGATGGTGAGATTTCTGAGATCTGTAACCTGCAACTACTTATAGTACTGAGTGAATAATAATAATAATAATAATAATAATAATAATAATAATAATAATAATAATAATAATAATAATAATAATAAACTATTGCTCTTGCTCTTATTACTGCTATTGCTACTATTACTAGTATTACTACTACTCTTCTTCTTCTTCTTCTTCTTCTTCTTCTTCTTCTTCTTCTTCTTCTTATTATTATTATTATTATTATTATTATTATTATTATTATTATTATTATTTATTACCCTCACATAAAATTCTTGGTCACCAAGACTTGTAAATCCATATGAAAAATTTTGCATATGTAACAAAGAGTCATGTGTTCACAATTGATAAGTGGCTGGAAAACCAGTGGACACAGAAATCAGACAGCACGTATAACCTCGGAGTCTGATTTGGGAACTGACTGGCCAATGGGACAGCTTGTGAACCTCACCAGCTGTGAAAGCATTTCAGCCCAATCATAATTTCTTATTCTAATTAAAATATGGTTAGCTTGCTGATGATGAGCATGTGGACAGAACAGTATTTAGCTTACCTGCATGGCTGAAATGCCCTGTAACAGCAAATTCTGGCAATGAGCTAAATAAGGCATTAAGCCAAATCAGAAGTCAACCTCTTAAATTTGGTGCTGACTTTCTTCTTTGGTCAACATTTATTTGAGAGAATGAAGTTTTTTTTGGCTGTGTTTGTAGCAGCTAGATTAGAAGAGGCTACAAATTGGAAAGCTATGGAATGTCTAAAATCATGTTTGTGGCTAGATATAATTTAAATAAAAGACAAAATTTTTGAAAGTATTTCCTAGGAATAGTAACACACAAACTTAGAAACGTACAGTGGACCCTCAACTTACAGACTTTTCAAGTTACAGACTTCTCTGGCCGCAAATTTTTTTGTTCGACTTGCAGCCTGAGAATCAGACCAGAAAAAAATCAAAATGGAACCAAAATGTAACAAAAACAGCCGGTTACGGGATTAATCGGTTTTCAATGCATTTTAGGTCAATGGAGATTCAACCTACAGACTTTTCGACCTGCAGCCACCATTCCAATACGGATTAATTCCATAAGTAGAGGGTCCAGTGTAAAATAATGAAGCTTGGAAGGGGCCTATAAGGTCATCACGTCCAACCAAATTATGGAGGGAATGGATGAAGTGGATAGAGGGAAGCTCTTTTACCTCTCATGAAATACCCAAACCAGAGGACATCCACTCCAGTGGAGTGTTGGGAGAGTGAGAACAGACCAAAGATAAACTTTCTTTACCGAGCGTGTTATTAGTCTGTGGAACTCCTTGCCACAGGATGTGGTGATCGCATCTGGCCTAGACGCCTTGAAAAAGGGATTGGACAGATTTCTGAAGGAAAAGTCAATCACAGGTTAGAAGCCATGCTGGGGATGTATAATCTCCAGGCTTAGAAGGAAGGTACCTCCAAATGCCAGATGCAGGGGAGTGGGATCAAGAAACGGTTATATCTACTTGTCTTGTGTGCTCCCAGAGGCATCTCGTGGGGCCACTGTGAGCTACGGGAAGCTGGACTAGATGGGCCCTTGGCCTGATCCAGCAGGGTTCTTTTTGTGTTCTCCCTGCTCAGTACAGGAATCCAAATAAAAACAGATCTGACAGATGGTTGTCCAACTTTCTCTTGAATACCTCTAGCATTGGAGTGCTCACCACCTCCCAAGGTCATTGGTTCCATTGTCCATTGCTCTAACAGTTAAGAAGTTTTCCCCGATATTCAGCTGAAATCTCGCTTCCTGTAACTCAAATCCCTTATTACATATCATGCACTTTGGGATGATTGACAAAGATCCTGCCCCTCCTCTGGATGACTATAGCATAGGCATCCTTCAGTTTCAAGAGACTATGGTAACATGATCTGAATCGAGGAGTGTCCTCTCCAGAGCATGAAGCCTGGGTAAAGTAATATGGAGGATAGGCTGTTACCCAAGCAGCAAATCCCCCCTCTCCACATCACTGAAATAGTCCAATGGAAATGTGTGTGTGTTTAGTCGTTTAGTCGTGTCCGACTCTTCGTGACCCCATGGACCAGAGCACGCCAGGCCCTCCTGTCTTCTACTGCCTCCCGGAGTTGTGTCAGGTTCATGTTGGTTGCTTCGCAGACACTGTCCAGCCATCTCATCCTTGGTCGTCCCCTTCTCCTCTTGCCATCACACCTTCCTAACATCAAGGTTTTTTCCAAGGACTCTTTTCTTCTCATGAGATGGCCAAAGTACTGGAGCCTCAGCTTCAGGATCTGTCCTTCAAGTGAGCATTCAGGGTTGATTTCCTTTAGAACTGATAGGTTTGTTCTCCTTGCAGTCCAGGGGATTCTCAAGAGCCTCCTCCAGCACCACAATTCAAAGGCATCAATTCTTCGGCGGTCTGCTTTCTTTATGGTCCAGCTCTCACTTCCATACATCACGACAGGAAAAACCATAGCTTTGACTATTCGGACTTTTGTTGGCAAGGTGATGTCTCTGCTTTTCAAGATGCTGTCAAGATTTGTCATCGCTTTCCTCCCAAGAAGAAGGCGCCTTTTAATTTCAGGGCTGCTGTCTCCATCTGAAGTAATCATGGAGCCCAGGAAGATAAAATTTGACCCTGCCTCCATATCTTCCCCTTCTATTTCCCAGGAGGTGATGGGACCAGTGGCCATGATCTTAGTTTTTTTGATGTTGAGTTTCAGACCGTTTTTTGCACTCTCCTCTTTCACTCTCATTACAAGGTTCTTTAATTCCTCCTCACTTTCTGCCATCAGAGTGGTATCATCTGCATATCGGAGGTTGCTGATATTTCTTCCGGCAATCTTAATTCCGGCTTGGGTTTCTTCCAGTCCAGCCTTCCGCATGATGTATTCTGCATATAAGTTAAATAAGCTGGGGGACAATATACAGCCTTGCCGTACTCCTTTCCCAATTTTGAACCACTCAGTTGTTCCATGACCAGTTCTAACTGTTGCTTCCTGTCCCACATATAGGTTTCTCAGGAGACAGATAAAGTGGTCAGGCACTCCCATTTCTTTAAGAACTTGCCAGAGTTTGCTGTGGTCCACACAGTCAAAGGCTTTCGCATAGTCAATGAAGCAGAAGTAGATATTTTTCTGGAACTCTCTGGCTTTCTCCATAATCCAGCGCAAGTTAGCAATTTGGTCTCGAGTTCCTCTGCCTCTTCGGAATCCAGCTTGTACTTCTGGGAGTTCTCGGTCCACATACTGCTGAAGCCTACCTTGGAGGATTTTGAGTCCAATGGAAAAGCAAGAGCCAATACAACTGTTTCCAGTAACGTCGCAGGAGTTGGCAGAACGAAACGAACTGCCTTCAGGACTCCATCTCCGGATTTTGCCTCGAGCTTAACTCCTGAAGCTTTTTCCATCAGTGGATATAGCCACAGGGCAGTGGAGGTTTGAAATCAGAGTTTTCCTTCTCCTAGACGGGCTGCCTTCCATGGCTGACGATCCCCACCTACCCAGCCTGCTCTTAAATGGTGCAGAAGTATGATCCGACCCTTAAAACTTTCCTACCTCCCAGGTGTATGCAAATCTAACTGGCTTTCCTATTTACCATATTGGGACCAGAGATAGAATCAGAGAATTTGAGAATTTAAAATCCCTGGACACACTCATTTAAAGCAGAAAGTCCCACCCCTAGGCCCCACCCCCCCGAGGCCATGCAGTGGGGGAGACCAAAAGAAAGCCCAGGAAAAAAACTCCTCCTTCCTGTAAGAGCATCAGTTAGCCTGTCCAATATATCTACACAGCAGGTAAGAAAATCAGCCCTATTCAAACATTATGGTACAATGCACTATGAACATACTTAAGACAGGGGATGCAACCCCACCCCTTACGTTACTGCAGTCATCAAAAGTCACAGCATGAAGAGCAGAACAGTGCTTCTCGCATGTATGTATGTATGTATGTATGTATGTATGTATGTATGTATGTATGTATGTATGTATGTATGTATGTATGTATGTATGTATTTATTTATTTATTTATTTATTTATTTATTTATTTATTTATTTATTTATTTAATTTATACCCCGCCTATCTGGTCAAAACGACTACTCTAGGCGGCTTCCAGACAGGTAAAATACATCAACATATACATATAGCAAGATAAAAGTATCCAAAAGTAAACAATAAACAATGAACAATAAGCAAAAAAAGTAAGCAGAATTCTTCAAGATGGCAAAATGGGAAAGAGTAAATAAATAAATAAAGATTAAGTATTATCTGGAGGGAAGGCATGCTTAAACATCCATGTTTTTAGTTGGGTCTTGAAAATACTCAGCGAGAAGCAAATGGCATTAATCTTCTTGGATGCCCAAAAAGCCTTTGATAATGTGAACTGGCAATTTATGATACAGCAAATGAAAGCTATGGATTTCGGCAAAAATTTTACAAATGTAATTGAGACAATCTACAATGAACAAATAGCTAAAGTAATTGTAAATGGTGAACTGACGGATAATATTAATATAAAAAAAGGCACAAGACAAGGATGTCCGCCCTCTCCATTGCTATTTATATTAACTCTGGAGGTATTAAATAAGAATGTGAGGAACGACCCAGAGATTAAAGGTACCAAAATAAAAGACGAGAGCTACAAACTACAAGCATTTGCAGACGACGTGGTGTTTATATTGGAAGACCCACTGGAAACAACATTGATACTACTGTACAAAATTGAAGAATTCGGGAAAGTAGCAGGATTGAAGATAAATAAAGAAAAAACTAAAGCTATAGTGAAAAACTTAACAGCCAAGCAAAAAAATCAACTCTGCTTTTTGGTTATTTTAACAAGCCATGTACGTATTTTGTTCCAATTTTTTGGAACATGTCAGATTTACAAATAGTTGAAAGATGTCAGATTTACAAATAGTTGAAAAAGTTAAGTACCTTGGAATATATTTAACTGCTAGATGTGTAACTATAAAAGAAGATAATTATATGAAACTACTTAACCAAATAAAAATAGACCTAGAAAAATGGAAAAACCTACAACTATCACCATTAGGAAGAATTGCAACAATCAAAATGAACATTTTGCCAAAGCTACTTTTTTTGTTCCAAACAGTGCCAGTGAAAATAGAGAAGAAATATTTTGATGATCTAAACAAAGTGATATTACAATATATTTGGCAAGGGAAGAAAGCCAGAATCAAACTAAAAATGCTCCAAGAATCCAAGGAAAACGGAGGATTTGGTTTACCAGACTGGACCTTATATTACCAATCATCTGTTCTAACTTGGCTGAAAAAATGGATTAGCCTGAAAAACAAAAGACTTTTGTATTTATAAGGACATGATTTACAGTTGGGTTGGCATGCCTTTTTATGGTATCAAAAAGCCAAAACTCATAGGTATTTTCAAAACCATTATATTAGAAATTCTCTGTATATAATATGGGAAACAAGAAAAATGAAAATGTACACGAAAATACCAGGATGGGTTTCACCCATAGAAGCATTTGTTCATCCCAACCTTTTGAATGTTAGAAAAATTTTGACTTGCACAGATATTTTAGACATAGATAGGAGATTAAAGCCAAAACAAGATCTTATAGACCAGGGGTTAGATGCATTGTGGTGGTCTATAATGCAAATACAATCAAGATATGAACGGGACCTAAAAATGTATGATTTTTATAAAGAACAGACAACTTTTGACCAAATAATGTTAACATCAGATGATAAATTAATTAGGAAAATACATAAATTCCTTTTAAATTGGAAAATGGAGGACGAACAGGTCAAAGAAACGATGGTTCAATGGGCAAAAATTTTGGGTACAATATTGACTTAGAAAAATGGCAAAAGCTGTGGTCTAGAAACTATAAGATGACAATGGCAACATCTTATAAAGAGAATCTATATAAAATGTTTTATAGATGGCATTTACCTTCTGATAGATTGGCTAAGATGTATCCTAATACATCTTAGCCAATCTATCAAGTAAGTGTTGGATCTATCAAGTAAGCCAATCTATCAAGTAAGTGTTGGTCAAGTAAATGTTGGAAATGTCATAAAAAAACTGGAACCTATTATCACCTCTGGTAGACTTGTGATAAAGCAAAAAAAAAATTGGAACAAAATACGTACATGGCTTGTTAAAATAACCAAAAAGCATGTAGATTTTAGGCCAGAGCTCTTTCTGTTAGGTATAATACCAGAAAGTGTTGATAGACAAAATGTGTATTTAATACTGCATATTCTAACAGCTGCGAGGATTATTTATGCACAGTACTGGAAAAATGAAGGAACTCCTACGGATCAAGAAATAATTAAAAAGATATTGGACTGCGCCGAAATGGACAGACTAACACTGAAAATCAAAGGAAAAGAAGATACAAAATATTATCAAACATGGGACTTATTCTATCAATGGTTAGAAGGATGTTGTATAGATTAGGAGCATAATGTGTGTAGTAGTTGTCTTACAAATGATTATAAGCTGTACCCTGGTGGCATGATGTTAAATCAGTATGGATGGATTTACAGTGGGGTCTTGACTTAAGAACGGCTTGAGTTAAGAACATTTTGACTTAAGAACCACTCTCATAGGAAAATATTGACTTGACTTACATACTTAGATTTGAGTTAAGAACTGAAAAAAAACCACGTGGGAGGCAGGGAAAGTGCAAAATTTGAACTTTCAGTTAACTGTTGGCCAGTGAAAAGGGTGCCTGTCTGCTTCCTCACTCTTCCCAGCGTTTAGAGAGTGGATTGGGAGACAGTCTTCGGACTGCCTGGTACTGTACTGCCTGGACTGTATTTTCCCTGCCTTCCCTGAACCTTTCTTGACCTAAGAAAAAAAAGAAACAAAATATCCCCCTCTAGTGGTCGAAGGCAGAATAGCAGCTTCCCATTAGTTTCTATGGACGGAAAAGAGCAGATACGGATCAAATGGTTTTCAATGCATTCCTATGGGAAATGCAGATTTGACCTGAGAACTTTTTGACTTGAGAACCGCCTTCCAATACGGATCAAGTTCTCAAGTCAAGACCCCACTGTATATAATAAAAATAAATAAAAAAAAAGAAAATACTCAGCGACGGTGCCGCACGAATCTCTGGAAGGAGATTGTTCCAGAGGAGAGGAGCCACCGCCGAGAAGGCCCGATTTCTTGTTTTTTCCTTTTGGGCCTCCCTCAGCATCAGGCTCCTCAGCCTCACATCCTGACTCGATCAAATGATACAGGTAGATTTTGGCGGGAAAAGGTGTTCTGTCAAATAACGAGGTCCTAAACTCTTTAGGGCTTTCTACATAAGCATCAACACTTTGAAGTCAATGCGGAACCGAATGGGCAGCCAATGCAATGTGGCCAGAGTGGGTGTGATATGTTGGTATTTTCTCACTCCACTAAGGAGTCTGGCCGCCGCATTCTGCACCACTTGGAGTTTCCGCATCAACCTCAAAGGTAGCCCCACACAGAGGGCACTACAGTAGTCTAATCTTTTTTTAACATTTTATTAGTTTTTCAATCTATCTACATTGGTTTGTGCTTGTCAAACATCGTGTTACATGCTTTGCTTACAATTATTTGGTTTTTACATCTCAGTGCCTTCCCGGTTGTCCCCCCAAATTCCAAACATCTTTCAAACATTCAAACCATTCATGTACATATTTTAGTATATAATATGACTACTATCATAATATTACTCTCATATTGTACAATATTTTCAAGGTCTTCTAATAACATTCTTATTGAAAGTGGTTCCAGATCCATGACCCAGCTTTATATCTAGTTTAGTTTACCTAAAATGAAAAACCACCATATTACATCTTTACCCTGATTAGGGCTCCCTTATTTCAATTTAATTATCTTTTTTAATATAAAGGATATACCCTTTTACAATTCCCGGTGTTAAATATATACATATTTTTCAATATTAAGGGGCCCCTTCTTGTTTTCCCCTTTTCCATCTTTCTAAGTAATTCCCTCTCTGGTTTCTCTTTTTTCACTTTGTATTTCTGTGTCTCTAAGCATTCCGCCATCTTTCATGTCCTCTGAAGCCATTTTGTACATCTGTTTTATGTCCACTAACTCTTTTTGTACTTGGTCTATCTTCAATGGATCTTCCAGGCTTTTTTGGTTAATTTTGCTGATTTTGTCCCTTTGTTTTCCCTTAGTACTCTCCTCTGATCCAAGACTTCTCTTAGGTTAATTTCCTCCAGCTCCTGTTTTGATTGGCATACATCATCTGGAACACTTTCATTTCCTTCTTAATTGTTCCCTGTCGCTTGCTGACTATAATTCTTCAGATGTTGATTGAATGATGTTGCCTCTTGATAATGGGATCTCACTATTTCTAGTATTGTTTGAAGGGTAGATTTTGTTTCATCCCAGAATTGTCCTTGTTGTGCCATTCTGTTCCAGCTGCCTAGGTGCTTAAGCCAAGATTCGAAGTCCCCAAGTCTCACAGTCCAGATCGATGATTGTATCTGTATCCTAATTGATCCCTGGCAAATTGATGAGGGCTAAACAGATATTCCAAGGTTCCAGAGTCATTTCAAAAAGTCTGCTTTGGCTAAATAGGCCTGAACCAAATTTGAACTCCCAAAGTACCAGGGCAGAATGTAATGTTTGTATCTGCGGCCTGATGGCCTAATTCCACAGGTTTACGAATTCCCAAGGCACAGTTTTTTAAAGGTCCACTTTAGGGTTAATTTATCCAGCCAGGCATAAAAAAAAATTAAAAAGAAATAAACAGATTTCCAGCCTTTAAGCAACAGTAGCGTACTCAAAGTCACTTTTCCTGGGCTTTATGCCAAAAAACTTCAAGTAGCCAAAACAAAGTCCAGATTTATCAAGTATAACTTACGAAAAAGTTTCTTAAGCTTTATAACACCAAATTATAATATTCTTGAAGTATATTTTAAATGTATTTGAATAAATTGAATGAATAGTAAATGTTCCATTAATCTTTAAATTATTTTCTTTCCATCAGCTATCCCTCTCTCCAGATTTTTTGCTGCTTTAAAATTACTGAGATTGATAGCAGGTTCTTTTTTCTGTATATAGGGATTGTCTTCTCCAGGAGTAATCATAAGCAATTAGTTGTAAAAAATATCTCTCACCTGATACTAAGTGATGCTGAACAGCTGATTGTTGCTTCTCTTATTTGCCGGCTGCCGACGACTTGCAAGCAGAGAACTGCTTGTTTCTGCCCGTTGGCTGATTAGGGAGTTTCCTGGATCAAACGGGGGTGACCGCCGTCCCCCCCATGATCAACAGGCATCCCCCCCCAGTTCCGACACCCTGGGGTGTCCCAAACAGGTCAGAATTCAGCCCAGGGGACAAAGCTCTGTCCTGCTGCTGTCTCGTCGCAACGTCAAGCTGGAAGTCTGCAGTAATCTAATCTAGAGATCAAAAATGCATGCACCAAGGTGGTGAGCACCCCAACATCGAGATAGGGTTGCAGCTGGGCTATCCGCCAAAGGTGAAAAAAGGCGGCGCGGACCACCAATGCCACCTGAGTCTCCATGGTGAGTGTTGGGTCCAGATGGATCCCCAGACTGTGGACCCCACTCTTGGCGGCAAAAGTTTCCCAAAGCACCTACTGTAGGGGAACCCCCCTCAGAACCTCCGTCTTGTCCGGGTTCAGCCTCAGCCCATTTTCCTGCATCTATTGCAGTACAGCCTCCAGACAGCGCTGAAGGGACAGAATGGCATCTCCTGCAGTTGGTGAAAAGGAGATGAAGAGCTGGGTGTCATCAACATATTGATGACACTATGCCCCACACCCCCTGATGGCCCCATGCAGGGCCTCATATAGATGTTAAACAGTATTGTAGGCTCAAGGGTGAGCAATGCTAGGATAGATACTCCAATGACATCTGGTCGCATCTCAAAATGGCTGCCACCTCTCTGCTGTTCCCGACAGTCAGCTGTTCGGCACTAGAGTCAGGCTGTTCCGAGGCTACCAGCCCCGCTCCTCCTTGGTAGCCTGGGAACAGCCTGACTCTAGTGCCGAACAGCTGACTGTCGGGAACAGCAGAGAGGCGGCAGCCATTTCGAGATGCTACCACATGGCTGCTGCCTCTCAAAATGGCTGCTGCCTCTCCAAAATGGCTGACGCCTCTCTGCTGTTCCCGATAGTCAACTATTCGGCGCTGATGCTGTCCTTCCAGCAAACCCTGGCTCTCTCCGAAAAGGAACCAAAAGCGGCAAAAGAAACTCTCCCCATGATGCAGCCAAAGCAGAATCACGCATGCGGAAGAGGGGGTAGTCTTATACAGCAAGTATATAACAAACTACATTCTGAGTGGGAATGTTGGGGGGTTATCTTATACTCCCAGTCGCCTTATACACCGGCAAATATGGTACATCATCATCATCACCACCATCTTAGAACTGCAGATCTTTCAAGTATTTGAAAAGTGTTATCATATGTCCCCTCAATCTTCTTTTCTCAAGGCTAAACATGCCCAGTTCTTTCAGTCTTCCCTCACAGGGCCTCCAACTCCCTAATCCAGTCCCCTCAGAACAACTAAAGGAAAAGACTGGCAAATTCATGGAACTATATCTTTTTATTGTCCATGCTAATGATGATAACAATTTACATCAATACAACTAATCTTCTGGAATGATCTGCCTGGAAATATTACTCACAATCAACACACGTGAATCTAATGGGAGATTTCATTATATCAGCATTCTGTTTAACCACTTTAAATAACTGTATCACCAATATGGGCCACACTATAGTTTACATATAATTCAGCACGCTGATTTCATTACAAAATGGCCACTTAACTAATTTTTCTTAGGTGTACAGCTAATTTTTTTTTTAAATTAAGAGTGAAATATTTCCCACACTCATAGTAGTGGAATCATTTGGTCATTGGTGGTCAGAGGTTCTGCTTCCAAACAAAAACATTAACAATGACACAAGCACTTCTGTGCTTTCTCTCTCATATATGGATTCTTTGATGCTTCAAAAGGTTTGAATTGCGAGTATAACATTTCCCACACTCCTGACATTTGTATGGCTTCTCCCCTGTGTGGACTCTCTGATGTGTAGTAAGGTATGAATTAAACGCATAACATTTCCCACACTCCTGGCATTTGTAAGGTTTATTTCCTGTGTGGATTCTCCAATGGATCAGAAGACTGGAATTCAGAGAAAAACATTTCCCACATTCCTGGCACTGATATGGTTTCTCCCCTGTGTGGACTTTCTGATGATCCACAAGCAGTGAATTGTTAGCAAAGCATTTCCCACAGTACTGGCATTGGAATGGTTTCTCCCTTGTGTGGACTTTCTGATGATCCACAAGCACTGAATTGTAAGCAAAACATTTCCCACAGTCCTGGCATACATATGGCTTCTCTCCTGTGTGTATTCTCTGATGGATTAGAAGACTTGAATTCTGAGTAAAACATTTATGACACTCCTTGCACTTGTATGGCTTCTCCCCTGTGTGGACTCTTTGATGAGTCACAAGGCCTGTTTTTTGAGCAAAGCATTTTCCACACTCCTGACATTTGTAGGGTTTCTCTCCAGTGTGGACTCTCTCATGCATCATAAGGTCTGCCATATAACCAAAACATTTCCCACACTCTTGGCACCGGTATGGGTTCTCTCCTGTGTGGACTCTTCGATGCTTGACAAACTGAGAATGATGAGCAAAACATTTCCCACATTCTTGGCATTTGTATGGTTTCTCTCCTGTGTGGACTCTCTGGTGACGCAAAAGGTATGAACTGAGAGAAAAACACTTTCCACACTCCTGACATCTATAAGGTTTATCTCCTGTGTGGACCTTCTGGTGAGACAGGAGGTTTGAATTCTGAGAAAAACATTTCCCACATACCTGGCACTGGAATGGTTTCTCACCCGTGTGGATTCTCTGGTGGATCAGGAGGCTTGAATTAAAAGCAAAACATTTCCCGCACTCCTGGCATTTGTATGTTTTCCCTCCTGTATGTGCTCTTTGTGGGCTCACAAAACGTGACTTGTGATCAAAATGTTTCACATATCTTTCAGTGAACAAGCACTTCTGTCCAGCGTGGACTCTCTTGTGCAGCAGAAGTGCCATCTTTATGGCAAAATGTTTCCCACACACAGTGCATTTGTAGGGATTCTCATAAGTGCCATTTCTTTCCTCTTTCTGGATTATCTGGTGTCTGGCAAGTCCTAGTTTATGTATAAAATTCTTTCCATAACTGAAGCATACTTTTTTCTCCCTGGAGTTACCTGCTGGGAAGAAGAAATGCAGAAATGACTGAACTGAAGAGACAAATAGATCTGTTATTTTAACTCACTGAGTCCCATCATGTGTTTCTTTATGGGCCTCTAGTACCTAGTCTGGCCTCTAGTCTGGATTTTTCTCTCTAGTTTGAATGGGACTTTGAAAATAAAATATTTGGAGCAGGAGGAATAAGCTTTAGGGAATAAAAAACAGGTGATGAATCATCAATGTGATGACACAGATTGAAGAGCTGGGGAAGCCAGGACTAGAGTCAAATGGGACTTTGATAATAGAAGCGTGTTTGGTTTTAGAAAGAAGAACAAATAATCTTTGGGAGCAACAGACAGTGAATCATCAGCTCATCAGCGAGATGAGCCTAACAGAATAAATAGACTGAAGACCTAGGAGAATCAGGACTGGCGTTACTGAAGGGCTACAACGATATCTTTTGGTGAGACTGGCTCCCTGTGTTTGCTGTTTAGTCTGGACTTTCTCTTGGTTGGACTGTGTGGATTTTGATAATACTGTATTGCTATAATATCTGGGCAAGGAGGGGAGGACATACCTAGGGAAGGTGTATGATGATGGGTTTGGTTTGTTGATAAAATAGTGGAATTATATATATATATATATATATATATATATATATATATATATATATATATATATATATATATATATATATATATATATATAATACGTATAATATATATATATATATACACCTGCAGACAGACAGACAGACAGACAGACAGACAGACAGACATAATTTATACAAACCATATGTATTGGAAAGATGGAAATGACCTCTGAAAATTTTAAATATCAACAGTTGGGAATCTTGCCAGGTAAAGAATGGCTGGTTACCATGCAAATGACAATAATAACATGATTTCAACAGGTAATGAGCGTCTCAACCAGGTGGAAGACCTGATGAAAGGGAAACCATCAGAGGTTAAACAACAGTTAAATGAAACTGTACTAACTCCAGAACAGTTTTTATTGAGAGCGATGCCAGGTAACATAGATGAGATTAAGAGTTACCCTGTGAACTACTCAGCTATAATAGTCAGGAAAGATGATGTTAAAAATCAGATTACTGTCCTGGATTCAATTTTATCTCCCCAAAACTGGAAGAAAATAGAGTCACAGAAACAAGAGAAGGGTTCTGAGAAAATATGGGAAGTGCTAGAAATGGATATTTTTTCAGGCAGGTTGAATGTATATCCAAGACAGAAGGAAACTGAAAGAGGGGATGTATTTTATAATTGGTCTCAATTTCCTGATAGAGTTGGAATAACTTAGATTTAAATTAAAGCATGAATATAAGCAGATATTTAGAGGATAACCAAACTCTCTCTCTCTGTCTGTGTGTGTGTGTGTGTGTGTGTGTGTGTGTGTAGAAGAATATAAAGTTGTGGGTTTTTTTGCATTGAAAAATGGATAGATTAGATGCATGTATACCTAATATGATGGGATGTGGTGGCGCTGTGGGTTAAACCGCAGAAGCCTAGGCTGCAGGGTCAGAAGACCAGCAGTCGTAAGATCAAATCCACGTGACAGAGTGAGCGCCTGTCGCTTGTCCCAGCTCCTGCCAACCTAGCTGTTCGAAAGCATGCAAATGCGAGTAGATTAATAGGGACCACCTTGGTGGGAAGGTAACAGCGTTCCGTGTCTAAGTCGCACTGGCCATGTGACCACGGAAGATTGTCTTCGGACAAAACGCTGGCTCTATGGCTTGGAAACGGGGATGAGCACCACCCCCTAGAGTCGAACACGACTGGACAAAAATTGTCAAGGGGAACCTTTACCTTTATCTAATATGAATAGATTGGATGATTGTATACTTTGTGTTCTCCTATCCTTAAAAACCTTTTCCCATCCTTTACACTTCCTTTTACCTTTTGTATTCCCTACCCTATTCCTAGTAGTTTAAAAATAAAATATTTAAACAGAAGAAAAAAACCGTACCAGGACAAATCTAGCGCTTTGTTTTGTTAGCTGGCCTTGCTGATGAGTTGCTCAACCTGGTATCAACATTTTGACCTTCTCAACCTTCCCCATGTTTCCAGTTTTCCAATGGAGAAATGCAGCTTTGGAAATAGAAACTACGTTGGGAAAAGGAGAGAGGTCTGAAAGGACACAAAGAGGGGCAACCGTATCTCTGCATGCAGTTTCAAATTTTGTAATTTTGGTTGGAATACTATATCTGGAGCAGCAGGAAAACAGCTTGCCCTCCCTTCCATGCAGGCACACAAATGTTTCCAGAGAGCTATCACATCCCCTTGCAATTTTCCCCTCCAGGATAAACATACTCCTCTCCCAGCCAACTACACCAGAGCACAGGTTGCTGTCCTCTGAAGATGCCGGCCACAGAGACTGGCGAAACGTCAGGAAGAACAGCCTTCAGAACACGGCCTAAGAGCCCTAAAAACCCAGATCAACCACTATACTCCTCTCCTTTAACTGCTCTTCAAATACTCTTTACTGGTTGCCTTTTATGGACATGTTCCAGTTTCTCACTATCCTTCTTAAATGGTGATATGCAATACTGGACACAAAATCCCAGGGAAACTCTAACCAAAGCAAGTGCTACTTTCCTGTGATCTGGAATCTGTTCTTCTTTGGAAAATCATATTAATCTTTTTCAGTGCAACAAGCCACGGCTGACTCAAACATAGGTTTTGAGCAACTAAGACTTTGAGCTTCAGAGTTTGGAACATTCAGAAAAAGGGCTTAACATGTTTCATGAACAACCAGTGATCTCAAAAATCTAATCTTTTTCCATGTTCACATTAAAACTGAAACCACTGGAATTTCAACAGTCAATGAAACAAGGATGAGTGATTCTAAAATGCTATATAACCAATGTAACTCCAGGATTCTGGAGAGTTTTAAAAATTTGCACACTCCTCACAGCATCAGCAGGAAGTTCACTCATGACTGGCCACACAATTAAGGTGTTAGGACCAAAACCTCAGAATCTTCTAGTGCAATCTGGGAATTTTCAGCTCTTCTAAGGTTAATGAATGACTATTCTCATCATGATTCCACATTGGCAAAGTGGGCAACAGTGATGGGAACCAAGGTTCAGCACATCTGGAGGGCCAGAATTTGACCTGTCTGGCATCACAGATCCCACTGTGGCTAGTAAGAATTGCACCATCGCACTGACATGGAAGCATCATTGTTGCCATTATTGTTAGGGTCATCACTGCACTGGTAAAAACAGAGTTTAGCATCAAGAAGGGGCCTTACCGAGAGAGGATACAGTTTGCCAGCTCTCCTTCATGACCTCCTGGTGGAGGGCCTTCTGGTCAGGATCCAGCAACCTCCACTCCTCTTGGGTGAAGGATACGCCCACCTCCTCAAAAGTCACTGGACCCTACAAACGCAAAAGGAGACCCTCCTCATGGGTTTCATCCTGATAACCTTCTTTATCCAACAGAATAATTAAAGAAAAGTGGCAGGATCTTAAAACAGAATAAATTGTTTCATCAATGGAATTTCCAGCTTTTCTATGGATGACAAATTTACCAAGGGCAACCAATCACCTTGATTACCTGATCTTTCCAGGAAGAGAGGCCTCTAAATGCAAGTTGATGGGGAACAATAAGGGGAAGAAAAGAGCTACGGATGGCCACCGGCCTTGGGAGCCTCTGTGAGAAACAGGGTGCTAGGCTTGATCGGCCTTTGGTCTGATCCAGTGAGGCCCTTCTCACATTCTTACCTCTCCCACAGCAAAAGAGAGGGGCAGACATCTACTCAGAAAGAGGCAAAAGGGGCAGGAATTTAATTCTGGCTATCCCCATATTCATTTTTAAAAAACCTCAAACAATTCAAGAGATCTTGGACCACTCTTCAAAACTGAAGAGAAACAGAATTCTTCCCACTTGTGACAGGCAGAGACAATAAGTAATGCTATTTCTGGTATGAAGAGGAACATGTCATACCAGCCTCCTATGTATCAAAAATGTGGAGTGTTTTTTTAAGGCATGTGCAGACTGATTTAGGACTAAAATGGTTTAATACATGTGGGACAAAATTCACAAGGTATCTTTTTTAACTGTTTTGTCCATACCTGATCTGGTTCTGCTCCATGACAAGGACAAGATGAAGGAATACTCGTGCCTGGTCTCTTTCTGCAGCCTGCAAGAGAGACAATGGTAGGATGCCAGTTGCATAAATTTATCTCAGAAAAAGATTAAAATCCTAAAAATGCTAGCTGAAAACTAAACTCTTTGAGCATAAGAGGATTCGCATTCCAGTAAAAGACGCTGGTGCCCAAACTAAAAAGGTTGCCTTTCAGAGAGGTGTGTGTGGAAGTGAAATTCCAAGAGGGTTGCAAGACTGTGAGATTTACTTAGTGAAGAAATGTTTTTACTGAGTACCGAAATTTCTCCAACAGTCAGCCATACTAAATTCCATACAGAACTCCAGCATGTGAGACAATATAGCACACCTACCCGTTTTTCCCCACATTTCTTTGGGAAATACAAGCAAACAAGTGAAGTTTTTGCCTTTTGTCTCCACATTATACAAAATAGGGGGAAAGTGTGCCAGCTATTACTTGTGCAGGACACATAATAATGGGTTCAAGCTACCGGAAGACAGATTTCTGGAAAAATATCTTAACCATTAGAGCAGTACGACGATGGGACCAATGACCTTGGGACGTGGGGAGTACTCCAACACTGGAAGCATTCAAGAACCACCATCTGTCAGATCTGCTTTGATTTTGATTCCTGCCTTGAGCAGGGGTTGGACTCGATGGCCTTATAGGCACCTTCCAAGTCAAAAACAGTTTTAAATGCTAGGAATCATTAGTGCACTTTCTAAAACATGTGCAAACTTAATTTGGCTTTGTTCTGACTCTCGTTAATTTTTGGTGAATTTTTTTCTCCCCCATTGAAATGCATTGAACCCGATTTTGACAGCGGTCAGACAGGCATTTCAATGCATTCCAATCGGGGAGAAAAGAATTCACCAAAAATTAACGAAGACGCAGAAACTGTTTTAAATGCTTGGATTCGTTAGTGCACCTTGTAAAACTTGTGCAAACTTAATTTGGCTTTGTTCTAAGTCTTTGTTAATTTTTGGTGAATATCCCCCCCCCCCCATTGGGGGGAATCGGGGGGGGAAATTCACCAAAAATCAACGAAGACCCAGAACAAAGCCAAATTAAGTTTGCACACGTTTTAGAAGGTGCACTAACGATTCCAAGCATTTAAAACAGTTTTGAACATTTTAAGGCACTTTAAAAATTGCAAAAACGGACATCGCAAAACCATTGAAATGCATTTAATAGGCTTCAATGCATTCCAATGGGGGAAACATTGTATCGCTTAGCAATGTTTCCTATGGCGATTTTCGCTTAAGGACGGCAATCCGTTCCTATTGGAACTGATTATCCGGTTTTCAATGCATCTCTATGGGAAAACGTGTTTCGCTTAGCGATGTTTTCCCATAGCGATGTTTTTTTAGAACCAATTAAAATCGTTAAGCGAGGCACCACTGTATTAATCTTTACCTATCAAGGTTTGGCCTCCCTCATTATCCTTACTGTTTGTCCATCGCAGGGGACTCTGGCTGGTGTTGAAGATAGGTTTCTCTGCCATAGGGAAATCAGACTTAACTTCTACAGAAATATTTTTCATCTTTGGATCCATGACATGGAAGAAGAGAGAAAAGAAAAGACAGAGGCAGTTATCTCAGTGGATGAGGCTGGGACTTGACACAGAACTTCATCTTTGTGTTTTCTCAATAAAAACATGGGCAGTTGGCAGAATTTGAATTTGTAGGATTTCCTGTCCCATTTTCTTGGCCCCTTAGAGGAGCCATGGACAACCAAAGGGATGGATAATCGTTTTCCCCTGAAAGGGATTGCACCTTGCCACTACCACTAGCCACAGTCCTGAACTGGTTATTAAAAAGGTACACATCTTGCTTTCAAAGGCAACATGGAATGAGGGCAACAAGGCTCAGCAGAACAGCAGCACGCATAATGATAGCAAGAAAGGCAGCAAGGGCCACGGGGTGTCTGCTTCGGCCTTCAAGCCCTTAGACTGAGTTACAGTATTAGTACCTGCTGCTCTTCCTGCCTTTTTTCCTCTAACCGACTCAGGAGGAAACTTTCTGCCAGCGACACCGCCTGGGAAGTGGTCTCGGCTCCACATTCTTTCACCCAGCTCGACATCTCCAGGGGGAGGACGGCCAAGAACTGCTCCAAGATGACCAGGTCAAGGATCTCAGCCTTTGTGCGTCGCTCTGGCTTGAGCCACTGACGGCAAAGGTGGTGGAGTTGAGTGCAAACCTCTCGAGGACTGTCAGCCTCCTCGTAGGAGAATTCCCTGAATTTCTGGCACTCTGTATCTGAGCTGAGCATCATCTCACCTTGGACCGTCTGTGCTATTCTTTCCGAGCAGGTCCCAAGACCTTCTGCCTTGAGAACATCAGGGTCTCTTCCTTCCCTGGGTCCAGATGTGTCATTGGCTGCCATTTTATTCTGTAGCCAACAAGGCCTCCAACGGAGTCCTGGAACCCCTCTCCTTCTGTGGAGGAAAGACTTCCTTAGGAGATCAGACTATGAAAGCTCTGCAAAGACAACAACCTGCTGTGTTAACGCTGTTAAGGCAAAAAATGCAATACTGCAGCCACCAAAAGTCAGAAGAGGAAGCATCTCCCCACCAACGAATCTGTTTCTAACCATTTGCATCCATTTTTCACCCAAAGCCCTCAGAACATAAGCCTTCGCTCTCAATTGTATACTTCACTATGTAAAAATCAGTGCAGTATTCATTAAATCTTTATCAGTGGAAAAAATCTTCAGGTAACCAGCATTTTGCATCAGTTTGTAAATCTATAAAATCTACACATTCTCAGGCACCGGTCACTTGAAATTTTATATTTAATAGTCCTAAATTAAGTTACATTAAATAATATATACAATCTCTTAAAACTGTTCTCTGTTTTTCGCAGGTACAGTGCTGCAGCAGATGGAAGTTCTGTTCCTAATTACCACCACCAGGAACTGCCCGACTAGAACAGGAAGAAGCTCTGCACAGGACAGCATCTTGGTTCAGGAGATCTCATAATTTCCCCCCTTGTCTTGCGTTAATTAAACAGTATTAGTTAAACGTCTCTTGCCTTCCCTCCCTTTTCAATTTCCCTAACAAAATGCCAAAACATCCTAACCAGTTCTCCTTCCCTCCTTTTCGTGGCATCTGAGATAAAGTGGAGGGAGGAGGCTCTACCTCTCGGGGGGAGTAACGGAGCTGTCGGTCTCCCTCGGGCTATCCTGCAGCCCCCCAAAGGAAAGAGCCAACAGGGAACCTTCTCTCCCCCCCCCCCGTGCAAGTGGCTCGGAAGGTGCAGGATCAGCCCTTTTCTGGGCAGGAGAGGTGGAAGGAGGGGGTGGATGTGGCCCTTCAGGCAGCAGAAAGGCTTGGGCCGGAAACAGCCCTTGCTTGGGGGCTCCCCTCTGGCTGCCTCTCCTGCCCGGTCTTGGGGGAGCTTCCCTTCCCTCGGCTGGCCTCGGAGTTGGGGGGCCCTCCCCTCCTTCCCTCCCTCCCCTCTCCTCCCCCCAGTCTCCTCTCACCCCACCCACCCTCCAAGGCAGCCCTGCTGGGACAGACTCACCCTTCCTCCCAGTTGCAATGGGGGGGAAGGAAGGAAGAGGCGCCCCAGATCCCTGAAAGGGAGCAGCAGATCCCAAGCACACTTGCCAGCCGTTTAAGCCACGCTTCCCCCCCCGGAGGAAGAAGAAGAAGGGACAAATAAGGGACTTCTTTGGAAAGGACCACTTCCTATATGGGGACGGAAATGTCCTCAGCTCCCAAGGTCCCCTTCTAGGAATCGCAACTCAGTGCGTTTAACCCTTCACTTTCTCCCAAAAGAGAGAGCCAAAGAAACATCCTTTGCACGGCATGAATTTCTGGTTTCTCCCGCCCCACCATCTGTGGCTTCTTCTGGGCTCGGGGGTCTCCCTTGCTCAGAAATCGCTGGGCCCATTTTCCCCTCTAATTTTTCCTTCACAAAGTCTCAGCTCCATCCTGCACCACCAACTCTCACCTGGCTTTCTTCCCCCATGTCCAGGCTTTCAGTACAGTCTTTTCCTCTCTTTTATTCCTCTCCCAGTAAAAAAGAGTTTATGGAGGCAGGGGACCGGGTTAAGAAGGCTCACTTGATCACACGGTTCTACTCTTCCCCAAACCACCCAGGGAGTCCAATGCAAAGAGGAGTGTTGGGAGGTCTACACTGGAGACACCAAACAGCCACTGTCTAAACCAGTGGTTCTTAACCTTTGTTACTCGGATGCTTTTGAACTGCAACTCCCAGAAACCCCAGTCAGGACAGCTGGTGGTGAAGGCTTCTGGGAGTTGCAGCCGAAAACCCCTCTAAAAATGGTCCAGCACAGGAGGGGCAATGGCTCAGGACCACAATCAGCAGCGCTCCTTCATGTGAAGGGCGAAGGACACTCATTAGATGGCCAAGCTGTGCTCATTTTGGATGGAGAACATGGGTGGTTTGAGAGAAGGGCCAGGCAGGCCATATATGGCATATAGAAAATCCCTCACTCCACAGGAGTGGAGGCCTTAGATGCAATCTGTCTCCTATGAGGGAAGACGAGCGTAGCTAGTTGACCAGGAACTCCCAAGTGATTGGAGGGAGTGCAGAGCCCACAGCAGTGGCGGAGGGGAGAGTGGACGGTTCGGCCACAGGGGGCCTGCCCCTCCTTATGGCCACCTGTGGGAAGGTGTCCCTATACAAATACCCCCATCTCTACTTCTGAGCGGTCTGTGACGGATCAGGAAAGAAGAGATATTGGTGTGCTGGTGGACAGCTTGAGGGAAGTGTCAGCCCAGTGTGCGGCACTGAAGAAGGCCAATTCCATGCTAGGTATCATTAAAAAGAGGATTGAAAATAAAGCAGCCAATGCCATTGTACAAAATGCTGGTAAGGCTGCACCTGGAGTGTTGCGTACAGTCCTGGTCACTGCACCTCAAAAAGAGAGGGACTCAAATGATGACTGGGCTGGGGGACCTCCCTTATGAGGAGAGGCTACAGTGTTTGGGGCTCTTTAGTCGAGAAAAAAGGCGTTTGAGGGGAAACATGATGGAGGCATATAAAAGTATGTAAGGGATGGATAAAGTGGGTAGAGGGAAGATCACTTCCGTCTCATGCAATACAAGAACCAGGGGACAGCCACTCCAATAGAGTGTTAGGAGAGTGAGAACGGACCAAAGATAAACTTTCTTTACCCAACATATTGTTAGTCTGTGGAACTACTTGCCACAGGATGTGGTGATGGCATCTGGCCTAGATGCCTTTAAAAGGGGATTGGACAGATTTCTGGAGGAAAAGTCAATCATAGGTTAGAAGCCATGATGGGGATGTATAATCCCCAAGCTTAGAAGGAAGGTACCTCCAAATGCCATATGCAGGGGAAGTTTTCCCTGATATTCAACTGAAATCTGGCTTCCTATAACTCAAATCCCTTATTACATATCATGCACTGTGGGATGATTGAGAAAGATCCTGCCCCTCCCCTGGATGACTATCTTTCAAGTATTTGAAAAGTGTTATCATAAGTCCCCTCAATCTTCTTTTCTCAAGGCTAAACATACCCAGTTCTTTCAGTCTTCCCTCACAGGGCCTCCAGCTCCCTAATCCAGTCCCCTCAGAACAACTAAAGGAAAAGACTGGTAAATTCATGGAACTATATCTTTTTATTGTCCATGCTAATGATGATATCTCAACAATTTACATCAAGACAACTAATCTTCTGGAATGACCTGGAAATATTACTCACAATCAACACGTGAATCTAATGGGAGATTTCATTATATCAGCATTCTGTTTCACCACTTTAAATAACTGTATCACCAATATGGGCCACACTATAGTTCACTTATAATTCAGCAAGCTGATTTCATTACAAAATGGCCACCTAACTAATTTTTCTTAGGTGTACAGCTAAATGTTTTTTTTAAATTAAGAGTGAAATATTTCCAACACTCATAGTAGTGGAATCATTTGGTCATTGGTGGTCAGAGGTTCTGCTTCCAAACAAAACATTAACAATGACACAAGCATTTCTGTGCTTTCTCTCTCATATATGGATTCTTTGATGCCTCAAAAGTGTTGAATTGCGAGTATAACATTTCCCACACTTCTGGCATTTGTATGGCTTCTCCCCTGTGTGGACTCTCTGATGATTAGTAAGGTATGAATTATACGCATAACATTTCCCACACTCCTGGCACCTGTAAGGTTTATTTCCTGTGTGGACTCTCTGATGGATCAGAAGATTGGAATTCTGAGAAAAATATTTCCCACACTCCTGGCACTGATATGGTTTCTCTCCTGTGTGGACTCTCTGGTGGTTCATAAGGTATGAACTGACAGCAAAACATTTCCCACATTCTGGGCATTTGTACGGTTTTTCTCCTGTATGGACTCTTTGGTGAATGACAAGGTTTGAATTCTGAGAAAAACATTTCCCGCACTCCTGGCATTGGAATGGTTTTTCCCCTGTGTGGACTTTCTGATGATCCACAAGCTGTGAATTGTAAGCAAAACATTTCCCACAGTCCTGGCATACATATGGCTTCTCTCCTGTGTGTACTCTCTGATGGATAAGAAGACTTGAATTCTGAGTAAAACATTTATTACACTCCTTGCACTTGTATGGCTTCTCCCCTGTGTGGACTCTTTGATGAGTCACAAGGACTGATTTTTGAGCAAAGCATTTTCCACACTCTTGACATTTGTAGGGTTTTTCTCCAGTGTGGACTCTCTCATGCTTCATAAGGTCTGCCATATAACCAAAACATTTCCCACACTCTTGGCACCGGTATGGGTTCTCTCCTGTGTGGACTCTTCGATGCTTGACAAGCTGAGAATGGTAAGCAAAACGTTTCCCACATTCTTGGCATTTGTATGGTTTCTCTCCTGTGTGGACTCTCTGGTGACTCATAAGGCATGAACTGAGAGAAAAACACTTCCCACACTCCTGACATCTGTAAGGTTTATCTCCTGTGTGGACCTTCTGGTGAGTCAGGAGGTTTGAATTCTGAGAAAAACATTTCCCACATGCCTGGCACTGAAATGGTTTCTCACCCGTGTGGATTCTCTGGTGATTAATAAGGGATGAACTGAGAGCAAAATATTTCCCACACTCTTGGCATCTGTATGGTTTCTCTCCTGTGTGGACTCTCTGGTGGATCAGGAAGCTTGAATTTTGAGCAAAACACTTCCCACATGCCTGGCATTTGTACGGTTTCTCTCCTGTGTGGACTCTCTGGTGGATCAGGAGGTGTGAATTGCAAGCAAAACATTTCCCGCACTCCTGGCATTTGTATGTTTTCCCTCCTGTATGGGCTCTTTGTGGGCTCACAAAACGTGACTTGTGATCAAAATTTTTCCCAGATCTGTCAGTGATCAAGCACTTCTGTCCAATGTGGACTCTCTTGTGATGCAGAAGTGCCATCTTTATGGCAAAATGTTTCCCACACACAATGCATTTGTAGGGATTCTCATCAGTTCCATTTCTGTCCTCTTTCTGGATTATCTGGTGTCTGGCAAGCTTTAGTTTATGTGTAAAACAATTTTCATATTTGAGACATACTTTTTTCTCCCTGGAGTTACCTGCTGGGAAGGAGAAATGCAGAAATGACTGAACTGAAGAAACAAATAGATCTACGGGGGGGGGGGGAGATTTTCTGAAGAAGTGTATTACTGATCAATTAAAGCTCATAGGGAAGGAATCTCCTAGTATTATAGGTGTTACAACAGTTTGTCTTTTCTGCCTCCTTTCACTTCCTTTAATTCTGCCATTCCATCTACAGACAGATCTAAGAAAAGCAAGAGACACTTCATGTGTTTCTTTATTGGCCTCTAGCACCTACACATTTGTAGGTTCCAGGTGTCATTTTAACTCACTGCTTCCCGTCTGTCCTAATATTATGATGGCTAAGCTAGTGAAAGATGTCTGTCAACCACCAGTACACCTCTTGGGCTTCGTTTTATTAGCTGGCCTTGCTGATGAGTTGCTCAATCTGGTATCAACATTTTGACCTTCTCAATCTTCCCCCTGTTCCCAGTTCTCCAATGGAGAAATACAACTTTGGAACTAAAAACTACATTGGGGAAGGGAGAGAAGGTCTGGAAGGACACAAAGAAGGGCAATTACAAAATTTGTAATCAGAAATCCCTGGTTGGAATTCTATCTCTGGAGCAGCAGGAAAACAGCTTGCTCTACCTTCCGTGTGGGCACCCAAATATTTCTAGAGACCTATCACATCCCCTTGCAATTTTTCCCCTCCAGGATAAACATACTCCTCTCCTTTAACTGCTCTTCAAATACTCTTTACTGGTTCCCTTTTATGGACATGTTCCAATTTCTCACTATCCTTCTTAAATGGTGATATGCAATACTGGACACAAAATCCCAGGGAAACTCTAACCAAAGCAAGTGCTACTTTCCTGTGATCTGGATACTGTTCTTCTTTGGAAAATCGTATTAATCTTTTTCACTGAAACAAGCCACGGCTGACTCAAACACAGGTTTTGAGCAACTAAGACTTTGAGCTTCAGAGTTTGGAACATTTAGAAAAAGGGCTTAACATGTTTCATGAACAACCAGTGATCTCAAAAATCTAATCTTTTTCCATGTTCACATTAAAACTGAAACCACTGGAATTTCAACAGTCAATGAAATGAGGATGAGTGATTCTAAAATGCTACATAACTAATGTAACTCCAGGATTCTGGAGAGTTTTAAAAATTTGCACACTCATCATGGTATCAGCAGGAAGTTCACTCATGACTGGCCACACAATTAAGGTGTTAGGACCAAAACCCCAGAATCTTCTAGTGCTATCTGGGAATCTTCAGCTCTTCTAAGGTTGATGAATGACTATTCTCATCATGATTCCACAATGGCAAAGTGGGCAACGGTGATGGGAACCAAGGCTCAGCACATCTGGAGGGCCAGAGTTTGACCTGTCTGGCATTACAGATCCCACTGTGGCTAGTGCGAATAGCACCATCACACTGACATGGAACCATCATTGTTGCCATTATCGTTAGGGTCATCACTGCACTGGTAAAAACAGAGATTAATATCAAGAGAGGGCCTTACTGAGAGAGGATACTGTTTGCCAGTTCTCCTCCATGACTTCCTGGTGGAGGGCCCTCTGGTCAGGATCCAGCAACCTCCACTCCTCTTGGGTGAAGGACACTGCCACCTCCTCAAAGGTCACTGGACCCTACAAAGAGAAAAGGATGGGGAACAATAAGGGGAAGGAAAGAGCTAGGGATGGCAACCACCCTTGGGTGCCTCTGTGAGAAACAGGATGCTGGGCTTGATTGGCCTTCGGTCTGATCCAGTGAGGCGCCTCTCACATCCTTAGCTCTCCCACAACAAAAGAGTGGGGCAGACATCTACTCAGAAAGAGGCAATAGGGGTGGGAAAATAATTCTGGCTGTCCCCATATTCATTTTAAAAAAACCTCAAATAACTAAGAGATCTTGGATCACTCTTCAAAACTGAAGAGAAACAGAATTCTTCCCACTTGCAACAGCCAGAGACAATAAGTAATGCTATTTCTGGTATGAAGAGGAACATGTCTGCTATGTATCAAAAATATGCAGTGCTTTGTTTTTTTAAAAAGGCATGTCCAGACTGATTTAGGACTAAAATTGTAGAATACATGTGGAACAAAATTCACAAGGTATCTTTTTTAACTGTCTTGTCCATACCTGATCTAGTTCTGCTCCATGACAAGGACGAGAGGAAGGAATACTTTTGCCTGCTCTCTTTCTCCTGCCTGCAGAAGAGACAAAGGTGGGAAGCCAGTTGCATAAACTTATCTCAGAATAAGATTAAAATCCTAAAAATGCTAGCTGAAAAATTAAACCCTTTGAGCATAAGAGGATTCGCATTCCAGTAAAAGGCACCGGTCCCCAAACTAAAAAGTTTGCCTTTCAGAGAGGTGCGTGTGGAAATGAAATTCCAAGAGGATTGTAAAACTGTGAGATTTACTTAATGAAGAAATATTTTTACTGAGTATCGAAATTTCTGCAACAGTCAGCTATACTAAATTGCATACAGAACTCCAGCATGTGAGACAATATAGCACACCTACCCATTTCCCCCCCCACTTCTTTGGGAAATACCGTATTTTTCCGTGTATAAGATGCCCCATGTATAAGACGCCTCCCACTTTTCAAACCGAAAATTAAGAAATCTAAGTGGGGCTTAGCAAGTGTAGGGGGAAAGGGATCAAAGCACTGCAGGATAACTTTGATCCCTGCTTTCCCCTCCACTTTTTTTTCCTCTCTCCTCAGTTTACTTCCATGTATTAGGTGACCCTCAATTTTTAGTCTAAAGTTTTTAGACAAAAGTACAGTGGTGCCTCGCATAGCGATGTTAATTCGTTCCAAAAAAACATCGCTATGTGAAACCATTGCTATGCGAAACACCATTTCCCACAGGAATGCATTGGAAACCGGTTAATCCATTCCAATTGGAACAGATTGCCGTTGTTAAGCAAAAAAACCCATAGGAAACATCGCTAAGCGAAACAATGTTTCCTCCATTGGAATGTATTGAAGCTGACTCAATACATTTCAATGGCTTTGCGAAGTCAATTTTTGCAAAATTAAGTGTGTCATAAAAGGGTCAAAAATGGTTTTAAATGCTTGGATTAGCTTCTGCACCCTCTAAAACGGATGCAAAAGTTAATTTGGCTTTGATCTGACTTTTCGTTAATTTATGGTGAATTTCCACCCCCCAACTTTTGACAGCTGTCAAAATCTGACAGCTCCATTATTTCCTATGGGGGAAGAAGAAATTCACAAAAAATTAGCGAAGACTCAGCAACTGTTCTAAATGCTTGGGTTCGTTAGAGGACCCCCTAAGTCATGTGCAAACCTGATTTGGCTTTGATCTGAACTTTCGTTAATTTTTTGTGAATTTTTTCTTCCCCCATAGGAAAGCATGGAGCTGTCAGATTTTGACAGGTCCATTGGTTCCTATGGGCCGGAAAAAAAAATTAACCATAAATTAACGAAAAGTCAGATCAAAGCCAAATCAGGTTTGCACATGACTTAGGGGGTCCTCTAACGAATCCAAGCATTTAGAACCGTTTTTGACCCTTCTAAGACACTTTTTAATTGAAAAAAGAAACATCGTTAAGTGAAGCAGGGGACCTAAAATCGCATTCGTTATGCGAAGCATGGTCCCAAACTTCGCTAAGCGAAAATCGCCCATAGGAAACATCATTATACGGTGCATATTATTTTCTAAAAAAACACATCGTTATGCGAATTCATCGCTAAACGAGGCAATCATTAAGCGAGGCACCACTGTATAGTCTTATACATGGAAAAATACGGGACAAGCAAGCAAATGAAGTTTTTGCCTTATTTGTCTCCACATTATACAAAATAGGGGGAAAGTGTGCCAGGTATTACTTGTGTAGTACACATAATAATAGGTTCAAGCTACCGGAAGACAGATTTCTGGAAAAACATCTTAACCATTAGAGCAGTATGACAATGAGACCAATGACCTTGGGAGGTGGTCAGTGCTCCAACACTGGAAGCATTTAAGGACCACCATCTGTCAGATCTGCTTTGATTTGGATTCCTGCCTTGAGCAGGGGGTTGGACCCGATGGCCTTATAGGCACCCTCCAAGTCAACTATTCTAGGATTGTTCCCTCTAGCCAACCATACACTTTCTAGTCAAGGATTCTCCTGTCCCTGACAATTATTATGCTAAATTCTTCAAATACACACAATCTTAGTACCCTGTTTCCCCGAAAATAAGACCTAACCTGCAAATAAGCCCTAGTATGATTTTTCAGGATGTTCATAATATATGCCCTACCCCCCAAAATAACCCCAGTTAAGTGAAACGTCTCCTTCCACCCTTATGAAGCAATGAGAAGATGGCATGACTGTATTTGAATAAATGTAGATTGTTGTAAAAAAAATAAAGTCCGAATGCATTTTTGGAGCAAAAATTAATATAAGATCCTGTGTTATTTTCGGGGAAGCAGAGTATTAATCTTTACCTATCAAGGTTTGGCCTCCTTCATTATCCTTACTGTTTGTCCATCGCAGGGGACTCTGTCTGGTGTTGAAGATAGGTTTCTCTGCCATAGGGAAATCAGACTTAACTTCTACAGAAATATTTTTCATCTTTGGATCCATGACATGGAAGAAGAGAGAAAAGAAAAGACAGAGGCAATTATCTCAGTGGATGAGGCTGGGACTTGATACAGAACTTCATCTTTCAGTTTTCTCAAGAAAAACATGGGTCGTTGGCAGAATTTGAATTTGTAGGGTTTCCTGACCCATTTTCTTGGCCCCTTAGAGTAGCCATGGACAACCAAAGGGATGGATAATCGTTTTCCCCTGAAACGGATTGCGCCTGACACTACCACCAGCCACAGTCCTGAACTGGTTTTTAAAAGGCAACATGGAATGAGGGTACCATGGTTCAGCAAAACAGCAGCACGCATAATGATAGCAAGAAAGGCAGCAGGGGCCATGGGGTGCCTGCTTTGGCCTTCAAGCCCTTAGATTGAGTTATTAGTACCTGCTGCTCTTCCTGGCTTTTCTCCTCTGCCCGACTCAGGAGGAAACTTTCTGCCAGGGCCACCGCCTGGGAAGTGGTCTCGGCTCCACATTCAACCACCCAGTTCAACATCTTCAGGGGGAGGATGGTCAAGAACTGCTCCAAGATGACGAGGTCCAGGACCTCAGCCTTTGTGCGTTGCTCTGGCTTGAGCCACTGTCGGCAAAGGTGGTGGAGTTGAGTGCAAACCTCTCGAGGACCATCAGCCTCCTTGTAGGAGAATTCCCTGAATTTCTGACCCTCTGTAACTGAGCTGAGCATCATCTCACCTTGGACCGTCTGTGCTGTTCTTTCCCAGCAGGTCCCAAGACCTTCTGCCTTGAGAACATCAGGGTATCTTCCTTCCCTGGGTCCAGATGTGTCATTGGCTGCCATTTTATTCTGTAGCCAACAAGGCCTCCAACGGAGTCCTGGAACCCCTCTCCTTCTGTGGAGGAAAGACTTCCTTAGGAGATCAGACTATGAAAGCTCTGCAAAGACAACAACCTGCTGTGTTAACGCTGTTAAGGCAAAAAATGCAATACTGCAGCCACCAAAAGTCAGAAGAGGAAGCATCTCCCCACCAACGAATCTGTTTCTAACCATTTGCATCCATTTTTCACCCAAAGCCCTCAAAACATAAGCCTTCGCTCTCAATTGTATACTTTGCTACCTAAAAATCAGTACAGTATTCATTAAATATCTCTCACTGGAAGAAATCTTCATGTAACCAGCATTTTGCATCAGTTTGTAAATCTATAAAATCTACACATTCTCAGGCACCTGTCACTTGAAATTTTATATTTAATAGTCCTAAATTCAGTTACATTAAATAATATATATAATCTCTTAAAACTGTTCCCTGTTTTTTTCTCAGGTACAGTGCTGCAGCAGATGGAAGTTCTGTTCCTAATTACCACCACCAGGAACTGTCCGACTAGAACAGGAAGAAGCTCTGCACAGGACAGCATCTTGGTTCAGGAGATCTCATAATCCCCCCCCCTTATTCAGCGTTAATTAAACAGTATTAGTTAAACATCTCTTGTCTTCCCTTTCAATTTCCCTAACAAAATGCCAAAACATCCTAACCAGTTCTTCCCTCCTTTTCGTGGGATCCGAGATAAAGTGGAGGGAGGAGGCTCTACCTCTCCGGGGGAGTAACGGAGCTGTCGGTCTCCCTCGGGCTAACCTGAAGCCCCCAAAGGGAACTCTTTGCCCTCTGAGGAAAGAGCCAACAGGGAACCTTCTTCCCCCTGCAGATGGCTTGGAAGGTGCAGGACCACCGGGACAATGACACGGTCCCCTTACTGGAAGGAGAGAAAGGACTGGTACTAAATGCAGATCTATCTGTCCATGGACTGGCCCAGACCGTGGAAGCCGGGAGGAGGAAACCCTTTCAAGGGAGAACCTTCTCCCCCACCCCCACCCCCGCAAGTGGCTTGGAAGGTGCAGGATCAGCCCTTTTGTGGGCAGGAGAGGCGGAAGGAGGGAGGGTGGATGTGGCCCCTCAGGCAGCAGAAAGGCTTGGGTCGCAAACAGCCCTTGCTTGGGTGCTCCCCTCCAGCTGCCTCTCCTGCCCGGTCTTGGGGGGGGGCTTCCCTTCCCTCCTTCTGTCCTCGGAGTTGGGAGGGCCCTTCCCTCTTTCCCTCCCCCTCCTGCCCCTCTCCTCTCCTCCCTCCGGCCTCCCCCAGTTCCACTCACCCACCCTCCAAGGCAGCCCTGCTGGGACAGACTCACCCTCCCAGTTGCAATGGGGGGGGGAAGGAAGGAAGGAAGAGGCGCCCCAGATCCCTGAAAGGGAGCAGCAGATCCCAAGCACACTTGCCAGGGGTTTAAGCCACGCTTTCTCTCCGGAGGAAGAAAAAGGAGGGACAAATAAGGGACTTCTTTGGAGAGGGACCACTTCCTATATGGGGACGGAAATGTCCTCCGCTCCCAAGTTCTACTTCCTTTCTAGGAATCGCAACTCAGTGCGTTTAACCCTTCGTTTTCTCCCAAAAGCGAGCCAGAGAAACATCCTTTGCACGGCATGAATTTCTGGCTTCTCCGTCCCCACCACCTGTGGCTTCTTCTGGGTTCGGGGGTCTCCCTTGCTCAGATGGATAAAGTGGATAAAGGGAAGCTCATTTCCGTTTCATGCAATACCAGAACGAGGGGACATCCACTCCAAAGGAGTGTTGGGAGAGTCAAAACAGACCAAAGATAAACTTTATTTACTGAGCACGTTGTTAGTCTGTGTAACTCCTTGCCACAGGATGT
Organism: Pogona vitticeps; assembly: GCF_051106095.1. Lineage (NCBI taxonomy): Eukaryota > Metazoa > Chordata > Lepidosauria > Squamata > Agamidae > Pogona > Pogona vitticeps. Next base: position 20,691,192 of record NC_135784.1, read on the forward strand.
AGTGATGGCATCTGGCCTAGATGTCTTTAAAAGGGGATTGGACAGATTTCTGGAGGAAAAGTCCATTGCAGGTTACAAGCCATCATGGGGATGTATAATCTCCAGGCTTAAAAGAAGGTACTTCAAAAGGCCAGATGCATGGGAGGGGGAATCAGGAGACAGGGATCTCCTCTCGTGTGCTCCCAGAGGGATCTGGCGGGGCCACTGTGAGCTACAGGAAGCTGGACACGATGGGCCCTTGGCCTGATCCAGCCGAGCTCTTCTTATGATAGGGATAGGTGTTGCAGCCCTGACAGGATGCCCTGCCTTCAGTTTCTTGGGATTGTGGTATGTGGGGGAACACGAAATACCCTTAACTCTGCAGTGAAGACATCAGTATTTTTTTAAAAAAATCATTGCATTCCTCTGAGTTTCGAAAAGGAAATGTTTTGACCCTGTTGCCATTCCAAGCAAACAACATTTCATTCTGCATTCTGATTTCATTTATGATCCCAAATTTTGGTTCAAAAAACACTGAGGTGATAAGAAAAGGGAAGAAGCTGTCAAGACGTCACCAGGCAGGATCTTAGAAGGTTAAAACCAGGGTGGGCAGCAGGATCCTATTTTTTTAAAACATGGATCATACAATAAATACAAGTAAATACGTTTCTAAATGAGAAAAAATAGAAAGCATAATATTAGGATCACCCTTTTATAAGGACAGAGGAAGAAAACAAAAAAGAGAGGCAGCCATTAAACCAGAGAAGGTGTGTGTGTGTGTGTGCGCGTGCGCGTGTGTGTGTGCGCGCGCACGCGCACGCACACTTTTTTTAGGGACACAAATCAAAAAGTAAAGGCCAGTCCATATGCTTGTTAATTTGGAAACAAAGAAAAATAATAGTAGTGGAGACATTCTTACATAGAATTCGGTAAAGGTTCCCCTTGACATTTAGTCCAGTCGTGTCCGACTCTAGGGGGCAGTGCTCATCCCCATTTCCAAGCCGTAGAGCTAGCATTTGTCCGAAGACAGTTTCTGTGGTCATGTGGCCAGCGCGACTAGACACGGAACGCAGTTACCTTCCCACCGAGGTGGTACCTATTTATCTACTCACATTTTTACATGCTTTCGAACTGCTAGGCTGGCAAGAGCTAGAACAAGCGACAGTTCACTCCGTTGGTGGATTCGATCTTAGACTGCTGGTCTTCTTACCTTGCAGCACAGAGACTTCTGCGGTTTAATCTGCAGCACCACTTCCTCCCTATACAGTCGTGTCCTGGACGATTACCCCATTCTACGACGAATCCGCTTTACGTTGACGTTTTTGACATAGTAAAACGATGTTTTAAATGGGGTTTTTTCGCTGCGCAATGATAGGTTCCCTGCTTCGGGAACCAATATTTGCTTTACGACGATCAACAAACAGCTGATCATTGGGTTTCAAAATGGCTGCCGGCTGAAGAAAATGGCCCCCTGCTATTTTCTAGGACGGATTCCTCGCTTTACAGGCACCGAAAATGGCCGCCATATGGAGGTTCTTCGCTGGACGAGCAGGTATTCAGCCCATTGGAACGCATTGAACAGTTTTCAATGTGTTTCAATGGGTTTTTTAATTTCGTTTGACGTTTTCACTCTACAGCGATTTCGCTGGAACAAATTAACATCATCGAGTGAGGCACCACTGTATATAGAATTACCCAGACACTATAGTGAGGCAGCCTTTACCTACCTAAGGCTGAGCTTGTGACTTTCCAATGATTGTTTCTTAGACAATCATTGTTAAGATAACGACTGAGGTTGGTGACTTTCCCATTTCTATACCCCTAAATCCTTTTCCAAGCAGGTATGAAATTATTATTATTATTATTATTATTATTATTATTATTATTATTATTATTATTATTATTATTATTATTATTATTATTATTATTATTATTATTATTATTATTATTATTATTATTATTTTGATTTATACCCCGCCTTATCTGGGCGACTCGTCCACTCTTGCAACTAAGGCTCTACTTTTCATATCTAGCAATGCAAGCTGTAGTCTTAACTATCTTATGCTACTTCTCAATTCTCTTTTTACCTTGCCATCAATCTTTGACTAGAAAGCAAGGAAGGGGAGCTTGAGCCTTCCTGAATCTACTGAAGACTTCCACACTTTGCCTAGAACAGGTTCAAAAATCTGACAATCTTAATACATTCCTCAGGTTTCTCAGCATCAAAGTTCACCAAATTCAGCCATGGGTGGTGTTATTAATCCGAATATATTACACTTGCAGGGAGAATATAGTGCCTCCAAGAGAAAAAGACAAACATTTTTTAGAGTTGTCTTTTTTATATATATATAAAAACTTTACATGGTACAAGAATGTGAGAAAAGAAGAATTTGGTACAATTTCAAACTTCTGATGACCCACAAGAATAAAATTACTGTATTAGCAAAACATTTCCCACACTCTGTCATTTGAATGGTTTCCTTGCTGTGTGGATCGTCTTATGAGTCACAAGATGTGAATACAGGGAAAAGCATTTCCCATGCTCCTGGCATTTCTCTGGGTCTCTCTCCTGTGTGCACTCTCATATGACTCACAAGATGTGAACTCTGGGCTAGACATTTCCCGCACTCTGGGCATTTGTATGGTTTCTCTCTTGTGTGCACTATCTGGTGGCGAACAAGGTGTGAATTCTGAGCAAAACTTTTCCCACACTCCTGGCATTTATACGGTTTTTCTCCTGTGTGCACTCTCACGTGATTCACAAGCAGTGAATTCTGAGCAAAACATTTCCCACATACTTGGCATTTGTACAGTTTCTCTCCTGTGTGCACTCTCTTATGGTTAACAAGCTGTGAGCTCTGAGCAAAATATTTCCCACACTCTTGACATTTGTATGGTTTCTCTCCTGTGTGCACTAATCGATGACGAACAAGGTGTGAATTCTGAGAAAAACATTTGCTACACGCCTGACACTTGTATGGTTTTTCTCCTGTGTGGAGTCTCTTATGATTTATGAGGTGACAATTACGAGCAAAACATTTTCCACACTCCTGACATTTATATGGCTTCTTTCCTGTGTGGATCCTCTTATGATTCACAAGGACTGAAATATAGGCAAAACATTTCCCACACTCTTCACATTTGTAAGGTGTTTCTCCTGTGTGTACTATCTGATGGCGAATAAGGTGTGAATTCTGAGCAAAACATTTCCCACATTCCTGGCATTTGTACAGTTTCTCTCCTGTGTGGACTCTCTTATGATTCACAAGCTGTGAATTTTGAGCAAAACATTTACCACACTCCTGGCAATTGTATGGCTTTTCTCCTGTGTGGAGTCTCTTATGATTCACAAGGTGATAATTCCGAGCAAAACATTTCCCACACTCCTGGCAATTGTATGGTTTCCTTCCTGTATGGAGTCTCCTATGATTCACAAGCAGGGAACTATAGGCAAAGCATTTCCCACACTCTTGGCACTTGTACGGTTTCTCTCCTGTGTGGAGTCTCTTGTGATCCACAAGCTGTGAGCTGTGAGCAAAACATTTCCCACATTCCTGGCATTTATACGACTTTTCTCTTGTGTGGACTATCTGATGGCGAACAAGGTGTGAATTCTGAGTGAAACATTTTCCACACACCTGGCATTTGTACCGTTTCTCTCCTGTGTGGACTCTCTTATGATTCCGAAGCTGTGAATTCTGAGCAAAAAATTTTCCACACTCCTGGCAATTGTATGGTTTTTCCCCTGTGTGGAGTCTCTTATGATTTACAAGATGATAATTCCGAGCAAAACATTTTCCACACTCCTGGCATTTGTATGGTTTCTTTCCTGTGTGGACCCTCTTATGATTCACAAGCACTGATGTGTAGGCAAAACATTTCCCACACTCCTGGCAGTTGTATGGTTTTTCTCCTGTGTGGAGTCTCGTATGATTCACAAGATAACAATTCCGAGCAAAACATTTACCACACTCCTGGCATTTGTATGGTTTCCTTTCTGTGTGGACCCTTTTATGATTCACAAGCACTGAATTGTAGGCAAAACATCTCCCACACTCCTGACACTTGTATGGTTTTTCTCCTGTGTGGAGTCTCTTACGATTTACAAGATGAGAATTCCAAGTAAAAGATTTCCCATGCTCACGGCATTTGTGAGGTTTCTTTCCTTTATGGCCTCTTTGATGGCTCAGAAAGTGTAAACTGTGATCTAAGCTTTTCTCAGACACGTCAGTTGTGATGCACTTCTCTCCAGCATGGACCTTTTTGTGATGCACAAGGGATATCTTCATGGCTAAATGTTTTTCATATTGATACGGCTTCTCTCGGATACAGCTCTCTTCCTCCTTGTGTGTTTTCTGGTGTCCGTCAAGCTTGAATTTGTATGTACAAGTCTTTCTGCATTTGCGAGATACATTTTTCTCCCTCCAGTCATCTGCAGGGAAGAAAGACACATATAGAAAAGACTAATTGAAAAGGCCAGGAGATCATCATTGCATCAGCTTTCTACATCATCACACATTCAGTAGTCTGCTTATTAACGAATAGCCTACTGAGTAAGTTGTCAGGGCCAAATCCGCATTCCCACTTAGAGCTGCCCTTTTGCAGAATCTTCTAGTGCAATCTGGGAACCTTCAGCTCTTGTTGATGAATTATTATTCTCATCACAATTCCACTTTAGTAAACCAAGGCTATCATGATTAGAACTCAGCATATCTGGAGGTCCAGAGGTTGCCCAGTCCAGCATTAAGGATCCCACAGTAGCTAGTGTGAGTTACGACACCATTTCAACTCCGGAGCATTATTCTTGCTATTATTGTTGGCAGAAATTATTGCACTGCTAAGCAGAGGCTAGCTGAGGAGAGAGGGGGGGCCTTACCGAGAGAGGATACCATTTGCCAGTTCTCCTCCATGACTTCTTGGTGCAGAGCCCTCTGGTCAGGATCCAGCAGTACCCACTCCTCCTGGGAGAAGTACACGGCCACATCCTCAAAGACCACTGGACCCTAAAGGAAAAAGAAGGAGGGGGTGTCTTCCTCATATTTTTCATAAAGATAATTTCCTAAAACCCAAAGAATACAGTAGTTGAAGAAAAATGGCTAGATTCTTTATGATAACTTTTAACTTTCTGAAAGGCCTTCACACCTTTCTTTTCAAAAACACATGTACTAAGTGCTCTTGGTCCCTCTGGCTCAAAGCGTCCTCCAGGAAGAAGTCACTGGATCCCCGTTGGGTGAGGGACAACAGGAGCAGTGAAAGGGTCATTGCTGGCTTGCCTGCCTCGGGAGCTCCCTGGAGGCATCTAGAAAGCCTGTGTAGGGAACAAGGACGCTAAATCCAGCACAGCCCCTCTTCAAAAGAAACATGGCTCTACCTCTCGGGGTCCCCCCTTGGCCTGCGCTGCAGCCTGTAACACCGGAGGCGAGAGTAGTACCACTCCTTTTGGAGTGTGGTCCCTCCCCCTCACTGCAGAGAAGGAGAATCAGACTAAGATCGCCTCTCCCAGGAAAATGGAGCTGCCGGAGAGAAAGCAGAAAAAGAAATGTGGAGGTTAACTGTTTAGAGGAACCCGGAAGAAATGACGGTGGGAAGAGAATGGAAGCTGAGTGTAGAGATAGAGGCAGGGGGGTAGTGGATATAAAAAGGAGGGAAGAGCATTTGCCGCCAGGTTGGAAGTGGATCTGGATGCAGGACTGGCATGTGGGAAAGGCTCAGAGTGCTGAAAGAGGCAGATTACCAGAGGAGGAGGGAGATAGACTGAGACTCTCTTATTGGGGTGAGGCAGAGGGTAAAGAGTGGAGAAGGAGAAGGTGGGAAAGGAGAGACGTGAAAGGTTGGAATGGAGAGTGAGGGAAATGCAGACAAGGGGATGCCTGGAGGACCATGGCAGACCTTCAACCCCCCACCCCCACCCGGGAACCCATCTGGTTGGACCACCGGGCCAATGACACGGTCCCCTTACTGGAGGGAGAGAAAGGACTGGTACTAAACGCAGATCTGTCCTTGGACTGGCCCAGACCGTGGAAGGCCGGGAGGAGGAGACCCTTTCGAGGGAGAAGAATGGAAACCGCTTGCTGACCCGTTGTCAGGAGACAAATGTTGGAATGCTTTTGCATATGCTGGTTAAATACAGCAATACACCATACAGTGGTGCCTCGCATAGCGATGTTAATTCGTTCCAAAAAACCATCGCTATGTGAAACCATCGCTATGCGAAACACCATTTCCCATAGGAATGCATTGGAAAACGGTTAATCCGTTCCAATTGGAACGGATTGCCGTCGTTAAGCGAAAAAACCCATAGGAAACATCCCTAAGCGAAACAATGTTTCCTCCGTTGGAATGTATTGAAGCTGACTCAATACATTTCAATGGCTTTGCGAAGTCAATTTTTGCAATTTTAAATGTGTCATACAAGGGGCAAAAATGGGTTTAAATGCTTGGAATAGTTTCTGCACCTTCTAAAACGGGTGCAAATGTAATTTGGCTTAGATCTGACTTTTCATTAATTTAGGGTGATTTTTTTTCTCCCCAATAGGAAACAATGGAGCTGTCAAAATTTGGGCTCCATGGATTTCTATGGGGGAGGGAAAAATTCAACCAAAATTAACTAAGAGTCACAACCAAGCCAAGTTTAAGTCTGCACAGGTTTTACAACCTGCACTGACCACCCCAAGCATTTAGAACTTATAACAAATTAAAAGAGTCAGAACAAAGTCAAATCAGGATAACAAAGGGTTTATTAAGTGCACATTAAACATCATAAACTTTATAGCATAAGACAACTTTTTAGACTCAGAAATCGAGGTGATTGAACATCTGCATAACTCTTTCAGCAGAAAAACTCTTCTTGCAGTGAAGAAGCATAACATTTCACAACAAACTTTTTTGAAAGTGCATCAGTACACTACAGAAACTCTTCTTGCAGTGAAGAAGCATAACATTTCACAACAAACTTTTTTGAAAGTGCATCAGTACACTACAGAAACCCTTCTTGCAGTGAAGAAGCATAACATTTCACAACAAACTTTTTTGAAAGTGCATCAGTACACTACAGAAACTCTTCTTGCAGTGAAGAAGCAAAAAACAACTGTACTACAGTAAACATTTCAACTTTAACATCAACAATTGAGGTGGAATCGTCTAAACCACCCTAACCACCCCAAATCAGTGCAGCATTCTTTTAGGGGGTTGATGAGGGGGAGAAAGAAGAAATGCTCCACATTGAAGCAACCTGAGCAGCACTGGTGGAAGGAGCAGGTTCCTCTTCCTGCATTGGTCTCTTTGTGAGGAACCTGTCCATTGTCAGCTGCCTTTGCCACCTTTTCAGAATTCCTCGGAAAGGGGACACAATCCTTTCATCATAGGAATTCGATAAGTTCTGTGCCAGATTTGTGTCCTCGTGATACCGCTGTGCTATAGTCTGCACATAATTCCAGCTGGTCAAAAACTTCTTAAGGTCCCTGGTCAACAGCTCTGCATGCTCTTGCTCTTCTTCCTCTTGCTCCTCCCTCGCCTCCGCCTGAAGATCCACCAGCTCCTGTGTGGTCAGCTCCTGGTCATGACCCTCAACCAGCTCTGCAATGTCATCCTCAGTGACATCGAGGCCCATGTCCCTCCCTAAGTCCACAATGTCCTGCATCACTGTGGACTCAGGTGCAGGTGCTGAAGGACCAGGAGCCACACAGCCTGGCCAGAGCGGGCGCCACGCAGAGTTCAGGTTCCGCTGGGTGATGCCGTCCCAGGCCCTGGCGATCATCTTCAGGCAGATGACGATGTCAAACTCATCACGCCAGAAGTCACGGAGGGTGAGGCTGGTGGTATCAGTCACCTCAAAACAGCGCCGGAACAGCTCCATGGTGTAGCGCTTCTTGAAGTTTGCGATCACCTGCTGATCCATGGGCTGGAGTAGCGGGGTGGTGTTTGGAGGGAGAAACATGATCTGGATGAAGGAGAACTCCTCCAGCAAGTCATCCTCAAGGACTGGAGGATGGGCAGGAGCGTTGTCCATTAGGAGCAGGGCCTTCAGAGGCAGGTCACGGTCCAACAGGTACCGCTTCACAGCTGGGCCAAAAGCGTGATTGACCCAGTCCACAAAGAGTACCCGTGTGACCCAAGCCTTGGCGTTGGATCGCCACATCACCTTCAGCTGTGCTTTGTCTACCTTGTGCTTCTTAAAAGCACGTGGATTTTCAGAGTGGTAGACAAACAACGGCTTGATCTTCAGGTCCCCGCTGGCGTTGGCACAGAAGAGGAGGGTCAGGCGGTCCTTCATCGGCTTGTGGCCAGGCAGCTTGCTCTCCTCTTGGGTGAGGAAGGTCCTTTTGGGCATCCGCTTCCAGAACAGGCCGGTCTCATCACAGTTGAAGACCTGCTCTGGAAGGTAGCCCTCTGTGGTTACGACCTCGAGGAACTCCACAGCAAAGTCCTCTGCTGCAGTGGTGTCTGAGCTCGCTGCCTCTCCGTGTCTAACCACACTGTGGATGCCAGATCTTGCCTTGAATCGTTCAAACCAGCCTCTGCTGGCCTTGAACTCCTCAGGCTCAGCTGATGTTCTGGGCTGCTCTGCCATGAGGTCAGCGTACAAGGACCTGGCCTTTTCACAGATCACAGCCTCAGTGACCGTGTCCCCTCCACGCTGCTTCTCCTCCATCCAGATCACCAGGAGCTTCTCCACCTCCTCCAGGACAGCTGGACGGTTCCTGGCGATCCTTGTGACACCCTTGGCGGCATCCATTGAAAGGATCTTGTCACGCTTGGCCACGATGGTGCCAATGGTCGATGCATTGCACCCGTACTCCCGGGCGAGGTCCGCAATGCGTCTCCCCCCATCGTATTTACGAATGATCTCCTTCTTCATTTCAAGCGTGACCTTCTCCCTGGTCGGCTTGCCAACCTGGGCAGAAGCAGTCTTCTTTGGACCCATGTCCAACACTGTAGCTACGTTAAATGGAAAAAAAAACAGTCAGTGATGTACATCTGCCTCACCTTCCCACACCTGGCCAAAACTGCCCTGGACAGGCAAGTGGCAGTTTTGGCACACACACACGCACCACAACCTGGGGGGGGGGGGAGAAATAAACCCTTACCTACCTCAGGATCAAACGGATCGTTTGGAAAAGCCTGGAAAGACTACAGCACACCTGAAAGCAAGGCCTAAGCAAAGAAAAATTCAGAACAATTAGACTGACCCTTACAACACCCTCCACCACAAACAAAGGAGAAAAAACCCACAGGAAAAGAAACGTTACCTACCTCAGGATCAAACAGCCACCAAAGGACTCACAACAACAAACCACAGCACACCACACCACACCTACAGGAAAAACATTCAAAATTGGAATCAGAAACAGCAGTCCCAGTGTGGCTCCAGCACCCTTGGACCCCAGCACCCCCCACCCCATGGGCAGCCAGGCACAGAGAAAAAAAGTTTTAAAATGGCTTTTCAGTTGAGGACCCAAATCCCAGGCTCAGGCAAGCATAAATCCACCAGAAACAGCAGTCCCAGTGTGGCTCCAGCACCCTTGGACCCCAGCACCCCCCACCCCATGGGCAGCCAGGCACAGAGAAAAAAAGTTTTAAAATGGCTTTTCAGTTGAGGACCCAAATCCCAGGCTCAGGCAAGCATAAATCCACCAGAAACAGCAGTCCCAGTGTGGCTCCAGCACCCTTGGACCCCAGCACCCCCCACCCCATGGGCAGCCAGGCACAGAGAAAAAAAGTTTTTAAATGGCTTTTCAGTTGAGGACCCAAATCCCAGGCTCAGGCAAGCATAAATCCACCAGTAACAGCAGTCCCAGCACAGAAACCCCCAGCAAAAAAACGCCTGCAATTCCCCCAATTAACCCCCCCATAACCAAAGCCAGAGCCAGCCAGACCCAACATCCCCACATGGCAGAAAGAAAACATTTAAAACACAAAAATCCCACACAAATGCACAGAAACCCCCAGCAAAAAAACGCCTGCAATTCCCCCAATTAACCCCCCCATAACCAAAGCCAGAGCCAGCCAGACCCAACATCCCCACATGGCAGAAAGAAAACATTTAAAACACAAAAATCCCACACAAATGCACAGACCCAAAATCCCCCTTGCAAAAAACATCTAGCATTTCAATGAAAAACAACCACCCACCCAGGATAAGAAATGCAAGCTTACCTTCTCTTGCTCAAGCACAGGATGCACCCCCAAAACACAGACCAAGTGACAAAGCCTACCTTGGAAGTGCACATGGGAGAGTAAACCCAGGATGCATGGGCAAGGGGTTTTATACCTTCCCCGCACAGGCACAATGCATCCTGGGTACTGGCAGTTAGGATTTGAGGAAAACAAGAAATTAGCATTGCAACACAGCCAGTTTTCCTGCTCTTTTTGCAAACATCGCTAAGCGAAACGTGGACCATAAACCGCATTCGCTATGCGAAGCATGGTCCCAAACATCGCTATGCGAGTTTCCTCCATAGAAAACATCACTATACGAGGCAGTATTTTCCCCGGAAAACCCCATCGCTATGTGAATTCATCGCTAAACGAGGCATTCGCTAAGCGAGGCACCACTGTACACCTGTTTTAAATCCTCGCATGTCTGCTCACTTATTCGGACAAAAAACAAGAGCCAGAGATCTAACCTTCACACAGCCCCCAAAGGGAACCCTTTTGCCCTCTAAGGGAGACAAACAGGGGAACCTCCCCCCCCCCTGCAAGTGGCTCGGAAGGTGCAGGATCAGCCCTTTTGTGGGCACGAGAGGTGGAAGGAGGGAGGGTGGATGTGGCCCTTCAGGCAGCAGAAAGGCTTGGGCCGCAAACAGCCCTTGCTTGGGGGCTCCCCTCCAGCCGCCTCTCCTGCCCGGCTTTGGGGGCTTCCCTTCCCTCGGATGGCCTCGGAGTTGGGGGGCCCTCCCCCCCCACTCACCCTCCCAAGCAGCCCTGCTGGGAATTACTTACCATCCCCCTTTGCTGCAAGCGGCTCCTCGAATCCCAGGCAACCTTTCCAGCAGCGGAACGGCTGCTTTCTACCCGGAGGAAGAAAAAGAAGAGGACCGGAAGGGACGCTTTTTCATATGGGACCGTTTCTATGGGGACTGACTCCGCTCCCTCTTCCAAGATCCCCTTCTAGGAATAGCGACTCTGTGCGTTTAACCTTTCGTTTCCTGGTCTCGAAAAAAAGGGACACACTCCTGGCATGGCTTTCTCTCCTGTGTGGAGTCTCTTATGTCTCACAAGATGTGAATTGCGGATAAAACATTTCCCACACTCCTGGCATTCATATGGTTTCTCTCCTATGTGGATTCTCTTATGACTTTCGAGCAGTGAATTCTGAGCAAAAGAATTCCCACACTCTTCAGGCAGTAGAAAGGTTTGGGCTGCGAACAGCCCTTGCTTGGGGGCTCCCCTCCGGCTGCCTCTCCTGCCCGGTCTTGGGGGGGCTTCCCTTCCCTTGGCTGGACTTGGAGTTTGGGGGGCCCTTCCCTCCTTCTCTCCCCCTCCCGCCCCTCTCTTCCCTCCGGCCTCCCTCAGTCCCCCCCCCCACTCACCCTCCCAGGCAGCCCTGCTGGGACAGACTCACCATCCCTCCGGGATGCAATGGCAGGGGGTTGTGGGGGGGGGGGGGAGAGAGGCGGAAGCTCCCCAGATCCCAGAAAGGGAGAAGCTGATCCCAGGCAGCCTTTCCAGCCGCCCAAGCCTCGCTTTCCTCCCGGGGAAGAAAAAGGAGGGACAGGAAAGGGTTTGTTTTTAGAGAGGTAACGTTTCCGATGAGGACGGAAAGTTCTCCTTTTTCCAAGCTCCCCTTCCCTTCTAGGAATCCCCACTCGGTTCATTTCACTCTTACTGTAGTTTCCTCCTCAACCAAAAGAAGTCCAGGGAAACATTGCGCAGAGTTTTGGTCCCTTGGATGCGTAGCTCCCTCCTGGGCTTTTGAAGGGAAGGGCTCTTTGTGAGGATAATGCGAGACCCCTCCCAACACAGGACCCAGATTCTCAGCAGAAACGTCAGTCATGGTACAGGATTTATTAAAGGAAGTTAACATAATCTTTCAGTTTCTGTCACCAAGTATCGTCTGGGTGTGTGTGTCAAATGTCCTTTCTTTACAACATCCCCCTCAGAGATCTTATAACTATACTTGCATCTGGCAATAACATATCAGCACCATAAGTCGCCCGGGTTTCAGGGTGATGCCTCTGTGGGTTTTTGAGAAGATGGGTTTCCTCCCAAAATAGCTTTCAGCAGGAGTATTACATTTATTGATTGATTGAGTGAGTGAGTGAGTGAAAGAAAAGTTGAAAACGAGTGTAACAACAGTGGTTAACATCATTAAAAGACAATATTTAATGTCATGAACAATAAGTATACACATTTATATAAAGAAACACAAGTGGCACTCTTGAGAAAAGGAAAAAACAAAAATGGAAAAGACAAGTACCAATAAAAATCCAGTAATATCAGCATTGCATAACATGAATGCATGTTCAATTTTCTCTGTTCTTCGCCTCGCTCTTATAATACTCCCCTTCCTTCTTCTCTCTTCTTTTCTTCCTCCAAGAAGGGTGTTTCCTACGGAAAGCTAATCCTGACTGTAAGGCCTCCAAACAGACCATCCAATACTCCACTTTCGCACACACACACCCTCCATCCCCTTCTTTAACTCCCCAAACGGCCAATGGTAATGGTAAAAAATAGGTGATACCTTTATAGAGCACTAAAAAATCATCATAAAATAAGCAAGCTTATGTGGATTAAAAGACCACCCTCAGGTTTGTGCCAGTGTGAGGAACTTAAAAGTTCAAAAGTACATGGCAAGATGTATTTTGCCGGGAAAATTGCCTTTATGTTAAGACCAGAAATTCTTGGCCATACAAGTTTTGCCAGAGTTGCCTCTTAGATAGAAGTCAGGAGTCTGATTGCTGTTTCATGGTGACAGCTAGGGAGCTCCTAATGGCTTTTCTCATCCTGAGGGTTCCTGTTTTCAAACCAGCCATTCCTGCCCTCAGAGCAGGAGTTTCCGCAATCATCCCTTCAGGTTTTAGGGGTGGATGTACTCCATCTTTCTCACCTTCCCTTGCCCAGAAACTGCTGGGCTATCTCCCCTCTTCGTCTCCCCCCCCCTTTCTTTCTCAGCTCCATCCTGCACCATCAACTCTCAACTGGCTTTCTTGTGCTTACCTTCTTCTCTATGGCCTGGCTTCGAGTTTTCACTCTCTTTTATTCCCCTCCCAGTAAAAAGAGTCAGACTGGAGGTTTGCAAGTGCTTCTTTTAATGTTCCTTTTTCATAACCCGTATCAAGGTGCTCTTCAAAATGCTGGTTCCAACCTCTAAAGCCCTAAATGACTTGATGATCATGAAGGGATGAGGGGATATAAGGCCAGTCTGAAGAATGGTTTCGGTTAACCAGCTCCTGGCTAATCACTTTGAGCAGCTTCTTGCTTGCTAGCTTACGTGAACAGGTCATCTAGCTTGCTATTGTGCTGAACTTTGCTTGTGCCCTGGAACCATGCTGTCTATCAAGAGCTTGAGATTAGATAACCTTTGTTATTTTCTGTGGCGCAACCCCTTGATTGCCTAAACATCTGAATAAGTTTTGTTTTAATCTCATGGTGGAACTACTTTACATTATCATCCTTTCAGAGTCATGAAGCTTGCTTTGGAGTTTATATGTTTAACTAAAACACTTTAATAAAAAATAATAGGATTGTACAGCAGTGTTTTAATTCAGACAACTTAAAAGAATTGATTGTTAGCACTAAAGCCAATGTCTTGAACTCTGGCGTCTCTTTGAAAATGTAGTGGGTTTTGAGGTTTTTTTCCTTGTAAGGATGTTTTGCAGCCGGAAGCAACCGCCTGCATGTTTTGCTCTCCCTGGAGCACTACATGAGCAAGGGCTGAAAGGTGATGGGAGAAGGAGCTCACAAGAAGCCTTCCCAAACCTCCGCACACGGGCCCACCTGACATGTACTCAAATCAGGTAAAAACAAGTGTAGTAGTGTATCCTCCCTGTGGAGATGATGCATTCCTCACAGCACCTCCTAAATGTTTCAAGAAGACATCATGCACAGTGCAATACTAACGCCAAGGTGAACTAGACAGTTATCTTCTAAACAGACATTATGTCCAGTATAAACCAGTGTAATTTCTCCTCTTGGAGAAAACTAAGTTTTAATCCAAATTGTGCAATCGATACTAATGTGTTTTCCTACTGATTGTACCCAACAGAACATACTGGCTAGAACCTGAACGGTGAGGAACCCCAGTATCAGCGCAGTGGTGTGAGTTGCAGCAATCAATGGCTACTAATGACCAAGTTAATGCTTGTATCTCTCACTGCGTGCCTAGTTGCACAAACTCATCCATATTAAGGAAAACAAAGGGGAAATCATTAACTACTGATGATTCCTCACCACAATTTCCAACACTGCACTTCATGCAAGCGTAGTTCAAAACAGGGATAAAGGCTGCAGAATGCTCTACTGTATGCACTTCAGCATCAGATATCTTGCATTCAAGTAACTATTCACCAAGAGCCACTGCGGATTTAAATTCCTCTGAAGATCTAGTAAGTTCATCTAACAAGACCGTAATGCCAAAGTGTTTGAAGCAAATATGGCTATTTATTAGTAATGGTAGTCCAGTCTTTATGCATCAGTAGTTAGAAAAACAACACCCTGGGTGTGTTGTGTGTTATTTTCTGAAGTTCTAATGAATGGAGTGGCTAAGATTGAGTTCACGGCTCAAGATGCTCATCTTCTACTTCCTGAATCTACGGAAAATCGACTCCCATTCGAGAATGGGTATGAGGTTCTGACAACCAGGAGACATCCCTCAAGCAACTCTGCATCATGGTTCACAAAATCCATCCATGGACGGTATTAGAACAGTGACCCAAAAGCAAAAATTCATACCTTTTGTCTATAAAAATAATATTGGACAAGGCCAGTAGCTGAGAAAAGGAGGACTTGGTGGAATCACACTCTTCTGATTTCCCACCTTGGCATACGGTGAGAGTTCAGAAGGTGCCTTACAGAGTGCATTGAGGATGAGGCGACTAGGGCTATGACTTGGGAAGCTGTTTCAGAGGTCTCAACCTGCCCATTGATGTTTGCTGCTGGAAGGGTGCAATCCTGCTCACCTCAAGCACAGATAACCTGTTCAGTCTCTTCTCCTCAGGTAGAAGAAAACTGGTGTGAAGGAGGAGTGTGTACAAGTGAGCCATCTGTAGTGATAGAGGCCATAGGAGGAGGAAATGAAAAGAGTGAGGAGGAGCAAGGGACGAAGGATGTGACAGTTACGAAAGAGGCGGGAGAAGTAGAAACAAAGGAAAAGGCGGGAAAGATAGAGGTTTGCTTAGTAAAGGAGGATAAAAAGAAAGAGTGGGCAGAGCAAGAGATGACAGTGTGGGAGGAGGATACAAGTATAAGCGAGGAGGGGGTATGGTTCAGTTCGGTTGTGGTGGATTATGAGAGAAAGAGGGCTGAAGCATGGAGAAAAGAAATTCAGAACGTAAGAACTCAAGGACTTTTGAGAGACTTCCCAAACCTAAAGGTGGGAGGATTGTTACTGGAACCAAATCCCAAGGAAATCAGACCAACCCAGTTCTTAACGAAAGAATAGACTATGATTGTGGCGGCATGCGAACTTGAATTGCAGAGAGAAGCCAAGATAGCCCATAATCGCTTTTATGGCAGACCAGACGAGAGAGGGTGGATTAGACCCGCATGTTGTGGGACGATCCGTACTCCTCCGCGAAGACCGGACTACCAGGAATGGTGTGAGGGACATCCCCGTTGAGTCTGCGGGAGTATGGGGAAAGTTTCAGTTCTGTCAGTTGCGACCTGTTGCCAAAGAATTTTCAACCCTATGAACAATGTGTTGGAGGAGATGAGTGACAATAAAAACGATAGTTTGAAAGTTATAAAAACGTCTCCTCTGTTATTTCCTGCCGAAGGTGAGGGGTTGCCTAAAGAAGCTGAAGAACCCAATCGCAACTGGTCTAAGATTTTAAGGCCTGAGGATGGAGATGCTGCAAGACTGTGTAATTTTGTGCTGCTGTAGAGACCTGTAAACAGACTTCTTGGTGGAAACGGCTGTTTCTGTGTTTTTCTTCACTGAGAGGGCTAACGCCAAGAAGGGATGGAATTCCTGAATATCTGTACTAATCTGACTGAACTCCCAATGTCCGAATCAGCAGCCACATATCTAACTCCTTGAACTATCCAACCAGCTCCTTAGCATATGAGGCCTCAAACTGGGCAAGCATTTCATGGCTAAAATCTTACTGGGGTTTGTGTAACTTGCTCCAGCTAAATGAAGTGTTGGGAGGGCAGAAAAGAGATGAGCTTCAGCGCCTCGCCAATTAGCTGTCATTAACCACATCAAATCGTATATACCTTACACAAACAATAGTAGGAATCCAGCCGATAGTTGGCTCCTCAGGACCCTATCAATACAATTTTAATATAACTGGCATAGCCCACATTAATAACAGGCTGTTAGAGAGCTCTCAGCTTTCTAGGAGAAGGTGGAGGGGAGAGAAAGAGAGAGAGAAGTCCACCCTACATGCATTACCTCTTTAAAGATTTCTCACAGACTCTATGTTATATGATAACTGAGGAAAACATAAGCAGGGAATCACTTTTCCTGGCAATAGAATACAAAAAGATTTAAAATAGACCTAAATTGGGCTGTCTGTCATCTCTTTCGACAATCCAAATCTATGCTAGGAGGAATAATTTCAAAAGGTCAGTTTTTGGCTAAAACACCTAATGTACTAATGCCAAAGCATTCAAAGCAAACGACAAATTCAGCAATAACTTGATCCACCAGGAGTTAAAGAAACCTTACCCCGAGAGTGCTGTGAGTTGTTTTCTGCTCTCTCTGTAATTTTAATGAACTGAGAGTTTTGGATTGAGATTAGGTTTTCAGGGGCCCCTCATGTACTCCTTGAATCTACCGAAGACTTCCATTCTCTTCTCAGAATGGGATCAAAATTTTGACAATCAAAATACATTCCTCGCGCTTCTTAACATCCACTGAACCCAAGCACGGGTGGAGTTTTTAATCCCAATATTTTAGACCAGCAGAGAAAGGAGAGTGGCTGTAAGGGAAAAACCCATACATTTATCGGGAGCTTCCTTTTCTATTAAAAAAATATTTTGTTTGAGGCAAATAGGTGAGAAAAGAAGGATTTGGGACAATCTCACACTTCTTATTCTCCATCTTGGCTTTTGGTCAGAATTTGGAAGGTGCCTTCGAGAATTAAAGGCCACTGGGGTTTTGACCAAGTTGCTTTTGGAGAGGTGTGAGCTTGCCCATTGGCATTTGCTGATGGAAAGCTGTGAGACTGTGAAGGAGTGGAGGCGAAGAGTGTGCCGTCCTTAGCTGTCAAACCTGAGGAACAAATGAAAGAGGGGGAACAACCTGAGGTGACAGGGGCGGTTGAGGAAAAGGTGGGCGATTTGAAGGCTGAGGAGAAGGCAGGAAAAACAGAAGTTTGTTTGGTAGAGGGAGAGCAGGAGGAGCAAGGGGTGTCTGTGTGGGAAGAGGAAAAAAGCGAGGAAGGGGTGGTGTGGTTTAGTACAGTGGTGGAGGAGTACGAACGGAAGAAACGTGAGGAGAGAAGAAAGGCATTTGAGAGGGTACGCACTCAAGGACTCATAAAGGACTTTCCAAACTTGAAGGTGAGACAGTGAGACCTAAAAGAGTAGTGCTGGTGGATGTTGGAGAGAATAAAGTTGATAATTTGAAAGTTATCAAGACTATGCCTTTGTTATTTCCCGCCGAAAATGAGGGGCCGCCTGAGGGAGGAAGCGAACCTCTTCACAGAGACTCAATGGATACTCTGTCTTTTCTACCCAGGCAGAAAAAAATACAAACAGCACACTCAGTGTAGAACCTATATGGTCATTGTTTGCTCAGAACTAGCACTCCTCTCATTCCTCCATCCTCTCCCTCTGTACACCAATTCCATCTGAAGATTCAGGGAACAAAATAAGTTGTTCCACCACTGGTACTTGATCACAGTGCCCTTACTTTTATTTTATAAAAACAAGAGCTACCAGAGCCTCATCTTATACATTATTTCCTGACTACAATCCCACAATAGCAAACAAAACGATATCCAAACTACTGTCACTTGTATGGTTCCTCTCCTATGGTAAATCTTTAGTGGTTTGCAACATGTTGAATCTGAACCGTAAGCAAGCATTTTACATGTTACCGAAATTTACAGGTTTTCTTTCCTGAATGGATTCTCTGATGACCGACAAGATTTGAATTCTGAGCAAAACATTTCCCACACTCCAGGCATTTGTATGGTTTCTCTCCTGTGTGGACTCTCTTGTGATTCACCAGCTGTGAATTCTGAGCAAAGGATTTCTCACAGTCATCACATTTATAGGGTTTTTCTCCTGTGTGGACTCTCATATGATGCACAAGATAAGCCTTCTGAGCAAAACATTTTTCACATTCTGGGCATTTGTAAGGTTTCTCTCCTGTGTGGACCCTCTTATGAGTCACGAGTCGTGAACTGTGGGAAAAACATTTTCCACACTCCTCACATTTGTACGGTTTCTCTCCTGTGTGGACTCTTTTATGACTCACAAGGTGTGAATTCTGAGCAAAACATTTCCCACACTCATGACATTTGTACGGTTTCTCTCCTGAGTGGACTCTCTTATGACTCACAAGATGTGAACTGTGAGCGAAACATTTCCCACACTCCAGGCATTTGTACGGTTTTTCTCCTGTGTGGACTCTCCTGTGATTCACAAGGAGTGAACTGTGGGAAAAACATTTCCCACACTCTTGACATTTGTACGGTTTTTCTCTGGTGTGCACTATCCGATGGCGAACAAGGTGTGAATTCTGAGCAAAACATTTCCCACACTCCTGGCATTTGTACAGTTTCTCTCCTGTGTGGACTCTCTTATGATTCACAAGCTGTGAATTCTGAGCAAAACATTTCCCACACTCCTGGCACCTGTATGGTTTTTCTCCTGTGTGGACTCTCATGTGGTTCACAAGCAGTGAACTGTGGGCAAAACATTTTCCGCACTCTTGGCATTTGTATGGTTTCTCTCCTGTGTGGAGTCTCTTATGATTTACAAGCTGTGAGCTCTGAGCAAAACATTTCCCGCACTCCTGGCATTTGTATGGTTTTTCTCCAGTATGGACTCTCTTATGATACACAAGGTGATAATTTCGAGCAAAACATTTTCCACACTCCAGGCATTTATAAGGTTTCCTTCCTGTGTGAACCCTCTTGTGATTCAGAAGAAGTGAACTGTAGGCAAAACTTTTCCCACACTCCTGGCATTTGTACGGCTTTTCTCCTGTGTGCACTCTCTTATGATATACAAGGTGAGAATTCCGAGCAAAAGACTTCCCACACTCCTGGCATTTGTGCGGTTTCCTTCCTTGATGGCTAACCAAGTCTAACTTGCGATCCAAACTTTTCCCAGACAGTTCACTTATGATACACTTCTTTCCAACTTGGACTGTTTTATGAAACACCAGTGCTATCATTGTATCAAAATATTTTTCACACCCAATGCATTTGTATGGCTTTCTTTGGATAAAGCTTTCTCCATCTGTGTGGCTTCTCTGGTGTCTGGTAAGCTTCAATTTGTGCATAAAAGTCTTTCCACATTTGGGACATACCTCTTTGTCCCTCCAGTTATCTGTGGGGAAGAAGGACAAATGCATAAAAGGATGAACTGAAGAGATAAATAGATCTTTAGAAAAAGGAGCTTAATACGTTTCATTAATTATCAGGCATTTAAAAAAATCTAATCTCTCTTCATGCACAGTGGATGAAGATTTTTAGGTATTGCTAATCATTCAAACCAAAACCACAAGAAAGTCAACAGTCAGCCAGAAAAAGGTGAGTGATTCTAAAATGCCATTGAAGCTCTTGGTTCTCTCTCTCTGTGTGTGTGTGTGTGTTACTGCTTTAACACAGGGGGGTGAGGTGTCTCTGTTTTAACCAGAGACACCTCACACCCCTGTGATAAAGCAGTAACACTAATTTTATAATTTTATATATTTTATATATTATATTGTTCTCTTTTATCTATGTAAGCCGCCCCGAGTAGACATGGTCTAAAGGGGTGGGGTAAAAATCCAACCAACCAACCACTCAATCAATCAATCAATCAATCAATCAACCAGTGCTTATCAAGTAGAAATTTTAAGGCAAAACATTACACATATGAAAATATAATTAAATCAGTTCTCATATTAAAGCACAAGATGACCAAAGCTCTTTTTAAAATATGCAGATAAAAATTGTTATTGTGAAGCAATAATAAAGTAAACCATATCCTGAAAAGACCCTGTCCTTAGGAAATCATCAGCTTTCTAAATTGTCACAGCATTGTTAGATCAGTGATTATTTTCATCCTGATTCCACTTTTGCAAATGAAGGCTTCTGTGATAGGAATTTAACGTATCTGGAGGTCCAGAGGTTGCCCAATCCAGCCTTAAGGATACCACAACAGTTAGTGTGAGCTCAGACACCATTTCAGCACCAGAGCATAATTCTTGCTCTCATTGTTGCTAGAAATTATTGTGCTGGTAAAGAGAGATTAGCTGGGGAGAGAGGGGGCCTTACCAAGAGAATATACAGTTTTCCAGTTCTCCTCCATGACTTCCTGGTGCAGAGCCCTCTGGTCAGGATCCAGCCATGCCCACTCCTCCTGGGAGAAATAGACAGCCACCTCTTCAAAGGCCACTGGACCCTAAGTGAAAAAGAAGGGGGGTCTTCCTTGTATTTTTCATAAAGATAATCTCCTAAAACCAAAAGAACATTAAAAGAAAAATGGCTTTTTTATGAGAATGGTTAACTTTTTAAAAGGCCTTCACACCTTTTTTTTTTTTTACAGAATACGTACATTTACTGTTACTGGTCCCCCTGGCTTGAAACCCCTTCCTCCAGGAAGAAGTCACCAGATCGCAGTTGGCTGGGGGAAAACGCCTCAGGATCTTCCTGGAGGCATCTAGAAAACCTGTGCAGGGAACAGGATGCTAAACTAGATCTCATCCAGCACAGCCCCTCTTACACAGAAACATTGTCGGAAGGAGAAAAATGTTGGCATGCTTTTGCAGATGCTGGTTATTTGTTAAATACAACAATGTATGTTACACCTGTTTCAAAGCCTCGCAAGTCTGTTGATTTATGGAAGGTGCAGGATCAGCCCTTTTGTGGGCACCTGAGGTGGAAGGAGGGAGGGTGGATGTGGCCCTTCAGGCAGCAGAAGGGGTTGGGTCGCAAACAGCCCTTGGGGGGGCTCCCCTCCGGCTGCCTCTCCTGCCTGGTCTTGGGGGGCTTCCCTTCCCTCGGCTGGGCTTGGGGTTGGGGGGCCCTTCCCTCCTTCCCTCCTTCCTCTGACCTCCCTCAGTCTCCCCACCACCACCACCCTTACAGGCAGCCCTGCTGGGACACACTCACCATCCCTCCTAAGTTGCAATGAGGGGGGGGAGAGGCGGAGGCTCCCCAGATCCCAGTCCGGCTTCTAAGCACTTTAAGCCACGCTTTCCTCCGGAGGAAGAAAAAGGAGTGACAGGAAGGGACGTCTTTGCAGAGAGAGCCTTTCCTGTGGGGAGGGAAAGGTCTCCCCCTTCAAAGGTCGCCTTCCCGTCTAGGAATCCCAAATCGATGTTTTTAACCCTTAGTTGCCAGTTTGGTTCTCCAGGTTTCCCCAAACAGGGCTTGATGGAACAGTATAATATTCTCCAGTACAGTATTCTGTGAATTTATTTATTTATTTATTTATTTATTTAATTTATACCCTGCCTATCTGGTCGGTGAGGACCACTCTAGGCGGCTAACAACTATAAAATGATACAATAAAAGTGTAAATAGGCAGTTCTAAATGATAAAAACACTACATTACATTACACGATGTGCAAAACAAAAACAGTAAGAGAGGAAAGAAGAATGTCTTTAATTGCTTCTTAAAGATGCCCAGTGAGGGAGCCCCGCGAATCCCAGGAGGTAGAATGTTCCAGAGGCGAGGAGCCACCGCCGAGAAGGCCCAGTTTCATGTTTTTTCCTTCCGGGCCTCCCTCGGCGTTAGGCTCCTCAGCCTCACCTCCTGGCTCGCACAAGTGACACGGGTAGATCTTGGTGGGAGTAGGCGTTCCGCCAGGTATCAAGGCCCTTAAAATGAGGGTTTAATACCATATCTCCAGTTAAATACTTCACAAAGCTGCCTTGCTTTCTTGGGCCTTAATGGGAAGAAACCCAAGCCGAGGATTTCAGATGTTTGGGCCTGGATCAGCCAGTAGCCCAAATGATGGCTTGGGTTTAACCATTCCTGACCTGAAGAGTTATTTTATCCTATGATGGTTTTACAGAGAGATCTTGAAGGCCGCCCATTCTAGGGTTAACAAATAAGCATTTTATTATTATTATATCTCACTCCATGCACCGCTTTTATTCCCATTGCTTCTTCCACAACGCAGCAATTGTATTTAGTTTCAATACAACTTAATTATTGTAACGTCTTGCACATGAATACTTGTGTAACTTTATGTATCTGAATGTATCTGTATCTGTATTAGAAACTGCTTTTACTGTAGACTGACCCTGACTTAGATCTCTTCTGACTCTTGCCACAATCACACCAGGGTGCTAACTTTACAAACATACCCTTGCATATCAAAACACATGGGGCCTCAATAGCCTTCTTTACAAACACACTCTTGCATATCAAAACACATGGGGCCTCAATGGCCTTCCATCTGCTAGCTGAGAGATATCGCCCCAAGGAACAGAACTTTCACTTCCCAAAACAACAGGCCTGCTCAGAGGGCAATTAAGGAGATAATTGGCACCCTTGGTATGCGTAGGGAGGAAGCTAAGGTACTTCCAACTTGACACCAAGGGAAAAGCTGTTACTTGAAGGCCACCATATACAATGCAACAATAAACAAAACGACAGAGATAAAACGAATATCTGGGTACTGTCAAATCAGACACATAGTCGCCATCTGAACCTTAAGGCCAAGGGGGCATGCGTATCAGGTACAGCCAATAAGTCAGACCCACAGAACATCTAGGGCCAATGGGCATAGAGATCCAAAGTTTCGGGTTCAGGACACCAATCAGAATCTAACTGTTTATGGCCCTTTGTGTGTATTCCTATAAAACATCCATGCACCCGTGTTTCGGGGCTCGTCTCTGCTTTTAAGAGATTGGGCCCTAGCTGTGTAATCTAATAAATAATTGGCATTCTACACAGCTGGTTGTCTCGTGTCTTAGTCTGCTGCCTCTGCCGGAGAATTGCCTCGATTTTCGGGGTTAACATTTGGTGCCGTGACTCGGATTACTCCGGTGAGTTAACTACTCCTCAACGTGAGGCACAGACACTGG
This sequence comes from Pogona vitticeps, assembly GCF_051106095.1. Classification (NCBI taxonomy): domain Eukaryota; kingdom Metazoa; phylum Chordata; class Lepidosauria; order Squamata; family Agamidae; genus Pogona; species Pogona vitticeps. The sequence continues at coordinate 20,714,534 of NC_135784.1, forward strand.
GTCCCGGACCTTTGACGCCTGCCACTCGCCCTCCACGGTGAGCTTCCAGAAAAGGTGCTCTTCGTGAACCATAAGATACGGGAGACTCCTGAAAGACGGTAATCCCGTGAGGCCTGGGAAAAAGCGTTTGATAGCCACCCTTCACTGCCAAGACGCCCCACCTGCTTGCCGAGGCTCCGGCCTGTGACGCTTGAAAGGTGAACGCAAGTGGGCAGCGAACAGGGCTTGTGAGTGATACGAACGAAGGAACGTGTGACAGCTCATCGAGGCTTGAGAGTGGAGAGTGATTGCCCCAGGCGCTCTAGAAGGGAGACCCGGCCGGGCAATAAGATTCTTGCTAGACACGAGTCACCAATATGGGTGGTTCCTGTGCTGGTGAGGCGCAGCAAACTCGGGGGACGCCCCTACGCTGCGTACTAAATAATTGGAGGGGACTCGTGGGAAGAAGGTCCGGGCTCAAAAAGAGATGCATTATAAAATTGTGCACCGAAGTATGGCCATCACAATTGCCCATGAGCCCGCCCTGGCCAGAAACTGGGAGTTTTTCTCCAGAAGCCCTTAAGGCACTGACCAAGTGGGCTGAGGAGGAATTGCAAAAAGGAGAAAAGGATAATGTCCAATACGCCTCCTGTTTCTTGAACATTGCGACAAACCCAAATGCATTTGAGGGTGCGGTGGGATTGGTCCCATCCACCGACCCAAAAGACCCCTACGGGTCCGGCACTTATGTTGCCCCTCCCCCTTCTCCAGAGTTGCCCTTGCCACCTCCCCCGGAGGAATTTTTGTTTGAACGAGACGAATGGTACAAGGCACTTTTGGCTGAAGTCCGAGAGATCAAGACCGGCCAAGACGCAACAGGTCAGTCGGCGCCGAAGAAGGTGTTTCAAGACGACGGTGGTGAGTATATTCCGCCTCCGGTATATCCCTCTGCCCCTCCCCTCCCGGATGACGGTCAGGCCGGTCGGCCTGCCGCCCGGGGTGTTGCCGCGAGGCAACCCTCAGGTGACATCCCAATCCAAGAGCCTGAACATGCCCAAGTTCCAAGCTCGGCCCACGCACCCGGACCCACCAGTCAAAGGACACCTGCACAATCCTCGGGATCAGGCGCACCTTCCCAAATCCTTTTGGCCCCCCCAGGAACCCCCTCTGGGGGGGGAGTATTCTTGGTTCCCCCGGCCCCACTACAGACACAGCAGGGAGTTCCCCAGGTACAAGTAGTCATTAACCAACAACCTACGCCGATACGTGACTTTACCCACACGCCTCCTCACAAGTCCCCTCCCCTCCGCCCGGATTCAAGTGGGGCAGAGGGGGAAGATGAGGAAGATCCAGAATTAGTACAACCCGGCGTTCTTAGACGTCGGAGGGGGCCACGGCAACCCGATCCCCTCAGCTCCCCAGCCCTTACCAGGGCAAAGGCGGGGCAAGCTGACAGCAGTACGAACCAACCAGATGGAATTTTTCCCCTTAGAGAACAAATAGTAGTGCAGCCTGATGGGGCGGTACAGCGGGCGTATGTATACGTCCCATTCTCCACTTCTGATCTTTTTAATTGGAAGACTAATTATCCCAAATATTCTGAGGACCCTGAAAGGCTCACGGAATTGATTCGAGGCATTATGCTGTCTCATAACCCTACTTGGGGAGACACTACCCTCCTTCTGAATATGCTTTTAACGGAGGCTGAACGTAAATTAGTTTGGGATGCGGCGCGTAAATACGCCACCGACCGATGGAAGGATGATGCAAATCAGGCGTACCTGGCCCCCACGGTCCTAGTGCCGGACACTCGCCTGGCGTGGGACCATGGGCAAACAGAAATAGAAATGAGAAGCCTTCAGCGATTCCGTGAGTGCATTTTAGAAGGCCTCAAAAAGGGGTTCCCGAAACAGATAGCCAATCACAAAGTACATGAAATTTTTCAAAGAAAGGATGAAAACCCGGCCGACTACTTGGACAGGCTGGTAAAAGCCTTCCGTCAGTACACTGACTTAGACCCGGAAGGGGAAAACTCTAGGACTTTTGTAAACTCTGTCTACATTAACAATGCGGCAGAAGACATCAAAAGAAAGCTCAATAAAGTAGATGGGGCTCTCTCCGTCCCCATCCAACAACTAGTGGAGGTGGCCTTCAAAGTCTTTAACAACCGAGCTCAGGAAGAGGCCAAGGAAGCTAAGGAAACCCAAAAGATGTTGGTCGCAATGGCACAAGGGGGCATGGCTCCCAGACGGGGTTCAGGATACCGGCCGCCGCGCCGCGGGATGCCTGGCCGCGGCCATGGCCGAGGTGCTCAGCGGTTCTCAAACTATCAGAATAACCCGACCAGCCCACCCAACCCACACCAGGTAGACAGTGGCTGCAGGATCTGTGGGGATCAAAACCACTGGGCCCGATCTTGCCCGCAGAACGTGTACAACCAACCATCCACGGGTTGTCGTATCTGCAGTGACCCAAACCACTGGGCCGACACCTGCCCTTACCGGGCCCCTCCTCGGGCTCCAGTATTTCAGGGACAACCACAATCCAACCCCAATCACCCCACCTATGCCACTCAGGGATCGGGGGCAGTGTACGCCCTAGAGACAGAGGCAGGACAATGACGGGGTCCCGGGGTATTCCGACTCCCGCCCGGGGACCCCATGGTGGACCTACAGGTGGGAAACCAGACTATTCCCTTCCTCGTTGATACTGGAGCTACCCATTCTGTAATCACTGTGCGCCCCCCCGGTATGCAGCCTCAGCCGGGAGGTCCGTCCCGCAATGTGATTGACGCTTCCGGAGGAGTTACGAAGGTCCCCTTTCTCCCAAAGGTGAAAGTCAAAGTGGGAAGTAAGAACTTGGATCATGAATTCTTGTTCATTGAAAAATGTCCGGCTAGCTTGTTGGGAAGAGACCTATTAATGAAGTTAGGGGCTAAGTTGGAATTCTCTCCGGAAGGTTGTCACCTTGCACTGGGCACTACTGAAGCGGCTGCATTCCTTTTAACTTTGAAAAATCCAAAGTCAGATTTGACTACACCTGACTCTCTCTTGAGTCAAGCAATCTCTCAAGTAGTTCCTTGGGTATGGGCGGATGGCACCCCCGGTCGGGCAAAAAGGGCAGAACCAGTTGTGGTGGAACTTAAACCCGGCTGCCAGGCGGTTCGCGTTCGCCAATATCCCCTCAAACAAGACACAAAAATTGGCTTACAAAAGGTTGTAAAATCACTGTTTGAGGCTGGACTCATTGCCCCGTGCCAATCTGAATACAACACTCCCATCATGGGGGTACCCAAGAAAGATGGGAAGTATAGACTGGTTCAGGATCTCCGGGCCGTGAATGAAGTCACCCGGGACATCACCCCGGTGGTCCCCAACCCCTACACTTTAGTAACCTTGATCCCGGGAACACATGCCTTTTTCTCCTGTCTTGATCTCAAGGATGCTTTCTTTACAATTCCCTTACACCCCAGCTCCTACCCAATTTTCGCCTTCACTTGGGAGGACCCCCCGGGTACCCCGGGAATCCCCTCTGGCCAGTACTCATGGCGTGTGCTTCCCCAAGGGTTCAAAAATTCTCCCACGTTGTTTGGGGAGGCCCTGTGCAAAATCTTGAGGTTCTGGGTCCCCAAAATCCCCTGTCGCGTGATCCAATATGTTGATGATCTCCTGGTATCCGCGACCAGCCAGAATGAGTGTCTCGGAGCCACGATCGATCTCCTCAACTTTTTGGGGTACGAAGGTTTCAAGGTGTCACAAAACAAAGCACAGATAGCACGGGAGGAAGTCAGTTACTTGGGGTTCTTAATTTCAAAAGGACAGAGAAGATTGACTCAGGATAGAATCAGCACTATATGTGCTGTTCCGCTCCCCACCACCCGACGAGCGTGGCGCACCTTTTTGGGCATGGCGGGTTTCTGCAAACTCTGGATTCCCAACTTCTCTGTTTTGGCAAGACCTTTGTTCGATGCACTAAAGGGGGCAGGGGAGAGGGTGGAGGATACAGCCGTAATGAGGAAAGCCTTTAAAGAGATCAAACAACGCCTCCTTTCTGCTCCGGCTCTTGGGCTACCGGACCCAGAGAAGCCGTTTGAGCTGTTTGTACACGAGCGGCAAGGTATGGCTCTCGGCGTCCTCACTCAACAGGTTGGCAGCTGGCGAAGGCCGGTCGCCTACCTCTCAAAGTTGCTGGACAATGTGACCAAAGGATGGCCGTCGTGCCTACGAGCGGTAGCGGCGACTGTCCTCCTGGCGAAGGAGGCTCAGAAGTTCTCTCTAGGAGCCCCAGTCACCATCCATGTTCCACATGCGGTGACGACGGTGCTGGAGCAGAAAGGGGGTCTCTGGCTCTCCAATGCGCGCATAAGTAAATATCAAGCTCGCAAGTGAGTATGTGTGTGTACAGAAACAAAACAAATCACACTTACTCTAGCCTTACAATTGCCATTGTAATGATAGACCTCAGGTTCTGGGCTAGGGACATTTTCTCTTCTGAGGAGGACCTTCCAGGGGTGGGTGGGTAGGCGGGTTATGTTATTCTCATGGTCACATCTGGGCAAAACCAGGGAGCTGGATAGTCCTTTTGTGATCTCTCACCTTGTGAAATAAGGTGTGATGTAACAATTAGTCCATCTTTCAAAGGCCAAAGCTGAGATAATGTTTTTTATTCCTTCCCTTGATAACAACCAGTGAACTCCAGCCCTATTAAAATGGATAATTTCAGGGATCAAGACAGAGCATATCTTCAGCAGTTAAACGATGAAGTTGTTTCCAGAGTGACAAACAGCCGCCGCGGCGACCGCCACCAAAGAGAAAACAGAACTGTTATATTTCAGTTTTTTCAGGGGGCAAAAGAATAAGTAAGTAGGCAAGGCTCAGGGTTAGTTTTCAATTATTTTATTTTTAAAAATTATGTTAACCATATGTTCATTATTTTATCTTTTCAGGGTTGTGCGTTTAGACCTAGGCACGTCTAGTAACATGTGGCGTAAATAGAAGAACAATCACCCGGCGCACGTCTAGTAACATCTGGCGTAAATAGAAGAACAATCACCCGGCGCACGTCTAGTAACATCTGGCGTAAATGGAAGAACAATCACCCGGCGGCGGCTCTGGCCGTTCCACCACCACCACCAGCTTGACATCAACAGCACCAGCAGGGCAGAAGAGTGAAGGAAAAATTCCCCCCCAATTAAAAAAACAAACAAACCTCAAGCACATTGGTCTGTGCCTCTGAGGTGAACGGAAAGTTTTACATGCCTTTCTCCCATCACGGCCTTAGAATCCTTCTGTCTTCCCTGTTAGAGATGAGACTTGATTGGTTTCTCTTTGTGGCCCCTTTTTTTTGGGGGGGGGGTCTGGCACATGCTCACATGGGAGTGTCTTTGCTTTCCAGAGCTTCAGTCATATCATTTATTAAGGAACTTATTTCCTCAGCAGGATGAGAATGGTTCAAAGACTGCGTTGGAAGTATTGTTGAGTACAGAATAAAATGGCAGACCAACACACTCCTCTCCCCAGAGTAGGAAGAGACCCAGATGTTATTCATGTAGCAGGCCTTGGGACATGCTCTGAAAGAACTGTGGAAAAAGTCCTAGATGAGGAGATGCCCAGCTGACATACGCAGTGCCAGAAATTCAGGAAATTCTCCTACGAGGAGGCTAATGGTCCTCGAGAGGTTTGTACCCGACTCCACCACCTTTGCCGTCAGTGGCTCAAGCCGGAGCAACACACAAAGGCTCAGATCCTGGACCTGGTCATCTTGGAGCAGTTCCTGGCCATCCTCCCCCTGGAGATGTCGAGCTGGTTGAGAGAATGTGGAGCCGAGACCACTTCCCAGGCGGTGTCGCTGGCAGAAGGTTTCCTGGGTCTGAGTCAGGCAGAAGAGAGAAAGCAGGAAGAGCTAGAGGTGAGAGCAATCCATGCCAGGGACTTTGAATCTGAAATGGGGAGCCCATGACCTCTGCATTTGCTCCCTGTTTGAGGCTGTTGTGGTGGAATTTATTCTTTATGGTCCTTGAAAAGGAAGATGTGGGGTCCGTGTTCATTGTATTTTGAAACTGAATAACCATCCCCAAAATTGGGGAGACCCTATTCCACAGAACCCACAGAACCCTCGGATCCTGATGAGAATAACCGCTTGAAATCTCCCCTTGCTTTACCTTATGAAGTGGGAAAAATGCCCTAATTAACAGATTTGAGCTTTTAAAGGGCCACCTGATAGAAATCAAGGCAAGGAAGGGAGGATTAAATGACCACAAGAAACTCCACCGGGACATGGAACGCTCAGAAACAATAAATCTAAGAACAAGGAAGCTGCTGGTTCAGAACCTCAGAGCAGAAAGACACAAACTTGGCAATGCCAGTCACCAGAGAGAAGAAATCTTTTATGGAGCAAGACTACCCTAGAGAATACTTTGAGTGATGAGAGACCACTACTTTAAAATCAGTCACAACTGTTCCTCCTATTCAGTCACAGACAGAAGAACCGGATATAGGAGAAACAGACTCTTCTGAAAGGAATCTAGAGCCTCAAGAGTGAGAAGATACATATTGCACAACATCAGTCCATAGTGGAATTAAATCCCCTGTTGAGTAAGCTTGCTCCAGAAGAGGTTCCTAGTGATCTCACCCCTGCTCCAAAACCAGAAATGATGACTTCATCTACCGGGACCCAAATGAGAGAACTGGATAAGGAGGAAATTGACTCCCCTGAGAGAGTCATTGAGAAAGTAAGGTGCTCATTAAACCCTGCCTTTCCCATGATGTCCATGATGTAAGCAGACAGAACCCATCGATGGGGCTGATTGAATCTGCAGAGGAAGATACGATTTTTGTTGAGGCATCGGGGGGGGGGGAGCAGACCAGGTCCCAGAAAGAAGCAGATCCTCACCTCGTGAAAGAACAGTAGCCTACTTCTCTAATATAGAGGCTCGGGGGAACAATTTTCCAACTTCCTGGCATGTTTACCCAATGTGGAGAAACCAAGTAGTTTTCTCAGAGAGTGATAACCCCCTCAACCCTGCTGTGGGGAAGAAAACATTCACCTCAGATCCATCTGCTTCTGAATGACCCTTAATCCATCAACAAGATCTCTCACTGACATTTCTTTCCTGGAACTTTACGGGCTGGTGGGGGAAGGTGGTGGACCCCTCTTTTCAAAACTTTATCAAGGAATATGACACAGGACTCCACCAGGAGACCTGGGAGATGGAAGAGTTGAAGCTAGATGGTTTTGTAAGCTATTTATCAAAAGCTGATCCCAGCTCCAGAGGAGGCCTTGGCATCCTGATTTCTAATAAACTTGGAGCCATCCACATCAGCTTAGTTCCGTTACCTGTTATTGCATTTTCTCAGATGACTCCTTGCAACTTCTATGTGATTGCTTGCCATATTTTGTTTTCTGAATTTTCTTTGGTTAATGTTTATATGCCACCTTGATTCAAGAACATATCAATAACATCTGGGTTACCATTGCTAACTATGTAGAACATCCTGAATCTCTATAATCTAAGGCAATATTAATTATTGCACGATATTTCAATGTACACTTAGGTGACTCCCGCCACGCCTTGCCGGACCCGCCACATACAGTTTTGAAATCTCAGACGGATAAATAGAGCAGACAACAAAAGATGATCAAGTTTTTCTTAATGGTGAACAAACAAGGCCAAACAAGACTCTCTCGTTATTATGAATACATGGGCCTTCATAAATGAACAATATTGGAGACTGAAGTAATCAAGCATTGCCTTTCCCGTTCCAAGGAACAATGTTCCTTCATTGAGAACAAAGATTTTAAGCTGGTGTACAGTATAGACAATACCTGAGGGACGTGGTGGCGCTGTGGGCTAAACTGCAGAAGCCTGTGCTGCAGGGTCAGAAGACCAAGCAGTCGTAAAATCAAATCCATGCGATGGAGTGAGCGCCCGTCGCTTGTCCCAGCTCCCGCCAACCTAGCAGTTCGAAAGCATGCAAATGCAAGTAGATAAATAGGGACCACTTCGGTGGGAAGGTAACAGCGTTCCGTGTCTAAGTCGCACTGGCCATGTGACCACGGAAGATTGTCTTCGGACAAACGCTGACTCTATGGCTTGGAAACGGGGATAAGCACTGCCCCCTAAAGTCGAACACGACTGGACAAAAATTATCAAGGGGAACCTTTACCTTTACCTTTATAGACAATACGCTGCTCTTTTCATAGTGATTGGAATTGATGAAACTGAAAACGAAATGGCTGTGTATGAACTGATTCATAATTTTGTGGAGGTTTTGGACAAGTATTTCAGCAGAGTGAGTGAATTAGATATCATGTTCAAATTAGACAGAGTACACACAATTTTGGATGAAATGGTATTAAATGGTTGCATTGTAGAAACCTATAAGACCAGAATTCTTGCACCTCTTCTTGTTCTTGACAAAATGGCTGAAGGCTAGAACATACCACTAAAACATGTATTGATGTATCATTCTCTAGACAACGAATCCCTGACAATATTGTAAATGAACTGAACATATTTCCCTAAGGCTGAAAGAGCACTGAAGTGAGCAAGTGCTCAGCCTGTATTCTCTCACTGTGAAATATTTAACTACTGTACTTACCTGTAATGAAATATTTTGTATATCCTATATGATTCATGTTGTCGGTATTCCAGGAAAGAAAGAAAGAAAAAATATTCTATATGTCGTTTTCTGTGGGACAATCAGAATTGGTAGCTAGATGGCAAAAGGCTACAAAATTGTGTCACACATGCTTAAAATTATGATATAAAATCAGACAGGTGTGCCAAAGGTGCAGAATTATCATCTGAAATATTAATTGCATTTAATAAAGTGGATTGCAGTTCACCAAAGCTGATGCCATAATAAATTTGTTAAGTCTTAAATGTGCCTTTTTGCTACAATACAGGAGAAAGCTACCCCTCTGAAAGTTACCATAAACTGTTTATATTTTAAATTGTTTTTATCTTGTATGTTGTGAGCCGCCCAAAGTAAACTATGTCTAGATGGGCAGCATATAAAAGCAATCAATCAATCAATCAATCAATCAGTCAATTAATCAATACATACATACATGCATACATACATACATACATACATACATACATACATACATACATACATACATACATACATACATACATACATACATAGTAAAGTTTATATATCCATTTTTAATTGGGTTATTGGATTCCGATGATTATATATTGAAGGAAAGTTGTCAACAATTCAAAGATAAAATATGGAATTATGCAGGATATTGCTTTGCTCAGTTCACAAAAAAGAGGGATCTCCTAATATTAAATGGTTCCGTGAAGGGAGACTCTTCTGGAGAATGTACTCATTTCACTGAGAGGGGTGGACAGTGTGATCTCATGCATAGCAATCTTGCATTCTGCATATTAATATGTTGCCCAGTTAGAAATTGGTAATACTTCTGTATTTAGCCTTGCATGGTTCAATGATTGGTATTTGTTTTTGTGTTATATATCCTACACACATTTTGAGGTGCCTGTATTTCTTTTCCTAACCACTTGTCCTCGAGACTGAAGGATGCCTAACTGTCCTCTCTACAGCTAATGTTTGAAGAATTGAGCTTAACAGTTAGGAAGAAGGTAGGAATCACAGGGTGGAGAGGGGGAAAGAAACACAGAGGATCAGAGCAGGTGGAGAGAGACAAAGAACACCACAACAGATTTTCCATTCATTTTGTACAATGTGGGTTAAAACAGAAAAAGACAAAGCTTGGTATGTTTGTTTTTATTTCCTGAAAAAAAATGGTAATAAATAAAAATATGATCCAGAATAAAAGAAAAATTCTGACATAGCGGTGGAACTGCAGTATATGGAAAAAAGGAGATATCCTGACATTTAGGTTTTTTTAATTCTTGGAGAAATTCTTTTATTCAATAATTTTTTTAAAAAAAATCTCAGTCTTCTGCCCTCTTCAAATATCACTAATAGTTTCCTGAAATGGCAGAATTTTTGGTTTGTGAACGTATGCCTTTAGCTTTGACGGAAATCCTCAGGTGCTAAATAAGGACTTTATTTTTTAGTCCAGTGGTCCCCAACCTTGGGCCTCCAGATGTTCTTGGACTACAGCTCCCAGAAGCCTTCACCACCACTTCTGCTGGCCAGGATCTCTGGGAGTTGAAGTCCAAGAACATCTGGAGGCCCAAGGTTGGGGACCACTGTTTTAGTCCACGCTTTTAGGATTATGATCTTTTGCGAGGAGTTTCTAGGACTGGCTCCCCAGCTCTTTCGTCTGTCCTGTAGGGGCCGGCAGGAACCCAACGACAAGTAGTCCTTCATCTCTTCCTTGCACCACTATCCAGCTGTAGTGAAGAAGGTCCACCCAGGAGAGGAACCACACAAATGTGAAGAGTGTGGGAATTCTTTTGCTCAGAATTCACTGCTCGAAAGTCATAAGAGAATCCACATAGGAGAGAAACCATATGAATGCCAGGAGTGTGGGAAATGTTTTATCCGCAATTCACATCTTGTGAGACATAAGAGACTCCACACAGGAGAGAAAGCCTACAAATGCCAGGAGTGTCGCCCTCTTTTTCGAGACCAGGAAACGAAAGGTTAAACGCACAGAGTCGCTATTCCTAGAAGGGGATCTTGGAAGAGGGAGCGGAGTCAATCCCCATAGAAACGGTCCCATTTGAAAAAGCGTCCCTTCCGGTCCTCTTCTTTGGGTAGAAAGCAGCCCTTCCGCTGCTGGAAAGGTTGCCTGGGATCCGAGGAGCCGTTTGCAGCAAGGAGGGATGGTAAGTAATTTCCAGCAGGGCTGCTTGAGAGGGTGAGTGGGGGGAGGGAACTGCGGGAGGCCGGAGGGAGGAGAGGGGCGGGAGGGGGAGGGAAGGAGGGAAGCCCCCCCCAACTCCGAGGCCAGCCGAGGGAAGCCCCCCCCCCCAAGACCGGGCAGGAGAGGCAGCCGGAGGGGAGCCCCCAAGCAAGGGCTGTTTGGGGCCCAAGTCTTTCTGCTGCCTGAGGGGCCACATCCACCCCCCTCCTTCCACCTCTCGTGCACAGAAATGGGCTAATCCTGCAGCTAATCCTGTAGGGGGGAGAAAGTTCCCCTGTTTGGCTCCCTTGGAGGGCGAAAGGGTTCCCTTTTGGGGGCTGCCGGGCTGGCCGAGGGGAGACCGACAGCTCCCTTACCCATAAAGCGAAAAGGGAAGGGGCCCCAGAGGAAATGGTTGGGAGATTTCACTGCTTCATCCACCCTCACCCCCAACCCTCGTCTTCTATTTAAAGTAATCTCACTCTACTTTAAAACTGTCCCCGTGAATGGCAGAGGAGAATTGAATATGAATTGTTTTATAATTTGGGAAGAGGAATTAATAGTGAAGGCCAGAGGTATTTAGCAAATACTGGAAAGGAGGGAAAATGAGATGATCTCCAGAACCAGTATGGCGTTGTGTGCAGACCTTTTATGCCGTCCTAGAACAGGCCTGTGAGTTGTTTGAGGCTTTTCAAGACAGAATAATAGGACAACAGGAATTAATTTCCTCTCCCTGATTCTCCATTGACCTTCCTGCCTCCATTTTCTTGTGGGAGAGCTAAGAGTGTAAGGAGGAGCTGCGCTCTATCAGACCAAAGGCTGATCTAGTCTAGCATCCCTTTTCTCCTGGAGGATCCCTTGATGCCTCCAGGAAGCTCTGAAGTCAGGCTGGTCACCAAAACCCCCCTTTTCTCACCGTGTTGTTCCCCAGCAAGTGGGATTCAGCAGCCTCCTTCCTGGAGGGAGCATAGTTCTTGTTCAGAATTTGTCTTTATGCATCCTATGAGGAAGCCCTGATTTCTTTTTTCCTTCAGGGTCCAGTGACTTTTGAGGAGTTGGCTATGTCCTTCACCCAGGAGGAGTGGGCGCTGCTGGATCCTGACCAGAAGGCCCTCCACCAGGAAGTCATGGAGGAGAACTGGCAAATGGTATCGTCTCTTGGTAAGGTTCTCTTTTTCTTCATCCAATGCTGATCTATGTTGTTACTTGTGCAGCAATGACTAGTAACAATTATTGTAATGATTCCATGTTGGAGTGATGTTCCAACTTACCCTAGCCACATTAGGATCCTTATTGCTGGACTGGGCGACCTCTCTCCCTTCAGATGTCTTGAGCTCCTGCTCCCACCACCCGTAGCCAACTTTGCTAATGTGAAATCATACTGAGAAGAGTCATTCATCAATGTCTTAAGACCTAAGGTCCCCAGACTGCACTAGAAGATTCAAGGAGTAGGTGTAGCTCTATTTGGGAATGGGGATGGGCACTCAATTGTGAAGGCATTTGTTCGTAAGTTATCTGCTGATGACATAAAATTTAGTAAGCTGACTGCCAAAGACAGGGGGTTTTATGGATGTCCTGTACTTCTCTGTTGATTGTAAGTGTTTTAATTTGAAAATATTTTAGCTGTTCTCTGATTCAATATGAAATCAGAATACTTATATTTTCTTATTTATAATGCATTGTCTTTAATTGCCCATGTTAGAGATGTGCATATAAAAGTATTAAAATTCTCTGGAATCCTTCACTGGTTACATAGCATTTTAGAATCTCCTATTTTTGTTTCACTGAATGTTAGCATCCCTGTGGTTTCAGTTTTAATGATTAACAGTTACTTAACCCCTAAACAATCTCCATCATGGTCACATGGAAACAGATTGGATTTTTGAGACCACTGTTGATTAATGGAACACATAAAGTACTTTTCCTGGATGCTCCAAACTCTGGATCTCACATTTTAGTTACGGAACAGCTAAATGTGAGTCAGCTGTGTGATGCAGTGGCAAAAAAGATGAACAGGATTTTAAGCTGAATTGATCATATCCAGATTATGGGAAAGTAGAACTATAATTATCCTTGGTTAGAGTTCCCCTGCAATGCTGTGTCAGTTCTTGTTATTGCTATTTACAACAACAACAACAATCTAAGAACTGCAGAGCTGAAATGGAGCCTATCTAGTCCAGCCCTTGTGAAGGAGGCACAGTGGAGAATCAAACTCCCAGCCAGATGCCTTAGACCACTGGGCTATCCAGCATGAAAGACAGTGAGAAGCTGGAACAGATCCAGAAAAGGCAACCAGTAAACAGTCCAAATTACAAGCCCTGTGGAGAGCAGTTAAGGGGCAGGAGTGTGTTTAACGTAGCTTCGATGACACTGTCCAACCATCTCATCCTCTGTCGTCCCCTTCTCCTCTTGCCTTCACACTTTCCCAACATCAGGATCTTTTCCAGGGAGTCTTCTCTTCTCATGAGATAGCCAAAGTATTGGGGCCTCAGCTTCAGGATCTGTCCTTTCAGTGAGCACTCAGGGTTGGTTTCCTTCAGAATGGATAGGTTTGTTCTCCTTGCAGTCCAGGGGACTCTCAAGAGTCTCCTCCAGCACCACAATTCAAAAGCATCAGTTCTTCAGTGGTCAGCCTTCTTTATGGTCCAGCACTCACTTCCATACACCACTATAGGAAAAACCATAGCTTTGACTATGAAGAACTTTGTCAGCAAGGTGATGTCTCTGCTTTTTAAGATGATGTCGAGGTTTGTCATCGCTTTTCTCCCAAGAAGCAGGCTTCATTTAATTTCGTGGCTGCTGTCACCATCTGCAGTGATCATGGAGCCCAAGCAAGTAAAATCTGTCACTGCCACCACATCTTCCCCTTCTATTTGCCAGGAGGTGATGGGACCAATGGCCATGATCTTAGTTTTTTTGATGTTGCACTTCAGACCATTTTTTGCACTCTCCTCTTTCAGCCTCATTAAGAGGTTCTTTAATTCCTCCTCACTTTCTGCCATCAGAGTGGTACCATCTGCATATCTGAGGTTGTTGATATTTATTCCGGCAATCTTAATTCCTGCTTAGGATTCCTCCAGTCCAGCCTTTCTCCTTATGTATTCTGCATATAAGTTAAATAAGCAGGGGGATAATATACAGCCTTGTCGTACTCCTTTCCCAATTTTGAACCAATCAGTTGTTCCATACCCAATTCTAACTGTTGCTTCCTGTCCCATGTATAGTATGCTGTGGTCCACACAGTCAAAGGCTTTTGCGTAGTCAATGAAGCAGAAGTAGATGTTTTTCTGGAACTCTCTGGCTTTCTCCATAATCCAGTGCAAGTTAGCAATTTGGTCTCTAGTTCCTCTGCCCCTTCGAAATCCAGCTTGTTCTTCTGGGAGTTCTCGGTCCACATACTGATGAAGCCTACCTTTTAGGATTTTGAGCATAACCTTGCTATCGTGTGAAATGAGTACAGAGGTATGGTGCATCTTTTTGACTCCTTTCAGACTCTCACTCCTTTCTGCTTTCCCCAACCTAGCTTCATATTTCTGGAGTTTCAGCACTTCTCTCTATTGGAGAACTGGGAAATGAGGGGGAGATTGGAGAGAAAGTATGTAATAAATGTATGAGATCAGTTGGCAAATGTAATTACAGAGGCATTTAGGTCTCATGAAGCAGTTTTCACCTACTTTGCAGTTTCTAAATATTTTAGATTAGGCATCCTCGAATCTTGAGAGACTAAGGTAACATGCTCTGAATACAGTGGACCCTCGACTTACAGACTTAAAGACTTTTCGAGTTACAGACTTCTCTGGCCGCAAAATTTAGGTTCGACTTGCAGCCGGAAAATCAACCTACAGACCAGAAAAAAACCAAAATGGAACAAAACCGGAACAAAAACGGCTGGTTATGGATTAATCGGTTTTCAATGCATTGTAGGTCAATGGAGACCCGACCTACAGACTTTTTGACGTGCAGCTGCCGTTCCAATACGGATTAATTCCGTAAGTAGAGGGTCCACTGTAGAGGACTTGGAACAGCGTGTGGTGTGGCTGAGGAGGCCAATTCGAGAGTGACAATTCCTTCCACACTGAAGACAAATCCAATCGGACCCCCGTCCAGCTCCCTGATCTTGCAGGTTTCGGGACTGCCTCTTTGCCTCAGCGTGCTGGACAAGGGTCTCTTCAAATTGGGAGAGGCCGTGATGCACCGTCTGCCTCCAGGCTGTACGCTCATACGTCAAGGTTTCCCATCTGTTGAGGTCCATTCCTAAGGCCTTCAGATCCCACTTGCAGATCTCCTTGTATCACAGCTGTGGTCTCCCTCTGGGCGATTTCCCTGTCCTAATTCTCCATACAGGAGATCTTTTGGAATCCGACCATCAGCCATTTTCATGACATTCTCACGACATTATCAAGCCAATGTAGACATAACTGTTTCAGTAATGTATACATACTCAGCGGAATGCTATGGGGCTGGGAAAAAAACTTAAAATTTACCCCCACAGCGAGCCCCAGCGGAATGCGATGGGGCTGAGGTTAAAAAAAAACACACAACTGCCCCCCACACAGCCAGCCCCAGAAGAACGCCATGGGGTTGGGGGGAAAAACAAAAACACCTCCCAAATACACACAGCCAGCCCCAGTGGAACACCATAGGGCTGCGGGAAAAAAAACCACACCAACACACAAAAAACATCACAGCACAGGAGGGAAGGCAGTAAAACTGGAAAAAATAAACCAAAATTAGTTTTGATCTCTTACTGTCTCAATATCTTTACCTGAATAAGGAGGGAAGGCAGTTAAAACAGAAAAAATGAACAGAAATTGGTTTTGTTTCCTTACCTGGTCAATGTCTTCACCTGCATAAGGAGGGAAGGTGGTAAAATGGGGGGGGGGGAAACGAAAAGGTTTGATCTCCTACCTGGTTGGTGTCTTGGCCTGTATGAGAAGGGAAGGTAGTAAAAAATAAATAAATCTAAATTGAGTTTTGATCCCTTACCTGGTCAGAGTCTAACCAAAAGATACATTGTTTTACTTAGAAGATGGTTATATGATACATATTAACATTTATAAACCACTATCTCTTTAAATTTTGAGCAAGTAATTAATACTATGAATATAGAAATAAATACAAGAGAAATCAACCCGGAAAGAGAACTATTAAGCTGAACAAGTCAATAGATCCTGGCATATTAACACATTAAATGGGTAAATATTTCAGACACAATAATCTTTGGAACCCTTCAGATTTGGAAAAATATGTAAAGAGGTCTGTTGTTCATTTCTGAACAACATAAACAAAACCTTTTTTTCTAATTATGGTTACCAAGGAAGGAGATTAACCGAATACAATCTAATGAATGCTAGGGATGAAATACACAAATTAATCATGCAGAATGGGCAAATGTTTAAGAAATGAAACATTTCTGTTTCATTTCCAACAACTACACCCACAGCTCTGTCAGAAAGGGGGCAGCCAGAAGAGGATCCCCACAAATGATACTATTTCCCATCTGTGTGGGATGTCTGTTATTGAAATCCTGCTTACATCTGGCTGCCTCCTAACAAACCCATTTATCTCCATTAACAAACAACAGCAACCTCTCAAAAGTACCACATCAACTGCCCTCCCAGACCTCACCACTACCCAGGCAACGCCTTAATGAATGTAGTTTCCAGAGCTATAGACAAAACAGGAAGCAATCCTGTCCGTTGATACAGACTACATCTCTACATACTATGAACCTGAATGGCTGAGAAAGTCCACGGTTAAGCCCAAATGAAAGGTAAATGTAAGTAATTTTGAAAAGCCAAGGTCTCTCTAACTCACTGTGCTCCCTGAGGCAGGAAAGCAGCAAGTGGGCAAAGACCAACTGTCAAGAACTTAGAACACTGTTGCTCCAGCAATCATGTGACCTCAGAGGTCATGTGACTCTTTCTCTCATTGTGTCCTCAACGTTATGTCAATAATTATTTAAATGTCTCTCACACTCTTAACCAGCTGCTTACAAGAGTGAAATAGTCTTGTCCTGTGGATCATAAATACTTCTGCATGGGCTGCTATCGGACTGTTTTGTTTTTGTTTTTCTTATAAGCTCATAAATGAACATCTCCAAATGAGCATCCATTAACTATCTTAGTTAATGATGTGGAGCTATTTACCTACTACTTTTTAGGTCAAGAGTCAAGAATGGAAGACTGTATTAGAAGATGTTGGAGAACTAATTGCCATTCAAACCACTATTTATGTCACAGAACCCTGGTCTAAATTCAGAATATGTTAGCGCTAAAATAAATCTTTCTTTTTCTCGTCCTGATTTAGGGCACAATCCTAACTAGCCAGGCTGGCCTTAGGCTGGCTGGACTCTCACAATTAAGAGGGAAATGCCTGTTAAAGGTACAGTGTGCTATTTTCCCCAAAATGCAAGTCCTTTCTGCAGCTGCCATGAAGCCCATCACAACCCAGTTTGCGCCGTAGAAGGCTAAGCCCCTCCAAGTGCATCTGGTGCAGTCAGAGTGCCCCCATGACATCTGCCTTTCTCTCATTTAAACGTCCACCCACCCCACTGTCTGAGAGAACCACAGGAGGCAGCCAAAGAAAACTTCTGTTTATTGATCTATAGGATGGCCTCACATTACTCCCTCTTCCCCCTGCCCTAGCTCATGATTAGTGGCAAGATTAGTGACTATAGATGTGTAAGGTTATACTTTGTAGATGAGATGTTAGAATTAAAAATTAGGGGGGGGATGACAAAGACTAACAGATTTCTTTCCATTTGCACTTTTATGCATCAAAATGCACTTCCTTAGAAAACCTTTTCCTTTTTTTCTTTAGATCCATTTGTCCGTTTGTTTACTCTTTTCTGCATTTCTCTTTCTTCCCAGAAAATAACTGGAGGGAGAAAAATGAATTCCCCAAGCGTGGGAACACTTTTATACAGAAATTAGTGCTTCCTGGACACCAGGGAACCCACACAGAAGTGGAAGGTTATATGCAAGAAAACCTTTGTGACTCTGCGATGTGGAGAAAATGTTTTGCCACAAAGGTAGCACCGATGCCTCATGAAAGGGACCATGCTGGAAAGAAGCACTATGAAAGTGAAGTTTCTGGGAAACATTTAAATGACAATTTACACCTTGTCAGCCATCAGAGCTTCCACACAGGAGGGAAGCCACAGAAATGCCAGGAGTGTGGAAAATGTTTTGCTCAGAATTCAGATCTTTTGAGGCACGAGAGAGTCCACACAGGAGAGAAACCTTACAAATGCCAAGAATGTGGAAAATGTTTTACCCAGAGGTCACCGCTTGAAAGGCATATGGCCATCCACACAGGAGAGAAACCATACAAGTGCCAGGAGTGTGGGAAATGTTTTGCTCAAAATTCAGACCTTTTGAGGCATGAGAGAGTCCACACAGGAGAGAAACCATACAAATGCCAGGACTGTGGGAAATGTTTTACTCAGAATTCATATATTGTGATTCATGCAAGAGTCCACACAGGAGAGAAACCATACAAGTGCCAGGAGTGTGGGAAATGTTTTGCTCAAAATTCAGACCTTTTGAGGCATGAGAGAGTCCACACAGGAGAGAAACCATACAAATGCCGGGACTGTGGAAAATGTTTCACTCATAATTCATATATTGTGATTCATGCAAGAGTCCACACAGGAGAGAAACCATACAAATGCCAGGACTGTGGGAAATGTTTTACTCAAAATTCAAGCCTTGTGAGTCATACAAAAATCCACATAGGAGAAAAGCCTTACAAATGCCAGGAGTGTGGGAAATGCTTTATCCAGAAATCAGAACTCGAGAGCCATAAGACTTTCCACACAGGAGAGAAACCATACAAATGCCAGGAGTGTGGGAAATGTTTTCCTCGGAATTCGGATCTTGTGAGGCATGAGAGAGTCCACACAGGAGAGAAACCATATACTTGCCATGAGTGCGGGAAATGTTTTGCTCACAATTCATTACTTGTGGAACATAAGAGAGTCCACACGGGAGAGGAACCTTACAAGTGCCAGGAGTGTGGGAAATGTTTTGCAAAACGTTCACTGTTTGTGAGGCACAAGAAAGTCCACACAGGAGAGAAACCATACAAATGCCTGGAGTGTGGGAGGTGTTTTGCTCACAATTCACAGCTTGTCAGTCATGGGAGGGTCCACACAGGAGAGAAACCGTAAAAAATGCCACAAGTGTGGGAAATATTTTTCTCCGAATTCACTCCTTGTGAAACATAACAGAGTCCACACAGGAGAGAAATCCTACGAATGCTAAAAGTGTGGGAGATGTTTTGTTCAGAATTCATTGCTTGTATGTCATAAGAGAGTCCACATAGGAGAGAAACCACAGAAATGACATTTCTGTTTGAAAGATAAATTCCAGCAGTTTGCATATTCTGCTGCAAATTAGGAATAGTAAAGTATGACAATGAGGCATTCACCCTAAGTTATGCATCATAGTAATGCATTATTCATATGTTAATGCGGTTGTGAGGGGGGGCAAAGGGGCTGCTGAGAGCTGGACAGAAGGAGTTCAGTCAGAGTCAGAGAGAGCCAGAGAAGGAATAGTTTGGGGTTTTAAAGGCAGAGAGTGTTTAAGGAATGATTAGACAGTGATTGGTCAGAATGTGAGCTGTATTAATTACTTTAGAAGGTAAAATATTGAAGGTTGGTGAAACTTAAAGAATGTGCTTAAGAATTATTCTGGAAATCACATGTAATCAATAAGCCTATTCTGTTAAAAAGTCAATACTGGATGGACCTTCCTCTTTTATAAGAAAATTTAGTTGATAAAGAAATCAACTGGTGGCAGCGTGGCGTAGTGTGTGCTGAAATACCTTTGTGAGCTCTAGCGTTTGGTGCAACAA
The DNA here is from genome assembly GCF_051106095.1 of Pogona vitticeps. Taxonomy (NCBI): domain Eukaryota; kingdom Metazoa; phylum Chordata; class Lepidosauria; order Squamata; family Agamidae; genus Pogona; species Pogona vitticeps. The sequence continues at coordinate 20,734,160 of NC_135784.1, forward strand.
GCAGGGGCCACGGGGTGAACGCCACAAAGACACGTACCTAATGTTCCAATTATTTCTGGTCATAGAAACATACTCTTGTGTTAGATAGCATTCCTTTGTACTGGCCTTTTATAACAATAAGTGGCAGCATATCTATTGTTGATGTGCCTAGTGGAGGCTTTTCAGTGCTCAGAGCTTATGAGGTTAGCAAAATAACATGGAGGAGATATTTTTTGGAAAAGGTGTACAATCCTTGGGGTGACGAATAAATTGACTTATGTTTGAATACAGAGATGTACAAGTCTCTGCTTTAACCTGAGTTTTAGCAGTATAGAAACTGAGCTGCCTCACACACTCAAAAGCCATCCTTTTTTGTTCTGCCCTCACTTTTTCTTCTCTCACTTTACACCACTCTCTTGCTTCAGTGAGTGTGAGCAAGGAGGCAAGATGGAGACACGTCTTGCCGGAGTGCCGTCCATTCCGTTGGAGGAGAGAAAAAGGAGCAGAAGTTAAGGAATAACAGTTCTCTCAGAGATGTTGTTGTTCTTTAGTCATTTAGTCGTGTCTGACTCTTCGTGAGCCCATGGACCAGAGCACGTCAGGCCCTCCTATCTTCCACTGCCTCCCGGAGTTGGGTCAAATTCATTCTGGTAGCTTCGATGACACTGTCCAACCATCTCATCCTCTGTCGTCCCCTTCTCCTCTTGCCTTCATACTTTCCTAACATCAAGGACTTTTCCAAGGATTCTTCTCTTCTCATGAGATGGCCAAAGTATTGGAGCCTCAGCTTCAGGATCTGTACTTCCAGTGAGCACTCAGGGTTGATAGCTGGTGCAAATTCCCTCAGGAGGAACAAGGAGTCTGAGGGGGATGGAAAAGCTGAGAGATCAGTTAGAAAAGGTGGGAAAGGAGAGAGGAGAGAAATCCCCACTTGGCCGTGGAAACTCACAGGTGGAGTGGAACTGATAAAGCCACTGCCTCAGTCTCTCCCCCCCCCCCCCAATATGATGGTACCTGGGGAATGACCATTCCTAGGGAGGAGGTCTATGGTCGACTTCCTCCCTAGGCCCTGTCCACTTCTGGGTCCAGGAGTTTTCCCACTTCTGCGTCCAGGAGTTTTTCATCCGGATCCATTCCCAGCCAGGTTGTAGTGTCTCATCTCCCCTCCATCTCTCAGTTTCCTCTGCCTCTACCACTCCTGCCTCCATCTCTAACTCTGCTCTTTTTCCTTCTCCCCCTCCCTGCCAATCTTTGCCTTTTCTTTCTCTAATCTTTCTCTCCTCCCTCACTTTTTCCTTTACTTATTTTAGGGAAAAGTGTTATTTTATACACAGAAAAATACGGTAATTGAGTGTACAGCATTGACTACAAGAAACCAAAATACAAGTAAGTGTTTCACAAGATTGTGTAGATGTTATGAACAGATGCACTGCTTTGACTGATGCCTAGCCTTTTAAAAGCCAAGCGATGGTTGCCTGAAGATTTCTTCCACATCAAAAGGAGCTTTGTGAACCCTTAATGTTAAGACAACAGAGTATAAAAGAAAGTCAGCGGAACGGCTTATGTTTTGGCGGCTTAAGGTGAGGAATGAATCTGAATGGTTAGAAAGGGATCAGGGAAAAAGGGAAGATGGTTCCACTTCTCAGTCTCTGACGGTCTCAAGCCCATTGGTCTGTGCCTCACAGGTTTATGGACAGTTTCACATGCTTTTCTCCCATCTTGGCCTTAGAATCTTTCTGTCTTCCCTGTTAGAGATGAGACTTGGTTGGTTTCTCTTTGTGGCCTTTTTTTGGTCTGGCACATGCTCACATGGGAGTGTCTTTGCTTTCCAGAGCTTCAGTCATATCATTTATTAAGGAACTTATTTCCTCAGCAGGACGAGAGTAGTTTGAAGACTGCGTTGGAAGTATTGTTGACTACAGAATAAAATGGCAGACCAATGATACCTCTCATATAACAAATCTCAGTCTTCTCCCCTCTTGGAATATCATTCATCCACAGTTTCCTGAAATGGCAGACTTTTTAATATGTGAATGTGCGCCTTTAACTGGGATGGGAATCCTTAGGCTCTAAATAAAGACTTTAGCTATTAGTCCGTGTTTTTAGGATTATGATCGTCTTTTCTGAGGAGCTTCTAGGACTGGCTCCCCAACTCTTTCGTCTGTCCTGCAGGGGCCAGCAGGAAACCAACGACAAGTAGTCTTTGTTGCACCACTATTCAGCTGTAGTGAAGAAGGTCCACACAGGAGAGGAACCACACAAATGTGAAGAGTGTGGGAATTGTTTTGCTCAGAATTCACTGCTTGGAAGTAATAAGAGACTCCACACAGGAGAGAAACCCTACAAATATCAGGAGTGTGGCATATGCTTTGTTCAGAATTCATATCTTTTTTTTTATCTTTTTTTTAATTATATAAATCCAGCCGTATTGATTTAACCTCGTGTCACCAGGGTACATCTTATAACCATTTGTAAAACAACTGCTACACGCATTACCCTCCTAATCTATACAACATCCTTCTAGCCATTGATAGAATAAGTCCCATGTTTGATAATATTTTGTATCTTCTTTTCCTTTGATTTTCAGTGTTAGTCTGTCCATTTCGGCGCAATCCAATATCTTTTTAATTATTTCTTGATCTGTATGTGTTCCTTCATTTTTCCAGTACTGTGCATAAATAATCCTCGCCGCTGTTAGAATATGCAGTATTAAATATACATTTTGTCTATCAACACTTTCTGGTATTATACCTAACAGAAAGAGCTCTGGCCTAAAATCTACATGCTCTTTGATTATTTTAACAAGCCATGTATGTATTTTGTTCCAAAAAATTTTTGCTTTATCACAAGTCCACCAGAGGTGATAATAGGTTCCAGTTTTTTTATGACATTTCCAACATTTACTTGACCTGTTAGAATACATCTTAGCCAATCTATCAGAAGGTAAATGCCATCTATAAAACATTTTGTATAAATTTTATAAGATGTTGCCATTGTCGTCATATAGTTTCTAGACCACAGCCCTTGCCGTTTTTCTAAGTCAATATTGTACCCAAAAATGTTGGCCCATTGAACCATCGTTTCTTTGACTTGTTCATCCTCCATTTTCCAATTTAGAAGGAATTTGTATACTTTCCTAATTAATTTATCATCTCATGTTAACAATATTTGATCAAAAGTTGTCTGTTCTTTATAAAAATCATACATTTTTAGATCCCGTTCGTATCTTGATTGTATTTGCATTATAGACCACCACGATGCATCTAACCCCTGTTCTATAAGATCTTGTTTTGGCTTTAATCTCCTATCTATGTCTAAAATATCTGTATAAGTCAAAATTTTTCTAACATTCAAAAAGTTGGGATGAACAAATGCTTCTATGGGTGAAACCCATCCTGGTATTTTCGTATATATTTTCATTTTTATTTTTTCCCGTATTATATACAGGGAATTTCTAATATAATGGTTTTGAAAATACCTATGAGTTTTGGCTTTCTGAATTCATATCTTGTGAGGCATAAGAGAGTCCACGCAGAGAAACCATACAGATGGCAGGAGTATGGGAAATGTTTTACTTGGAATTAACTGTTCGTATTCCTAGAATTGGTGACTGAGGGAATGTAAGAGAAAAGGGAGGTCCATGAAATGAAAAATGGATCATTATGATTGAATATGATTTATGGTGATCATCGCCAAAATGTCATGCCTACAGACTGCATGCTGGGCCTCATGGATGCTTCAGTGCATGAATTTGGAAAAAAAAACTGGATTTGTGGCGTAGATCCTCATGGATCCCCATGATTATTAATGACTTTGTTCAACAAACTACTGTCAAATCAGAGGTCCCGTCTGTGTCCCACACCACAGAAATCCTGGGGTTGGGTTTGGGGAGCATCCCACGTAAAAATCATGCAGATCCAGGAGAATCCACGCTGAATGATCTGTGTTTTTAGTGCACATGCAAAGCCATGGACTGAAGAAGGACCGTTGCTTTCGGTGTTGCCCTCCGTGGGCACAGTCAGGACCTGCCATCTGACCATAGTTTGGAGGGCATCCTATATAGGAATCCGTTGCAATCATGAAGATATTTTGTTATTATTATAGGGATTAGAATTTACCCGTTTCCGTTTCAAAGCTCCAATCAGACTGGTTTTCAATGCAAATGGACAAAGAGTCAAACCGAGAGGCCAGGTGGGAGTTCCTGGTGCTGAATGGAGCTGGGAAGAAGTAAAGGAGGCTGTGAGGGGGTGGGTGGGGGAAAGAGGCCAGCGATTTCTGGGCAAAGGAGCCCCGGATCCCTTCCCTCGAACCCCGGAGGGACCCACGGATGCCGGGGCTGGAGAAGCCAAACCTCCGCGCGGTGCCAAGGATGCTTCCCTGGCCCTCTTTTTCGAGACCAGGAAACGAATGGTTAAACGCACAGAGTCGCTATTCCTAGAAGGGGATCTTGGAAGAGGGAGCGGAGTCAATCCCCATAGAAACGGTCCCATTTGAAAAAGCGTCCCTTCCGGTCCTCCGGGTAGAAAGCGGCCCTTCCGCTGCTGGAAAGGTTGCCTGGGATCCAAGGAGCCGCTTGCAGCAAGGAGGGATGGTAAGTAATTCCCAGCAGGGCTGCTTGAGAAGGTGAGGGGGGGGGGAGAAACTGGGGGAGGTCGGAAGGAGGGCAGGGGAGGGGCGTGAAGGGGAGGGAAGGGGAGGGAAGGGCCCCCCAACTCCGAGGCCATCCGAGGGAAGGGAAGCCCCCCCCAAGACCGGGCAGGAGAGGCAGCCGGAGGGGAACCCCCAAGCAAGGGCTGTTTGCGGCCCAAGCCTTTCTGCTGCCTGAAGGGCCACATCCACCCCCCCTCCTTCCACCTCTCGTGCACAGAAATGGGCTGATCCTGCACCTAATCCTGCAGGGGGGAGAAAGTTCCCCTGTTTGGCTCCCTTGGTTGGGCAAAAGGGTTCCCTTTTGGGGGCTGCTGGGCTGGCCGAGGGGAGACCGACAGCTCCCTTACCCCTAAAGCAAAAAGGGAAGGGGCCCCGGAGGAAATGGTTGGGAGATTTCACTGCTTCATCCACCCTCACCCCCAACCCTCGTCTTCTATTTGAAGTAATCTCACTCTACTTTAGAACTGCCCCCGTGAATAGCAGAGGAGAACTGAGTATGAATTGTTTTATAATTTGGGGAGAGGAATTAATAGTGAAGGCCAGAGGTATTTAGCAAATACTGGAAAGGAGGGGAAATGAGACCATCTCCAGAACCAGAACCAGTATGGCGTTGTGTGCAGACCTTTTATGCCGTCCTAGAACAGGCCTGTGAGTTGTTTGAGGCTTTTCAAGAAAAAATAATAGGACAACAGGAATTAATTTCCTCTCCCTGATTCTCCATTGACCTCCCTGCCTCCATTTTCTTGTGGGAGAGCTAAGAGTGTAAGGAGGAGCTGCGCTCTATCAGACCAAAGGCTGATCTAGTCTAGCATCCCTTTTCTCCTGGAGGATCCCTTGATGCCTCCAGGAAGCTCTGAAGTCAGGCTGGTCACCAAAACCCCCTTTTCTCACCGTGTTGTTCCCCAGCAAGTGGGATTCAGCAGCCTCCTTCCTGGAGGGAGCATAGTTCTTGTTCAGAATTTATCTTTATGCCTCCTATGAGGAAGCCCTGATTTCTTTTTTCCTTTAGGGTCCAGTGACTTTTGAGGAGGTGGCCGTGTCCTTTACCCAGGAGGAGTGGGCGCTGCTGGATCCTGACCAGAAGGCCCTCCACCAGGAAGTCATGGAGGAGAACTGGCAAATGGTATCGTCTCTTGGTAAGGTTGCCTTTTTCCTCATCCAATGCTGATCTATGTTGTTACTTGTGCAGTAATGACTAGTAACAGTTATTGCAATGATTCCATGTTGGAGTGATGTTCCAACTTCCCCTAGCCACATTAGGATCCTTATTGCTGGACTGGGCGACCTCTCGCCCTTCAGATGTCTTGAGCTCCTGCTCCCACCACCCGTAGCCAACTTTGCTAATGTGAAATCACACTGAGAAGAGTCATTCATCAATGTCTTAAGACCTGAAGGTCCCCAGACTGCACTAGAAGATTCAAGGAGTAGGTGTAGCTCTATTTGGGAATGGGGATGGGCACTTAATTGTGAAGGCATTTGTTTGTAAGTTATATGCTGATGACATAAGATTTAGTAATGCATTGTCTTTAATTGTCCATGTTGGAGTAGCTAAAAGTGTATACTGTATAAAAGTATTGTGAGGTAAATTTAGAATACTATATTACTTCTCACACACGAACCCTGTTGTCTGGGAAACATCTCAGAAATACAGAAACCAGAAACATAAAAATTACAAGCCCTGTGAAGAGCAGTTAAGGGGCAGGGGTGTGTTTAACCTCGAGATGAAAAGTATGTAATAAATATATGAGGTCAGTTTGCAAATGTAATTACAGAGGCATTTAGGTCTCATGAAGCAGTTTTCACCTACTTTGCAGTTTCTAAATATTTTAGATTAGGCATCCTTGAATCTTGAGAGACTAAGGTAACATGTTCTGAATAGAGGATTTGGAACAGCATCTAGTGTGGCTGAGAAGGCCAGTTCGAGATGACAATTCCTTCCACACTGAAGACAAATAAAATCTGTCCCCTGTCCAGCTCCCTAATTTTTCCAATTTTGGGATTGCCTCTTTGCCTCGGCCTGCTGGACAAGTGTCTCTTCAAAATGCGAGAGGCCATGATGCACTGCCTGCCTCCAGGCTGAACACTTAGATGTCCAGGTTTCCCATCTGTTGAGGTCCATTCCTACAGCCTTCAGATCCCGCTTTCAGATATCCTTGTATCGCAGCTGTGGTCTCCCTCTGGGACGATTTCCCTGCCCTAATTCTCCATACGGGAGATCTTTTGGAATCCGACCGTCAGCCATTTTCACGACATTCTCACAACATTATCAAGCCAACATAGACATCACTGTTTCAGTAATGTATACATACTCAGCGGAACGCTATGGGGCTGGGAAAAACACTCAAAAACAACCCCCCCCACAGCCAGCCCCAGCGGAATGCGATGGGGCTGGGGAAAAAACCACACCAAAACACAAAAAACTTCACAGCACAGGAGGGAAGGTAGTAAAACTGGAAAAAATAAACCAAAATTAGTTTTGATTCCTTACCTGGTCAATGCCTTCACATGCATAAGGAGGGAAGGTGGTACTGTCTCAGTGTCTTTACCTGAATAAGGAGGGAAGGCAGTTAAAATGGAAAAAATGAACAGAAATTGGTTTTGATTCCTTACCTGGTCAATGCCTTCACCTGCATAAGGAGGGAAGGTGGTAAAATGGGGGGGGGGGAACCAAAAGGTTTGATCTCCTACCTGGTTGGTGTCTTGGCCTGTATGAGAAGGGAAGGTAAAAAAAAATAAATAAATCTAAATTGAGTTTTGATCCCTTACCTGGTCAGTGCCTATCCATAAGATACGTTTTATAAACCACTATCTCTTTAAATTTTGAGCAAGTACTATGGATACTATGAATATGGAAATAAATACAAGAGAAATCAACCCAGAAAGAGAACTATTAAGCTGAACAAGTCAATAGATCCTGGCATATTAACACATTAAATGGGTAAATATTTCAGACACAATAGTCTTTGGAACCCTTCAGATTCAGAAAAATATGTAAAGAGGTCTGAACAACATAAACAACACCTTTTTTTCTAATTATGGTTACCAAGGAAGGAGATTAACTGAATACAATCTAATGAATGCTAGGGATGAAATACACAGATTAATCATGCTAAGCCAAGTTTAAGTTTATTGTATTAGCTAAAAGCCGTTACAATTGTTTAAAATACAAATACAAATATAATCGAATAAAATCAGACCGTCTTTCTTTGGATAAAGTCCTCAATAAACAAGGCAGGAAGCTAGCCGAGACAATGTCCAGCCTACAACTAATTTGCCTTCATGGCAGCTCTCGGGATGATTCAAAAGTATACTTCACATTCCTTAATAGTTGGGCAGGGAGTGTCATTGATTATATATTTTGCTCCCCTAGGTTGGTGTTCCAGGAGACAAAATATAATATAATAGACCGACCTGAAAGCGACCACCTACCCGTCTGTCTCTCCATTCCCCTGACAACTCCACAGTTGCCCTCACCTCCAGCTGATTGGGCAGAGAGAACTACGGTTGTAGGGAAACGCTTAAAATGGTCCCCCCTTGTTGACCAAACAATTCGGAAACAGTTAAACAACCCACATCTGCTGAGTGTACATAGGGATATTGCAGTTGGACATAGGGATCCAATAGAGGGCATCAACTATATCAATTCTAACTTAAGACCCCTATTAACCAAAAAGCCATAGGAGTCTTCCCCGGCCCCTCATAGAGGGGGATGGTATGACCAAGAATGTAGACTAGCTAAAAAGCATCTAGCTAATGTAACAAGGAAGACAAGGAAGATGCATTCAAAGTCGAACCTGGAGGCGCTGGCTTGCTACCGCTCAAAATATAAGGAACTTTTAAAACAAAAGAAATGGGCATTTATGTCAGATCAATGGAAGGAACTAGGGCAGGCTGTACGGGATTAATCATGCAGAATGGGCAAATGTTTCAAAAATGAAACATTTCTGTTTCATTTCCAACAGCTAAACCCACGGCTCTGTCAGAAAGGGGGCACCCAGAAGAGGATCCCCACAAATGATACTCTTTCCCATCTGTGTGGAAAGTCTATTATTGAAATCCAACTTACATCTGGCTGCCCCCTAACACACCCATTTATCTCCATTAAAAAACAACAGCAACCTCTCAAAAGTACCACATCAACTGCCCTGCCAGACCTCACCACCTTAAACCTACACTACCCAGGCAACGCCTTAATGAATGTAGTTTCCAGAGCTATGGACAAAACAGGAAGCAATCCTGTCTGTTGATACAGAGTACATCTCTACAAACTATGAACCTGAATGGCTGAGAAAGTCCACGGTTAAGCCCAAACGAAAGGTAAATGTAAGTAATTTTGAAAAGCCAAGGTCTCTCTAACTCAACTCTGCTCCCAATGGCTGTTGAGGCAGGAAAGCAGCAAGTGGGCAAAGACCAACTGTCAAGAACTTAGAACACTGTTGCTCCAGCAATCATGTGACCTCAGAGGTCATGTGACTCTCTCTCATTATGTCCTCAGCGTTAAGTCAATAATTATTTAAATGTCTCTCACACTCTTAACCAGCTGCTTACAAGAGTGAAATAAAAGTCTTGTCCTGTGGATCATAAATACTTCTGCGTGGGCTGCTGTTTTGCTTTTTCGTTTTTGTTTTTCTTATAAGCTCGTAAATGAACATCTCCAAATGAGCATCCATTAACTTTCTTAGTTAATGATGTGGAGCTATTTACTTTTGTATTTTGTATTTTATTTTATTTTATTTATATTCCGCCTATCTGGTCGGTTAAGACCACTCTAGGCAGCTAACAGCATAAAATAGTATAAAAAATTTTAAATAGAAAAAACTTTAGGAGAGGGAGGAAACAATAGGAAAGAGAGAGGAGAGGGCATCAGGAATTGTCTGAAGGGAAGGCCTGCCGAAACATCCATGTTTTTAGTTTATTTTATTATTATTATTATTAATTAATGACGCAAACAGACATACAAAATACACACAAAACACATAATCGGGGAGAAAATTTTCCATATATCCATTTAACATACATTACTGACTGCATGTACCATATTCCCCTACTTAATCTTTGGGCCAAATCCATTTGATATATAATTCTGACTACATAGCCTCCAATAATTAATGTACATAAATTGTCAATATATAAACTTAAACCTGTATTGATCTTATATTCAAGCCACTCTTAATTGCATAAACCAACTGTAGTTCATGAATTGCAGTACTTAATATCCTCATGTTCCTGGTTTGTCATCAGTACCTTCTAAACAATTGTGGTCAGAATATGTAATCTAATTTAGGCATTACTTGTACTTATCAACCATTTAAGACATTCGGCAAGTATTTTCCCCATTTTTGTTATATTCCTTTGCTCCACGTGTAAGCCAGGGATGTAAAATCTCAATAGATTCTTTCATCTGTATATCCTTCTATTCGATATTTATCATCAACAGTTTTAATTTCATCATGAAAGTAGCTTAACCACACACACCTCACCACACAGAAGCTCTTGGCCCGCTTAATACATTTCTGAGGGATCCCCACTTTTACAGGTAAGAAAAACATTGTATATCTAATCTTGCCTATAAAATCAATATACTATTATTATTGATAAAGTTTATAGCTACATATGTTTATCTACCCTTTAGCTTCCCCTCTGGCCAAACTTGCTCATAGTGTAAATTACTTATATTACTTTCTGTGTGATTATATATATCTCAAAACCCCCAAAAATTTATCATTTAGTCCGCAGGTTACTTCCCCCTCTTCATTTTTACTTCTTAACTCCAGTGTCGTACTTCCAAAATTGATTTATTACTCCTCTTTCGCCAGTTTTAAAATGCCATCTATAAAATTTCCTTAAAGAATTTTCTATGCGATCTATTAATATCCTCTCAATATAATCTGTATCTTGATTTCTGAGCAGAACAGATCTTTTCGACCTCTGACCATAAATTTCTGCCTCTAAGTTCACCCCTGTCTTCCCTTTAACGTCATTTCCCATCAGGATAAAAACCATGTGTTTTCCCACCTTCTCTCCACCCCTCCTTTCCTCCTTTTTAAGTGTTCCATTCTGCTTTTTTTTTTTTGCGAAGTCTCCCTCTGGCTCTCTGGCGGTCGTTGTTCAGTTAGTTCAAAGTAGTCAGTTGTTTCATCTTTCATCTTCTTCTCCTTCTCTGACGATGATGATTGTTCATGTGGTTCCGTGAAAACAGTATGTTTGTTGGCTTTCTCTATCTTAGTGTCCAAGCCAAGAAATATTGCTTTGATATCTATCTCCAGTTCTAAAACTTGAGCTTTGAGCTGTTTGATGAGATTAGACTCAAATTCATGGAGGGAGATTATCATAGCGGCCGCCATTTCATAAACTCCGTGAGATGTCACCCTTACAGGAGAGTCAAACAGATGACAGCTTTCCCCCTCGTTCCTCGTCCAGGACTTCAGAGTCTTACGGAGAGCAGTCTGGTCGTAAAAATGACTACAGCCTTTAATTTATAACCCTCCTTTATGGCTCAGAGTAGGGTTCCATAGAGATAAGCTGGTCATAGTCATTCAGGATTCTCAAACTGCTAATGTATAAAAAGCCGAACCTTAGGAAGGGGGGTTAGGGTGGAAGAAACAAGTTTCACTTTCTCAGTTCTCAATTCTAACCAGTTATGGGGCAGAAAGTAAACCTTCCAAAGTTTGCCAAGCTTTCTTGCCGCTTAGGAGGTCGTCTCAACAATCAAACTTTCCAAAGAGAAACAAAAACATCTGGTCCTGCTACTTGCCATAAAAATAGCCGTTCGACTTCAGTCCATGCAGCCAGATCATAAATCTTCCTCCCCCCTCTCCGGACAGCTACATACCAACATGGCGAATTTCACGAGTCAGTTGCAATTGAGGAAGAGACTCCTCCGAAAAAACAGATTGCTGTCTGATTTCTCCGGCGTCTTCAGCTCCTCTGCTGCCAGCTTCACTCTCCTATGAAGACTAGCCCCCCCGTTTTCTTGGGGGGTCTGCTGACTCGGAATAAAACCCAGGAATTCTCAGAGCCCTGAGATTCTCCTGTTCTCGCTGCCGGTGGCTCCACCCTTCTCCGTTTTTAGTTTATTTTTAAAGATACCCAGCGAGGGTGCCACACGAATTTCAGGAGGTAGGTTGTTCCAAAGGCGAGGAACCACCGCCGTTTAGGGCTTTGTACCGAGGCCCTAAACCGTTTAGGGCTTTGTACATAAGCATCAGCACTTTGAAGTCGATGCGGAACCGGATGGGCAGCCAATGCAGAGCGGCCAGAGTGGGTGAGATATGTTGGTATTTTTTCACTCCACTAAGTAGTCTGGCTGCCGCATTCTGCACCACCTGTAGTTTCCGCAGCAGCCTGAAAGGCAGCCCCACGTACCTACTTCTTTTTAGGTCAAGAGTCAAGAATGCAATATTAGAAGATGTTGGAGAACTAATTGCCATTCAAACCACTATTTATGTCACAGAACCCTGGTCTAAATTGAGAATATGTTAGCACTAAAATAAATCTTTCTTTTTCTCGTCCTGACTTAGGGCACAATCCTAACTAGCCAGGCTGCCCTTAGGCTGGCTGGACTCTCACAATTAATAGGGAGATGCCTGTTAAAGGTACAGTGTGCTACTTCTGTTTATTGATCTATAGGATGGCCTCATATTACTCCCTCTTCCCCCTGCCCTAGCTCATGATTAGGTAAAGGTAAAGGTTCCCCTTGACAATTTTTTGTCCAGTCGTGTTCGACTCTAGGGGGCGGTGCTCATCCCCGTTTCCAAGCCATAGAGCCAGCGTTTTGTCCGAAGACAATCTTCCGTGGTCACATGGCCAGTGCGACTTAGACACGGAACGCTGTTACCTTCCCACCGAGGTGGTCCCTATTGATCTACTTGCATTTCCATGCTTTCGAACCGCTAGGTTGGCGGGAGCTGGGACAAGCGACGGGTGCTCACTCCGTCGCGTGGATTCGATCTTACGACTGCTGGTCTTCTGACCTGCAGCACAGGCTTCTGCGGTTTAGCCCACAGCGCCACCATGTCCCGCTCATGATTAGTGGCAAGGTTAGTGACTAGAGCTGTGTAAAGCTATACTTCAGGCAAGAATTCTTAGGCTGTGCTTTCCAGGGATCCTATAGTCTGTTGTCCATCTGACACAACTCTACACAAGTCTACACAACTCTACACAGTTCAAGGCCTGGCCCTTTCACTGTCCATCTTCCTGCTCTCCTTCCTGGTTGGGTAATGTTGAGTTTGCACTTGGGCTCTCCCTTCTGTTTTTCTTGAGAAGTATTTTAAAAAGGCCATCCCTGCTAACCAAATCAAAGGCCTTTGTAAGATCTATGAAGGCCACAAAGAGTGGCTGTCGTTGTTCCCTGCATTTCTCCTGTAACTGTGTGAGGGAAAATACCATGTCAGTGATAGATCTATGAGCTCAAAATCCACACTGTGATTCTGGATTCTAAATATGCTGAACTGGAAATCACACCGTTCCTAGGCAGCAAACAGAAATCGGTGTTTGTGCAAGTGTGAAAAGTGCCAGGGAGGGAATGGAAGCCAAGTTAGATAAGGTCATTTGTTTTCATTAGATACTTTGTAGATGAGATGTCAGAATTAAAAATTGGGGGGGGTGGGGAATGGCAAAGACTAACAGATTTCTTTCCATATGCACTTTTATGAATCAAAATGCACTTCTTCAGAAAACCTTTTCCTTTTTTTTTTCTTTAGATCCATTTGTCCGTTTATTTACTCTTTTCTGCGTTTGTCTGTCTTCCCAGAAAATAACTGGAGGGAGAAAAATGAATTCCCCAAGCGTGGGAACACTTTTATACAGAAATTAGAGCTTCCTGGACACCAGGGAACCCACACAGAAGTGGAAAGTTATATGCAAGAAAACCTCTGTGACTCTGTGATGTGGAGAAAATGTTTTGCCACAAAGATAGCACTGATGCCTCATGAAAGGGACCATGCTGGAAAGAAGCACTATGAAAGTGAAGTTTCTGAGAAACATTTAAATGACAATTTACACCTTGTCAGCCATCAGAGCTTCCACACAGGAGGGAAACCACAGAAATGCCAGGAGTGTGGAAAATGTTTTGCTCAGAATTCAGATCTTTTGAGGCACGAGAGAGTCCACACAGGAGAGAAACCTTACAAATGCCAGGAGTGTGGGAAATGCTTTACCCAGAGGTCACCGCTTGAAAGGCATATGGCCATCCACACAGGAGAAAAACCATATAAATGCCAGGAATGTGGAAAATATTTTGCTCAGAATTCAGACCTTTTGAGGCATGAGAGAGTCCACACAGGAGAGAAACCATACAAATGCCAGGACTGTGGGAAATGTTTTACTCAGAATTCATATATTGTGATTCATGCAAGAGTCCACACAGGAGAGAAACCATACAGATGCCAGGAGTGTGGGAAATGTTTTGCTCAGAATTCAAGCCTTGTGAGTCATAGAAAAATCCACATAGGAGAAAAGCCTTACAAATGCCAGGAATGTGCAAAATCCTTTATCCGGAAATCAGAACTTGAGAGGCATAAGACCTTCCACACAGGAGAGAAACCATACAAATGCGAGGAGTGTGGGAAATGTTTTCCTCGGAATTCAGATCTTGTGAGTCATGAGAGGGTCCACACAGGAGAGAAACCATATACTTGCCATGAGTGCGGCAAATGTTTTGCTCAGAATTCAGACCTTGTGAAGCATGAGAGAGTCCATACAGGAGAAAAACCATACAAATGCCAGGAGTGTGGAAAGTGTTTTGCTCAGAATTCATACATTGCGATTCATGCAAGAGTCCACACAGGAGAGAAACCTTACAAATGCCAGGTGTGTGGAAAATCTTTCATTTGGAATTCACAACTCCTGGTCCACAACAGAGTCCACACAAGAGAGAAACCATACAAATGCCAGGAGTGTGAAAAATGCTTTTCCCTGAGGTCACACCTTGAGAATCATAAGAGGGTCCACACAGGAGAAAAAGCGTACAAATGCCAAGAATGTGGGAAATGCTTAGCTTCGATTTCAAGCCTCATGATTCATACAAGAGTTCACACCGGAGAGAAACCTTACCAGTGCCAAGAGTGTGGGAAATGTTTTGCGCACAGTTCAAACCTTGTGGTTCATACAAGAGTCCACACAGGAGAGAAACCATACAGATGCCAAAAGTGTGGGAAGTATTTTGCTTGGAGTTCAGACTTTCTAAATCATAAGAGAGCCCACACAGGAGAGAAACTATAGAAATGCGAAGAGAGTGGGAAATGTTTTGCCAAGATTTGACACCTTGTGCACCATCAGAGCATCAATGCAAGAAAGAAATCTTTCACATCCCAGTACGTGGAAAATGTTTTGTGTATGGTTCAAATTCCACATGTTGTGAACAACCAGAGAGTAATCATAAAAGGAGAATCTTACAAATAATTTGCATGTGGATGTTTTTGTTTATCATAATGAAGAAGAAAGTAGCAGAACACATAAGTTACCTGTATGCATAGAATTAGGCCTCTTACCTAAATCTTCCACAAAAGCCGTGTGGTCCTCAGGGCACCAAAGTTAGTAGTTACACCTCTTAACTCAAAATGTCATAGTATTTATCCCTACTCCTATGTTCTTCAGAACAAAAGCTGCCAGAGAAACCTCCTAGCCATTATTTCCTGACTGGACTCTGGAGTCCTGCCGGGTTATGTACTGGACAAAAACCATACCTCAGTATTCAAAAACTTGTGGTTTGTAATTTTTTAGTGCTCCAAGAAAGTATTGCCCAAGGGGAAGCTTTGTTCCTCTGGGAGGATCCCACACCAGCTTTTCCTTGTCTAGGCGAGGGATTGTCGGTCGAACGGCCCTATAAAGCTGGGACCATCTGCATGGAAAATATACTGTATGGCGCACCTTTCAGGACATGGCCATTTTTGGTACAGGAAACATGAGTAGAGAGAGAGAGACAGAAAAGAAAGAGAAACTATGTCTGTCTACCAATCTCATTCTCCTCTGAGTCATCTGAAATGCTGGAAATTTTTGCAGATGGATTTTCTGAGCAAAGCACGATATTACATGAGCGGTATTACATCAACAGGGCTATGCCTGTGCTAGATTCCTGTTAACTGGCTGTATTTTCCCTTTAATGTGGGAATGGAAAACCATGAACATTAGGAACAGTAAAATGACTGCCTCAGCAGAGACTGGAGTGTCAGCCCTGTTGGGCCCCAATATCCTTTTTGACCACCCCCACCCCCCGGTCTTTCTCCTGTCCAGCCTGCAGAGCTGTACTGCAACTCTCCTTTGGAGCCAATATTGAATATTGTCCCACCTCCAATGTTAAAATTGGAAAAATTATTCAGTTTATTTGTCCGTGTGATGCACACATGTATGGAGGCAGGATATTGTCCTTTGCCTCAGGTAGCAGAAGGTCTTGGGTCTCCCTCCAGCTGCCTCTCTGAAGAAGCCACTCTGGGCTGAGCGGTGACCTTCCTTTCACCCCTCGGCAAAGGAACTGCAGCATTTCTAAATCATTGCATTTCCCTGGATTTCAAAAAGGAAGTTGATCACTGAAGAGTTACCAGTCCTACCAAGCACGGTTTGAGTTTACAGTCTGATTTCATTTCAAGGTATGCATATGAACGTCGTTTCATGTGTATCCCTCGCACACAGGTAAAACTTGTGTGCTATTTAGAACAAATAATAGCACATAATAATGAGGTCAACCTCTCTTAGTAATAATCAAAGCTCATAAATAAGACTGCCAGGTTTTGAATCACTCACATTTCTCTCTTTGGAAATATACTAAAGGAAAATGGATCCAAGCCTGTTTCCCACAGTTCATGACCAGAGGTGTGGTGGTTCTCTCGGTGTATTCCCTGGCTGGTGCTTCTTATGTCCAAAGAAAGAACAGATCCTGGAAATGGTGAAAGAGGGATCAAGGAGGCTGGGGGTGGGTGGGTGGGAATTAAAGCATCATCCATAAAATAGAAAAACAGGTCTTTATAAATTGTACCTGGGATCGTCTGCAAATTAGCATAAAACCATTCATCCTGTCCTGTCCCATTTTCTGCTACTGGAAAGCCATGCACCGAACCTTCCAGCATTTCTGTGGTTTAGTCTGTGGGCACAGATGGGACCTATGATTTGTGGATGCTTTGGGGAGTATCTCATGTAAAAATAATGGATTTGTGAGGATTTTTACCTCTCATCCATATTTTTATATTACTGCAAAGATATGAGTCAAAGAACCCATTATTTTGGCATTGTAGTTACTGGGTAGAAATGGGAGCTGTGGGTTGATGGTGTTCTCTGGAAGATGCCATGTAAAAATAATGTGGATCCATGAATATCCCTGTTTCTGGTGTATATTTTTATGCTGCTGCATAGCAATGCGCCAAAGGACCCATTATTTTGGTGCTATAGTTTGTGAGCGAGCACAGCTGGGACCCATGATTTCACAGGGAGTTAAAAAATGTGGATCGGTAAAGATCCATGTCTCAAAACCATGATTTTGTGCCACTGCAAAGCCATGCGCTGAACAACACATGATTCCTGCGCATTGATGGGACCTGTTATAGGCTATGATTCGATAACATATAGATCCACCTTTTATCCAGTTCCCTTAAAAGCTCCAGCCGGACTCCTCTTGCTTTGGAAAAAAAAGAAAAACTTGAATCCTGGAAATGGGGAAGAAGGTAAACGAGGAAGCCACAGATCGCAGTGTCTGATGCATACCAAAAATGTGTCAGAGGCAACGCATATGGAAGGTGTTCAGCTTCCTCTCCTGCCGTGCATGAAGGGTCCAGGACTCACTGCAGTACAGGAGAGTGCTCAGGACACAGGCTCTATAGACCTGTATTTTGATGTATGCCGTCAACTTCTTATTAAGCCATACTCTCTTTGTGAGTCTAGAGAACATGGTTGCTGCTTTGCCAATGCATTTATCCACCTCGACATCTAGGGAGAGAGTGTCAGAGATTGTTGAGCCAAGGTACACAAAGTCATGAGCATCCTCCAATTCTTGTGTGGAGATGGTAATGGAGGGAGGTGAGTCCACGCCCTGGCCCATGACTTATGTACACTAATAAATTCATTTTAAGTGTTAAGTTCCATCTCCATACTACATTATAACAATTTTCTTTAACCCTTACAGACATATTTTTCATTATTCTTTTAGTCCACATTTTACCCCAATCTTCTTTAATTAATCAAATCTCACCACAATTCTTTTAAAGCTCTTGTTTTATATTCAAATCCTGGACATGCAGAAGTAGGTAAGCCCAAGAGAGCCAGCTGAGAGCTGCTGGTGCAAGCCCGGGCTGGGAAGAAGCCGGAAGAGAGGTGAGCAATTTTTGGGCAAGGCAGCCCTCCCTCGAACTCAGGACAGTCACAGATCCCGGAGACTGAGAAAACTGGATATTTTCCTGTCTCTGTTTTGATATATGGATTCACACTATGGTGTAGTGGAAAGAGTGACGGACTGGGATTCTAGGGTTCAAATCCCTTCTTGGCCATGGAAACTCATTGAGGGAGTGGAATTGGCATAGCCACTCTTTAAATATCTCAGTTGCCTTAAAAGTCCTGTTAGGTTCGCTGTAAATCTGTTCCGACTTGATAACGCAAACATACACGCTGAGATACCTATGGAACCCACTTGGCAACTAAGAGTTAAATGCATTGAGTTTGGCTTCCTAGAAGGGAAGAGGATCTTGGGAGCAGGAGTCCTTTCTCATAGGAAATGCTCCTTCTCCAAAGAAGTCCTTTCCGGTCGTTTCTTTTTCTTCCTCCGGAGGGGAAGCGGGGCTTGGGGAGCTGGAAAGGCTGCTTGGGGTATGCTTCTCCCTTTCTGGGATCTGGGGCGCCTCTTCCTTCCTTCCGCCCCATTGCAAATGGGAGGGATGGTGAGTCTGTCCCAGCAGGGGAGGATGAGCGGGGGGGGGGAACTGGGGGAGGCCGGAGGGAGTGGGGGGGGCGAGAGGGGGAGGGGAGGAGGGAAGGGCCCCCCAACTCCGAGGCCATCCGAGGGAAGGGAAGCCCCCCCAAGACCGGGCAGGAGAGGCAGCCGGAGGGGAGCCCCCAAGCAAGGGCTGTTTGGGGCCCAAGCCTTTCTGCTGCCTGAAGGGCCACATCCACCCTCCCCTCCTTCCACCTCTCCTGCCCACAAAAGGGCTGATCCTGCACCTTCCAAGGCACTTGCAGGGGGGAGAGGGGTCCCCGTTGGCTCCCTTGGAGGGCGAAAGGGTTCCCTTTAGGAGCTGCTGCGGAGAGAATACCAAGCAGTCGAGCCTTCTCTCTGTGGCTTAGCAGTGGCCCCATGAAAGGGAGGGAAGGACAACTCATTCAGCATCTTTATTTTTATTTGTGTATTTTGGGAAAGGGGAATTTTTAACTGACACTAGGTCTGTATCTGTCAGTTGAAGAGAGAACCCCACATGCCTGTCTTCCATCTCAGCCTTGGGATTCTTCTGGAGATGAGACGTGGTCGGATCCTGTTGGGTTACGTTTTTTCCAAATGGTCCATGCAAACTTGGGAATGCCTTGGCTTTGCAGAACTTCCATAGCATTGACTCTTTAAGGTAGTTTTTGCCCAACAGGAGAAGAATGGTTCCAGGACACTGTTGGGGGCATTGTTGGATAGCGAATAAAATTACAATCAACACACATCTGGCTCCAGATCAGGAAGAGGCATCGATGTTATCAAGGCAGGAAGTCTTGAGACATGCTGGGAAAGAATGGTGGAGAAGGTCAGGGGCGAGGAGACGCCCAGCTCAGGCACACAGTCCCAACACCAGAAATATTCTTGCAAGTTGGCTGACAATCCTTGATAGATTTGCATTCAATTCCACCACCTTTTCTGTCAGTGGCTGAAGCCAGAGCAACACACAAAGATTCAGATCCTGGACTTGGCCATTTAGGAGCAGTTCCTGACCATCCTCCCTCGGCCTCGGAGATGTTGAACTGGGTGACAGAATGTGGAGCCGAGACCAGTAATAGGCAGTGGCCATGGAAAACGACTTCCTAAATCTGAGTTAGGCAGACAAAAAAACGTAGGAAGAGCAAAAGGTAAAAGCAACTCAGTCTAAGGGCTTGAAAGCCAAAGCGGGCACCCCATGGCTCTTGTAGTCATTGTGTGTGCTGCTATTCTGCTGAACCTTGATGCCCTCTGTTACATACAGCTATGACATCACTGCCCGTCACTGCTGAAGCTGTGTGTCATCTACCAATGGCGTGACAGAGGGTGGGACATAAGGGGTGGAGCTGTTGTATATAAGGGGAGTGAATGGTGTGAGTGATTCAGATAGAGCTTTGAGATAGGGTTGAGATAGGGAGTTAGGGACGGTTAGGGCTTGGAGATACTGTGAGATAAGAACTGTGTTACATAGTGAGAGTCTGTGAGAGTGTGTGTGTGTGTGATAGTTATTATAGTGATTAAAGTATTATTTATATTCTAGTGATTTACCATTCCTTTTGTTTGTACACAATAAACATAAGTTTTTATTTTGAAATCATACTTTGGCCTGAAGCTTCATTTGAGGGGATGGTTGGTGGCAATGGAAACGAAGAGTGATTGGGTGTGACGTAACGGCCCCTTTGTGAGGTATAAGGAGGCTGTTACAATAAAATTGGTGGCAGCCATGTTACCCTTGGAAGCAAGGTGTGTGGACCTTTTTTTTTTTTTTTTAAAAGCAGAATTTTAGTCCCAGAAACACTGGTCTACTTTCAAATAAAATGTACACCTCCCTCTGTGCTTAGTTTTTAAAAGACATTACAGGATTACTTCTGCCTTTGGTTTATCACCCAGTCTATCACTAAAGCAGGGTTCAGTACCTTTCGTTAGGAGGATTTGCAGTCCGTGGCTACTTCAAGGGGTCAAGAAAATTCTACAATGTTCTGCTAATTGCCTGTGTTTTCTTGAGAAAATTCTGGAATCCTGACCCGGATCTGGGAAGTCCCAGCCTTGCCCACTGAGATCTTTGCTTCTGTCTTTTCTTTTTCTGCCTTTCTATTCCATGTCGCAGGTCCTCAGATGATAAATCTCTCTGTAGAAGTTCAGTCTGATTTCTTCATGGCAGAGAAATCTCCATATGACACCAAACATCAAGGAACATTCCATCAGGGCCATGAAGGAGGTGCCACCTTGATAGGTAAACATTAATACTTAGAGGGTGTGTTTTTTCCTGTGTGAAAGGAAAAACTCTGTGTGTGTGTGTGTGTGTGTGTGTGTGAGAGAGAGAGAGAGAGAGAGAGAGAGAGATATGAAGCCTTTGAAGTACAAATTAAGGATAGCAGAAATCCTGACACACATCCGTATTTTAACCTTGTATGCTTCCATAATTAGTGTTTATTTATTTGTCCCACATATCTTCGGATAGGCTCACAACTGTCTTCCCTGATTGCCTTATGCTCGCCTCAAGTGTCCTGTGAAGGAGGTCAGGCTGAGAGTGAGTGGATGTCTCAACGTCACCCAGTAGGTTTCACATGACTCAGCAGGGACCAGAATGGGATCACCAGAGTCACCGCCTCCCACCCAATGGGTCCAAAATGTTTTGGCATCACAGCCTCTTTTACATTCCTGAGAATCATTCCTGCTCCCCCTTGTTCCCATTGCAGCCATTCAACACGTTTTAAGCAAAACATTCAGTTTGTAATTAGAGATGGGGGTATTCGTATTTATATACAAATACGAATATCCCTGCTCAGATGGCGTTAACGAGGGTCCAGCCCCATGCGGACGGACGGTCCACTCATCAATCCGCTTCGGACGCAGACCACGTAATTCTACCAATGGATCCGCAGCGTGCGATCCACTCACCACTCCTGGCAGGAGGCGGAAGCTTCACTGCAAGGTCAAAGAGTGGTGGGTGGATTGTGCGCCGTGGAGCCATTGGTAGAATCGTGCCATCTGTGTCCGTGGCGGATGGATGAGTGGACCGTCCGGCTCCATGGGGCTGGACCCTCGTTAACATCACCTGGGCAGGGATATTTGTATACAAATACCCCCAACTCTATTTGTAACATAAGATAAAATATTGCAAAAGAGTTTTTTTTTAATCAAAACAAGTTAATAGAAATGGAATTTCCTATAAGAAATAGCACAAATGAGAAAGACCTTCCACCATTTCAAAAATTGATTGATTGATTACATTTTTATACCGCACGATCTGGGCCATATAGGGCCATATAGCTCAATAATTCTCAGGAACAGAAGAATCTTTGACAAGACAAGGTTAGGGGTGACCAGAGGAAGCATCAACCCCCCCCCCAATAAAGGCAATGACGTCAGAGCAGGAGGAGAGTTTTGTGTTCTTAGAAGTTCTTCCACCTTTTGGCACCAATGGAAAATGGAAAAAAAACAGACTTGAGACAGAAAGAGAAATAGGGAAGATTTTCCACCCATATTGGGGAAAGTGGAGTGGAATGAAGAAAGTGGAAAACTTGTTTTGTTTATTTGCATTTCCCAAAAAGGTGTGGGGAAAATTGGTGCATGTGCTACGTGTTTCTCCAGAGGTAGTCCCGTGGCTTTAATGAAAAATACTTTCTGACCTGCTGGAATTCTGACGTCCTCAAAGTATGGCTAACCTGGATAAATTTCTTTACTCAATACAAATATTTCTTTATGAAGTAAGTCAAAATCCTGTAGTCCTCTTGGAATTTCATTTATACATGCTCTTCAGAGGTTTGTAGTTTTCACTTTGAGAACCAGTGCCTTTTACTGGGATTGTTTTTCGCAAGCATTTCTAGGAATATTATTCAGAGAGAAGACTATGTGACTGACTTCCCACCTCCTTTGTCTCTCCTGCAGGGGCTGGAAGGATGGCAGCAACAAGGATTCCTTCATCTCTTCCTTTTGATAGAAAAGAACCAGATCAGGTATGGATAAGATAGTTAAAAGTGTGAAATGCTTCATGTTTTCAGTGCTTATAGAGCAAGCTAGTGGAGCATGGCCCTCTCCATGTGAGAAATAGCTGTACTTGTTATATCTGGATGTTATAAATGAGGAAGAATTTTGTTTCTCTTCACTTTTGAAAAATGGTCGTTGAGTGGAAAGACCATTTTTCAAAACTGAGGAGATATAAGACTGAAGGGTGAAAAATGGTCTTTGAAAATCTTTGAGTGGAGGTTTTTCAAAAAATATATGTGGGGGCGGCAGGGATTGTTTCCGTCTCCATGTTCCCTCAGTCTGAATAGATCTCTCTGCCTCCATTTTTTGTGGGAGGGCTAAGAGTGTAAGAGGAGCCATGCTGGATCAGGCCAAAGGCTGATTGACTCTTAACATCTTGGTCCTCACAAAGGATTCCTAGATACTTCCAGGAACAACCTCCCAAGGCTGAAAAGCCACCAGCGGCCCTTTGTGTCCCGTGTTGTTCCCCAGCAACTGGAATTTAGAGGCCTCTCTTTCTGGAGGGAGCAGGTCACCAAGGTGAATAATAGCCCTTGGTAAACATGTTCTCTAATACAAAGGTTGTGTAGGCCATTAATGAAAGTTAAAATCTACAATAAGACCCTGCCATTTTTCTTTAATTATTCTTTTGAATACAGAAGGTTATCTTTATGAAACCCATGAGGATGTTCTCCTTCCTTTTCCATTTTTAGGGTCCAGTGACATTTGAGGAGGTGGCTGTGCACTTCACCCAAGAGGAGTGGGCACTGCTGGATCCTGACCAGAGGGCCCTCCACCAGGAAGTCATGGAGGAGAACTGGCGAACTGTCTCCTCTCTCGGTAAGATTACCTCTTTTTCTGGCTGATGCTAATCTCTCTTGTTACCAGTGCAATAAGGACACTCATTACAAGGGCAACAATAATGCTTCTGTGTCGGAATGGTATCCCCAGGTCATGCTAGCTACTGTGGGGTCCATAATGCCAGACTAGGAAATCTGTGGCCCTCCAGATATGCTGAAGTCCATCTGCCATTACCATCGTTTCTAAACTTTAGCACATTTCTCCATTGGAGAATTGGAAATGGGGAAAATTGGGAAGGGGCTAAAGTTTCTGCTGATCAGGGGGCTCATCCCATAGGCCAGTTAACACAATACAGTGGTGCCTCGCTTAACAACGTTAATTCGTTCCAGCGAAATCGCTGTAGAATGAAAACACTGTAAAGCGGAAAACAAGCCATTGAAACGCATTAAAACCCGGTTAATGCATTCTTATTGGCTAAAAACTCACTGTCCAGTGAAGAGCCTCCATAGGTGCCTGTGCAGCAAAAAACGGCTCCTAAACACAGCAGGGAGCTAGTTTGTTAACCCGGTGGCCATTTTGAAACCCCGACGATCAGATGTTTTGATCGCGGGGAAGCGAAAATCGGTTCCCGAAACAGGGAACCAATCATCGCGCAGCGAAATTCCCCCATTTAAAACATCGTTTTGTGATTGCAAAACCTTCAATGTTAAGCGGATTCATCGTAATGCGGGGTAAGCATAAAGCGGGACACCACTGTATAGCTCAAATCCTGTTATGTTGGCTGACTTTGGAAAGTCTCTCTCTAGCTTCCGTAGTGTCATATTTATGGCAAATTGGAATTAATGTTAAAATGAAACAGTTCTCTGTATGAAGTTATTTCAGGGGTACTTTTGTAATAAGCCGTTAACCTTTTTTGCTGCTACACCACAATGTTGACTCACAGTTAGCTTTTAATCCACTAAGACTCTGAGATCCAGAATTGTGAACATTCAGGGGAAAAAAGGTTGAAGGTGTTACTTTAATGGCAAAGAAATTCAGAAGTCTAAAGGATAGAGTAGAGAGTATACATAAGAGATCAGTTTAAATACGAAATTGCACAGATTCTGTGCTTTAGACTTGCCTTCCCTTACCTGGCAGTTTCTAGATACACTGGACTTTTTTAAAAAAATTACACAATTCCTAGCCAGGAACCAGAAAATGGGGTTTGTGCAAGTATGAAAAGTATCAGAATGGGGAAGTCATTTATAGGAACAAATAACAGAGCAGGCCAGTTGTCATGAATGTCACATCTATTAATTTTCCGATTTGTGGTTTGTTATTTAATTTTGAAGCTGGAAGGTTGACAGCCATACTTGCTTTCCCTGCCCTGACCTTTTGGTGTGCTCCACCTTTTCTTGTAAAACTGTTTTTCTCTTAATTAAATCTATTCTGCATTTCTTCTTCTTCTTCTTCCCAGCAGGTAACTGGAGGGAGAAAAAAGTATGTCTCAAATATGGAAAGAATTTTACGCACAAACTACAGCTTGCCAGACACCAGAGAATCCACACAGAGGAAAGTGGCACTGAAGATAATTCTTATAAATGCACTGTGTGTGGGAAACATTTTGCCATAAAGATGGCACTTCTGCTTCACAAGAGAGTTCACACTGGAAAGAAGCACTTGATCACTGAAAGGTCTGGGAAACGTTTTGATCATGAGTCACATTTTGTGAGCCAGCAAAGAGTCCATACAGGAGGGAAACCATACAAGTGCCAGGAGTGTGGGAAATGTTCTGCTTGCAATTCACACCTCCTAATCCACCGGAGAGTCCACACAGGAGAGAAACCGTACAATTGCCAGGCATGTGGTAAGTGTTTTGCTCACAGTTCAAGCTTCCTGACCCACCAGAGAGTTCATACCGGAGAGAAACCATACAAATGCGAGGAGTGTGAGAAATGTTTTGCTCTCAGTTCATCCCTTATTAATCATCGGAGAGTCCACACGGGTGAGAAGCCGTTCCAGTGCCAGGCATGTGGGAAATGTTTTTCTCAGAATTCAAACCTATTGACTCACCAAAAGGTCCACACAGGAGATAAACCATTTAAATGTCAGGAGTGTGGGAAGTGTTTTTCTCACAGATCATGCCTTATAAGTCATCAGAGAGTCCACACAGGTGAGAAACCATACAAATGTCAGGAATGTGGGGAACATTTTGCTTACCATTCGCAGTTTGTGAAGCATCGTAGAGTCCACACAGGAGAGAATCCATACCAGTGCCAAGAGTGTGGGAAATGTTTTGCTCAAAAATCAATCCTAGTGATTCATCAGAGAGTCCACACTGGAGAGAAACCATACAAATGCCGGGAGTGTGAGAAATGTTTCGCTCTCAGTTCATCCCTTATTAATCATCAGAGAATCCACACGGGTGAGAAGCCGTTCCAGTGCCAGGTGTGTGGAAAATGTTTTTCTCAGAATTCAAACCTTCTGACTCACCAGAAGGTCCACACAGGAGAGAAACCGTATAAATGCCTGGAATGTGGAAAACGTTTTGCTTACCGTTCCCAGTTTGTGAAACATCGAAGAGACCACACAGGGGAGAACCCATATAGGTGCCAGGAGTGTGGCAAATGCTTTGCTAAAAAATCGGTCTTTGTGATTCATCAGAGAGTCCACACTGGTGAGAAACCCTACAAATGTCAGGAGTGTGGGAAATGTTTTGCTCAAAAGTCGGTCCTTGTGACTCATCAGAGAGTCCACACAGGAGAGAAGCCATACAAGTGCAGAGTCTGTTACAAACGCTTTACTCAGAATTCCAATCTCCTGATCCACCAGAGAGTTCACTCAGGAGAAAAGCCATACAAATGCCAGGACTGTGGGAAATGCTTTGCTTACAATTCAAAGCTTGTGGATCATCAGAAAGTCCATACAGGGGAGAGACCATTCCAATGCCAGGAGTGCGGGAAATGTTTTTCTCACAATTCAAACCTTCTCATCCATCAGAGAATCCACACGGGAGAGAAACCGTACAAATGCCCGGAGTGTGGGAAGTGTTTTGCTGGCAGTTCATACCTTATGAACCACCAGAGAGTCCACACTGGAGAGAAACCATATCAGTGTCAGGAATGTGGGAAACGTTTTTCTCAGAATTCCAATCTTCTGATCCACCAGAGAGTCCACACAGGAAATAAACCATACAAATGTGAGGAGTGTGGGAAATGTTATACTCGCAATTCAACCCTTTTGAGGCATCAGAGAATCCATACGTGAGAGAGTAAGAGCAGAAATGCTGGTAATGTTCTGTATCAAAGACAAACCTGTCACCGCACATGATTAAAATAATTTTAATATACAGTGGTGCCTCGCACAACGGGTGCCTCACACAACAATGAATTCACACAACGATGGCTTTTTCTGATAAATTTGCCGCCTCACACAACGATGTTTCCTATGGGGGATTTTCACACAACGATGTCTCTTTTCCCTCATTTAAAAGTGCCTTAAACTGTTTGAAACCTGTTTTAAATGCTTGCAATCGTTAGCCCGCCTCCTGAAACTTATGCAAACTTAATTTGGTGTTGTTCTGAGTCGTTGTTAATTTTTGGTGATTTTTTGTTTTTCCCTCATTGAACTCTATTGAACTGTCCGTCCAATACATTTCAATGAGAGAGAAAACAAAAAATCACCAAAAATTAATGAAGACTCAGAACAACACCAAATTAAGTTTGCATAGGGTTCAGGAGATGGGCTAATGATTGCAAGCATTTAAAACAGGCTTCAAACAGTTTAAGACACTTTTACAGGAGCGAAAATGCACATCGGAAAGAGCTTCAAAAGCAGGGAAACGGAGATCAAAGATCCCTTTCCGATGTGCCTTTTCGCTCCTGTAAAAGTATCTTAAACTGTTTGAAGCCTGTTTTAAATGCTTGCAATCATTAGCCCACCTCCTGAAACCTATGCAAACTTAATTTGGTGTTGTTCTGAGTCTTCGTTAATTTTTGGTGATTTTTTGTTTTCTCCATTGAAAGCCATTGAATGGTCTGTCTAATGGCTTTCAATGGAGAAAACAAAAAATCATCAAAAATTAACGAAGACTCAGAACAACACCAAATTAAGTTTGCATACGTTTCACAAGCTGGACTATCGATGCCAAGCATTTAAAACAGGTTTCAAACAGTTTAAGGCACTTTCAAATGAGGGAAAGGAGACATCGGAATGCCATTCAAATGCATTGAGTCGGCTTCAATACATTTGAATGGAGGAAACATTGTTTCACTCAACGATGTTTCCTATGGGGATTTTCGCTCAAGAACGGCAATTCATTCCAATTGGAACGGATTAACTGGTTTTCAATGCATTCCTATGGGAAATGGTGTTTCACAGAACGATGTTTCACGCAACGTTGATTTTTTTGGAACCAATTAACATCGTTGTGTGAGGCACCACTGTAATTTAATTATATTAAAATTATGGGAACTATTTTACTGATGATTCTCATCTTACAACTCCCAACAGTAACTCTGCAGCAGAGAGAAACCATAGAAATGTGAGGCATCAGGGTTATGAATAATACTGCTTCAAATCCAGACTGTGTCAGCCACGTGAGACAAATTATATACATGCCAAGAGTGGCAGATGTTTTGTTTTGAGACCCAAAGATTTGATCCATAGGAGAGAAATTTATCAAAGTGTTGAGGTTTGATAACATTTCATAGAATCGTCATAGGGTTGGAAGGGATCTTGGGGGTCTTCTAGTCCAACCCCCTGCCCAAGGCAGGAGACCTCATACCATCCCAGAAAGATGGCCGTCCAATCTTTTCTTGAAAACCTCCTGCAATTGGGCACCCACAACATCGGGAGGCAATTTTTCCTAAGTCACCCAAAGCTGTATTCCCCAAGAATATAGCTCATGTGATGCAGGTAGCGTAGAAATATTTGGGAGTGTGAGGAAAGGTTTTCTTATAAGATCAAACGAGAGAGAAGTCCAACCAAAGGTCTAAGTGTTGGAAATTTCTTCCCTTTTTCTCAGATAACCAGTGAATCCATACATGAGACTAACCCTATCCCTTTTATGGTGTGGACAGGTTTTTGATCACTGCTCAGATTTGTGGAGAAAAACCTCATCAGTGCTCTAAATTTTGGAGAAGCGTTCTTGACCTATTGCATTTTAAAAATTAAGAAAAAAATTACCAAAAAGTAAATCATTTAAAACAGGGCTGTCCAACCTTTCACCTTCCCTGGGCCACATTAGATGAAAATTTGGTTTCAGCCACACATAAATTTGGTTTGGGCCGCATGGGGGGGGGGGCAGCCCTAACCGTCCTCCGCAGCAATCTCAGACAGCAGAGGCTGCCAGCTTCGACTCCAGTGGCTTTATGGGGCCGGGAGGGGGTCCACCTATTGATGGGGACGGCGCAATGCAGTCACACAGCCCCCCTCTCCCCTCCCGCTCCTTCCTTCCTCCCCTCTCTCCCCACCCTATCGTGACATGCCCCAGACGCATTCCGGCCGCAAGCGTCGGCAGTGTAACTTGAAACTTTGGAATTTCTTTTAAAATAAAAAATTGCACTGGGCCGCATTATGAGCCAACCTGGGCCGTGTGTGGCCCACGGGCCGCAGGTTGGACAAGCCTGATTTAAAAGCTTAGAGTGTCAGAATATGCAGTTTTTGAACAGTCTGCAAAAATCCAGGTAATTCACTGTCTTGCTTCCAACATGTGCTAGACAGCTGGCATCTGAGAAACTAATGAGCAGGTCACTGGTCTTTCCCTCAGCAGATGGAAATCCCTCCCTACCACACCCCAAAGACATAGCTAGAGTGGAAGCTCTAGGTTTTTGAAGTCATTGACCGAAGAAAAAAACAAGAATCACCCTTCATGTCTACATAATCTCCAGTGTCGCTTGTTACATATGCAACATTCGCTTGTTACATATGCAACATATGTAACATATGTTACATATGCAACATGGACAGGTCTTGGTGGCTAGAATGTTATGTGAGTGTTTAAATTAAAAAACAAAATCTTGATTTACAACCTGATTTATGCAACAATATTTGGTGGCTTGGTCACTTATTACACCTTGTTGCAGTAATCTGAAGAGTTTCCCTGTAATATACAAATCATGGATC
Source organism: Pogona vitticeps (assembly GCF_051106095.1). Classification (NCBI taxonomy): domain Eukaryota; kingdom Metazoa; phylum Chordata; class Lepidosauria; order Squamata; family Agamidae; genus Pogona; species Pogona vitticeps. The sequence continues at coordinate 20,763,534 of NC_135784.1, forward strand.
TTATAACTCCATGTCTCTAACCATCCCATAAATTGATGCATTTGTCCAACATGTAGAATTGGGGATGAAATGCAAATGGACGTAGAGGAGCACGAAGTGGGGAACTAGCGTTTTTCTTCTCCTTCACCACACCTTTGAAAGGGGGAAGGGATAGATCATGTTCCAAAACCAGGTATGATGTTCAAGAAACCTGCAGGTTTAAGGCAAAGAGTTCAGGCTATTTCATCTCATCCCACATGTCACAAAATATAAGTAACTGGAAGCTAAGCCTGATGCCTCAAGAGATGCCCTCCTGCAGTGAGCAACTGTGTCCTGCAGTGTCTCGGGGGTGAGCTTTTGTTTAAAAAAGGCTATTGTGTCTTTTTATTTATTTTAGAATTGCTTTGAAATCTATTTTTACGTACTAATAAATAATATTTGTTTAATTCTTTTAAAAATATTGTAATAATTTATTGTTTTTTACCTTTTCATATTGTTTCTTTTTTAATACTGTACGCTGCCTGGGGTCCTTTTCAGGAGAAAGGCAGGAAATAAATATTCTAAAAGAATGAATTAACGAATTAGTTCATTGCTTTTTGATACCGTCATAGCCTGTCTGTCACTGTTGTTGTTTAGTTTTTTTAAGATTGTCTGTTCTAAGATTGTAAAGCCCCCTTGGGCCAGGGATGGGGACTTGCAGCTTGAAACTCACAGCACCTATGCTGTACCCGCGACTTGACTTGGACTCAACTTGCAATTTGGCCGATTTTTGGCCAAGTCTTTGAACAAACACTCACCTGAAGAAAGGAGAGGAAAGGAGAGGCAAAGAGCAGACAAAGAGGTAGGAGTGGAGGGTGAGGCCCGGGGCTTTAATAGCAAGTTCTCTTTGTATTCCAACATGAGGTATGTTATCAGGTAAATAGCATGCATTCTGTTGATACGGAGTCATGCTGAATAGCTGAGATGTTTCCACAATCGTGCTGGAAACCAAACCTTATGAGGAAAGGCTGAAAAAAACTGGGCATGTTTAGCCTTGAGAAAAGAAGGCTGAGGAGTGATAGGATGTTGTTATTTAGCTGTTAAGTCGTGTCCGACTCTTCGTGGCCCCATGGACCAGAGCACACCAGGCCCTCCTGTCTTCCACTGCCTCCCGGACTTGGGCCAAATTCATGTTGGTAGGAAAGCACTTTTCAAATAATTGAAAGGCTGTCATACAGAGGAGGGGCAAGATCTGTTCTCAATCATCCCAGAGTGCAGGACATGCAACAATGGGCTCAAGTTAAAGGAAGCCAGGTTTCAGTTGGAGACCAGGAAAAACTTCCTAACTGTTAGAGCAGTACGACAATGGAACCAGTGACCTCAGGGGTTGGTGAGGGCTCCAACACTGGAGGCATTAAAAAAAGACCTAGATAATCCTCTGGCTGATATGCTTTGATTTGGATTCCTGCCTTGAGCAGGGGGCTGGACTGGATGGCCTTGTTGGCCCCTTCCAACTTCACTTTTCTATGAAGCGTGTTAGGAAAATATTATGAAGGCTCCATAAAACATTTTGCTAGAGACCTGCAAAGTAGACCATCCACTCTATTGTTGTTTTGTTCCAGCAACAAACATTTATTTGTGTGCAATGGGGTGAAAGTTGGAAATTAAATCTGACTTTGGTTTGAATGCATGGGTATGTCTTGTGCTGTTAAAAAAAAAACACTGTGTCTTTCAAATCTTCCACCGACTTTGGACAGGCTGAATGCCACAAACAGCATTCAAAATGTGGAAACCTTGCTGTTTTTACAACTAAGCTAGTCCTTGCGCTGACAATTTATACCAATACTGTATATGTTTTTATGGTTTGATATATATTCTTGGATTTTGTAGTAGCCAACTCTTTTTTTCTTTTACAAAGTATTGTGAATTGTGTTAAGCATATGTAGGAGAATGCTTGGAAGAGATTTTCTACCTCTTCAGCCAGAATATTTACAATTTTTATATCACCCAAATAAGAAAACTGCTTTTCTAAAAGAAGCTTGTTTCTTTGCTTAGAGAGGGAGAATATACAAGGGGGGAGCAATAAAAAGAAAAAAGAAGCTAGGTGGTATTTGGTAGGGCTAACAAATCTTGCTATTCATACTGTACAGATGTTTAAAAAAATTAGAAATGTAGAACCAATTTTTAAATATATGCAAGGGAAGGGATCCTTGGACTGTTTAGGAGCATAAAATCAAATTCATGAAATAAATAAATAAATAATTGACTCCAACCCTGAAAAGGCAAGGATGAATTAACACAGAAGTGGTTAATCCAACATAACAGACTATAAATTGTGAGTTTTACCATTCAGTTTGCTAGATATGAACTAAACCTGCTATTTTATTTCTTTTCCTATTAAAAATCTCATGCTAAAGCTGTTGCACCAACTGGGACTTGAGGCTTGTACCCAAAGACTTACCAACACCCCCCCCCCCGCCTTGGGTCCATTGGAATAAACGGACACATAGAAATACAGTAATAAAATGGTGATTGTGATGATAATGAATATGATGATGAGAGGCCTAAACTGAGGACATTGTGTGGAAAAGGTCACACTCCTGCTCAAGCCTTGTAGCAACTGACACTCAAAGGCATATTTTACTTCTTGGCCAGGCGGTTTCAGAAATTTCATTTCCCACCCTCACTCCGTTGCAAACAAATAAATGGTTGTTGCTAAAAGAAATTAAGTCTCCTTATCTGGATATTCCTCCTGTAATTTGAGGAGAAATTAACATGTTAGGCTTTCTGTAAAAAAATTCAGATTCTGTTGTGGCGGGTCAGGATTTGATACCTCGCAAGACGGCCACCCTCGGACACAGTTGGTCAAAATTTATTTATTTATTTATTTATTCATTTATTCATTCATTCATTCATTCATTCATTCATTTATTCATTCATTCATTCATTCATTTATATCCCACCCATCTGGTATATTTATACCACTCTGAGCGGCTAACAACATATACTGTATACATTAATCCATAAACATCAGCATGTTCCATTCCCCCCCCCCAAAAAAAATAAATGTCCAGAAGACCACTCGCTCCTTTGAACCCAATCTTCTGCTTCAAAAGGGGAACCATTTTCCTGAAAGGCAAGCCCTCCTCCAAATTAACACAGAAGAAATACACACACCGCCAAACACACAAGCCTCCCCTGGAGATCCCGATGCTGTTCTCACAATCTCCACCAACACAACTTCAGACACCCCTCACCAGCTTTTCTCCTTCTCTCATTATCTGGGCCAACAGATTGCTATCCTTTTCCGTCCGTTTGGGAAGGATGGGAGGCAGACAAAAGAGCATCAATCTAAAGGAATCTCTCGGCCATGAAGGGTCTGGAGGGTGTTCTGCTCTATGAATGGGACCAGACACCATTTGGGAGAAATGTCACAGTTGTCCTGGACGACACGAGGTCCTGAGCCGCTCCTAGCAAAGCAGGATTGGTGTGAAAGTTGAAACCACCCACCACCCAGCACCAGAAGCCAAGAGGCGGCAGCTGGCACCCCAAGACCAGCTCAGGAAGAGAGGCCATTGAGCTGCCAAGGGATCGAAACGGAGAGCGTTAGATTGCCCACCTCATTCATCCTGGCCTCTGTAATGCATCTCCCAGACAAAAAAGAAGGTCACCAGAAGGACCCTGTGAGACACACAGAGCAGCCTCCTTCCTCTTCATGTTCCCAAGCAACTGAGATTCAGAGGCATCCTGGAGCACCTCTTTTCCTCTGGGTCTGTGATAGAAACCCAAAGGTTCAGTATCTCTCTTTCACAAAAGGCTGAAATCCAGTTGCTCTTCTCAAGTACAGGAAGACCCTATGAAGCAACGGGGTTTACATGTTGATTGCTCTTTCCTTACACCTACTCTAGTGGAGACTAGCCATTGGATTTAGGCCATAATTTGGACTCCCCCCCCTCCCCGCAGAAAATCACTCTTCAGTGATGGAACTGGGTCCTATTTGGGCCTGTTCTTGAACAACAAAGGGAAAATGGCCATAAAAGACCAAGACCAGAGGAAGCGAGTTGGTTCTCATGGCGCTCAGATGAGAAGTCGATAGCTTTGGGTGAGAACTCTCGGAATTATAGCAACCTGCATATTACGTCTTTAAGAGGTTTGGATGGGAGGGGCTTTGAATGAATGTCAACCACATCACAGCAGCCGATTGTACCCTCTCTGAACTGTGGTTTTAGGCATCTAGTTCAACTCCCCACTGTGCCTCTTCAACAGCGGCTGGACTCCGTGATCCATAGGATCCTTCGCAGTTATAAGATTCTAAGATCAGATTCCTTTTCCTGCCTTTTATAACTCAGTCGAAATTCTGTGTCAGTTAGGCTCTGTCAGTGTTCTGTGAGTCTGACAGTAATGGAATCAGCAGTTAAGAGTCTATCAAGTAATTAACTAATTGAACTTGAACTATGTAACAATGCGTTTTGATGGTTCTTCTGATATATAGGAAGGTAAAGGTAAAGGTTCCCCTTGACAATTTTTGTCCAGTCGTGTTCGACTCTAGGGGGCGATGCTCATCCCCGTTTCCAAGCCACAGAGCCAGCGTTTGTCTGAAGACAATCTTCCGTGGTCACATGGCCAGTGTGACTTAGACACTGAACGCTGTTACCTTCCCACCGAAGTGGTCCCTATTTATTTACTCGTATTTACATGCTTTGGACGCTAGGTTGGCGGGAGCTGGGACAAGTGACGGGCGCTCACTCTGTTGCGTGGATTCGATCTTACGACTGCTTGGTCTTTTGACCCTGCAGCACAGGCTTCTGCGGTTTAGCCCGCAGCACCACCACGTCCCTGATATATAGGAAGACTTGTGAGTAAAACTGAGGCACCATTGCCAGTTGGGGTAAAACTGACTAACAATAAGGGGGTGGTATATAGAGATGGGCATGTTCAGGGCTTCCCTTTTGCCAAAGCAGACTGAAGGTTTTTTTCCTTGTCAGTTTGTTTGCTTCGGCATGCTGGGGTAGCCCACCCACCCCATTCCTTCTGCCCCGTCACCTCAGCCTATCTGCTGCCGCTGCCTGGGTGCCCTGAGCCCCAGGTGCCCTCCTCAAAGGCATCAGCCCCCGGCAGGAAAGCTGGGCCTCTAGCCTGTGCCATGCTCAAGAGACAGGGCCCTGACTTCCCTCTGCCAGGAACCAGGTGGCTGCCTCTGTGCATGTGCCCACTGGCCAGCTCATTGCCAGGGAAGCCCCAGCCCCAGGCTTTCCTGGCAACCAGCTAGCTGGCAAACTCATGGGCAGAGGCTGCATCCTCCGGCTTTGCTGCTGCCCTTGCCTCTCCGGACCACCCAGGGAGCCTGAAGTTTGGTGGCAGCAGCGGATACTCCAGGCCACGGGTGTGTGTGTGCGTGCAGAAATGAGTCCAAACCACCACAAACCACAAAAACCATCCATTTTCTGGCCGGTTACTGCAGGAAGCAACACTTTGTCATGAGTTCCTGCACGGGAGGATTGTTTTAGTAATTTTATAAGATTGCAAGGCTCCGTTTAAAAAAAACAACGAACAAAGGCAAGGTGATGGGAATCTTGATTCCTGTCAGCATTTCTTTATCCTGTCATGCAAAGACACCCAACTGTTGGCGTCAAGTGTCCTGGAGTCACCAGTAAAAAACACAGAAAGGATTGGATAGATTTTTCTTGCCTCCCTCACAACATTTGTGTGAAGTCCAGCATGGCAAGAAAAAAAAGGTTGGGTTCTCTGAGGACGGTGGGCCTGAGACTTGTTTGCCCAACCTGCCATGGCCATTGGCAGAATTCTGGACATAAAGGCCAACCAGGGGTTACACGTAGACGGGTTCGGCACACCCAATCCCAGGCCCCTCCATTGCTCACCTTCACTGGGTCGTCCTCTCCAGCCGACCCCCTAATATTCTCTTCTAAAGCATCAATTTTCAACAGGGGTTATATGGCCCTCGTTGGGGGTGGCTGGGACTGCCACATTTGAAGGGGAGGCACAGCCTAGAAACAATTCTTCACCCACCTTATAAGGACCTTTACATTACTTCTACAACCTTGATTCAGCCTATATTTCTTTCATGTTGTGTTTATGGTTGTTGAGAACGGCAGCTCTAAAGGGCTGGACAGTGTCATCATGTCGTGGCCCCCACACCTTTCCCCATAGGTCCTCTTGCCACACATCACACCTATTTCTCCCTGTACCTCATATATCAGCCTTTTAGGCCAAAAACGGGTATGCATGGGGGGGTCCAGAGATAATCTTCTCTATAAAAAAGTGGTATTATTAAGAGACCCACCTTGTGTCCCACTTAGCACTTAGTGGAAAGGAGAAGTGGGTGTTTGGGGTTTTTGGAGAGAGTGGGAAAAGGGAAGGGAAGGGTCTGAAAATATGGGAATTTGGGTGAACGATGACAAAAGAAAGTGGTTGTGACAAGATAAATGACATTGCTTGATGGTTTAAAGAAAATAATCTGAAGGAAATTACAGTAGGCAGCAACAGGACTAACGAGGTAGGGCTGCTCTCTCACTTGAAGGAATGTTTCCTACAAAGAGTTTTTTTTTTAAAAAGATATCCTGCCTATAAACTTAACAAGTGAAGAGCAACATCGTACATTTGAGAAAATGAGCCATATAACCAGATCTAGAAGGCCGGCCCTTCAGAAAGGATAGAAAAATGGGTTTTAATCATGGAAATTGGACATTTCATTAAAAAAAATTCCTTCCCCAAATAGAAGAGAGAAAAAAACATGGAGTAAAGCATAAAATGAAAAGCAAAAAAAGGTATCCTAGCAAAATGTGACACCACTCAGACGCTGAGAAACAACATCCACACAAAGGGGGAAGACTCTTTGGATTTCTCAAGATCTCCTGCTTCCTTTTTCATCCTTTATTTTCCCCCTCCTTGTCTCTTTCAGTGCTAGATTAGTAACAGACTTAGCAGGGGGCAAAAAAACCCCCTCACAAATGCTCCCACTGTTTTCAGAGAAATGCCTCCCATTTCTGTTCCTTTTCTGATCGGAGGAAGACATGGAACATGAAAACGTTACCAAGAGTGGCCATGTTTCACCCCTCATTGTTTTGAGTCTTTCTCTCATTTCAGAGTTCAAGCAAATCATTTCCCTCACATAAGACAACCTTCATTTGTAAACTGTGAACAACTGTGGCTTTTCTGGTGCAGAGCGAGGTTATCCCTTCGACTGAAGTTCCTTCCGCACTCTGAACATTTATACGGTTTCTCCCCTGTGTGGGTCCTTTGGTGATTAGCAAGAGTACTGTTGTGTCTGAAACTTTTTCCACACTCTGAGCATTTATACGCTTTCTCCCCTGTGTGGGTTCTTAAATGGTTAGTAAGGGTACTGTTGTGTCTGAAAGTCTTTCCACACTCTGAGCATTTAAATGGCTTCTCTCCTGTGTGTGTTCTCTGATGGGAAGCAAGGTTACCCCTCTGCCTGAAACTTTTCCCACACTCTGAACATGTATATGGCTTCAGTCCTGTGTGAGTTCGCTGATGGGCAGACAGGCTACCTCTCTGGGTAAAGCTCTTTCCACACTCTGAGCATTTGTAGGGTTTCTCTCCTGAGTGGGTTCTTTGATGGTTCGCAAGGTGGTTGCTCTCCCTGAAGTGCTTTCCACACTCCAAGCAAGTAAACGGTTTCTCTTTTGTATGGGTGCTTTGATGGGCAGCGAGGTTGCCCCTCTGGCTAAAGCTCTTTCCACATTTGAGGCATTTATAGGGTTTCTCTCCCGTGTGGGTTCTTTGATGGACAGCAAGAGTACTGCTGTGCAAAAAGGTCTTCCCGCACTCTGAGCATTTGTATGGTTTGTCTCCTATGTGCCTGCTTTGATGGAGAACAAGGTTTTCCCTCTGACTGAAATTCTTTCCAAATTCTGAGTATTTATGTAGTTTCTCTTCTCTGTGTGTTCTTTGATGGCTACTAAGGTTACTGTTGTGTGTGAACTTCTTTCCACACACGGCGCATTTATAGGGTTTCTCACCTGTGTGGATGCTTTGATGGGTAGCAAGGTTATCCCTTCGCCTGAAGCTTTTTCCACATTTTGAACATTTGTAAGGTTTCTCTCCTGTGTGGGTGCTCCGATGGGTAGCTAGGTTACCCCGCTGGCTGAAGCTCTTGCCACACTCTGAGCATTTATATGGTTTCTCCCCTGTGTGGGTTCTTTGATGCACAATGACATGTACCCTACACCTGAAGTCTTTCCCACACTCTGAGCATTTAAATGTTTTTTTTGCTTCACGTGTTCTTCCAGGTATGCTAACATTTGCTGTCCAAGTTACATTATTTGCCCATTGAGGGAATGTTACTCTTTCCTTCCTGGTGTGTCGTTCGTCCGGCAGTGGAACATCAGGACAGGCTGTTCTTTGGGTACTGATAGATTTCTCCCTCCACTGGTCATGGTCTTCCATGTCCCTCTTTCTCACACAACCTGCAGGAATAAAGATAGAAACATGGTCCAGAACGAAGGGATCCTCAATTCAGAGAACACCCCAGTTTGGATGAAGACACAGAAGAGGCCAGTGAGGCGAATGGCCATTGTCAGCTTGGCCACTTGGATTGTAAGTTTAGAGTGGATCCCCCTCCCCTGCAAAGAAGCTATTATGCACTTCTGTGAGCAGGAAAGGAGTTAAAACAAACAAACGAAACTGCAGCTATCTTTGAATACAGTGGTGCCTCGCAAGACGATGTTAATTCATTCCGCGAAAATCGCTGTTTTACGAAAACATCATCTTGGGAAATGAAAAAGCCCATTGAAATGCATTGAAACTGGTTCAATGCATTCCAATGGGCTGGAAACTCACCGTCCAGCGATCCAGTGTCCAAGATCCTCCATAGGGGTGGCCATTTTCGCTGCCTGTAAAGCAGGGAATCCGTCCTGAAAACACAGCAGGGAGCCATTTTGCACAGCGGGCGGACATTTTAGAACCGCTGATCAGCTGTTTCAGAAATATCGTTTAGCGAAAAATCGGTTCCCGAAGCAGGGAACCTATTATCATGAAGCGAGTTTTCCCCATAGGAACATCATTTTGTGATTGCAAAAACTTTATCGTCAAGCGGTTTCATCGTTTAACGAGACAATCGTTAAGTGAGGCACCACTGTACTACTGTCTACTCTTCTCTATTGTTTTAATGATGGATTATTTCTCATATTGATCTTATGAGTATGGCCCTATCCCTTTTATCCTTCCGAAAAAAAGCTAAAGTGGTCTTTTAGATACATTTCTTAAAACTAGGGCACTCTTGAGGTTCTTGGCACTGATGAGGAAGAAAAAAAAACCTGAAGTAAAAATAAAACTATTTAATAAAATATTTCCCAACATTGAACCCCAAGGGGGTTGACAAACTGTTTTCTGGAGGGTCACTCATCACCTTACACATGTTGTAGTCCTTGTCAAACAATGTATTCCTTGACTTTTCGGAGCCGGATATCAAAGTTCGTGTGTATTTGTGTGAATGAGGAAAGGGCCATTTGGGGAAGAAAGAAGCCTCTACTTTCTGAGAAAGGATGATTTTACCTAGTTAAAAATGCTTTTTATGTAAACGTGGCAGGGGGGGTATCTCAGGTTACTTGGCTATTATCAAAGAGGGGGTCATGATTTGAAAAAAGTTCGGAACCACTGACTAAGGGTGCAATTTTAGAAACAAATGCTCTTTCTAGATTAATATATGCTCTGACGCATCTTAACCTTGGAGTCTCCGTGAAGAGTCATAAGGAGTGGCAGGAGACTATGCTAGGGGCAATCATGGTTGAGGTGAACCAAAGGCCAAGTCACAGATAACAAGACTCTTGGTTGATATATATGTTCAACTAGGCCTTTTCGTCCATAACATTTTCCTCCAATTGTTTAGATATAAATATATCTGCATTATATCCTAAACTTCTAATACCAGGAAATGTTGCTTTCTCACAATGCCACATAGAGGATCCTTTACCCAGCATGGCCCATGTTCAAGACTTCGTTGGTGTAGAAAAATGGCAGCAGCCATTCCTGTTTCGAGGGTCTCCCAAACAAGTCAGGGAGGGAGCCTTACCCAGAGAGGCCAGATCCTTAGAAATCTCCTCCATGACTTCCTGCTGCAGAGCTCTTTGGTCTGGATCCAACAGAGTCCACTCCTCCTCCGTGAAGTGCACAGCCACCTCCTCAAACATCTTGAGATTCTGAAATTAGAAGGTCTTGTTATTACCAGAGGAGATGGTTTCCAGTGATGTTGACAGGTCTTGTGCTCTGAGTCCTGAGTTCGAGTCTTGGGTCTCAAGGCCCAAGTCTGAGTCTCAAATCCTTTTGCCCGCCCCCTGCTATCACTACCCCTTTCCCTCTGCTACCACGCCTTACTCCACCATTGCCCCCACTAACTGATCTCTGCCACTGGGCCTCTCTATCTGCTCCTGTGGCAGCCACCCTCCTCAGAGGCAGCAGGGAAACTGGGCCTGCTGTCTCTGAGGAGTGGATCACGCCCGCCCTGTCCCTCCCACCCCAAGAAACCTAGCATTAAGGCATTTCCCTTTTCTCATTATCTATTCCCATAAAACCACCAAGACTGTAAATCTATCACAAAAATCTTATGACGTAAAATCCACACTTTGAAAGCCGTGTACTACCCTCCCCGTCATCAAAAGCATATGGAAAATGTATGGAAACTGAATCAAGAACAAGGAACTAGGAGTGTGTGTGTGTGTGTGTGTGTGTATGTGTGTGGGGAAATCCTATGAGGAAATGTAATATTGGAACATTTTGCTTTATTTTAGAAGACAACTAAGGAGGAGGGATAAGACAGAGGTGAATACAATTAGGCATGCTGTGAGAAAATTGGATAGGAGGGGGAAAATCCTTTCTCTTAATAATTGTTATAATTGAAGGCCATCAAATAAATTCTGTCTTATGGCGACCATTTTCAGAGTTTTCTAGCTAGAGTACTGTACTCAGAAGTGGTTTCCCCTGCCCTTCCTCTAGAGGGAGCCCTGGGACTGTGCAGCTTGCCCAAGGCCACCCAGGCTGGCTTTTCTCCTGGGAGGTACAGTGGGGGCGGGGGATTGAACTCCCAGCCTCTGGCACCGTAGCCAGAGAGAGTACCTAACACACATCCCATCTCATATGAGAATCCAAAACCATAATAAAAAAAGGGGATCAACATGTTTGAGGCATTAAGAGACAGAGGGAATGGAGTTGAACAGAGTCACATGGCTAAGCCAGCTGCATCAGGATTCCTCGTTCTCCCCTTTGTCTGTTTTCCAGAAACAGCCCTTGCAACCAGCTGCCATGGAAGAAACACGAGGAAGCCAGAGGACGCTGCACAAGCTGCAACACTTCATTTCTGTGCTGCTCCTCTCCCTTTGAAATGTTTCTAGTTTCTCTACAAGCACGACGGGAACTCAAGAACAGGTCAGTTGAGCTTGCTTTTTTCCTCCTCCGTCTCCATCACTTTTCCTTTTGTGCTGTGTCGCTTAGAAGGTAAGCTAGAAGGCCAGGACTCTCCCACTGGAGCTCACAAGAGAGGCCTGTAAATTTCTGAGAGCCTTGGTAGTAAAAAAAATGCATAAACAGAGCACATAATTAAACTATAAAATGAACTGCCACAACTTATGCTTTCCTCCACCAATATCAATGGAATGAAAAGAAGAGAGAAAAATCACAGAATAGAAGGCTACCTGTGACTAATACGCACAGGAAGGTTATCCAGCTATATCTCTAGGCAACAGGAGTTTGGATACCAGTTGCTGAGGAGGAATAAAAGGAGAGGATTCAATGCTCTCCTGTTCTGCTTTTGAGTTCCCTAGAGGCATCCGGCTGGCCACTGTAGAAGACACTACATCAGACAAGATGGGCCGTTGGACAGATCCAGTAAGTCTCGCTTTATTCGTATTTTGGAACTGGGACATCCAGACGACATCTTCCCATTCCCACCATTCCCAGCACTTCTCTCCGATTCGTCTTCTCCTACCTGATCGGGCTTAGCTGAATCCATTTCCATAGTGAAAGCTGAAGACCCACAGCTTGTTCCACCACCTAAGAGGCCGAACAGAGGAGAAAGGGTAGAGACTTTGTTTTCAAAACATAATTAGGCAAATGCATTCCCTGGACCAGGGAGCAACCAGGCAGAAATTTTCTAGGCCCACATTTCCTGCACTGAAGGGTCAATCAGACAACCGTATAGCTCCTTATTTGGTCTGCTTTTGGTGTGGTGTGGTTCTCCCTCTTTTCCAGCAATTACATTTGCTGTTCCTGCTCCATTCTAGCAGAGCACAAGGGCTGCAGTTTATTTGGTGCAGCTGATTATCCTATTCTGAAATCTGTGTGGTTGCTTCATTCTCACCCTTGTTAGAGCTGTGGGTGGCATTACCTTTGGTGACAAACCTGTGACATGTGCAGTTGTTTGTGACAGTAGAAAAGAAGGCAGAAAAACCCCTTACTCTATTTTTCTCTTCTCACAATGTTTAATATTCTCCTGAGTGACACAGTGTTTTTTCAAATATCAGGGAATATCCATGCTAAGCTGATGTATTGCTGTAGCACTATTCCACTTACTATACTGAACTCAAAAAAGAAAGAAGTAGCTGCAGCTTATGGAAAGACAGCTGCAACAAAAGAAGGAGAAAGGGTTAGAGAAAGGGATGTCAATAACTGAAAGGGAGACAAACTATAACAATTTGAAGTGCTGACTGGATCTTTCTTATGGGAGAAGAAACGTCTCCCATGTGAATGTAATAATTACTCAAGTGCGAGACGAAATACATCATACTAAAGGCAAGATATGACCCAGATTGCTTCAAATTCCCCTATCTAGCTGGTGTTTGGAGCAAGTGTCTTAGAAAGCAGCCCCTCCAAACCTATTTCCAAAAATCAGGCAGTGAAGTAATTGGTGAAGATAGAAATGTCTCTATCATGCTTTCCCATACAATTCAATGTGCAGCGGGGCTCAGATTCCTCTGCTCTATGTAACACACCCTTCATCTCCCAACCAGGCCCAAATCAAGTGAGAAAAGAGCCAAGAAGGTCAAGCCTACTCAAGAAACATAGAGATCAGAAAAATCCCTTACCTGGCAAGGCAGCAGCTCCATCATTTTCCTGCACAACCTGCCTCAACTCTATCTGCTCTCTAAGGTCCTTTGTGCCTTTCTCTGCCTGGTGGAACACAGCAGTTCTTTTGCCTAACACGGCCTGCATCGGAAAGAAGACGGAAGAGAGAAGAGAGGGAAAGAGGCAAAAAGGAAGGAATGCATGCAGACTGTTTTGAATTGTTTTAACTGTTTTAGTTTATAATGTTTAATGGAGTAGACTCTGTCTAAAAGGGCAGGATAGAAATCTAATAAATAAATTAAAAATAAATAAATTCAGTGAAAGAATCAGACCAGCAACCTATCTGCTTCTGAGCCCAAATCAAGGCAGAAACCCTCAGCTGGCTGGGATCTGATCATCTGGCAGAGCACCTCTTCCCATAATCTCTCCTCTCCACCCTGACTCTGGAATACCCTCTTTCTGCAAATACACCTAGTACTGACTATAGTATCATAGAATCATAGAAAAGTGAAATTGGAAGGGCCCACAAGGCCATCAAGTCCAGCCCCCTGCTCAGTGCAGGAATACAATCAAAGCAGATCTGCTAGGTGATTATCTAAGTTTTTCTTGAATGCCTCCAGTGTTGGAGCCCTCACTTACTCCTGAGTTCACTGGCTCCACTGTCGTACTGTTCTAACAGTTAGGAAGTTTTTCCTCATATTCAACCGAAATCTGGCTTCCTTTAACTTGAGCTCATTATTGCATGTCCTGCACTCTGGGATGACCAAGAACAGATCTTGTCCTCCCTCTGTATGACAGCCTTTGAAATATTTGAAAAGTGTTATCATATCACCCCATCAGTCTTTTTTCAAGGCCCAATTCTTTCAGCCTTTCTTCATAAGGCTTGGTTTCCAACTCCCTGATCATCCTTGTCGCCCTCCTTTGAACGTGTTTCAATTTGTTAGCATCCTTCTTGACGTGTGGAGTCCAGAACTGGACATAATACTCAAAGTGAGGCCTAACCAGTGCTGAATAGAGGGGGACTAGAACCTCATGGGATTTGGAAACTATACTTCTGTTAATGCTGCCTAAAATAGCATTAGCCTTTTTTGTAGCCACCTCACACTGTTGGCTCATATTTGGCTTGTTCCAAGATCCTTCTTGCTCGTAGTTTTGCTGAGCCAGGTATCCCCCATCTTGTAACTGTGCAATTGGTTTATTTTTCCGACGTGCAGTACTTTACACTTTTCCCTGTTGAATTTCATTCTGTTGCTTTTGGCCCAGTGCTCCATCCTATCAAGGTCATTTTGAATTTTCTTTCTATCTTGGAAGTGGTCCCCAACCGTTTTAACACCTCGGACCAGTTGGGGAAGGTGGGGCACCCCCCACACTCACGTGTAAGTGCAAAGGAACGGGGCCCCTCACGCAGGCACGTGCACACTCACGTGCATGTGCGAAGGGGCTGTGTGGGGGATGGAGTGCATGTGGGGTGGGTGGGAGATCTGTTTCCTTGGCCCAGTCCAACCCAGACAATGGACCAGCACCGGGCCCCCATGGACCTGGGGTTGGGGACCCCTGTTATAGGGTATTAGCTATTCTGCCCAATTTGGTATCATCTGTAAATCTGACAAACATTCCCTGCACTCCCTCATTCAATTCATTAATAAAGATATTGAAGAACACCGTACCCAGGACTGAGCCTTGGGGTACCCCACTTGTAGCCTCCTCCCAATAAGAGAAGGACCCATTAATCATCACCCTCTGAGTATGATTCCGTAGCCAACTGTGTACCCACCCGATACTTGATCTAACCAGCCTACACATAGTTAGCTTGCTAATCAAGATACAGTGGTGCCTCGCTTAATGACGATAATCCATTCCAGGAAAATCGCTGTTAAGCGAAAACATCGTAAAGCGAAATAAAAAAACCCATTGAAACGCATTGAAATCTGTTCAATCCGTTCCAATGGGGTAAAAACTCACCGTCCAGTGAAGATCCTCCATACGGCGGCCATTTTCGCTGCCTGTATAGTGAGGAATCCATTCCTAAGCACAGTGGGGAGCCATTTTAAACACCCGGCGACCATTTTGAAAACCCAACAATCAGCTGTTTATGATAATCGTAAAGCAAAAATGGGTTCCAGAAGCAGGGAACCGATCATTGCTAAGCGAAATTCCCCCATTTAGACCATTTGTAAAGCAGATTCATCATAATGTGGGGCAATCGTTAAGCGAGGCACCACTGTATCATGGGGCACTTTGTCAAAAGCTTTGCTGAAGTCCAGATATACTACGTCTACAGCATTTCCTGTCTGCCAGGGAGGTGACCTGAACAAAAAACAAGATCAAAGTTTGACAGGATTTCTTCTTGACAAATCTGTGTTGGCTTCTAGTAGAGATGGGGGTGTTCGAATACGAATATCCCGCCACATGTGGCATTAACGAGGGTCCGGCCCCATGGAGTCGGACGGTCCATTCACCGATCCGCCGTGGACGCAGATGGCGTGATTCTACCAATGGCTCCGCAGCACACGATCCGCTCACCACTCCTGGCAGGAGGCGGGAGGACAAGCCTCGCTGCAAGGTCGAAGAGTGGCGAGTGGATTGCGCGCTGCGGAGCCATTGGTAGAATCGCGCCGTCCACGTCTGATCAGTGAGTGGACCATCCAGCCCCATTGGTCTAGACCCTCGTTAACACCACCTCTGCAGGGATATTTGTATTCCCCATCTCTAGCTTCTAGTTGTTACTGCATTGTTTTCTAGGTGGTTGCACAATGACCGCATTACGATCTGTTCCAAAAATTTGCCTGGGATTGATGTCAGGCTGACTGGCCTATAGTTCCCAGGTTCTTAAATTTTTTGAAGATAGGGACAACATTGGCCCTCCTCCAGTCCTCTGGCACCTCCCCCGTTTCCCATGATTTTGAGAAAAGGGACGGAGACTCCTGTCCGAGGACAACCAAGCAGCTAGTGATAACATTAGCCATTTTCTGACCTTTTGAATGCTGAAGGGGAAATGCGCTCACCTGCTCCACTTCCTTTCCTTTCTCCTCTGCTTGACTCAGGAGAAAACCTTCGGCCAGGGCCACCGCCTGGGAACTGGTCTCCGCCCCACATTCCTGGACCCAGCTCTGCATCTTTGGGGGCAGGACCGTCAAGAACTGCTCCAGGATCACCAGGTCCAGGATCTGAGTCTTTGTACAGCAGGCTGGCTTCAGCCACTGAGAGCAAAGGTGGTGCAGTCGGCTACAGACGTCCCGGGGCCCTTTGCCATCCTGGTAACAGAACCTCCTAAAGCATCGGCGCCGTACATCCCAGCTGCCAGGGTCTGTGGCTGGATTCTTCTGGACTGGTGCTTCTCCCCTATTTCCAGGCTTAGCGGCCTCTGGACGTCCTCTTTCTGCTTCAGGTCCAGCTGAAGGTTGTCCTTCCATCTTTGTTCTACCTGCCACCTTCTGCTTCTTTGACGGGACTCCAAGTACCCCCTCGCTTTGTTTCAAAAGGCAAGGACAGAGCTATGGTCGGGTGGAGGAACGACATCAGGCAGATGCCCCCCAACCCCTTCTGTCTACATTCATTTTGGATGTTGGGCAAAAAAGACCTCCACGCACAACAGAGAATAGAAAGTTCTGTCTTCTTCCTACAAGAAAGAGAAGGGACTATTAAGGTGGAGGGGGCACCAAGGAGAGGTGGGTGGAAAGCAGTCAAAACACCTAGTTCTACCCGTGTCACTCGTGCGAGTCAGGAGGTGAGGCTTGAAGAGCCTGACGCTGAGGGAGGCCCAGAAAGAAAAAGCAAGAAACTGGGCCTTCTCAGCGGTGGCTTCTTGCCTCTTGAACAATCTGCCTCTGGAGATTCACACGGCTCCCTCGCTGGGTACTTTTAAAAATCAATTACAAACGTGGATGTTTAGGCAGGCCTTCCCCCAAGTTAATTCCTGATTTTCTCACCTCTTCTCTCTATTTGATTTATGTTGTATACTCTCCATCTTGCAGAATTGTTTAATTGTGTAATAGTTTTTTCTTATATTTGTTTTGTATTTTATGTTGTAAGCCGCCTAGAGCGGGGTATTAAATAAATAAATAAATAAATAAATAAATAAATAAATAAATAAATAAATAAATAAATAAATAAATAAATAAATAAATAAATAAATAAATCAAACAAACAAACAAACAAACAAACAAACAAACAAAGCACTGCACAAACCTTAATGACCCCACAATATTCTATTATTTTCTCCTCTCATTCCCATCGTTCCTTCTGCCCTCAAGAGACTCTCTTATCATTTCTGCCTTTGGTGGAGGGGAAGTCGTCTTAATACATTCAGCTACAGATCACAAACTCACCCATTAGCAAGGAACAATTCTGACTTTATAGGCATTTCCAGAAAGCAAGTTCTCAGAAGGATTTTCCCCATGGCTTTCTTCCAGAGTCACCCTGGGGACGGTGCAGCTTGCCCAAGGCGACCCAGCCTGGCTCTACACAGGCAAGGAGGCACAGAAGGGGATCGAACTCCTAACGTCTGGCTCAGTTATGTATCTGGCTAGGGATGGGGGGGGGGGGAACAGGGCAAGCGGCTTTTTCCTCATCCAGCCCCTTCCTTGTTCTTTTATTGCTTTGCAAAGGGAAAGAGGTATGAACCAATTCCTTCAAATTCTGAGGCAAGAGTCTTGAGCAACGTCCCACAAACTGGTGATGCGATCCAATCTGCATTGTATTCCCCCTTTGAATGTAACCTCACCTCTGGAATTATCTCCAAGGTGGTGAATGTATCAACTGCCTGTGCTGTTTTTTTTTAATACTGTATATATACATGGAAAAGAAACCACCCCAAGCTCCCATTTGAAAGAAGCCAGTTTTCATTTGGGGAGTGGGGCTTGTCTTTTCAAAAAATAAATCTTCACGATCATCCTCTTAGAACAGCAGAGCTGAAAAGGGACCCTAAGAATCCTAAAGTCCAGCCCCTGTCAAGGAAATTCAGTGGGGAATTCGAACTCCAAACCTCTGGCTCTGCAGCCAGAGGTCTAAATCAAGGAAGGATCAAACTTCATTGCACACACTCTTCCCACCCCAACCAAGCCTTGGGGTGACTCTAGAGAAGACCTAAGAACAGCAAATTACCCGTGCAGCCCCCACAGCTGGGTCTGCAGACCATTCCTCCCACCCCCCTGACCTCCTGCGGTTAGACCACTGGTTCTTAACCTTAGGTTACTCAGGAGTTTTGGACTGCAACTCCCAGAAGCCTTCACCACCAGCTGTCCTGACTGGGGTTTCTGGGAGTTGCAGTTCAAAAGCATCCAAGTAACAAAGGTTAAGAACCACTGGGTTAGACCACAAGACAGGAACATATAGATCCGGCTGCAGGATCAAGACCCTTACCTCCCCCTGCCTGATTTGGGGGGGGCATCTGAATCCTTTGGAAAGGACTACCATACAATTTGGGGATTCTGGGGTTCCAGTATGGATTTGGGGCATTCTGTCTCACACCACCCCGTGGTGCCTGATTTTTGTTCTGTTTTTTTCCCCCTCTCAGTTTGCCAGAAAGAAAAAAGAAAGTAGACCTTCATGCAGGAGCCTGGACCCCATGCTAGCCATGGGCAGGAAAGAGGTTACATCCTGGATTCTCTTTATTTACAACTAGCCTCCTCCCCTTGCATATCCCTCCCGCTCACCTCCTTTCTTGTCTCCAGGACCC
The DNA here is from genome assembly GCF_051106095.1 of Pogona vitticeps. Lineage (NCBI taxonomy): Eukaryota > Metazoa > Chordata > Lepidosauria > Squamata > Agamidae > Pogona > Pogona vitticeps. Next base: position 20,782,204 of record NC_135784.1, read on the forward strand.
TTTAAGAGTCCCTGACAGGAGGGAGGGGCGGCTGATCTGGGCAACCTAATGCAGACATTGCAGCACCACTCTGAGAAGTTTGTCTCTCTGATTTTAACCCTGAGATGGCTTCTCACTTTCTTGCCTCACTAAAAAGAGTGAAAGAAACCTCTTGTCTCAAAATCTGGGCAGGAGATTCAAGCCACGGGTCTGTCAGGCTGTTCAGGAGCATCACTGTTGTCATTATGTGTCCTTTCTTCCTACTTTTAGTGATGACCTGATGACTTCATGTCCTCCGAATGGTACTGCCTTTAAAAGCCCGGCTCAGGTCTTGCAAAGGTCCTATTGCAAAGAGTCTCGCTCAGCTCTTGTACCATCAACAGCCACTCAGATCCTGCTAGTGGTGTAGTGGAGGATTTTTAAAGTGATTAGGCTTCTCACCCCCTTCATGGATTGCTGCCTTGTTTTGGCGAAGGGGTTGAGTAATTCAGAGAAGCTATAGGCTATGCCGTACAGGGACACCCAAGACAGAAAGGTTATAGTGGAGAGTTCTGACTAAATGTGATCCACCTGGAGCAGGAACTGGCAGGCCACTTCAGTATATTTGCTAACAAAACCCCATTAACAGAAACAAAAGGCTAAAAGATATGATGCTGGAAAATGAGCCCCCCTCAGGTTGGAAGGCATCCACCATGCTACTGAGGAAGAACGGAGGACAAGTACAAGTAGCTCCAGAGCTAATGGAGTGGTTGGGCCAAAGCCGAAAGGATGCTTAGCTGTGGACGTGCCTGGAAGTGAAAGGAAAGTCCGATGCTGCAAAGAAAAATACTGCATAGGAACCTGGAATGTAAGATCTATGAACCTTGGTAAGCTGGAGGTGGTCAAACAGGAGATGGGAAGAATAAACATTGACATCCTGGGTGTCAGTGAACTAGAATAGATGGGAATGGGTGAATTCAATTCAGATGATTATCGTATCTACTATTGTGGGCAAGAGGCCCGTAGAAGAAATAGAGTAACCCTCATAGTCAGCAAAAGAGTGGGAAAAGCTGTACTGGGATACAATCTCAAAAATAATAGAATGATTTCAATACACAATTCAAGGCAATCCAAGTTTATGCACCAACCATGGATGTTGAAGAGGTTGAAATTGACCAATTCTATGAAGATTTACAACACCTTCTTGTTCCATGATTGCTCCTCAGTGGGCTTCCTGCTGTCAATTATATAGTTTTCTGTTGTGTTTTGCCTTAGCCGCCTTCTTCTTCTTCTTTTCCATGACAAAGTCTTACCTCAAAGGAAATGGCTCCCATTTTTCCCCATCTGTACAGAGAATAAGCTGGTCATCACAAACACTCTTTTCCAACAGCACAATACATGGAAATCACCAGATGGGCAATATCGAAATCAGATTGATTATATTCTCTGCAGCCAAAGATGGAGAAGCTCTATACAGTCAGCAAAAACAAGACCTGGAGGTGACTGTGGCTCTGATCATTCAGCAAGGTTAGACTGAAGAAAGTAGGAAAAACCACTGGGCCACTCAGGTATAATCTAAACCAAATCCCTTATGAATACACAGTGGAAGTAAAGAACAGATTTAAGGAACTAGATTTGGTGGACAGAGTGCCTGAAGAACTTTGGATAGAGGCTCGTAACATTGTCCAAGAGGCAGCAACAAAAACCATCCCAAAGAAAAGGAAATGCAAGAAAGCAAAGTGGCTGTCCAATGAGGCCTTAGAAATAGCAGAGAGGAGAAGGGAAGCTAAATGCAAGGGAGATAGGGAAAGTTACAGAAAATTGAATGCAGACTTCCAAAGAATAGCAAGGAGAGACAAGAGGGCCTTCTTAAATGAACAATGCAAAGAAATAGAGGAAAATAACAGAAAAGGAAAAACCAGAGATCTGTTCAGGAAAATTGGAGATATTAGAGGAACATTTTGTGCAAGAGGAGGTGGCAAGAATACACAGAGGAATTATATCAGAAAGATGTGGATATCCCATACAACCCGGACAATGTAGTTGCTGACCTTGAGCCAGACATCCTGGAGAGTGAAGTCAAGTGGGCCTTAGAAAGCCTGGCTAACAACAAGGCCAGTGGAGGTGATGGCATTCCAGTTGAACTATTTAAAATCTTAAAAGATGATGCTGTTAAGATGCTACATTCAATATGCCAGCAAGTTTGGAAAACCCAACAGTGGCCAGAGGATTGGAAAAGATCAGTCTACATCCCAATCCCAAAGAAAGGCAGTGCCAAAGAATGCTCCAACTACCGCACAATTGCACTCATTTCACACGCTAGCAAGGTTATGCTCAAAATCCTGCAAGGTAGGCTTCAGCAGTATGTGGACCGAGAACTTCCAGAAGTACAAGCTGGATTCCGAAGAGGCAGAGGAACTAGAGACCAAATTGCTAACTTGCGCTGGATTATGGAGAAAGCCAGAGAGTTCCAGAAAGATATCTACTTCTGCTTCATTGACTATGCAAAAGCCTTTGACTGTGTGGACCACAGCAAACTATGGCAAGTTCTTAAAGAAATGGGAGAGCCTGACCACCTTATCTACCTCCTGAGAAACCTATATGTGGGACAGGAAGCAACAGTTAGAACTGGTCATGGAACAACTGATTGGTTCAAAATTGGGAAAGGAGTACGGCAAGGCTGTATATTGTCCCCCAGTTTATTTAACTTATATGCAGAATACATCATGCGGAAGGCTGGACTGGATGAATCCCAAGCCGGAATTAAGATTGCCGGAAGAAATATCAACAACCTCAGATATGCAGATGATACCACTCTGATGGGGGAGAGCCGGCGAGCGAGGAGCACTGCTGGCCCTTTTCCCTGATCCGCAGCTTAGCGATGCCTGAGAGTGGAACTCGCTCCCAGCCTGTCCTCGAAGAGTGCCCCCAACAGCGCCGCCAATAGCGCTGCCGCCGCCTCTTCCAGGAAAGCATCTCCGTGGCTCTCTTTCTCTGTCAGCACCCCCAGCGCTAGCCTGGCCAGCGGCTGCCTCAGCACCCAGCAATGCTTCCTCCTCCTCCTCTTCATCCTGCATCAGCCATCTCGGCTCTGGAGGCTGCCTGGGCTCGCCTCGCAAAGTTTGCTCCTCTCTCGTGGTGGGGGTAGCTGCTGCTGCTGAGTGCACCTTTTTTTGAAGGGGGTCCTCAGAGGAAGGATGCCAGACCTCTGTATGTGTTTGTGTGTTTTTGTGCATGCGGGCGCACCTACAAGCACCTGTGGGGGCCCCGCCCCATTCTGTTTAATTTTGCAGGCACCGATGGGGGCTTTTCTCCTTTGGCAAGGCGATTCTGTGAGGGTTTTTTAAAAAAATTATGTCATGCCCTCCTCCCCTCTTGCTTGGCGGTTGCTAGCACTCCCCTTCTCTGTTTCTTCGTCCTGCTGCTGCTGCTGGTGGTGGTAGTGAAGAAGAAGCTGGAGGGGGCCGTGGCTGGCGACGAGGGCTCGTGCGCCCCTCCTCCTCCTCCTCCTCCTCCTCGGCTTCCTCCTCCTCCTCCTCGGAGCCCCAGCCGGGCTAAAGAAACTCCTGGGCACCTTCCTTGGGCTCTTGCTCCGCTTGGGGGAAAATCTGATGCAGCCCAGCCTCGCCCAGACTCTGCCTCTAGCAGCCCCCAGGTGAATTGAATTTGAGACCCCTGAACTAGATCAAGTCAAAGTGTGTTGGGGCAGAATTAACCCAGTCTAATCAATCTGCACTCTGGCTTCATTTCAAGGTGCAGACATAGATGTTGTTTTGTGTGCATCCCACAAACGCTGTTTCAACATGTGTTCCAAGTAGAACACACCAACTGCACAATAATAGGGTCACAATTAACAACAACCAGATCTGCTAGAGGAGGCAGCTAATTCTTTGAAAACAACCATTTTCTCTCCTCTGAATCATAGGAAAGGAAAATGGGTCCAAGCCCGTTTCCCACAGCTTATAATCAAGAGTCATGGCTTCTCGCTGCTTTCTCTGGTTGGTGCTTCTTAAATTAAAAGAAAGAGGAGGGAACAAGGATGTTAATTGCTAGTACTGAATTGAATTCGAGAAGAAATGGGGAGAAAACAGTTGGGCGATATGTGGGCAAGGAAGCCCCAGGGCCCTCCCCTCAAAACCCTGAGGTCCCATCCTCTAAAATCCAAATCTTAATTGGTGCAAAGGATGTTTCCTGAGGGCCTCTTTTAGAGAGACCTAGATGCCCACATCTCACGTCTCGTCCTATCGAAGGGTTAAGAGCACAGAGTCGGGATTCCTAGATCGGAAATGGGAACGAGGCATGTCTTCCGTTCCAAATGCTCCCTCTCTAAAAGAAGTGCCTCCCTGTGCCTCTTTTTAATTCCTCCGGAGGGAAACGGGGCTTCTGTTCTTGTAAGGGTCGCCTGGCCTGCCTTTTATTCCTGGAATCTGGAAAGCCTCTCTCTCTCTCTTCCTCCGAAGTTGTCCCTGGGGGGTGAAGGCGGGTCCCTCCGGGGGGGGGGGGGGTGTCGGGAGGGGAAGGGTGAAGGGATCTGGGGCACTGGAGGAGGAGGGACAGGGCTGGAGAAAGAGACCCCCAAGTTTATTTTCTTGTTCCTCTTCTAATGTGATTTATACTGCTTCTGAGAGTGATCCTGTCACTCTTATGTCATTAACATCCTGATAGTCCCATCCTGTGTTAATGCTGCAGTTGTTCCTTTTTCTGTGGACTGAATCCTCACCTGGTCATAACTGACCACCATGGGGAAGACATTGTAGGAAGGCACCAGTGTCTTAAAAAAACCCTGGATTTTGAGCCATGAACGGTCACCCTGAAAAGCCACGAAAGTTCACCCTGACACAGATTTGTTTGTCTCAAAAGTGCTACAATATTTTGCCCTCCTTGTTAGGGATTTCCCCCCTTTTAACTCTGGATGGGGACACCAACACCATAAAGCATTTGGTTGATAATGTAAAAGTCGTGTTGGCTATCTTGGGCCACTTCTCAGGCAGTGTCCCTGGCCGAAGGCTTCCCCTTGAGCAGTGGTTCTTAACCCTTTTGAAAGAAACGCCCCCTTGAGCCATTAGGAAGTTATCATCGCCCCCCTCCCCACTGTGATATCTTTCTTATTCATTCATTCATTCATTTATGACACTTACATCCAATGACCCCTGAAAACAAAATTCAATTCCAAGAAAATGAAATGCCCCCAAAAAGTAACATTTAATGATTTAGTTGCAAGCGAATTTTAAGATGCAAAAAGAAATATAAAAAGGGCCTAAACAAACCACAATGCAGGCACTAAAAATTTCAAGACGAAAACTCTGAAACTAAATTAAGATTGGAGGAAAATAAATATTCATGCACACTGTAAAAAGGCTGCAGCCATCTTAACAGGTTTGGCTTGCTCCAGCGCCCCCCTACTGCCCCCTTCTGGTCCAGTGCCCCCACGCCGCCCCTTTTCGTTCTACCGACCCCCTGAAAAATGAAATCGCCCCCTGGGGGGCATTATCGCCCACGTTAAGAACCACTGCCCTTGAGTCAGGCAGAGGATCAATAACAGGAATGGCAGCAGGTAAAAGCTATTCATCTCAGGGGCCTAGCGTCTGCTGCCTATTTCGCTGCCCTCTCTTCCCTGCTGTTCTGTTGAAATTTGCTGCCCTCATCCCTGTTACTTTTGAAAGCAAGGTGTGTGTGGGGGGCAGTGTGCACCTTGCTTTATGGCAGAATCATAGTTCCAGATCTGAGTCTCCTTTAAAATGAGGTGTATACCCCCCCACAGTGTGCCTAGTCTTCTAATGACGTCTTTGATCTATTATTGTCCCTGTTACAGCTGTAGTGACCCCTCTCTGTGGGCTCAGGGGAGCAATCCCCTTCCCCTTGACTTTGCCTGCTGGCTAACATGAGATAAGAAATCCTACCACTTCCTGCCCGTTGCGCGCATTTTTCTTGTGCAAAACTGAGTATTATGTCTCATACCAACCGGAACCCAAACCTCAAGATGATTGCTTTTGTCATTTGTTTTCTGTTCCTTTTCATAACATGTGTTGGATCTTTATTCGTTTTTCAAATCCAAAATTTATCTGCAGAGATTCAGTCTGGCTTTTCCAGTAGCAGGGAAGGTTCCATCCCTAATCAGACAGAGCCTCCTGCAATGGGAGATGATGAAGAGGCCACTTTGATTGGTAAGGATTAATGGTGGGAGTGTGTGTGTGTGTGTGTGTGTGTGTGTGTGTTACCCTATGTCAAGCGAAAGGAGGGGTGGGTTGAAATCCAGTACTTTGTTGCAATTAGAGTAGGCTCATTGACTCAGTGGAGCTTGCGTAGATGTTGGCTCACCAAATTCCTACTGATTCAGTAGACCATCTCTAGTGACTTCTTGCTAGATTCCAGCCTCTTATCTCTTTTGTTTCACAGACTCTTTTGAGAACAGACATTGCAGCCTTTCCCTCACCTCAAAACTGTATTTTTATTTTCACTTGTCCAAGACCTTGTGCCTAGAAACCAGCCCTTTGATATCTGACCAGGAGGCCAAATGTCAAAAAGAAGCCTTTTCCTACAAACAACATAAAAAAACCTCTGAAATACCGATTCAGGAGATGAGAGATCCAGAGGCTCATCAGTATTTCACTTGGTCTCTTTTAATTCTGTTTGCTTGTTTCTTTATACTCTCAACAACAATCTTGTGAGGTAGGTCAGCCTAAAAGGAAGTGGATGAGTTCATGACTCAGGGTACCAGAATAGACTTCCCCAGCTCCCTACCTCTTGAATTAACCCAGACGTTCTGACTTTTTTTCCTTCTTTTTGGCATGCATTTTTGAGAAACTCTCACACCTCTCCACCTCTCCTGCACTACCATTCAACCCACTTTTTAAAAAATTTAATTAGATAAAGTAAAATAAATTAGAAAAAATATAATTTCAAATAGATGAGAAAGACAAGAACATACTGAAATATGAAATTAAAAATAAGGTGAAATATTTTCCTTGTCACCAAATATAATAAAAATGTAGTTCATCATAAGGAATAATAATAACAATTGCATGTCCACAAGTTGCTTCTGACTTACAGAGACTTTTCCCACATATATATGTATGTATATATGAAAAGAAAATAATGCTGGGGAGGTTATAGGAACAGAGGAAGACCTAATGTAAGATGGACTGACATGATAGAGGAAGCCACAGCCTTGATTTTGCAAGACCTGAGCAGAGCCATTAAAGATTAGGATCTTTTGAAGGTCATTAGTTGATAAGATTACCATAAATCAGAAATGACGATGGCACATAATAGCCAATGCAAGCATGGGTCAAATAATAATAATCATAATGTACCATTGAGTCAATTCTGATGTGTGTTTACACTTTTCAAGGTTTTCTAGGTAGAAAATACACAGAAGTGGTTTCCCATTCTCAGGTGTCCCAGGATTGTGCAGCTTGCCCAAGGCCACACAGGCCGGCTCTACTTGCAAGAGATTCAGGGAGATATTGAACTCGCCTAAAGAACAGTAGGAACAAAATGAAAAGGATCGTCCTACTCAAATCCATCAAGGCTATATATTGTCCCCCTGCTTATTTAACTTATATGCAGAATACATCATGCGGAAGGCTGGACTGGAGGAATCCCAAAACGGAATTAAGATTGCCGGAAGAAATATCAACAACCTCAGATATGCAGATGATACCACTCTGATGGCAGAAAGTGAGGAGGAATTAAGGAACCTTGTAATGAAGGTGAAAGAGGAGAGCTCAAAAAATGGTCTGAAGCTCAACATCAAAAAAACTAAGATCATGGCCACTGGTCCCATCACCTCCTGGCAAATAGAAGGGGAAGATATGGAGGCAGTGACAGATTTTACTTTCTTGGGCTCCATGATCACTGCAGATGGAGACAGCAGCCACGAAATTAAAAGACGCCTTCTTCTTGGGAGGAAAGCGATGACAAACCTCGACAGCATCTTAAAAAGCAGAGACATCACCTTGCCAACAAAAGTCCGAATAGTCAAAGCTATGGTTTTTCCTGTAGTGATGTACGGAAGTGAGAGCTAGACCATAAAGAAGGCTGACTGCCAAAGAATTGATGCTTTTGAATTGTGGTGCTGGAGGAGACTTGAGAGTCCCCTGGACTGCAACGGGAAGAAACCTATCCATTCTAAAGGAAATCAACCTTGAGTGCTCACTGGAAGGACAGATCCTGAAGCTGAGGCTCCAATACTTTGGCCATCTCATGAGAAGAAAAGACTCCTTGGAAAAAACCCTGATGTTAGGAAAGTGTGAGGGCAAGAGGAGAAGGGGACGCTAGAGGACAGAGATGGTTGGACAGTGTCATTGAAGCGACCAACATGAATTTGGCCAAACTCCGGGAGGCAGTGGAAGACAGGAGGGCCTGGTGTGCTCTGGTCCATGGGGTCACGAAGAGTCGGACACGACTAAACGACAAGAACAACCCAAATCCATTGAGACAGAACCCAGGTTATGAGCAGAGACTGAACTGCAGTACAACCACCATGTCACTGGGCTCATCAGATCTACTTCCAGTCATCCAGACCAGTGGTTCTCAGACTTGGGGCTCCAGCTGTTCTTGAACTGCTAGCTATGCTGGCCAGGATTTCTAGCCATTGCTGCTCAAGAACATCTAGGAACCCAAGCTTGGGGATCACTGACAACATCAGGACTAGAAAACATATTTCTCTTTTAATTTAAAAAAAACTTAATCGTATATCCGGTGAAGAGGAGGGGAATGCACCTGTCACAATATTCAGTGCTAGACAATATCATAGAGTTTAGATCATTTATTGGAGGAAATGGCAAAAGCCTGAAGTGATGGATCAAGTAACATTTGTCACACACACACACAAACACCAGGCAAGGCAGAGCACAGTTTTACTTCATGACCGTGTTACTCATCACAGCTTCCCACAGTTGGGTACGAGGGCGCAGGGGGTTGGTGACAGCTAGTCCCTTGGAAATTTTGGGTTTTTTTAAACTTTTTTTTTCCTACAAAGGGGGCATCTCATCCCCAGCAACCTCTGTTGAGACGACAAGTCAAAACCGCTAATCACATCTACTGAGAAACATCTAAGGTGAAATCAAGAGAGACAGTTTTCCCTTTAAATTAGACAGATAGCTCACTGCACACATAACAAGGCAAAGGGTGGAAAGAGAGCAGCTCCCTCTGACGGCAGAGACATACAGGACTCCACTGTAAAAAGAGACAACATCTGGGGCAGAATTGGTCAGTTCACAAGAGCAGGACCGGTGACTCCCTGGTAGGAGGCTTTCCCAAGGGAACGACCTGCTCCCATCAAGACCAGCCCTGTCCTTCGGCAAGGTGAGGCAGCTATCTCAACAGCTATTTGTTCTTGTTGATATTTTGATTGTCAGAAAGGGAGAACAAGTACTTTTATTTCTTTTTTTAAAAAATACTCAGGTGAGAGAAAAACAGCTTGTCTATAGCCTTGAACGGTGACTGATGAATGAGGAAAGGAGGGGTTTATGGCCACCATTTGGGGTTCTGCCCCAGGTGGCAAAATATCTCCAGCCACCTGTGTGGCACAAGGATACTACGTACAGTGGTGCCTCGCATTATGACTGCCCCGCATTACGACAAAACCGCATTACGATGACATTTTTGTGATTGCTTTTGCGATCACAAAATGCTGATCTAAATGGGCTTGTTTCACTTTGCGATGATCGGTTCCCTGCTTCAGGAACCAATTCTTTGCAAAACGACAATTTTTCTACAGCTGATCGGCGGTTTCAAAATGGCCGCCGGGTAAATAAAATGGCTCCCCACTGTTTTCTGGGACGGATTCCTTGCAAGACAGGCACCGAAAATGGCCGCCCTATGGAGGATCTTCGCTGGACAGTGAGTTTCCAGCCCATTGGAATGCATTGAAAGGGTTTCAATGCGTTTCAATGGGCTTTTTATTTTTGCATTACAGCGGTGCCTCGCTTAACGAGCGCACGTATAACGACGAAATTGCATAGCGATGCGGTTTCCGCGATCGCTAATGTGATCGCTTACCGATGGCCCCAATGGGCGAAACTCGCAGAGCAAAGGTCGGTAAGCGTTTCGCTTACCGACCTTCGCTTTGCGACCCGCGGATCAGCTGTTCGGCGGGTCCAAAATGGCTACTGGAACAGCCAAAATGGGGGAGGGCACGAAAATGGCTGCCGGCTATAGGAAGACTTCGCTAAACGGTGAGTTTCCAATGGCTTTTTACTTTCTGTTTAACAAAGTTTTCACATAGCGAAGGTTAATCCGGAACGGATTAACCTCGCTATGCGAGGCACCACTGTACAATGTTTTCGTTCTACAGCGATTTCGCTGGAATGAATTAACGTCGTAATGCGAGGCACCACTGTATGTGGCTGTTCTATTTCCTTGGGACACCCTGGTAATCATTTACTTGTTCTTTCCTCTTCATTTGTTGTTTTTAAAAAGCAAAGTTTACCTAACCTGAATGTATCCCAAAGCGTATCGCCTGGCAACTTAATGACAGCACCCTCTTGGCTGATCATTCCACTCAGAAGCATCACAGGCCTGCTTCTGACATGAATCAAACACGGCAGCATCAGCAGTGAGATTCTGCAGTGAACTAAAGGCTCCCATTTAGGCCAGCCCTATCATTAGTGTAAAATGAGGGCAACACATGGTGGAAACACACACTGAAAGTCGACATAGTTGCTATCAAACTCCCCAGGGCCTGTGATCAGCACACACCCTTGTCGGACTTTCTGCTTCCCCACCATCATCCGAGAGAAAAGGAGCGATGTTGGTGCCTCCTCTTTTGTTCCGGAGATGTTTTCTAATTAGGAGAACCCTTTTTGAGCTTTGTACCTAATCTGGAAAGATCGGACTGACTGCACGTGGCCTACTTGGGTTCAACAAATGCCTCACCAAAAAAAGAGGAAAAAAAAGCAGAAGGAAGGAAGAGGAGGCTTTGGCTGCATAGGATCCAGTAGCTGAATCGAGAAATTCAGGGGACAAAGGAAAGGAAAGAGAAGAAGAGAAGGGAAGTTGTCTTCTTATCCCCATTGGTGGCCATTCTCAAAAATATAACTGCAAGTGCAGTAAAAAGCAGTTATAGATACATCTATACAGTGGTGCCTCGCTTTACGATTGCCCTATTTTATGACGAAACCGCATTATGATGATCTTTATGCAATCGCAATTGTGATCCCAAAACGATGGTCTAAATGGTTTTTTTTCGCTTTGCGATGATCGGTTCCCTGCTTCGGGAACCGATTCTTCACAAAACAACGATTTTAAAACAGCTGATCAGTGGTTTCAAAATGGCCACTGGGTAAACAAAATGGCTCCACGCTGTTTTCTGGGATGGATTCCTTGCAAGACAGGCAGCGAAAATGGCTGCCCTGTGGAGGATCTTCGCTGGACGGTGAGTTTTGACCCCATTGGAACGCATTGAAGGGATTTCAATGCGTTTAAATGTTTTTTTTGCTTTATGATGTTTTTGCTTAATGGCGATTTTCCTGGAACAGATTATCGTCGTTAAGCGAGGCACCACTGTGTTTTTAAAAGATACTACTTTAGCAGGCATTGGATTCTGAGGCAACCTTGTAAACAAATTCATAAAAAATTACTTGCCTGTAAAATTTACTCATTCACAAGGTGCTAGAAGAGGCGAGATGGACGGTTTAATGCCTTTTCCAGGAGTTTGCTGAATTTCTGTCCTGGGTTCAGGGGACAGGATTCCCCTTTCTCTAGCAGCCCCCTGGATGACAATACACTGCCCTTCCCTCATCCACTAGCTTGCTTGCTTACTGCATGGCTTTGTCACCTCTGGTGACCAGGCTCCTGTTCAAGGGAGGGTGGAAGATGTCGTTAAAACAGGCCTGAGAAGATAAGTAAAAAATGGCCACTCACTCCAAGCACTTTGCATTTTAAGGTCTAAAGTGAGAGCAAGCAAGGTGTGCCACTCTGAATTTTGCTAGACTGCAACTCCCATCGTTCCTCAGCCGTACCTATGCTGCCAAGGATTGATGGAGCCTAGTTGGCATGTGGAATGGCACCCACAAGAAAAGGATAGCTTTTGTGAGGATTACAGAGCCCAAAAGTAAGGGCTGGTTCCCTAGACAGGGGTCTTCCCCCCACCCCACCCCCAGGATATCTAATACTGCATCGAAACCTGCTTGTGTTTTTCAGGTGGCTTTTATCACCTATCTATTAGTATTCTCTGCTTGCTCACAAAACAACTTCTGGCTTTTTGAGACATGATGGCAGCACTACCTGGCAGTCACTATGGAACATACTATTGCTGTGTATTGCAATGTCACCATGAAAATGGGTGCAAAACCAGCAGGTAAAAGCAGCAGGAAAAGTACGGGAGGGAGCAGAAGTGAGGAATGGCTTCAGCTGCTGGAGCAGAAGATCAAATTGGACTGGAGGGGTGAGGGAAAGGAAACAGAAGTTCAATCTAAAGTGACATTGAGCTTCCAAATCTCAGTAGACCAGTAAGTCGCATTCTTGCAAACAATTTTCACTTGATACCTTGTCTCTTGAACAGATAAATGCTTTGATACACAACCCCTAGTAACAGTTTCCAAGATTTGTAATCTTTCCAAAACATCGACACAAACAGAGCATCCCAAATGGCTTAAGATACGCCAGAGGCACTGAGAAGATATTCAGAAGTCACAGACACTGGTAGTTATTTGCGAAATATGTATGCAACCCAGCACTACAAACAAAGAACAATTTATGGAATATTTTACATATATTTTCAAGGTGGGAAAGTAGTGGTACTATTACTGCAAGATTTGGGGGCAGACATCCTGGGTCCTGCTTAGGGGAATTACCCTGAAAGGCCCTCCAAAAACAGAAGAGTTGGGGTGATGATGTGAGATGATTCAGTCAAGCTGGTGAAATTACTTATGTGCCCCACTGAGGAATAGGCTCTGTCTCCCCTTGCCCTCTACCAGCTCAAACAACATAAGTTAAATGATTTCCTGTCGTGTGGGAATTATTTAACAGGCTCTAATAGCTGCAAAACTGGATCTAATTAGATTTCAACGGACAGGCCACAAAATAGTCTCATAATCAATCAAAGTTTCAAAAGACAAAGGTGATCTTTTATGCTCTACTTCCAAAGTATCTGGCTGGCCCCTGTCGGTGTGATCCAGTCCGACTCTTCCCCTGTTGCTAACATCAATATCCTTACATTTGGTAACATCCGTCCCACAATAAACATTCACACTGGATCAAGCCTTGTGTGGGTTTTCTGATGGCGTATAAGCTTATCCTTCCTTGGAAAGGTTTTCCTACACTCAGGGCATTCATATGGTTTCGATTCGACGTGGGTTCCCTGATGCCTGACCAGCGTTTCCTTCTGGAAGAAGCTTTTCCCACAATGGGAACATGAAAAACGCTTCTCCCCGGTGTGGATTCTCTGGTGGCGGATCAACTGGGCGCTCTGGCAGAAACTTTTCCTACACTCGGGGCACTCGTAGGGCTTCTCTCCCGTGTGCATTCTCACATGGATGTCGAGATACGATTTCCTGCTGAAGTTCTTCCCACACTGAAGGCATTCGTAAGGTTTCTCCCCAGTGTGCATTCTCTGGTGTCGGATGAGTTGTCCCCTTTGACAGAAACATTTCCCACACTGGGGGCATGCGTAGGGTTTCTCTCCGGTGTGGATTCTCTGGTGGCGGATCAGCTGCCCGCTTTGACAAAAGCTTTTCCCACACTGCAGACATTCGTACGGCTTTTCCCCTGTGTGAATTCTCTGGTGTGTGACGAGCGAAGACTTGTTGCTGAAGCTTTTGGCACAGTGAAGGCATTCGTACGGCTTCTCGCCAGTGTGGATTCTCTGGTGCGTAATAAGATGGGACCGGGTGCTGAAGTGTTTCCCACACTGAAGGCACTCGTAAGGTCTCTCCCCTAAGTGGATTCTCTGGTGCGCAAGCAGGTTCTCCCTCTGGCAGAAGCTTTTCCCACACTCCAGACACTCGTAGGGTCTCTCTGCCGTGTGAATCATCTGATGCACGATAAGTCCTGACTGATGCTCAAACGTCTGTCCACACTTGCGGCACATGTGTCGTTCCTCTCCCATGCGAACAATGCCGATGTTATTGGCCACCACGCTTTCTACTTTCTGAATGGAGATGCCCCACATGTTCACCGTGTGCTGCCACGGTGGCCCGTCACTCTCGTACTTCTGATCAAAAGGTTCAGACTTTGTAGAAACAATTCCATCGGAATCTCCCTGTAAGGTAGCATCAGCTTCTGCTGGCACAGAGGAAGCTTCCTGATAAATCGGACCTACCTCCTTCTCGCTGGCTGCGTTATCACCTGAAGGGGGAAGATATGAGGAATCACACGGAGGAATCACTCCAGATGTCAGAGGGAAAGGGAAATCCTGTAGGTCACAAGATCCACCATGAAGGCAAAATGAGGAGGCGGCATTTTCACTGGACAATATGGGTTTCATCACTTCAGACTAGACACAGTGGTTCCCGACCTTGGATCCCAACATGGTCTTGGACTAAAGCTCCCAGAAGCCTTCACCACCAGCTGTGCTGGCCAGGATTTCTGGGAATTGTAGTCCAAGAACATCTGGGCACCCAAGGATAACCACGGGACTACTGTAGATGATTTGTTTATTCATTTCAGTTACATCCCGTCCCAAAGGAGAGAACTTCAGTTAGGGAATTCTCTGTTTCCAGTCCTCACGCCAAATGCACCATTGTTTACCTAGGCAAAACAATGTCACGGTTACAGAAAAGGGAGGCATTGTTAGGCTTGGGAGAACCCTGACATTTTCTGAAGGATAAAATAGGAAAGTATCCCATGACATGGAGTGTCTACAGCCCAACGTAGACGGAGTACTACGGCCGATCGTATCGGGAGAATGGAAAAGCTGAGGAGGGATGTATGCAAAGGGAATGGAATTGAAAAAAATTCCAGACAAGGACCAAATTGTTGCGAACAGGAAGCAAACAGGAAATCAAGGCCAAGCTTTGATTTGTGTCCAAGTCAGCAATGAATACACCCGTGTAGTCAACTTCACCAATTTCTAGGACCCATGGACTTTCCCTGGATCTGCTGGGGATCCATCCTTCCCCTTCCGCTGGTGCCAAGAAGTGCAGAAAACTGAAACCTAAAGCAGTCCAAAGTCACTTAATTTTTTTTTTAAAAAAGAAAACCACTAAGTGGCCTGTTCTGGTCAAAACAAGATGTGGGCGAGAGGGGCGTGCACCTTGTTTCATAGGGGCTCCTTATTTCCTGGAGTGCAGGTCTCTTGGTTTCACCCTTTTTTTTCCTTTGCCCTGCCTGGGAATGGCGCAGGCCTCTGGGGGCCAAAAGAAAGGCGTGGGGATGCACATGGAGCCTTCTAGGTATGCACTGCTTCCCTAGTCCACACCAGCTGTGTGCAAATTTCAGAGACTGGGAATCACAATCGCGTACCCCTAGATCTTAAGAAAGCCAGATCTGCCATGCTCTCACCCTGCTTAAATAGTTTTCTTTTTAAAAACTGGGGTTTTAAACAAAACAAAAAAAAATGGGGGCATCCCTTGTGCTCTCTAGCTTCAGTGTTTTGTCAAAAACAATCTGGGGTACCGTGGGGGCCCCAAGATGTAGCAAAATGCCCCCCAACTCTAAGGGGACATGAAGAGACACCATGATTTTAAAAAAAAAGTGATAGGATGCTGGTGCCCACATCTGTCTCCCAGGGTGCTGTAAAAGCAAAATGTGTGGCTTATATACCAACCCATAGCACTTAAAGCACTCTCTGGGCCATTCAGAATTTTAATTATGTAGGCTACATATTTCTCCCACCTCCAGCAAACGCCACTCAATTTACCAACCTCAGAAGGACGGAGTCAACCTCAAGCCAGCTACCTGAGCCCAGGATTAAATTCAGGTTGTGAACAGAGTCTTCACTGCAGTTCTGCAGTTCAACCACTCTGTCATGAGGCTCTTCCTAACCTGGGACTGAGGAAATGCCAAATCAACAAATTACATACACAGCCTGCAAGCTGCATTTTGTCCATCATGGTAGATAGCTGGTTTATGGATCTTGCTAAACCTGTTTGAAGATGCTGGGCATTGAACCTGGAATTTTCTTGTGTACAAAGGGAACATTTAACCCATCAAGCTCCAGCTGCCCTTTGTAATAACTCACTCTGTTGATCCTGAGCTTTCAAGACGATCCCTTCCTGAGATCTCTCTAGAGGAATCTCTGGTTTTCCACCCAGTCCAATGACTTCCTTCTGTGGGAGGTTTTCTTCTTTGATTTCATTCATAGCTGCAACATCTGTTGGGATACAGAGAAATTAGGAAACCAGGAAGATGGGTCTCTGTTCCAGCAAAGGGTGGGAAGAATCTCAGAAAACAGAAAGAGGCTAGTGAAAATGAAAGAATGTGTGAAAAGCAATGCATCTCCACAGTTACCTTCATGGAGCCTTGTAGTGCAGTGGTTAAACTGCAATACTGCAGCCAAAACTCTGCTCATTATCGAAGTTCAGTCCCAGGTAGTTGGCTCAAAGTTCACTCAGCTTTCCTTCCAAGGTTGCGAAACTGACTACCCAGTTTGTTGGGGTGGTGGGCAATGTGTAGCTTGAATAATTAATTTGCAAACTGCCCACAAAGTGTTATAAATGTTATGGGGTGGTATTAACAACACAGTTAGTTTTCCTGTGAACACCCCAGTGCCTCTGTCTGCAATCATTATACTATGGCTGAGTATCAATGGAGACCTTGTGGCCCACAAGATTTGGCCAAATTCTGTGGACTTCTTTGCTTCATACCGCTTCTAATTTATTGTACTACTTATTCTGATGAAGAGTTATGTAGTACTCAAAGGCTTACACGCTTTTGTCAAATTATAGCTGGTTCTAATAAATGCATTGCTCACCTTTGGATGTGGGCTAGATCAGTATTTCTAGGCTGCCTTTTGCAAAACCCTTTCTAAGTGGATGTACAATTAAAGACATGAAAATGGAAGCTCATTAGTCTTCACTTTGGCCATGGACATGGAGAAATGAAGTTTGGATAAACCAACAGCCCTTCCAGGAGATTCTAAATTGCTCGGACCCTGACAGTGTCAAAACACAGATTAGCGGCTACCTGTGTTTTTCTCCTTTTCTATTCCTTCAGGGTCCAGGAAGAATGACTCTTCTCCTCCTTCCACCCAGGAGATAAGATTTGGTTTGGACACGAAAAGTCCTGTAGAAAAGAGAAAGAGAGACAGAGGTGAGGAGCGATTTGTGCTACTGTGGTGTTTGCCCTTGTGGCCCCTGCTTGTCTTTCCCTCACAAAGGCTCACATTGCATTTTCTTCTTGCTGCCACCAATGGATTACTTCAATCCACAATATAAATGACGTTTGTGAACAGAAACAGAGCTTATTTATTGGAGTGAAGCAGATTGAATAATAACAGAAGTTTTTCAGATACACATTACACATAAGCAAATCATCACCAGTCCTCTCATACATGTCGGGATCTGCAAGATGAGAGGAAGTAGGGATCTTGCAGATGAAGCCTCAAGGCAGGGATCTTTCTCCTCGACCAGCAAGGAGAAAGGAAAGAGAGACAGGACACTCAAGTGTGGTTTGCAGGACGGGATCCGGATGAACAGAACAGTCTGCCGTGGCAGTTGTTCAGAGGAAATCTTTTCTCCTCCTTTTCCGCGCCCCCTTTATTATTGTACTCTACTACCTTTGCACTAGTTAATCAATACAGAGGTAACTAATTTCTTGAATATACAACAGAATAACCAGAGTGCTGGTAAACAGAGACAAGTAATTTCCTTGAATACAAAGGCATCAGTAAACAGAGTGGTTGGTAAACAGACAGACTGGTAAACAGACAGTTAATAGTAAACAGACAGAGATAACTCCAAATACACAGACAATGTAAACATTCCTGAGGTAGACACTTTAACTACATTACCCAGAGACAATAGACAGCAGGTTAATGATCATCCTTATTGGAAACTGACCTGTGCCCAAAACAATTTCTGCTATACACATTGTAAAAGCATACAATTTCCCCACAGATACATACATTTTTTCTCTTGCTATATCATTACCACCTTCACTACCTACACTATTTTCCTAACCAGCTGTCTCTCTCAGTATCTGTTCCACCCCTCTCTGATTAATCAGCCCTGTCTGACTCCTCCTTCTCCTGCCAAGCCTCATGTAGCTGCTGACTCCACCTCTCCAGCCCGCTCATAGGTTCATGCAAATCAGCTCATGAATACGAATAGCATGAGTGACGTGGGTCGTGGGCGATCATCACAGCTACCTTTGAAGTTCAAAGAAAGGACAAGCAGCTAGATGCTAATCCTGTTTGTTTTACTGGCTTCTATTAACAGCAGTGTGGGAACGTGGTGGCGCTGCGGGCTAAACCGCAGAAGCCTGTTCTGCAGGGTCAGAAGACCAAGCAGTCGTAAGATCGAATCCACGCGATGGAGTGAGCGCCCGTTGCTTGTCCCAGCTCCCGCCAACCTAGCGGTTTGAAAGCATGCAAATGCAAGTAGATAAATAGGGACCACTTCGGTGGGAAGGTAACAGCGTTCCGTGTCTAAGTCGCACTGACCATGTGACCATGGAAGATTGTTTTTGGACAAACGCTGGCTCTATAGCTTGGAAACGGGGATGACCCCCTAGAGTCGAACACGACTGGACAAATATTGTCAAGGGGAACCTTCACCTTTACCTTTATTAACAGCAGTCATGCAAGCAATGGGCTCTTTTACTATCTGCCTATGGTGTGCTGGAGACACCTCTGGTGGTACAGTCATGTGATGGGTTGTGTGAATGGCCACACAATCAAGAACCCGGAAAATGTGAGGAGCACTTCCATGAATGCCCTTACAGCCATGGAAAACCTCCATCAGATTTTGGCCCAAGGCTAGCAAATTTATCTGATTGCTTCAGTATGCTGAGGGGTTTGTTTTGGCTTTTATTCTCATCATCATTTTAGAACTGCAGAGCTGGAAAAGGACCCTATGGATCATCAAGTCCAGCCCCGGTCAAGGAGGCCCAGCGGGGAATTGAACTCCCAACCTCTGGTTCTGCAGGCAGAGCCCTAAACCACTAAGATATCCAGTGGTTCCCTCGATCTAGCAGGTTTTTGTGGAGGAGGATGGGATGAAGTACTGTACAGTATCCTGGAAGGGCCTGGCTGGCTGGCTGGCTGGCTAACTGGTGCCAGGAACTAAAGCATGGTGAATTACACAATTCCATAACACATCTGTGAAAGAGAAATAGGAAAGAGAGAAAAAGATGAGAGTGAGCCATCCCCTCAAATAGAAGCGTCGAAGAAAGAGGGAGAGAGAAAGGAAAAAGGGAGGATTGGTTGTAAAAGAGAATGAAGGGGAACAATTAAGGGAGAAAGAAGTAAAGGTAGAAGTCTGTTTAGTGGAGGAAGGAAAAGGGAAAGAAGAAGAGGAGGAATTAACTCTACCAGTGTGGGAGGAAGATATAAAAGATCAAGGGGGGAAGGAGAGAGTTCAGTGTATGGCAGACAGAGAAAGAAAGATGAAAGAACGGAAAGAGAGAGAAAGGGGGAAGAACTTAGATATGGAAGAATGTGCGGGCTATTAGAAGACTTTCCCAATTTAAAGGTGGGAGGACTAAGTATTACAGGACCCAGATCAAAAGGAAAAGAAGGTGACTGCGACAGAAATTCAAGAATGGACGCTGGCGGTCTTCCCTCAGGGGCAAAGTCATTGGAGGGTCATCAGATCCAATTCGACCTTCAATCAGCCGCCTTGGGAGGGAGACTGGGCCAGGCATCCTTGTTGCGGCATGGTATATGCGGTGAGGAGCGCTCCTCTGAGGAAGCCCACGGCCAAAGAACGGTTTGGACCAGCCCCTCAATAAACTCTCCTAAGTTGCAGTTTGAGTTTTTACCTTCTCCCTATGAACAATTGCCGGACCTTAGCTGCTTTGATCCTGTTGAAGTTATTGCTGAATCACCGAATGTTAGTATGAATAAATCTGTTAACCATTCAAACGGATCTCCGTGGTTATTTCCCGCCAAAAAAGAGGACCTGCCTCAGTCTCCTAACGAACTCAATCACAACATCCCACTTGTAGGGAAAAAAACGGGGAATAAAATGTAGATGCTGTCCTTAACAGGAAATAAGGCCTGCCTCTCTCATTTCAGGATGGTTAAAATACATGAGCTGAGAAGTATTACCTTTGCAGACTACATCTCCCACCATGCAGCCAGCCACCATGGGGAGTTGGAATCCCCCCCCCACAAAAAAAGTTAACCTTTCCCAGCTCTAACCACTCCCCTCTTGCCTTTATGACTTCCAGGCAATTGCAGGCAACAGGATCCTTACCCAGAGTAGCCATGTGCCCAAAATTCTCCAGCATGACCTCCTTGTACAAAGCTCTTTGGTCAGGACCCAGCAGGGCCCACTCGCCCGCTCGGAAATACACAGCCACCTCCTCAAAGGCCACTGGCTCCTGGAAGAAGGAAGAACGGTCATAATCATTCTTCAGTGTCTTTGCTGTCCAAAAAAAAAAAAAAAGAAAGAGAATCTTCCAGGTTCTTGCTCGCCAGGCAAAACTAGAAGGATCTTCCACTTCCAACAGGGGTCAAGGGATTTCTGCGGGGGGGGGGTGAGAACAATTTTCGGCTACCCTGGACTGCCAGAAAAAGGGGGTCCTAGATCATATCAACCCTGAATTCTCTCCAGAGGCAAAAAAAGGACAAAACCGAGGCTGTTCTACTTTCAGCACCTCCTGAGAAGGCAGGATTCTCAAGGAAAAGACCATCATGCTGGGAAAACTGGGAAACAGCAGGAAAGGAGGAAGGCCAAACACGAGATGGATGGACTCCCTAAAGGAAGCCATCAACCTGAGTTTTCAAGAGCTGAGCAGGACTGTTGAAGACAGGACATTTTTTGGAAATCACTCATTTGTGGGGTGGCTATAAGTCAGAGGCAACTGGACAGCACATAACAATGAGAACAAAAGCAAGCTGTGTGGGATAGAGAGGATGTCCCTCTGTAATTAATCCAACTTGCTGGACTTTGGCCATGAATGGGGAGTATGTGAGCCTCCAGATGTGGGTGGACAATAGGATTTGTAGTCCCAAACGATCTGTCTAAACCCAGTATCGAACTGGCTCTCAAACTGGTCAGGATTTTGTTCTTTTGGTGAACAGGGAGTTAAATTTTAATACTGTAATGGAAGTGCAGAGTCAAGAATGTAAAGTAAAAGCCAACCTAATGACTAACAGCATACAGGTGTAACAAGCTGATGTAATGCCTGATTGTTAAGCAAGACCAGCTGTAAATGGTGAAACGTGATTGGTTGTTCTGGGTATAAATGTAACAGAGACAGAACAGGCCTTTGCCACTCAGCAGTAAGTCTGGTGGTCATTTGCTTCTATGTCATTATTGCTCTGAATGTTGTTATGCCAAATATATCTTGCCTTGTACATATATGTTTAGCCATATCTAATATACTATATTATAACCACTAAGAACTCTCTCATGATGTTTTCTCCCCACATCTAAATCTCTTACTTTGCTGTATAACTGGGAAGAATGGAAGCCATCTGATAAGAGGCTCTGTAGAATTACAATGGATCCTTGACTTACAGATGGCTCGACTTACAGACTTTTCAAGTTACAGACTTCTCTGGCCGCAAAATTTAGATTCAACTTGCAGCCAGAAAATCAACCTACAGACCATAATAAAACCCAAAATGGAACAAAAACGGAACAAAAAGGCTGGTTACGGATTAATCGATTTTCAATGCATTGTAGGTTAATGGAGACTCGACCTACAGACTTTTCGACCTGCAGCCACCGTTCCAATACAGATTAATTCCGTAAGTAGAGGGTCCACTGTAGTGTCCTTAGCTTTCAAGTCTTGTCTTTTAAACAGAGTGCTCTTGCCAAGCTTCACATTCAACCGGACTCTAAGAAGTTTTTTTGAGGCCAGAGCCTCATTAAGCCTCTGGAGTTTTGGCCCCACGCCAACAAAACTATCCCATCCCTTATTCCTCTGAGAAGCCCCTGCTCTGGTTCTCCGCCCTTACCTGTGTCGGTTCCAGAGCGCCAAGAAGAGGAGATGACCCGTAAGGCATAGAAAGAGTCATCCCAGCACCTACAAAGCAGGATGAAACAAAAGGGAAAATGTGAGAAGTCAGTTATATACAGTGGTGCCCCACTTGACGACAATAATCCGACCCGTTAAAATCGCTGTTGAGCGATATTGTCGTTAAGCAAAAGAAGAAACCCATTGAAATGCATTGAAAACTGGCTCCAGCGTTCCAATGGGCGAAATACCTCATTGTCCAGTGAAGATCTTCCATAGGGGAAGCCATTTTCGGTCGCTGTCTTCTGGAAATAGGTCCAGAAAACAGCGGCCGGCCGTTTTGAAAACCTGATGATCAGCTGTTTTTGATCATCGTAATGCAAAGAATCGGTTCCCAAAGCAGGGAACTGATCATCGTAAAGTGGATTTTCCCCATTCAATCATTGTTTTGCGATCGCAATAGCAATCACAAAAACCTCATTGTGAAGTGATTTCATCGTGAAGAGGGGTAATCGTCAAGCGAGGCACCACTGTACGGTTGTATATACAGTTGTATTGAAAATATTTTTGTCCAGATTCCAAGGAGCGGGCGGGAGTGGGTTTGGCCATCAGATGTCATTTTTTTCACAGCAACTCTGTGAGGTCGGGGGACAGTGGCTCGGCTGAGAACTTCCTCTCTGAACAGGAAGCTAAGACGCAGCTAGGCACTGGCGAAGCTTCAAGACTTTCCCAGCTAAGGCCTTTTTCCCAGGCGAGCCATATTTAGGTGCCTATCGATGTGGACCCGTCAGGAGGAACTCCCAGAATGGAGAATTATGGAGAGTCCAAGAAATTCAGAAAACTCCATACCTCGTGATCAAGACAGCCTCTCCTCTTCTACTATGTAAGACAGTAGTTCCCAACCTTGGATCCCCAGAGGTTCTTGGACTACAAATCCCAGAAATCCTGACCAGCAGTGCTAGTGGTGAAGGCACCTGAGAGTTTTAGTCCAAGAACATCTGGGGACCCAGGACTGGGAACCACTGGTGTAAGGCATCATGCATATAAATGGTCCTTAATAATTCTAAATGTGTGTCTGTTGTGTGTGTGTATACGCACACATATTTAGAATGTATATATATGCATAATATATGCATGACATTCACGTATCGTGATGAATGACTGCATAATAAATGAAACAGAATAGGCACAGAGACATAGCACCAGAGCTGGGGGGGGGATCACTTTTTTAGACTATTAACTCCCCAAATTCCCTGGTCACTGGGAATTCTAGTCCCGATTCTATCCCTTTCCAAAACATGAACGTTTTCTAAGGTCTGGATATTAGAAATATAGTCTAAGTAAGGGGATGACAGTATATCCTCTTTGCTTTTTTTAATGTGAAGGAAGAATATGAATTAAAACCAAGAAGGAAAAGAAATAAGGGAAGACGGAAGAAAGAAGAGATGTGATAGGAACAACACAGGCTACCTTAATGATAAGCGTAAGAGCTGCAGAATTGGAAGGGACCCTCTGGATCATTGAGTCCAGCCCCTTCCAAGGAGGCCCAGTGGGGAATTCGAACTCCCAACCCCACCCCACCCCCGGCCATGCAGCCAGAGACATAAGCCACTGAGCAATCCAGCAGTTCTTGAAGGAGGACATACACAGAATGGAAATTGCCCTCAGACAAGAAGTGGACAAATAATACTGTACTGCCTTCTGAGTGGCCAACATATCCCATCAGCTTTGGTCAGCACTGCCTTTGAAGGATTATGGGAACTGTGGTCCAAAACCATCCCAGAGAATCAGAGTTGCTCCACCTCCCCCATTCTCCCAAACTTCTATCCCGAGGCAACTCAAGCTCTTACCGATCAAGCTGGGATCCTCATGGTCTATTTCCTCTTCCTTCACCCCTCGGCCCGGCTGTCCTTGTTCGAGGGCCAGGAAAGGGGACCCGAATCCCCCCTGCTTTTCCTCCTCAGATGGGAACACCGGCAGGACCTGGAGCAACAGAGACAGACACACACCACCCCACACACCCCCTTGGTCAGGAGGGCTAGAGTGGCCACTTTGAAAGATGCTGTTCTACTGCAACTCCCATCAATCTTTCCTGTTCGTGATGGTGGTGAAGGCTGATGGGAGGTGCAATCCCACACTGTCTGGAGGCCCACTGAATTAGTGGGGGTTTAGTGAGCCAACTCCTCCAAGTGTTCCATTGATTCGAACGGGCCTACTCTAGCTACAATGTATTGTGCTAAAGTATGTGCCAAGTAGAGGAGGCCCATTTGAATCAATGGAACATAAGGAAGAAGTTGACTCATCACATCACCATTGATGAAGTGGACCTCCTCTAGGGTAGGGTTGCCAGATACATGTGTATGAAAAGGAGAAAAAGCCAGATATTTTGAAGTTTTTTAGTCTTGCCTGCCGGACAGAGGACATGATTCTGAAAAGTAGGACATGTTCTCCTTTTGCCGGACGTCTGGCAACCCTACTATAGGGTGACTCGCTATGCTAAGCACCAGGATTTGGGCTACTGTTGTTGTTGTGTGTTGTTATGTTGCCTTCAACTCATGGTGATCCTAATAAAGTTTTCAAGGCATGTGAGATGTCCGTATTGTGGTTTATCATTGTCATGGCCTGTTGAACTGCAATGACCAAGCAGAGATCTGAGCCCAGATTTTCTGAGTCTCAGTTCAATGGTGGATCCACTAAACCAGTGGTTCTTAACTTTTTTGAAAGAAACGTCCCCCTTGAGCCATTGAGGAAGTTATCATCGCACCATGGGGAGGGGGCCAATGATAACTTCCTCAATGGCTCCAGGGGGTGTTTCTTTCCACCTTCACCCTCTCCCCACCCGGGGGCTTCAGCCCCACCTCAGGATGAGGAGCCCACTGTGACTAAGCAAAGGCTAGGCATGGGCCGAGAAGGGAAGGAGGGAGGCCGCTAGACCGGCCAACTCCCATCCTCGCCCCCCTTGGGCGTTTGGATCCTGGGGGTCAGTGTCTCAGGGAGGGAGGTGGGTGTCCCGCTGTGAGGGATGCTTCTCCATCCCCCCCCAGCCTCTGGATCACTTCACACCGATGCACCCATGAGGAGGACAAGGCTGTGCCCTTCGTCCGGCGGCCCCTTGACACACAGGAAAGAGACGCCGTCGTTGCCGCCCAAGGGTCGCAGCGTGAAGGTGCCCTCACCGCCCTGGAGGCTCAGTGCCACGCGGCCGGCCTTTCCCTCCGTCCCCTCCTCATCCGGGTCCAAGACAGAATTGTGGGCCACGTAGTCCCCTGGTGGCAGCGGCGCTCCATCACCCCCCCTATCGCTCCCTTCTGTTCCTTCACCCCCACATCGCCCCTTTTGGTTCCATCGCCCCCAGAGAAATGAAATCGCCCCCTGGGGAGCAATATCACCCAGGTTAAGAACCACTGTACTAAACCACACAAGCTGTCACCAGAATTAATTGCTGCATTGAATCATCTGCTTGAGCCCATTGTTGCGTGTTGTGCACTCTGGGATGATGGAGAACAGATCTTGCCCCTCCTCTGTATGACGGCCTTTCAAGTTTTATCCTGTCACCCCTTAGCCTTCTTTTCTCAAGGCTAAACATGCCCAGTTCATTCAGTCTTTCCTCAGAGGGCTTGGTTTCCAACTGCCTGATCATCCTTGTCACCCTCCTCTGAACTTGTTCCAATTTGTCAGCATCCTTCTTGAAGTGTGGTGTCCCAGAACTGGAGACAGTACTCAAGGTGAGGCCTAACCAGTACTGAATAGAGGGGGACTAGCACCTTGCGGGATTTGGAAACTTTACTTCTGTTAATGCAGCCTTTTTTGTAGCCACATCACACTGTTGGCTCATATTGAGCTTGTGATCTACGACACTTCCAAGATCCTTCTCGCTTGCAGTATTGGTTCCGACAATAACTTTTGATTACTAAAGAATCTGACGAGCATCTTCTGAGGAAGACTCAAAAATAATTTATTTCAACTCATAGGAAACGGCTACTAGAACATCCCTGATAAACTCTCTAATGACACATATATTATGATGGAATCTATTCCACAATCAAATCGCTGATAGCATGTTCTTTTCATGTTTAATCTAGATCCTTTTCTTGTAATTTGAATCCACTGGTTCAAGTCCTACGATCTGGAGCAACAAGAAACAAATTTGTTCACTATTTACGCTCAAATATATAGAAACAGTTATTGTATCACCTCTCATCTGTCTGTTCTCCAGAATAAACTGGCAATGTTCACCTTCACTGCATTTAAATGTCTAGCAAAACCACTGAAACAATCTGTCAGGTTCTTTCATTTTTATTTTCGTTTTCTCATTTTTAAAAATATATATAGTAGTACCTCGGTTTACAAATGCCTTGGTTCACATAATTTTGGGTTTACGAACGGAAATCCATTGAAAATAATGCCTCAGTTTACGTTTTCCTCCCCGCAGTACAAAGGAGGTTTTCCCAGGCTATAACCTCCATTGTGCCTGGAGGTTTATAGCGCCACCCCCATTCCTATGGCAAACATAGGAAAATTCATAATGGATTTTTCGCATTATGTAACGTCCTGGAAAATGCATTAAATTCATAAACTGAGGCACGCCTGTATGTAACATAATACGGCACAATATTGGCCACTTTGTATGCTTCATGTCTGAAACGAGATAGATGTTGTTGGAAATCCAAAAGTTAGTCACAACTGGAACAGCCCCAGTGAATTAAAGACATTTCTGTAGGCACCAAATCCCTGTTGATTCAATGGGCCTACTTTAGCTGCAGCTTAGGGTGTAATCAAATAGGGAGAAGACTCCCTGTGAAGCAACTTTTCCCAGAATAATCATGCACATACTTTTTCAGCCATCTGATCACACCCTTATTACAGTACAGTACAGTACTGGATTTCAGCCACTGTGTTGTTTGTTAGTGGAATTTAAACGGCTGTTGTGTATACAGTGGTGCCTCGCTTAACAGCTGTCAAACCTATTCAATGCATTCCAATGGGGGGGGAATTCACCAAAAATTAACGAAGAGTCAGGACAAAGCCAAATTAATTCTGCAAAGGTTTTACAAGGTGCACTAACGATTCCAACCACTTAAAACAGGTTGCAAACATTTTAAGACACTTTAAAAATAGCGAAAACAGACCTGTCAAAACCATTGAAATGCATTGAAACCTATTCAATGCATTTCAATGGGAGGGAAATGGACCAAAAATTAACGAAGAGTCAGAACAAAGCCAAATTAAGTTTGCAAAGGTTTTACAAGGTGCACTAACGATTCCAAGCATTTAAAACAGTTTTTGAACATTTTAAGACACTTTTAAATTAGCGAAAATGGACATCGTTAAGCGAAACAGGGGACCCAAAATGCAATCGCTATGTGAAGCATGGTCCCGAAATCGCTAAGCAAAAATCGCCCATAGAGAACATCATTAAACGATGCGGAAAATTCCTCAAAAAACCCATCGCTAAGCGAATACATCGTTAAACGAAGCAATCGCTAAGCGAGGCACCACTGTACTTATTAGAACATTATTGATAATTACCTGTTCCGCTTGTAACCACCTAAAGCCTGACATTTTATCTATTTTGCATATTTCTTGAACAAACTCTTTCCAATCTAATGCACACATAGATGGAACAGATCCTACCTCTCCTCTGTATGATACCACTGTTCAAATATTTTGAAAGAGGAGGGGCAGCATCTGTTCTTGATCATCTCAGGGTGCAGGGCACATAAGAACAGCTTAAGCGACAGCAAACCAGATTTAGGTTTTATATCAGGAAAAACGTCTTAACTGTTAGAGCAGTACAACAATGGAACCAGTCACCTCGAGAGGTGGTGAGCGCTCCAATGCTAGCGGCATTCAAGAGAAAAAGTGGACAGACATCTGTCAAATCTGCTTTCATTTGGATTGAGCAGGGGGGGTGGGATCCAATGGTCAGTGCAGGCCCCTTCCAACTCATTTATTGCAATTTTAAAAAAAATATGCAGTAGTACCTCGGTTTACGAACGCCTCAATTCATGTAATTTTCGCTTTACGAACGGAAATCCATTGAAAATAATAAATTCTGTGAGCTCTGCCTTGGAGTACTGTATGTGCGTCATCTCATCTACAGACAGGCTTATCCAAATGTAAGGCAGGAGTAGTTAAAATATGTAAATACATGTTGGTGGTCCCTTGAGACCATCCTTTAACTGTCTGTTCAGCTCACCTGCTGTTTCCACTCCTTGGGCTCCTCTTGGCTCAGCAGGAAGTCCTCAGCCAGGGCCACGGCTTGAGCACAGGTTTTGGGACCCCCTTCCTCGACCCAGCTCTGCATGTCCGGGGGCAGGACAGTCAAAAACTGCTCCAGAATCAGCATCTCAAGGATCTGTTCCTTGGTGCATTTTTCTGGCTTTAGCCACCGCCGGCAGAGCTCCCCAAGCCGGAGGCACACGTTTCGGGGGCCCTCCATCTCCCGGTAACGAAAATCTCGGAAGCGCTTACGCTGGATCTCAGCACTAATGCCGTCTTCACCGAGAACATATTCCTTTGTCGTCTGGTGACTGCCTCCATTTTCATCCTTTGGACTCTTATAAGCCTTGAGGGCTTCTCCCGAGGAAATCAAAATGGCTCCTTCAGCTCTCGGGCACCGGCTGGTTTCGGTGCCCTCTGGGAAGGAGACCTGAGAGAATTCACTGATGTTTTCATCAACTTGCTGCCATTTTGGATCTTTCCATGCCAAAGGACAAGTCAAAAATTCCTGCCTCTGGACCTTCCGATGTTGGCTGAAACCATCCTTGTGTTCCTGCTTAATCTGTAAAGCTGGTGTCCAGTTTGAAGACTCAACAAAATGGCAGCTCTTTCTTTCTCCTCCATCTTCTGTTCTCCACTCTGCATCCACAAGGCTGGATGGTTCTTCTTCCGTCTTCATCCTCACAGAGAAATCATAAGTAAAGAAAGGTTGGAAATCGAGGTCTAAGACTTTGAGGGCACTTCCTTCCCCAGACATGGTTTCACCTCCACATTTACTTTTAGTCTCTCAACCAGAAATGCCGCAAGGGGAACGGTGTCGAGCTTCTTAGCCTTCTTGAATTATGTCTCCATTCAATGAATTTTAATGCGTTTAGAAATTGTTCATAAATAATATGACATTTTAACATTGATAATGTCTTGAATTTTTAATCGTACTGAGGTTTTCACTGTACCGTAAGAGCCGCCTTGTGTCCCAGTTTCTCAGAGAAAGGCGAAAGAGAAAAATAAATAAATCCAAATAGAAAATAATAATCGGAGAATTGCAGAGCTGGAAGGGACCCTACGGCTCATCAAGTCCAGCCTCTGCCTGAGAGGCACAGTGGGGAATCGAACTCCCAACCTCTGGATCCACAGTCAGAGAACCTAAGCCACTCAGCTATAATAAGCTGATGTCATTGAGAAAGGTGGTGAGACGACTGTTCGGAGGGAGCACAGATCGTGGCAACGGGGAGCATCAATGTTTGCTGACTTCGTAACCCATAAGAAAGGCTTCTCCCTAAGAAAAGAAGGTAGAAACAGAGGAAGTTAAAACCGGCGAGGCATCTTCTCAGCCCCCCAAAGCAATATCTGATTATGCAAGGGTTGACAATGTGCTGTTTTCGGAAGCCCAGCTCTGAACCCACCCACCCTGTAGCATTTCTCCCCATGCCAGAAAGAAAAGTCCAGCATTGCCTTGGGGGCGGGAGTGTTGGAGGTAAAAAAAATATATCTGTAGGCCTGTCAATGTTTGTTATCCTTCACAAATACAACTTAAGAACAGGTGGTCTCTTAATTCCCCTTTCAAAGTACTAAATTTTTCCCTGTCCCTTGCTGTAAAAGGCAGGAAAGATCAATCTATGTGGAAAACCAAAAGGGAGGTGTCTGCTGATCCCAAAAAGAATACCCACATCATTTCTCAGGGTATTTCTGAGGTTTTTACCCACCCACCCTCCAAATAATAATAATAATCTGAGATCTGCAGAGCCGGGTGGGACCCTATAGTATAGATCATCAAGTCCAGACCCTGTCAAGGAGGCACTGCTGGGAATAGAACTCTCAGCCTCCGGCCCTGCAGCCAGAGATCTAACCCCCTGAACTATCCCATTGTTGCTCCTTATGTAGTCCCATAGGGCACACCTGTCCCCCAAATACATAGAAATCTCACTTAATACATCAGTTCAATCTGCCCAGTTGTTGACACCAAGATGCAAAATTATGCGAGTTGTAAATAGGATGCCAATTAAAAAAAAATCAGAATCCTGGTCCAGTACCTTTAACAGTAGTTGAAGTTGCAGATATTTGATGACAGCATTTGCTATAAACAAAGTGGCAAGACTGATCTGGCACCTTCTCTTTCTCTTCAAGACTTTGTATAACAAATCATAAAATAAAAGGTGCATCTACCTCCGCATTCTGGCAAGCCAAATTTCTCTTATTTATTTATTTATTACATTTTCCTCATGCTTTTTTCCTCCATGGAGCGCAGTTCTCCAACAAGCCTATGAGCAGGATCGGGAAAGTAATATTTCTCCTTATTTTTGTTTCCCAAGAGACTGCACTCAGAGGCAGACTGCATCTGAATATGGAGGCTCCTTTATGAAATCGTCATTATTGATCTCTACTGAAGACTTTCCTTTTGTGCAGAAGACACCCCCCCCATCTCATACGTAATTGTGCTGCTTATATGCTGCCCCATTGCACTTAAAGCACTCTCTCGGCAGTTTACAAATTAATTGTGCAGGTTAACCTCTGCCCCTCCTGCAAACTGGGTACTCAATTTACCAACCTCAGGATGATGGAAGGCTGAGTTAACTTTGAGTTAGCTATGTGAGCCCATCCGGATCAAATTCAGATCATGAGCAGAGCCTTGACTGCACTACTGCAGTTTAATCACTTCTCTCGAAGGCTCCAGCACATACTGTATCACCATATCTCAGCACCAGTTCTGACAGTATGAATATGTAGATACTTCTGATTATACTCTGCTTTAGGGTATAATCAGTATCAGTTTAACCTTGAACTGGGCAGATACTTCCGGACACCACTGCCTGACTTTGGTCCAATCACATTCAGCCTGGCCTACCTCATTGGGTTGTTGTGAGATAAAGTGGGGAGAAAGAGAGGCATGTACACTGCAAGAATAAAAATATAATTTAAAATTTAAACTAAGCAATCCATAGTATTACCTCCTCTGCGCAACACTATAAGGACAGGAACCAATCCACCGCCTCCCACTGTATTTGGCAACCCCATCGTCTGTCACTCGGACACTGATAAGAAACAACACTAGGTTGCCAACGATCTCCTCCCTCTCTGCTCCTGTGCTTCCAGCTGGAGTCTTGACACTCAGAAACAGATATTTTTAAAGGATATATATCTTGAACTTCTTTTCGGTATCAACTTCTGTATCAGGCAGGTGTTTTTCCAAAGCCAGCCCAACCAAACCAGATCAATAACTCTTAATTAAGTTTTCTACTGCTTATGGGCGAAACTTTCCAAAGATCCATCATCCTTCCAGAGATCTCAGGCTTCTTGCAAAGGCAAAGCTCCCCTCTTTCTTGAATGGGGAGAAACCTCCCCTTTGTCCAAACCCCGCCGCCTCCCACCACAATCATCATCATCATCATCATCATCATCATCATCATCATCATCATCATCATCATCATCATCATCATCGCCCCCTTCATTTGCAACTCACCCCCATGTCTTGTAAAGGACAGATCCTTCTCCTGAACGTCGGGTGAAAACAAAACAAGCAGCCCCCCCTCACCTGTCCGTAAAGGGGGCGGAGGGAATAATAATAATAATAAAAATAATGATAATACAGGAAGGTCCTCTCTCTTTTTCCATCCCTCCCGCTTCCAAGCTTCAGGGGCCTTTCTAGGAATCTCGACGCCATCGATATTAACCCTTTCCAAAGAGAGGAAAACATTCAATATGTGCGTGAGCCGACGTATAGCGACCCTAGCAGGGCTTTCGAGGTAAATGAGAAATTTAAGAAGTAGTTAGACCAATTCCATTCCCCCAGGGAATTTCCATGGCCCAGGGAGGATTCGAACCCAGATCTCCTGAATCCTAGTCAGTCACTCTATTTAGTTACACCACACTGGGAATCTGACTAGACTCTAGAAAACCTTTTTTTAAGGAGAGTAGAAATTTGCTGGACAGTGTTTAGAAAAGGAAGATTATGATTATAATTGTATTTATTTATTTTTACCACAGGACTGCACAATTTATCAAAAGGTTAAGCTCTTTAGACTGCTTTTGACCAGAAACGGGTTACCCCAATAGCATTATCTCAGCCATTTGCTGGATCTTCTCCACACGTGGTGGGGCATAAATTGCATGCACATAAATTCTGCATGGCTGGATTGCTGAGTGGTCTAAGTCTCTGGCTGTGGAGTCAATTCCCCAGTGTGACTTTTGGAAGAAAAGCCAGCCTGGGTGGTCTTGGGCAAGCTGCACAGTCCCAGAAATACCCCCAGAAGAAGGGAATAGGCAAACCACTTCCGAGTATTCTTGACCTGGAAAACTTCGAAATGGGTTGTCGTAAATCTGGACACTTGGTGGCAAATAATTGTCCTGGCTGCATCGCTCAGTGGTTTAGTTAAATGGCTGAAGAGCCAGAGGTTGGGAGTTCGATTCCCCATTGTGCCTCTTATGCCAGCCTGGGTGGCCTTGGGCCAGCTGCCCGGTCGCAGAAATACCCCCAGAAGAAATGAATGGTCAACCACATCTGAATACTTTCTACCTGAAAAATCCTGAAAAGGGTCACCGTAAATCGGAATTGACTTGCCAGCATATGATGATGATTATTAACTGCTGCGTTGATTTAATTTCTCCAGTCACAGAAAATTTGTCCTGTATCCAAGTAGTCCCATTTTACTTAATTATTCTTTGTTATTTCTACCTCCTGATTATGGTTACAGGTAGCCATAAAATGGGTTCAAGTAGCTGGCTCAAGGCTGTCTGAGCCCTGCATCCTTCTAAGGACAGTAAACTGAGTAAGTACTCAGCTTGATTTGGGGGGGGGGGGGCAATGTGCAGCCTGCACATTAGATTGGAAGCCAGCCAGAGAGAGATTAAGCACTATGGCAGCACACTTTGCTTTGCTTATGAGTTTGATTCATGGCAAAGATTTGAACAACACCATGAAGGCGAACAGATTTCTGGTGTGTACCGTGTTTTATGATTTATATTTATAATTGTAAACATATATACAATATAGTGGTGCCTTGCAAGATGATTACCTCGCAAAACGGTTAATCCGCAAGACGATGGGTTTTTGCGATTGATATAGCGCTTCGCAAAATGGTTTTCCCTATGGGTGATTTTTGATAGACAATGCTTCTGTCCGTGCGTCGCAAGACGGGATGGGGTTTTTTTGGGACCGTTTTTCACAAGACGACAATTTTGACAGCTGGGTCGGCAACTTGCAAAACAATTTATTTAGGGACCATTTTTCACAAGACAGCGATTTTGACAGCTGGTCCGCACTTCGCAAAACAGTTTTCCCTATGGGCGATCTTCGCAAGATGACAATTTTCCCCCCATTGGAATGCATTAAATAGATTTCAATGCATTCCAATGGGGAACCGCATGTCGCAAGATGTTTTGGCAAAACAGCGATTTTCGCTGAACGAACTAACATCGTCTTGCGAGGCACCACTGTACATTTATAATTATAATTTGTTTATAATTATAAATATAGTTTATAACTATAATTATATACAATTTAATTATATACAAGTAATTATAATTATAAATATGAATTATATAATTATATAAATATAAATTATATAATTATATATTATTCTAAATATAAATTATATTAAAATATAATTTTTATTTTATTTTATTCATTTTCTATTTGTTCCCACTTTTCTTCCTTTCTTCAAAGGTGCTGCGGTTCCCCCAGCTTCCAGGAAACTGAGAAGATTTTTTTTCTTTCTGTTACAATTTGTTAGACTTTATTTATTTATTTATTTGTTTATTTGTTTGTTTGTTTGATTGATTGATTGATTGATTGATTGATTGATTTATACCCCGCCTATCTGGACTACCAGACCGCTCTTTGTTGTTGTTTAGTCGTTTAGTCGTGTCTGACTCTTTGTGACCACATGGACCAGAGCATGCCAGGCCCTCCTGTCTTCCACTGCCTCCCGGAGTTTGGTCAAAGTCATGTTGGCTGCTTCAGTGACACTGTCCAGCCATCTCATCCTCTGTCGTCCCTTTCTCCTCTTGCCCTCACACTTTCCTAACATCAGGGTCTTTTCCAGGGAGTCTTCATATCCCTTTATTACCCATCCAATGTGGCTCAGGATTTCAGGGTGTTGTAATCTGGAAAAGTGTCTACAGTATATATATATATACACACACACACTTGTCCAGATTACACCCTGAAATCCTGAGCCACATTATATTTTATATATATATTCCCCAAGTAGAAGTAGTGTTTGTTAATTGTATAATAACCATGGGAGGAAGGGCAGGGCAGGCTGGAAGAGAGGGCTGGTCCAGGATTGCCTAGCGAGTTGCATTTCCGAGGGAGGAACTGAACCCAGACTTTGTCAATCTCCTCTCTGATGCTCAAACCACAATGTCAGGACCTGGGATGTTCCAGTACCAGCAAATTGCCTGTGCTGATAAATAATGTTTCAATAAAGCTTTTTTGAGTCATTGAAGGTATTTCACATCTATTATCTTGCTGTGATATTGTGTTCTGTAACTTTGAACCCCCAGGTATTGCTGAACTACAATTTCCAGCATCCCCAACAGTCGGCTGTGCTGCTGGGGCAGGAGAGATGGGAAAGTATGCTATTATACTTGCGCTGGACTGTAAGACTCAGGAACCCTGGATCTGAAATCCTGTGAGGATACAAATAAGTAGAAGGATAGCTGCATTTGCCTGTTGGCACTTATGGGCAGAAAGCAGATACAGTATTAAATAGATATTTTTTAAAAACCCACAAATAGAGAAGCTAAGTAAGTAGGTGATAGATAGATAGATAGATAGATAGATAGATAGATAGATAGATAGATAGATAGATAGATAGATAGATAGATAGATAGATAGATAGATAGATAGATAGATAGATAGATAGATAGATAGATAGATAGATAGATAGAAATTATTTCTCCATAAAGCAGAGGAGGGGAAGAGAGGTGTTCCCGTTTCATATGGGAATTCAAAGCCGTTATGCCTTTGAATGTGTTTTCGGTGTTTCTTGTGTTTACCATTTTTCTTAGAGTGGTATTTGATCCTTTTAAATATTTGTATATTTACGACTTTTAGCTTTAAAGATGGTCTTTCAATGAGGTAAGCTACCTTGAGTTCTCTTGGTGAGGTGAAGCAAACATATTTTAAATAAATAAAGACATATATATGCTTGGGTAGAGTTAAAAGCCCAGAAGTGGTGTCTAAGGCTAACCCAGAAAATTTTGTGGCAGCCGGAGGTTCATTTGTACAGGCCAGCTGGCTCCATCCTGGCATACTGCAGGTCTCTTAAGACTACAGGTTCCATCCTCCCCATTTGCTCACATGAGACGGGGGATGATGACAGTTGTCATCCAACACATTTGGAAGGTGTCAAGTTGTAGGAAGCCGATAAAGATTTTTGATCTGTTTTGGCAGCCTTGTAAGTCATGGTACAGGTACCAGCTCTGTTATACCTGAGACATATAACCTGAGAGAAAGAGGCCAGGTGAGGAGATAATGAGCCAGGCCTCCATCTGATCAGAAAGGCCAGGGATTGATTCAGGAGACGTAGCTCTTGTGCCCCCCCCATCTCCGATTGGAGGCAAATAGCTCACGACCCTAAAGACAGTTGTGTGGCTGTAATAAAAGTTGTCAGTGAACAAATTCCTCAGACAACAGCAGGCAAAGGAGGAACAGTAGCAGCAAAATCTTCATTATATGTATTTTATTTGGTTCAGTGACAAGAGGCTACAGGAATTAAATGCCAGATGCATCCCAGAAAAGCATCTCCAACAGAAGCCTGAATGTTAAGAATGCCAAGATTTCATTTCTTTTCTTCTTTTTTCCGCACCGAAAACATTATTTTCGGCTCCGGTGATGCATGCCAACAGCAACGATGTTGTGCAGACGTAAAGACGGCAGCTTCTATTTCTCCATCCCTGAAGCTCGACAAGCGGCCTGTTTCCTTATTTTTTTCCTTTAGTTTTCGATAGCACTTTTGACTGTAAACATTAAAAAAAAAGACCAGTTAAGGACGGCCTCAACACTGCTGTTGAAAATAAGAAGTGACCTGCAGTCTAGCGCTCCTATGACAGAGCTTGGAAAAAGGTACATGGAATCACAGTTCCCATAATCCCCTGAGCCAGCAATGGCATTCTGGGAGTTGGAATTTGGAAAGGGAATTTCTCCAAGCTCTGTATCCTCCCTTAAAAGTTCATAAAATGTAGCTGATTATACTATGAAGTCAATCTAGGCCAGAAACCTGTTGGGGAAAGGGAGCCACAGATGGAAGGAGAATTTTGAAAGTGGTCCCCCCTCCGGGGGGTAAAGGGCAGAGCTTCATTTTAGTTTTAAATCGTACTTTTGCGTATTACTTTGATTTCACAAACAGAACATGTTCCTTCCAGCTTTTTAAAATGCTAATAAACGTTTTTGAAGGGTGGGTTTTTTTTACAGCAGGTCCTCACTGGTACCTGAATTCAACCAAATGGTCTATTTCAGTTCTAAGCAAAGATTCCCTCCTCTTTATGTGTTCCAGGCCAGAATCTGTTCAGGTCAGATTTGTGCGGCTTGCACAACTATATTGATGTACTATTTGTTCTATATTTTAAATGGTTTATTTTATATGTTGTTAGCCGCCCAGAGTAGTCAGTTGACTAAATGGGCGGGGTACAAATTCAATTATTATTATTATTATTATTATTATTATTATTATTATTATTATTATTATTATTATTATTATTATTATTATTATTATTATTATTATTATTATTATTATTATTATTATTATTATTATTATTATTAATAATAATAATAATAATAATAATAATAATAATAATAATATGATGATGATGATGATGATGATGATGATGATGATGATGATGATGATGATGATGTGCCAGAATGTGTCTTATTCATATGCTTCGTCATGCAGCTGACTATGCTGTTGTGACACCTCATTTGTTAGCTACAATTAGTCATGTGAAGTTAAACGCTAATAGGATTCTGGCTATTTATTTATTTATTGGCTAAAATCCTGTTGGGAGGGGCCCACCCCGCCCGCACGATAGGAATCATATTATTTATTTATTAGATTTATACTCCACAAATCTAGTGCCTAAATGGCAGCAGATTTTCACTGATGAAAGGCTTCCTTTTTGCAATTTCAGCATGCACACAACTGCATCACATTGTGTCTGTGCCATGTGCACCCTGAAATTGCAAAAGGAAGGTTTTACTCAGCAGCAATATTATTTATTTACAGCGGTACCTCGACTTACGAATGTCTCCACTTACGAACATTTCGAGTTATGAACAGCTCCGTTCGCACAATGTTGCTTCAACTTGTGAACGGAGTCTTGATTTACAAACGGGGAAAAAATGTTCTCCTTTAAAAGGTGTTACCTCCCCCCTCCCTCCTTTCCTGCCCTTTTTTTGACCTAAGTTCATTTTAGGCCAAAGAAGAAAAAAGAAAAAAATTCTCCCCCTAGTGGTAGAGGACAGATTAACCAGCTTTGCATTAGTTCCTATGGAAACTAATGCCTCTACCTGCGAACAGCGCCTCGACATAAGAACACAAAACAGCCAGAACGGATTAAATGGTTTTCAATGCATTCCTATAGGAAATGGTGCTTCAACTTACGAACGTTTCGACTTACGAACGCCGTTCCAATACTCAAAGCAGCCAGGCCTATAACAACTGAATGGACCACAGTGATAATTAATGAGTCTTTCCGGGAGGGCAGGGTTCTTCCTGCCTTCAAGGAGATGCTCATTAGGCCCATTAGAAAGAAACCTGATCTGGCAGCAGACGAAATTGGCAATTACAGGCCCGTCGCCAAGGTTTCTTTCATTAGCAAAGTGGTAGAGAAGGTGGTGGCCGATCAGCTTCAGGCGCACTTGGATGAAACAAATGCCCTGGACCCATTCCAGTCAGGCTTCAGGCTGCGCCATGGTACAGAAACGGCATTGGTCAGCCTGTATGATGACCTACTGAGGGAGGCTGACAGGGGAAAAACTTCTCTGTTGGTCCTCCTTGATATCTCAGCTGCCTTTGATACCGTCAACCACGGTATCCTCCTGAGGCGGCTCTCCGAGTTGGGAATTGGTAGCTCGGCGTTGGCCTGGCTCCGATCCTTCCTGGGGGATCGTCCTCAGAGTTCAGCTTGGGGAGAGTGAGTCGGCCCCGTAGAGCCTCAACTGTGGGGTTCTGCAGGGCTCGGCTATCTCCCCAGTGCTCTTTAACATCTATATGAGGCTGCTGGGCGAGGTCATCAGGGAGTGTGGAGCAGCATGCCGTCAATATGCTGATGACACCCAGCTCTACATCTCCTTTTCACCAACTGCAGAGGATGCCGTTCTGTCCCTTCAGTGCTGCTTGGAGGCTGTACTGCAGTGGATGTGGGAAATTGGGCTGAGGTTGAACCTGGACAAGACGGAGGTCCTGAAGGTGGGCGGACAGTTTGGGAAACTCCCTCGCTTTGGGGGGGGGGTGACTCTCACCGCGAAGAGTGAGGTTCGCAGCTTGGGGATCCATCTGGACCAGGAACTTACCATGGAATCCCAGGTGGCGTCCGTGGTCTGATCCACCTATTTCCATCTGTGGCGGATTGCCCAGCTGCGTCCCTATCTAGATGGGGAAGGACCAAAGCTCACCACTCTGGTCCATGCGCTCGTAATCTCCAGGTTAGATCACTGTAATGCTCTCTACGTGGGGCTACCTTTGAGATCAATGCGGAAATGCCAAATGGTGCAGAATGTAGTGGCCAGACTTCTTAGTGCGGTCAGGACATATCTCCCCCACCCTGGCCACCTTACATTGGCTGCCCGTTCGGTTCCGCGTTGAATTCAAAGTTCTAATGCTTATGTATAAAGCCCTAAAAGGTTTAGGTCTTCGATATCTGATGGAACGCCTCCTCCCACCCAAATCTACTCATATCACTCGATCTAGCCAGGAGGTGAGGCTGAGGAGCCTGATGCCGAGGGAGGCCCAGACGAAAAAACAAGAAACCGGGCCTTCTCGGCAGTGGCTCCTCCTGAGATTCATATGGCCCCTTCGCTGGGCATTTTCAAAGGCCAACTGAAAGCATGGCTATTTAGGCAAGCCTTCTCTCCAGCACCTCTTGATTGTTTTCTCATCGAGTCCTTGTCTATTGTTGTATTGCTTGTTCTGTATTTTAAATGGTTTATTTTATATGCTGTTAGCCGCCCAGAGTAGTCAGTTGACTAAATGGGCAGAGTACAAATTAAATAATTAAATAATCAAATAATAATTAATTAAATAATAAATAAATAAATAAATAAATAAATAAATAAATAAATAAATAAATAAATAAATAAATAAATAAATAAATAAATAAATAAATAAATACCACTGTATTTATTTATTTAACTTATATGCTGGTCACATACCGTATTTTTCCGTGTATAAGACTATACTTTTGTCTAAAATATTTAGACTAAAAATTGAGGATTGTCTTATACACGGAAGCTGAGGAGAGAACAAAAACAAGTGGAGGGGAAAGCAGGGATCAAAGCAATCCTGCAGCACTTTGATCCCTTCCCCCTATACTTGCTAAGCCCCACTTAGATTTCTTAATTTTGGATTAGAAAGGTGGGGGCATCTTATACACAGAAAAATATGGTAATTCCCATTGTGTAGGTGGAGCTGCACAACAGGATTTCAGCTATTAAAGTAGTTATTTCTACTGTAAGATTTATTATTTACTTCTATTATTTATCCACACCCTCTCTTTTCTCAACGTACTCATGAGCCAGTGGGTAGTCCCAACTAAGAATAGACGTCAGTTCCTAAATGGTACATAGGTCTACTCTGTCTGAGACTCGCCACAGGATACTGGTCAATAAGGATAGGATTTTCAGTTTTGGATTACAGATCCCAGAATTCTCCATTCTGGGAGTTCTATCTGAGAGACAGGCACTTTACAAACCTGTTAAAAGGGGTGGAAATGTGGCTCGCCTGGAAGAAAGCT
Source organism: Pogona vitticeps (assembly GCF_051106095.1). Taxonomy (NCBI): domain Eukaryota; kingdom Metazoa; phylum Chordata; class Lepidosauria; order Squamata; family Agamidae; genus Pogona; species Pogona vitticeps. Next base: position 20,822,347 of record NC_135784.1, read on the forward strand.
CTAAACTGAAAAGCTTGGAGGACTAACTAGGTCTTAGCTCCTCCAACTTCCTGTTCAGAAAGAAAGCTCTATGCTAGCACTGGGGCAGAAACAGGAAACTTGGGCAGAACCAGGCCTCAAAGGCATTTTGGTGTCTGTCTGTCTGAACTCTGAGAATGGAGAATTATGGGGTTCGCAGTTGAGAACACCCCCCCCCCAAAAAAAACCCATTCATACTGGCCAAGGCAGCTAGGGGTGATAAAACACAAGACAGTGAAGAACCCAAGAATAACAAATGTCACTAGCCAACTGGTTAGACCTTCAGCCGTCAACAAGCCCAAGGCTTCCTGAAAGTGCATTTGCCCACTGGCAAAAGGTGCCCACAGTTCCCTCTGCAAGGGTTTCCAAAGCCTGGGAGCAGCCACCAAAGAGGCCCTTACAGGGGAACCTGCCACTAACCTTGAGATAGAAGGAGCAAGTCGCGTAATGAATCGGATTTTGTACCCTAGCACTTTGGTGGTTTCTTGACAGGAGTAGCTTTGGCGCGAAACATGCCCCACACTCTAAACATTTAAAGCGGTCTTCCCCTGTATGTGTTCCTCGATGGTAAATATACGATGAGCTGTTAGAGTACGACTTCCCACAGTCTACACATTTGTACGGTTTTTCTCCCGTGTGAGATCTCTGGTGGCAAACGAGGGATCCCCTGAAGGAGAAAGACTGGCCACACTCCTGGCAGCTGTAAGGCTTCTCTCCTGTGTGGACCCTCTCGTGACAAACGAGGGACGATTTGTCTGCAAAGCTGATCAGACACTCCACACACTGGTAAGGTTTTTCTCCGGTGTGAGTCCTCCGGTGGCTCAGCAAGGACGATTTCGCGGCAAAACATTTCCCGCACTCCGAGCAGTGGAAAGGTTTCTCTCCCTTGTGGCCTCTTTCGTGGTAGAGGAGGGCGGATCGGTCAGAAAAATCTTTCCCACATTCTGAGCATTTAAAAGGCTTCTCTCCTGTGTGAACCCGGCGATGGTACTTGAAGGATGACCGGCTGGCAAAGCGCTTCCCGCACATGGAGCATTGGTAAGGTTTCTCTCCTGTATGGACTCTACGATGTTCCTCAAGATTGCCCTTCCGTGAAAAGCCTTTTCCACAGTCTAAGCACTGGAATGGTACTTTTCTAGTGTGGATTTGCTGATGGTCATCCAGGAGCCATTTCTGAGCAAAACACTTCCCACATTCCGAACATTTAAAGACAACGTCTCCCGTGTGGGCTCTTTGGTGTCTCACCAGTTGTGAAGGTTGAGAGTAGCGTATCCCACACACCAGGCATTTATGAAGTTTGTCTCTGGTGTGGACTTTCTGGTGTTCAACAAGGTTTCCTTTTTGAGCAAAAGATTTCCCGCACACCGCGCACTTGTACGGTTTTTCTCCCGTGTGGATGCGCAAGTGCGTCGTGAGGACTGACTTGGAAGGAAAATATCTCCCGCACTGCAAGCATTGGAAAAGTTTCTTCCCCCCGTGGGTTGGTCCGTGGCCAAGCAGGAGGGACCTGTCCGTAAAATATTCGCCACACTCCAAGCATTCATGCGGCTGCTCTTTCACGTGGCTCTCTTGATGTGTCATGAGCTCGGAAAATTCAGGAAAACACTTCTGACAATTCAAACATTTATAAAGGTCACCTCTTGCCTGGTGTGTTGGAGGTCTGAGATAACCTGGCATCTCAGAAGGGAAAATTCCATATTTTAAGCATATATTTATCGTCCTAGGGTCAGCTGCTGGGAGAAAAGACACAAAGGAAATTCATTTTTAACCTGGGCAGGAAGTGGTTTATTTTAACTACTTGTTGTATTTCAGGACGGGGGGGGGGGGGAATTTTCAGCCTGCAGGCCTGTGAAACGTGAGAATCTGGTCTAGGGCTTCTCAGTGGCGAAAAGAGTCTTGGGCTAATTTAGAATTTCCTGTTATATTAAAAACATGATGAAATACTAAAACGGGGGTTACAAAAATTGTGGTATATTTTTGATTGTTTACATTTAACAAATTAACACTTTCAACACAGAACAGAAAAATGCAACATGGCCTTCTTTCAAGCCTGCCAGTACTGTACTGTATGCAGAATCTCACCTAGAAATAATCTAAAGTCGATGCCCCATGAGAATGTGAGGCCTGGGTCAGGCTCCACACCATCTGACCTATAAAGGCTCTTGTGGCACCCCTCTGTCTAAGCTCTTTCCCCTGCAGGCTATGGGTGTCAGAACGAAGAGTCCCTCTAATGAAATAATTAAGATTGCTTCAATCACTGATCGGTAACCGCAGTACAATTTCTTCTGCATGCTACTCCCCCTGCAAATCGGGTTCTGAAAACATTCAGCATAGCTTTGTCAAAACGGGGTGTCTTCCAGGCCTGTTAGACTACACCAGCTATTTTCCCCAGCCACCATGCCTATGTGATGATGGGGTTTGTAGTTGTCCCGTATCTGGAAGGCAAAGCTGGGTTCCCCAAATGGTGTGTCAGTCTGTCCCTGTATTTTGGGTGCTGCTTTACTGGCCAACATGAATTTAACCCAACTCCGGGAGGCAGTGGAAGACAGGAGGGCCTGGCGTGCTCTGGTCCATGGGGTCACGAAGAGTCGGACACACTTAACGACTAAAGAACAACATAATTGCTGGCTCACCCCCAGCCGGCTCACCTGAACTGGAGAAATAGTAATCTTCATCCAGATCCAGCGGATTGGGTGGCTGTGATTCTTTGCCTCGTGCCACAAGATGGATGCCAGGCTTGGGGGCTACCCATCCTTCCCAGGAAAGCAGAGAGCGAGAGAGAGAGAGAGAGAGAGAGAGAGATTGAGATTCAGGTAATGTCAGGGATCTATTCCTGATGGAGCAGGGGGAAATGACATTTTGGATTACGAGACCCAGAATCCCCACATTCAGCATATGAGGCAAACTCCTTACCCAATGAAGCCACATTCTTGTAATTCTCCAGCATGACCTCTGCATATAAGGCTCTTTGGTCCTGAGTCAGGAGGGCCCATTCCCCCTCCGTAAAATACATGGCGAGGTCTTCAAAACTCACCAAAGGCCCCTGTAAGAACAAAGGGAGCTCAATCAGTGGGCGGTATCCTGACATCAGAGCCGACAGAAGGTGGTTAAAAAAAAACACACGACTTCAACAAGAAACAAAAGAGAGGGGGGAAAGGCCATTGTGCTGCTTTAAAGTCTTACTGCTATGTTTTGATATCAGCTTTTGTGGAACATGGTTCACTTCCATCAGACGTAAGCGTGAGAACACAGAGACGACCTGGCAAAAAATTCACTGCAAGAAAGTGGTGTTTGGTTGCATTTCATACCTAATAACAATTTATGACCTCTGCTTGATATTTACCCTGTTTCCCCGAAAATAAGATCTAACCTGAAAATAAGCCCTAGTATGATTTCTCAGAATGCTCCTAATATAAAGCCCTACCCAAAAAACTAAGCCCCAGTTCAGTGAAACCTCACCCTCCACCCTTGTGCAGCAAACAGAAGAAGATGACATGACTGTATTTAAATAAATGTAGATTGTGGTACATAAAAATGAAATAAAACATCCCCTGAAAATAAAGCCTCATGCGTTTTTTGGAGCAAAAATTAATATAAAACCCTGTCTTATTTTCAATAAAACATGGTAGTTCTTTTGGAGGCTGTTTCTGTGAATGACAACACGATTAAAGGAAACAACAGAGGAACAACAACACGTGTGTGTGTGTGTGTGTGTGTCTGCGCGCGTGCGTGCACGTGTGTGTGCTCCACTTTTTATCTTTGTGAGAGCTACACAGGGTTGTCAGGCCAGGAAAGAGACTAAACTGGTGACCTGGTGAGTTCATGGCCAGCGGATGCTTTGAGGCAATCCTAGTCCACCTCTTTATGCCACTCAGCATACCACTTCTGAACATTTGATGTTCACTGAGAATATGTCCCTTTCATCTTTTTTCCCTTTTTATTTTTTTAAAAAACTTATTTCTTCTTTGATTTGAGACTCTCCAACTTTCTCAACTTCTGAATGGAGATTTCTTTCAGAAATGATTTACGTCTATGGCAGTCATTTGAAATATGTAATACAGTGGTGCCCCACTTGACAATTACCTTGTTAGATGAGGAAATCGCTTAACGATTAAGTTTTTGCAATTGTTTTTGCGATCGTAAAACGATGTTTTAATAGGGAAAATCGCTTCACGATGATCAGTTCCCTACTTCGGGAACCGATTTTTCGCTTAGCGACGATCAAAACAGCTGATCATCAGGCTTTCAAAATGGCCGCCCGCTGTGTAAAATGGCTCCCCGCTGTGCTTTAGGACCGATTCCTCACTTTACAGGCACCGGAAAATGGCCGCCCTATGGAGGATCTTCACTGGACACTGAGGTATTTCAGCCATTGGAATGCATTCAACCGGTTTCCAATGCATTTCAATGGGATTTTTATTTTTGCTTGACGACGATTTCATTCTACAGCGATTTTGCTGGAACGGATTATCCTTGTCAAGCGAGGCAGCACGGTATTAAATATGTCAAACCAGAACGCAGAAATATGCCATTGAAAATAAACCCATTGCCTGTAATTTGTTAAAATGTTCTCAATTTGTTGTTGTTGTTTAGTTGTTAAGTCATGTCCGACTCTTCATGACACCATGGACCAGAGCACACCAGGCCCTCTTGTCTTCCATTGCCTCCCGGAGTTGGGTCAAATTCATGTTGGCAGCTTCGATGACACTGTCCAACCATCTCGTCCTGTCGTCCCCTTCTCCTCTTGCCTTCACACTTTCCCAACATCAGGGTCTTTTCCAAGGAGTCTTCTCTTCTCATCAGATGGCCAAAGTATTGGAGCCTCAGCTTCGGGATCTGTCCTTCCAGTGAGCACTCAGGGTTGATTTCTTTCAAAACTGATAGGTTTGTTATCATTTGGATTTTAACAATTTAATATCGACAGCTTAAATTTCTTAAAAAGATTGACTGACTTCCATGTTTTCCCAAGCTGAAATGGTTGCTTAGTTGGTACAGCTGGCCACTGTACTTCACTCTGCCCAATGGTCGGGCCGGCCTCTGCTGCAATTTCCTTTCCCTTTGCAACACAAAGGCAATAGCGGATTCCAAATACAGGGAAAGAGAAAATCGTGTTTGGACCACGACTCCTATGCTGGCTGGGGCATTCTGGAAGCTGTAGTTCAGAAAATGTACTTTTCCTGTCTTGAATATTTCATACCTTAGCTGAATCCATGGCATCTATTTGCTTTCTTGAGGAAGGAGAGGAGAATCCGGTGTGAATCCAGGCTGTTCTGGAGGTACACAAAAGGACAATGCATCGTATAAGGATGGTTTCCTGTCAGTTTTAAATTCTGTCTCCTTTTTTTTTACAAAAATGCTGATCAAAGGCTTAAGGGCTCACACGGGCCCCTCAGCCTAGACTTTCTAGTCCGAGGTCTTTACAGAAATGTAGTTAATTATAAGGCAAAAAAGAGTAAGATTACAAAAACTGTCTCTACTTTCTCATTGCCTTTCTCTGCGTGGCAGCACAAAAGGCCACTGCCACAAATTTGAAAAGATTATAATTTAAATCTTACCCATGTAGAGAAGTGAATTTGCTCTGATTTCCCCTTATGGAAAAAAAATTAGCTCATCAGATCAAATGGATTAAATAATCCTGACTTTTATAACTGTCTTTGGCATGACATTCTTATGAAATTAGCCATTGCATGGGGGTGTCTGCGGTTTTGCTTTTAAAAATTTGCTGCAATGCTTATCCAGAAATGGCATCACTAAGTTTCATTAGCTTAATGAAAAATCTCTCCTACCATTTTTCTTTTCTTTGTATTCTCAAAAAATCCTTTAAAAGTTTGATGCAGGGGTTTTTCATCCCATTTCCCACCTGCCAGGCCAATAACAGCCCAGCTCAAAAGAGAACATACATCTTGGTGTCCATCCAAGACATTTTGCTACCAGATTCAGAATAAATAAATGCAGCATAAGTTCCTTATCAGCCAATTCAAAGGGGGTTGAAACATAAAGCTGTTTTGGTGCCTGTGATTAAAATGTCAAAAGCACTTCCCTTCCTCTTTCTGGTGGTAAAAGTACAATAATAAGAACTTAAATACACCTAATTTTGCTGTTGTTTCATGGCATGCCCCAAATCTGCATCTAGTACATCCATAACTAGACCCAGTCCTGGTGCATTGCCAAAAGCGTAGCCATACAATTTGTGTTTACCACACCACAGCCTTTGCAAAACCTGAGCAAGGCTGTTAATTGACACAATTATTAAGAATCATGGATTCCTAGGCTCGTATTACTCCTGTTGCTGCGGTTATTGCACCGGTAGTAATTTATTTTTATTTTTACTCTGTTTTGGGGAAATTTTCTTTTAGCGACCATACAACAAGCAAAAGAGAACAGCACAAATCCTCCCTCATCACCGTTGTTCCAGTCATCATCACCATCACTACTACTTTTGTTGTACAATCATCTCCCCACTCCTCCGTGATGCCTCCTCCCCATTCTCACCAGCATTCGCAAGCGGACGGATTCGGATGTGACTCCGGACTTTTTCCCCCCTCCAAGAAATGTCTCTATCGGATATATACCGCTCCACCCTTGCCCGGCTCCCCTCTCCATCCAAGACCTTTGCTAACGGGGACTGCGTCACATAGGATTTGTAGTCCTCCCCCTACTCGGGACACAGGATTGTGGGAATTGTGGTTTCCCTTTTCCTTGGAAAATGAAGTATGCTCTGACCCAGTTTTCTAAATACACGCGTATGGGGATGAGAAAGCAGGCAATACTGATTAATATTCCATTTATTGATCTGATCCTCTAGGCTCCAGTTCACCAAAGCTTGTTCCCAATATTTCCTTACGGATTCTACTTCTTCCAAAAGACATGATAAATATTAACAGATAGGATTTCCAGACACGGAGGAGGACGTGACTTTTTTGGACTACAACTCCCAGAATCCCACAGCAAGTATTCTGGCTATGGGATTCTGGGAGATGGAGTCCAAAGAAATTCCGTCCTCCAATTTTGACCTATTTCTCATATAGCGAGGGCAGCCGCCTTCGCCGCCTCTCAAATAGGGACTGAGAAATCCCAGCATGCATTGCGCCCCCGTGGTCCTCTCGATCCGGGCGTGTGATTGGATAAGACGGTAGTGACGTAGCGCAGGTAGTTAAGAACGAAGGAAGCTCAGGAACGTTCCTTTTGGGGTTGGTGGCAATTCTTAGAAGCTCAGTGCCAACCATGGAGCATAATGTACACGAACAATTCTGCCCATTTGTGTTTGAGTTTTGACTATTGTTTATCTGTATCTTATTATTCTTTTTCTTTTCTAGTAAATTGTATTTTAGTTATGCTGTTTATGTATATTGTAAACTGGCCTTCATATATTTAGCCAACAAATAAGCAATAATTGATCACCCCACTCACTCTCTCTCCAAAAAAGTTATTATTAGGTCTTTCCAGGCAGAAATTGCTTCATTAAAACAGTTTAGTGTAGCTCTCATTAGTATCTAGCTCGTATCTCAGCAAGGCGAGCAAAGAGAGGTGTTCAATCTGTATTCATATCCTTCATTGCTTATACCTATACTGTGAATGGGGCTGAGACTGAATTATTCTTGTTCTGGTCACTGAAAACCAAGATCATCCACACTCTTTGTCTTTCCAGTATGGGTGCGAAAGCTGGACAGTGAAGAAGGCGGACAGGCCAAAAAAAATGTTTTGTTTGAAATGTGCTGGAGGAAAGCTTTGTGGATATCCCTGGACTGCCAGAAAGACAAGCAAGTGGGTCATAGATCAAATCAAGCCTGAACTATCTCTGGAGGCAAAAAAAATGTTGAAACTGAAGATGTCCTATTTTGGGCATATTGTGAGAAGAAAGGATTCTCTGGAAAAGACAATAATGCTGGGAAAGGTGGAACACAGTAGGAAAAGAGGGAGATCAAATACGGGATGGATTGATTCCCTAAAGGAAAAAACAGGCTTGAGTTTGCAAGAGCTGAGCAGGGCCATTGAAGACATGCAATTTTGGAGATCCCTCATTCATGGGATCCTTATAAGTCGGAGGTGACTTGACAGCACCTAACAAAAGCACCACTGCATGGCATCTTTTGTGCAGAGGCTCCTATACCATGGCTTAGCATGGCTTAGTGCCTCCTCTTGCACTACGGGCAGCTTTCTCTCTTGTGGCACCCACCACAGGGATCAACCAGTAGGCAGGGTCCATCCCCCCCACACACACCTTGAATGCTTCCATTGCCAAGTGAAGATCTACATGATTCTTTGAAATATTTACCTTTTCACGGCATTTTAATAACAGAATGATTCTCTTTTCGTATTTCCAATTTTATTGTAGCTTAACCTTGGGTCCCAGTTCTGGGGGAAAGGCAGCAAATAAATAAATAACAAATTAGCACTATCAGTTTACCCTGTTTGTGATTAAAGGAATGATACTAATCTTAAATAATCTGAGAAATGCAGAACTATAAGGGATCATCCATCGAGTCCAGCCCTGTCAAGGAGGCCCAGTGGGGAACTGAACTCCCAACCTCTGGTTCCGCAGCCAGAGACCTAAACTACTGAGCTATCCAGCAGTTTTTGCTTACTATTTTAGTGCCCTTTACTTTTCTGGACACTTGCTATTTGGAAACAGCTTTGGCATTTCTAAACTAAAAGAAGTTGAGAACTGTCCTTTTTGCAAACAAACTGGTCATTTTAGTCAGGGTGCACGTGCTCACCTGCTATTCTTCTCCATTTTTGTGCTTCTGTTTTTCCTTTTCCCAAAATTTGAGACAGAGACCTTTCTCAGACACTACTTTTCTTGGAAGGGAGAGGAAGGAGTGGGAGAGCTCACACTACATTGAATTGCCAGATGTTGGACTGATACTCAAGCCAGGGGTCTCCAAACTTTTCAGTGTGAGGGCCACATCATATATTTTGCACATTTTCGAGGGCCGAAGGAGGGAAGGGGGACCCAAGCTATCCCCGACACTGGGGGATCGCTTGGGTCCCCTTTCCCTCCTCTTCCCATGCCTGGGCCGGATAAAAAGGCAAGGCAGGCTGCATGTGGCCCGCAGGCCGTAGTTTGGAGACCCCTGCACTAAGCAAAGTAAGTGGGAAACAAAAAAGTGGAGATGATATCCAACTCCTAGATTAGAAATGCTGAAAGACCAAAAAAAAAAAAGAAATACACTATCTGACCAGAATATAGAAGAGACAAAAGGATGACAGACTCTTCTGAAGAGGAATCTGATGGTGTAGAGCCCATATAGAAAATGAAGTGAAAGTTGCTCTGAAAGCACTAGGAAGAAATAAATTGGCATCAATAAATGAAGTTGTCTTAAATTGCATCTTCCGTGGTTAAAATGCTCACTGGATGATCTTAAGCCAGTCCCTCTTGGGCTGACCTACCTCACAGGATTGTTGCTGTGAGGCCAAAACAAGGTGAGGGTGATGTAAGTCACTCAGAGAGAAAGAAGAAACTTAAATGTGTAAGCAAGGAGCATGGTATAGAGCAACTACTGCCTGTTCTTCATTTATACATCTAGATCTATCTATCCATTGCCTTTTTATGCTTTCAAAATAAATATGTATTTTAACTTAAGTTGCCAAATACTAGTGGTACCAGAGGGATTTCACACTGATATACAATGTACTTAATGCAAACACAAGGTGCATTTTGAAGCAGCCCAAAATCAAATGGAAGGAGAAAAGGGAATGAAAAGTTGAAGAAAAATGTGAAATTATTTTGTATTCGCGAAGGCTTTCACTGCCGGGATCAAATGGTTGTTGTGGGTTTTTCGGGTTCTTTGGCCGTGTTCTGAAGGTTGTTTTTCCTAACGTTTTGCCAATCTCTGTGGCCGGCATCTTCAGGTTGCTCTCCTCTGAAGATGCCGGGCACAGAGACTGGCGAAACGTTAAGAAAAACAACCTTCAGAACACGGCCAAAGAGCCCGAAAAACCCACAACAACCGTGAAATTATTTTATCAATCTAGGTGCAGAAAAATAGAGACAGGGCTGGTAAGAGGGAGACAGGAAGAAAATTCGAACCCCATAGCCATGGGATCGGTATCTGCAGTTTCACTCATCTGCAGCCCGAAAATATTTAAAACTAGAAATACAAAATTTCCCAATGTATTTACCAAGACCGGCTACTAGAGGGCACAAGAGACTATGCAATGTATTCTTGTTGAAGAATACAGTAGATTGCATGGTCTCTGGCTCCCACTAGTGGCCAGTTTTGGTAACACATAGTGAAAATACTTTTACCATGCTATGTATAGCATTTACTATTATCTGTAGTTTTCTGCATCCGCAGAGATGTTTGGATCCAATCCCTTGCAGATATGGAAGTCGTACTGTAATTTTGTTGTTGTTGTTTAGTTGTTAAGTCGTGTCTGACTCTTCGTGACCCCATGGACCAGAGCACGCCAGGCCCTCCTATCTTCCACTGCCTTCCCGGAGTTGTGTCAAACTCACGTTGGTAGCTTTGATGACACTGTCCAACTATCTTTTACTATACTGTAATTTAGTTTGGGCTTATTTCTCATAACACAGTATACGACTCTATCGTATTACCCATAAGGGCATTTTCCCCTCCCATGTAAAAAGTTCAACAACCCACTCTAAAACGGAAGGGTGTGTGTGTGAAAGAGATCATTTCATTTCCCCACCCAACTAGGTCTTTAATTCCTCTAAAACTCATTTTAAAAACTCAGTGCAAATGCCTAAAATAGATAAGTCCCGCCAACAATCAACTCAGATTTCTTCACACCCTTCCTCTTCCTGTCTTGAAAGGGATCCCAGGATAATGTGGACATAAACTCTGAACAAGGGACAACTGACATGTTCATTGTGTCATCACAAACAAAACATTATTTGGCGGGAGAATTAGGAAGGTGCCCAAGGGCAGAGGGGCAGGAACAGGGTTCCCCGTTGGGAGCAGTGTGATGTTTTCGGGTTGACTAACACAGTCCGTGCATTTAGAGGGCTTCTCCCCTCCCAGGGGATTCTCCTGAGCCCCAGAGTTACGGCTGTCCACAAAACGTTTCCCACAACCCGCACATTTATATGATGCTTTTGCTCTTGTGTGGACCCTCTGATGCGCCACAAGCGTCGACTGCTTAGAAAAACGTCTCCTGCACTCCGCACATTCATACGGTTTCTCTCCCGTGTGGATTCTCTGATGATTGAGGAGGTGTTGTTTTCTGAGAAAAGCAGTCCCACACTCTTGGCAGCTGTAAGGTTTTTTCCCGCCATGGATTCTCTGGTGATTCAGCAGCTGGGTTTTTTGACCAAAGCGTTTCCCGCAGTCTGAGCACATGTACGGTTTCTCCCCTGTGTGCAGTCGGTGGTGGTTCAGAAGATGGGCTTTCTGAGCAAAACATTTCCCGCATTCGGGGCATTTAAAGGGTTTCTCCCCTGTGTGGATCCTGCGGTGGCTCAAAAGGGCGTCGCGACGGCCAAAGGCTTTCCCGCATTCCAGGCATCGGTACGGCTTCTCTCCCGTGTGGATCCTCTGGTGGGTCAAAAGGGCGGAACGATGCACAAAACATTTCCCGCACTCCTGGCATTTGTGCGGTTTCTCCCCCGTGTGGATCTTCTGATGTTGGACCAGGTATGGTTTCTGAGTGAAGCACTTCCCACACACCTGGCAAAGGTGGTGCTTTGCAGAGTCACCAGCTTGGGAGGCAGAAGGAAGAAAAGGGTCAAAGGCAAGATATATTTCTGAAATCTGAACATCAGGTGTGAGGAAAATGGGATGAAAGTCTGAGCTTCCACAACAGGACGAGCAAATTTGGAAGGCCTAGGGAACAAAACTTTACTCTCTGCATCAAGGCCCAAAATGACCCGATATCCCCAAAGAATGCCCACTTTGGTCTAGTGCAGGGGTCTCCAAACTTTTCAGATGGAGGGCCACATCATATATTTTCGAGGGCCAAAGGAACATGCGCATTTGTACACGTGCACACTCCCACCCACCTGCACACCCGCACACCTACACACACACACTCCAGGGCTCGACTCCCCATTTGGCCATGGAAACTTGCTGAGACGGGTGTGAAACTAGCAAAACCCCTCCTTAAAAATATCTAATTTACTTTGAAAGTCCTATTAGGGTCACTGTAAGTCAGTTCTGACTGGACGGCTCATAACAACCACCAGCACCTCCAAAGAAAGTGGGGAGGAGAATGTGAACTGGAAGTACTTAGGTTGTTGGGTTTGATTCTTGTTTTGGGGGCGGGGGGGGGCTTATAACATAGGATAAAATAGGAAAATCAAATAACTTCTAGAAGCTTCTGAAAGCACAATGGTCCATTTTGCAGCCAGACTTTTCTTTTTATGGTGGGGTACTCTAGGGGAGAGGCCGAGGATGAAAAATTCCCATCCCTGCTGCAGTAGGGCAAGTGGAATATTCAGGTGAGCAAATTAGTGTATTATTTTACGGCTGCAATTCTGTTTTATAAACTTCACCAGTGGAAGGCTGATGACATCATGGGGAGGGAGAGATTTTTGGTAATTAAAAACATCCTACTTCTCTCCCAAAGCTTTTCCAACACCCAGGTCACCCCTTTCACTGAGTGAAGTCTTTACTAAAAATCACTGCCACTGGGCAGCGTTACCACCAGGAGATGTCTGTTTAATTAAAGACTTCCTCCTTCTGCCCTGTGGTGTCATGCAATGAAAAAGGGTTACTTGGGAATCAACTCCTGCCTGTGACATCGTCACCCTTATAAGTTATAGAACAGGATATAGAAGTGAGATCTACGACGACATCTTAAATTTATTTAATTCTGTTTGTTTGCTTATGCCAGGACCATATTATTTCATTTTTTGTTTTTGCTTAATTGATGGGGCAATGTAATAAACAAAACAAATAAATTGCAAGTGGAAGGAAGGAAGGAAGGAAGGAAGGAAGGAAGGAAGGAAGGAAGGAAGGAAGGAAGGAAGGAAGGAAGGAAGGAAGGAAGGAAGGAAGGAAGGAAGGAAGGAAGAGAAAAAGACAGACAATTTAGTTTGCTTCTCTCAACCCCTTTACCTGAGCTGTTGGCACAAATCTCTGTTTCATCCCAATCTGGAGAGAAGCCTGACTTCCAAACACCTTTTCCTTGTTCCAGCCAGGAAATGAGGCCAGGTTTTACAACTGTAGAGCCTTTTTAGAAGTCAAAAGGAGAAAGACATCAAGAAAGATTTCTCACGGTGGGGCCATTCCATTAGGGCTGTCCCACATCAAATTGTGACAGTGATCTTCCTCAAGCTGGTGTCTTCTAGACATTGTCCGCTAGGACACCTATCATCCCCAGCCAATCTAAGTTTCTGGGAGTTGCGCAACGTAATGGCTGGCGCTGACAGGAATCTTAGTCCGATATATTCAGAAGGGCACCAGGTTGTAGATCTGGAGAAGAGAGAGGAAATCAAGAAGGCTTTATCATGGTTTGGATCGCAGGAGGGAAGTTTGCATTATGGAGATCTCCTTTATATTAAAAGGTCTCTCCTTTCGCCTAGCAACCAGATGTAGAAAAATCAAATTCATAGACGATAAAGCTACCAGGGACTGCCAGTCATAAAGGCTCTACACGCTATCTCTGAGACGTAAAAGCAGTGTGCGTCTGAATAGGCGTCCGTGGAGAAGACCTACTTTGTGGTTGCTCCCAAGCTGTGGAACTCTCATGCCCAGGAAGTTAAGCTTTGCCCCCTGTTCTTCTGGTGGCAAGCAAAGGCCTTTAAATTTACGCGGGCTTTGGGTAAGCGACTAGCTAAGGAAAAAACGGATTTGAACATACTGGTGGCCAGAATCCCACTAGTATTTACACCTTTTGTGTAAGCTACTGTGATGAATTGCGAGCAACTGGCAAGGTCCTGTGTGTGAACAGATGCCCAGATGATGAACTGAGATGAACCTCAACATGTTGTCAATTAGCCAAGTTACGTACACTTTACCATGAATACCGATAGGATTCCGTCCATAACACGTACAATAAGATCATGGTATCTGCTGGGGATCAGTTCCAAGCCCCACCCCTCCATTCCAGAAAGTCCTACTACAGTGGTGCCCTGCATAGCGACGATAATCCATGCAGCAAAAATCGTCGCTATACGGATTTGTCGCTATGTGAAAATAAAAAGCCCATAGGAATGCATTGAAACCCCTTCAACGCATTCCTATGGGCTTAAAACTTACCTTTTAAGCGAAAATCCTCCATACGGCGGCCATTTTAGCTGCTCGGTAAGTGAGGAATCCGTCCTTTTTTTTACCCGGTGGCCATTTTGGAACCGCCGATCAGCTGGGGAAAAAACCGCTATGCGAAAATTGGTAAGCAAAACAGCTTACCGATCATCGCAAAGCGATTTCCCCCATAGGAAACATCGTTATGCGATCGCAAAAACATCATCGCTATGTGGATTCGTCGTTAAACGGGGCGCCCATTATGCGAGGCACCACTGCATATCGTATTTTAATATTGCATTTCCTTACCCAATGAGGCCACATTCCCATAATTTTCCAGCATGACTTCCTTGTACAAGGTTTTTTGGTCCCGATCCAGGAGGGTCCATTCCCCCTCTGTGAAATACACAGCCACATCTTCAAAGTTCACCAGACTCTGAAAAGACACAATAGCCCTTGTTCATGTATCTACGTGGTGGTGGAAACCTTCTTTATTTAAGACCTTCTGAGGACAGACTGAAAGAACTGGGCATGTTTAGCCTTGAGAAAAGAAGACTGAGAGGAGATAGGATAGCACTTTTCAGATACGGTTTAGGACCTCGATACTTGATGGAACGCCTTCTCCCACCAAGATCTACCCGTGTCACTCGTGCAAGCCAGGAGGTGAGGCTGAGGAGCCTAACGCCGAGAGAGGCCCGGAAGGAAAAGACCAGAAATAGGGCCTTCTCGGCGGTGCCTCCTCGCCTCTGGAACAACTTACCTCCTGAGATTCGCGCGGCTCCCTCGCTGGGCATGTTCAAGAAACAACTAAAAACGCTGTTGTATAAGCGGGCCTTTCCAACAGAAAACTCCTGACGATTTTCTCTCTATATCTTTTTAATTTCTATCTCTCTTAAATTGTAATGTTTTAAAATTATGTTGTTGTTGCTTGTTGTAAGCCGCCTAGAGTGGTCTAGTACGACCAGATAGGCGGGATAGAAATAAAATAAATAAATAAATAATAAATACTTGGAAGGCTGTCATTCAGAGGAGAGGCAGGATCTCTCCTCAGTCATCCCAGAGTGCAGGACACACAACAAGGAGCTCAAGTTACACAAGGCCAGAATTCAGTTGAATATCAGGAAAAAAATGACTGCCTGAAATACTGACTGAATAGCCTAGTGAGTTAGCCACTTGGTTGGGAGTTCAATTCCTCCCTGTGCCTCCTGGGAGAAAAGCCATCCTGTGTGGCCTTGGGGAAGATGCACAGCCCCAGGGCTCTTCAAGAAGAAGGGGATGATAAACCACTTCTGATTATTTTTCACCTGGGAAACCCTGAAAAGGGTCACCATAAGTTAGGATTGACTTGACAGCACATGATGATGATGATGATGATGAGGAGGAGGAGGAGGAATAGCAGTAGTTAGAAAAACAAATGCAGAAAGGAGAAAAAAAAACTGAGTATCTTTTCAGCCTAGAGGTGACTTGAGGTGAGATATGATAAGACTCTTGAGGACCAGTGTGGTGTGGTGATCAGTGCATTGGGCTAGGGCTCAGAAGATCCAAGTTCAAATCCTGGTTCAGCCATGCAGCTCACCAGGTGACCTTGTTCCAGTCACACTCGGTCAACCTGATCTACTGTACCTCAACAGGCTTGTTGTGAAGAAAGGAGAGCCATGTATACCATCTCGGCTTCTTAAGGAAAGACTGAGTATTTACATAATCCAAAAATAAAACACATCCAGGTATGTGAACACATTCTTAAACCTGGTGCCTCACAAAGGTGCTTAGTATTACAAGTTGCTTTAACAGATTGAGAAATGGAACCTGTTTCTTTCAGAAATACAGACCGTTTCCCTTACTGTGATTAGATCTGTGCCATGACTTGAAAATACTTTAACTCTGGAATTTTACAATTTAAGTACAATTTAAGGGCTAGAGCCATTCCATCCATTAGACAGAGCAGTGGTCCCCAATCTTGGGACTCCAGAGATTCTTGGACTTCAACTCCCAGAAATCCTGGCCAGCAGAGGTGGTGGTGAAGGCTTCTGGGAGTTGTTGTCCAAGAACATCTGCAGGCCCAAGGTTGGGGACCACTGCATTAGAGGATGCTCTCTCGGACAGCAGATATTTGTTTCTTTGCTTGTTTATTCACATTGCCTCTCTCCCTATATAGGTATAAGCCACCCAAGGCAGTTTGCAACATTTAAAATGCAAGCGTATAACACACAATAAACCATTCAAACAGTTAAACAAACAACAATTAAAACATATCCACCTTGATAACTGTTTACCTTGACACATGGAGCTTGCTTACTATTTCCAACTAGGCATCTGAATAAGTGGGCTAAACTCCGCAAAAGCTTATACCTGACAAAACTTACTATAATCTTAACTATCCCACAAGATTTTTTGTGATTTGCTAACAAAGCCACTCTTCCGGAAGAAAACAAATGTTATGGTTTCCATCACATTTATCTCTTTCTTTTCCTTTCATTGAGCTCCTGGCAAGGTGACACAGCTTCATGCTACCAACAACCCTGTGAAGTAGACCAGGGACCCCATGAGTTTCATGGCTCAGTGGGGACCTGAAACTGGCCCTCCCAGATCCCAAGCCAACGCTCTAACCATTACTCCGCACTGACTCGGCTATGGGCAAGTCTGTCTGCTGGGGTATGAACTCGCCTCGGGCGGCAAAATTCCTTGGGCGGCTGTTCGGCTTTTTTGGTCTACACGCCCCCCCCTTTTTCCCAATTCCATAATTTCAACACACACACAGTGCCTGCTTTTTCTCTTTCTCCACCACCACCCGATTGTATAATGTAAGATGCAAAAAGGTATTCCCGGTTTCGCACAAGACAAAAAGGAAAACAAGGGTCACCCCCCCCATCCATCCTCTTCTCACGATCTACCCAGAGGAAACGTCTCCTTCCCCGCTCTTCTTGCACGTTCTCACCCGCATTTGCACACCCCCAAGCTTGTCCACGCCGCGTCTTCCTTGCCACGGGAATTGCATCCAAATCCGAGTCTTAAATTCAAGCTTGCACGAGAAGCGGGCTCGATGGCACCTTCCACAAGACCGGTCTACTTCCCGACCAATCACCGCCCCCCGATCTTCCACCTCGGCCAATCAGGCTCCCCAGATCCTTCCCACCCGAAGCGTTTCTGGGAGTTGTGGTCCCTCTTCTCATCCTTCCAGGAGCAGGGGATTCTGTGCATTGTAGTTCTTGATCCGTTGAGCAAAGGTGGAGGTTGACTTTTACTGCCTCCATCACTATATAAATATACTGTAATATATATAATTTTAATATGTATAATATAAAAATGTATAATTAATTATAATATATATAATTATAGATAGATAGATCTAAATATATCTATATCTATATCTATCGATTGATTGATCGATCAATCGATAGATATAGATATATTTGATTTTTACCCTGCCCCTCTAGACTATGTCTACTCGGGGTGGCTTACATCGATAAAAACACATCAATATAACACGTATAAAATCAAAAAGAATACAATTATAACAATTAAATTCCAAACGACATATATATGAGAGAGAGAGAGAGAGAGAGAACTTAATTGACTGGAGGGAAGGCCTGCTTGAACAGCCAAGTTTTTAATATAATTATTTTAATATAATATATATTAAATATAATGTTTTGTAATAAAAATTGTCTTCAAAATAGGGACATTTCTGATTGTGGGGGGATTTATTTTTTGTTTGTGTTTCGTTTTGCACTGAAATCAACCTGAAAATCTTACATAAGAATAATCTTCCCTCAAAGAATAATCTTCCACTCTCCTATTAGGCAGAGTGAAATGGTTGCTTCAGGAGCAGATTTGAAGTGCACCAAAAATGCATCATCATCATCATCATCATCATCATCATCATCATCATCATCATCATCATCATCATCATCATCATCATCATCATCATCATCAATCTTAGAAAGTAGACTGGAAGGGACTTCATGAATCATCAATTGTTGTAAGCCGCCCAGAGACCTTTGGGTAGAGTGGGCGGCATATAAATTAAATAAATAAATAAGTCCAGCCCTTGTCAAAGAGGCCCAGTGGGAAATTGAACGCCCAACCTCTGGCTCCGCAGCCAAATTCGTAAACCACTAAGCTGGTTTACGTCTTGCTTGTTGACTGGGAAGCAAGGTAGTCTGGAACATAATTTATGCAAGTATATATAAGGATTAACGCAATCTATTGCAATATTAGAATACAATTAAAAGAGGTCATCCTTTTTAAGGAAGTTGACTAATTGTAAAAATACATCATGGAAAAGAAAACACAGCAAAAGCCGCACAAAAATACCATTCTTCAGCAAACTTGTTTAAATAAAGGCATCTCTGCCTGTTGAAAGAAGGACAAGAAGAATTAAGCCAGCCTAGGTTTCCTTAGAAGAAAGTTCCCGAAAATGCTGTCTGTTTCAGCTGGTTCAGCCTTGACTCCAAATAGGCCATCCTGTGTATTTCTTCCAATCGCTTTCATGAGCCACATGGGATGAAAAGACGTGGCCGAACAATCTATTCCCAAACTAGTGCTGAATGAAAGATCTGTTGGACTTTTTGCAGACTTGCAGGCTGCCTTTAGTAGCTTCGGCTGGGAGGGAACGTTCTGGACCGGAGTGACTATCAGGATATTTAGCACTAATCAATTGTTCCCTTCTGCTCCCTGCCTCTCCACATGAGAGGATTTTTCCCTATCTAGAGTCTGTTGAAATCTGTTGCTGAAAAGCACTCACATTAGTCAACTTGCTTAAGTAATGAAAAAGAAAATATTTCTACTACTAATATCTGAGTGAGTTATTGAGACAGTAAGTGCCAGTTAATAAGAAAAGGTTTGGACTAATTTGGGGAACTTGAAGCTGTTCTGTTCTGTGAATCCTCCTCTTCTGCTATGCAGCTAGAGGAATTTTACTAAAAATTCAAAACGGCAACAGGATCACCATCCAAGTACAGTGGATTATGTAGAGAAACAAAAAGGCAGATTCCTCTCTGCACAGGCTCTTTGGGGCTCACAGAAAAACATTTTTACCATTTCACTTAGTTATTTCTCTGGTCAGCCACCATGGAAAATATGACTCTTAATTGCAGCACCTCTTTCCCTGGCTCTTTTGAGAGTGGTTTTAAAAGGACTGTTTTGACTTACTATATTTCTAACTCACATTTCATCTGATGGCATTCAATGGAACAACCACAGTTCCTTCCCCCTTCATTTTATCTCCACAGCAACCCTTTGGGGTAAATGAGGCTGGGGGGGGGTGTTGGAATTTGACCATTGCTTTTCATGACTGATGGGAGTATCTGGTCTTCTGATCCCAAAGCCAACATTCTCTATAACCACTACACCACACTATCCTGCAAAGTGTCCGCCTATAGCGGAGGTTCAGGTAGCTCATCCAGGTTAGTTTACCAATAAAGATTGGTAGCACCGAAGCATGTAGCCTAACTAAGGCACCTGACTTTGGGGTAAAGAATCCTTGGCCCTCCAAAGTCGTTGACTACAACTCCCATCTTCCCTCACTACTGGCTTTGTTCCAAGCCCCGCAGCATATAGAGAGCTACAGATTTCCCAAACCCTGTCTTTCGCAGATATGAAAAGCTACATTTATTGGCGTTTCTCATCCATGGCCATTGTTCTGGGAAGATTTAATCTTAAATAAATAAAGTATCGGTTCTCTGGTTATGTTTTTTTTCCCCTTTTTTGGCCTTCTCTCCTGGAAGAGAGAAAAAGCACAAAAGAATTTCTTCCCCATTTAAAGTGAGGGGTTCTTAAAAGGGTTAAGTTGACAGAGTCTCCATCTCCTAGAGAGACCAAAAGGGAAGTGGGAGGGAGTCGTAGAACGCCGTCCCGGGCTTCGGCCCCGCCCCCTCCCGTGGGAATGTGCACCTTGGATTGCTCGCAGGTGCGAAGGATGAGCGACCGCCGTGGGGTCGGTGAGTTCTTGCAAGCAGGGGCTCCCGCGGAGAGCTTGGCAACACTCTGTTCCTTTTGGACCACAACTCCCATCATCCCCCAACCTGGCAGCGACACACTTCTGCAAGGCAGGTGCTCCATTAGCAGGGTCTCCAACGCCACATACTTTCCAGGAAAGTCCCGGAATGAGTGGAGCGGTGGGGAAGACGGTTGGGTACCTTGGGTCTCCAGATGTTCTTGGACTTCAACTCCCAGAAATCCTGGCCAGTAGAGGTGGTGGTGAAGGTTTCTGGGAGTTGTAGTCCAAAAAACATCTGGAGGCCCAAGGTTGGGGACCACTGGGTCAGAACTTAAAGAGATCGGAGTTCGAAACTGGACTGAGAAGCTCACTTGGGTGCCCTTCTCTCTCAGCCCTGACCTACCTTGCAAGATCATTATGAAGCTGAACGGGAAGAGGAGGAGAGTGGTCTTAACCAACCAGATAGGCGGGATATAAACAAACAAACAAACATGTAACTAATCCATAATTTTCTAAGGTTATACAGGATTTGGAGGCCATGGAGTGTGCCGACTGCTAGAGGTGTACAATTTTTGGACTGCAACTCCCAGAAAAACTCCTCAGAAATCTCTGAAATACAGGGGTATCTCGGTTTACCAAATTAATGTGTCTTACCTACGGGATGTTACATACAGCGAAAAATTTGCCATAATAATTGCCATAGGAACGGGGATGGTGCTATAACCTCTGGGCACAATGCATCCTGGGGAAACTTCCTTGTACTGTGGGGGAAAAAACAAAAACACGGAAACCCAGGCAGTATTTTCAACGGATTTTCCTTTGCAAACCGAAAATTACATTAACCAAGATCTTCGTAAACTGAGGTACTACTGTAACAATAATTGTGGCTTGATGCCGTGTAATAGCCCATACAAGCATAGGTCAAATAAACTACAATAATAATGTGCCGTCAAGTTAATTCTGATTTATGATGCTTTCCAGGGTCTTATAGATAAAGAGAATACTCAGAAGTGGTTTCCCTTTTTCTTCTCGGGACATCCTGGGACTGTGCAGCTTGCCCAAGGCCACCCAGGCTGGCTGTACTCATAAGAGGCACAATGGGGAATCAAACTCCCAACCTCTGGCTCCAGAGCCAGATACCTAAACTGAATGCCCGGGGAATTCTGGAAGGTGTAATCCAAAAACAGACACCTGGATACCTCTACTAAAAATGTATCAAGCTTTACTGCAGTTGAACCACTACTCCATGGGGCTCCTTAAAAGGACACATAGTGGAAACTGAGTCCGTTTGATTTGTTTCAACCCTCTAGGGACAGTGGTCCCCAACCTTGGGCCTCCAGATGTTCTTGGACTTCAACTCCCAGAAATCCTGGCCAGCAGAGGTGGTGGTGAAGGCTTCTGGGAGTTGTAGTCCAAGAACATCTGGAAGCCCAAGGTTGGGGACCACTGCTCTAGGAGAACAGCAGGAAATGAGTTTTTCCCCCTATAGTGACAATACTGCAGGAAAAATACCCTCACATTTCAAGGTATTCTCTTCCCGAGGCTAAACATTTGAAAAATACCCTCACATTTCAAGGTGTTCTCTTCCCGAGGCTAAACATTCCCAGATCCTTCAATGCTTCCTAGATTGGTTCGTTCTGTTTTTTAGAAGCTGTTCTTTCCTCCCTTCCTGTCTGAAATCATTATTCTCTCTATTCCAGCAGAGAAAAACAAGGATGAGGGAAAAATACCCCAGATTCAACCGGACATCATTCTGGCTAAGAAAGTGCAGGTTAAGTTTGGGAGTGCCGAAGGACTGCAAAAGCAGATTGGGAACTTCAACAACAACTGCAGGAAAGAAACTATTCGTTTTGAAGGCAGAGACTTCCCGCAAGTCCAGTCAACGGGAAGGGCTGGAGAGAACCGGAACGCGTGCGATGTGTGTGGGAAGCACTTCAAAGATGAGTCCAACCTTAAAAGACATCACAGAAGCCACACAGGAGAAAAACCTTACCTGTGTGTGTACTGCGGGAAAACCTTCAGCCGGAATGCAAATCTCGCTTCGCATCACAGGACCCACACAGGGGAGAAACCGTACGCCTGCACCCGTTGCAGCAAGACTTTCTGTGATAAATCGAGCCTGAATCGACACCAGAGGACCCACACCGGGGAAAGGCCGTACGAGTGTGAGGCCTGCGGCAGATGCTTTGACCTGAGCCAGTCCCTGATTAGTCACCAGAGGATACATACAGGGGAGAGACCATATCAGTGCTCAGAATGTGGCAAAACTTTCAACCGAAGCCAAAACCTGCGTAGTCACCAAATAATTCACACGGGAGAAAAACTGCATAAGTGCTCGGAGTGCGGGAAGAGCTTTAGTCGCAGCCAGAATCTGACCAGGCACTTGAGTAGCCACACGGACAGCAAACTGTACACGTGCTATGAGTGTGGGAAAAGTTTTCGCCTGAGCCAGTATCTTATTAGCCATCAAAGGGTCCACACGGGAGAGAAACCGTATACATGTTCCCAGTGTGGGAAAAGTTTCAACCTCAGCCAAAATCTGATCAGCCACCAACGAATACACACGGGGGAGAAACGATACCAGTGTTCCGAATGTGGGAAAAGCTTCAGCTGGAGTCAGGATCTGCTCCGCCACCAGAGGATCCACACAGGGGAGCAACCGTATCATTGCTCGGAATGCGGGGACCGCTTCAATCGTCGGGAGAACCTTATTAGACATATGAGAATGCATGCAGGAGAAAGCCCTTAGGTTGGCCTCCATATAAAGACGACTTTGGTGGGAACCCACCCCTGATCAGCCCTCGAAAACATCCCACACACACACGAGAAATTCAATTTTGTGAAATCTGGCTAGGAATGGTTAATTCAAAACTATGCAATGCCTTTACAGACCACTAAAAAATTATCATTGGAAAATACACAAGCTTTCATGGATCAAAAACCACTTCATCAGGTTTGTACCAGTGTGAAGAACTTCAAAGTTGTGTATTGTCTGATGAATGTGTTTTAGTTGCCTGTAAAAGTGTTGCCTAGTTTTGCATTTTGTATCAACTACATAGCTACCCTTTTTTGCCCCTGGGAATTATTTTTTCCTTTCCTGCTCCCACCCACTTTAAAAACTGGAAATACTTTAACAATATCAGCCTTCCATCCTTCCGAGGTCGGTAAAATGAGTACCCAGCTTGCTGGGGGGGCAATGTGTAGCCTGTATAATTAAAATTGTAAACCGCCCGGAGAGTGCTTGTAGCGCTATGGGGCGGTATATAAGTCCAATAAATAAATAAATAAATATTTTTTTTAAAAAAATATGTGTGTGTCACATGGACACATGGAATCCCAAGCCAGAATTAAAATTGCTGGAAGAAATATCAACAACCTCCTATATGCAGATGATAGCACTCTGATGGCAGAAAGTGAGGAGAAATTAAAGAACCTTTTAATGAGGGTGAAAGAGGAGAGCGCAAAAAACGGTCTGAAACTCAACGTCAAAAAAAATAAAAACCAAAGCTCATGGCCAATGGTCCCATCACCTCCTGGCAAGTGGAAGGGGAAGATATGGAGGCAGTGACAGATTTTACTTTCTTGGGCTCCATGATCACTGCAGATGGACACAGCAGCCACGAAATTAAAAGACACCTGCTTCTTGGGAGGAAAGCGATGACAAATCTTGACAGCATCTTAAAAATCAGGGACATCACCTTGCCAACAAAAGTCAAAATAGTCAAAGCTATGGTTTTTCCTGTAGTGATGTATGAAAGTGAGAGCTGGACCATAAAGAAAGCTGACCACCGAAGAATTGATGCCTTTGAATTGTGGTGCTGGAGGGGGCTCTTGAGAGTCCCCTGGACTGCAAGGAGAACAAACCTATCAGTTCTAAAGGAAATCAACCCTGAATGCTCACTTGAAGGACAGATCCTGAAGCTGAGGCTCCAGTACTTTGGCCATCTCATGAAAAGACTCCTTGGAAAAGACCCCGATGTTGGGAAAGTGTGACGGCAGGAGGAGAAGGGGACGACAGAGGATGAGATGGTTGGACAGTGTCATCGAATCAACCAACATGAATTTCACCAAACTACGGGAGGCAGTGGAAGATAGGAGGGCCTGGCGTGCTCTGGTCCATGGGGTCACGAAGAGTTGGACACGACTAAACAACAACAACGTCACATGGACTATGATGAGAAGGGTTTTATTTTAAGCACTTGCTATGGCTCTGTAAAATGGTAATAAAATAAAATTTAAATTAAAACAATATATTCAGTGACTGCGTTATATCACTCTAAGGCAGCAATTATGGAACCACAACTCCCAGCGTTCCTCACAACTGGCTTTTACTGTACAGAATCATAGAACAATGGGGTTGGAAAGAACCTCTAAAGCCATCGAGTCCAACCCCCTGCTCAATGCAGGAATACAAATCAAAGCAGTGTTGGATTGCTCACCATCTCCTGAGGTAATTTGCTCCCTTGGCATCCTGCTTTAACAATTAGGAAGTTTTCCCTGTTGTTCAACCAAGCTTTGGTGGTGAAGGCTGATGGTAGATGCTGTCCAGCAACATCTGAAGAGGCACACTTTGCTTCCCCTCTGCTCTAAGCCATGGTTTATGTTAGCCATGGTTTGTTGTTTTGAGCGCCCATTGTTTCAACAAAGCACAGAGATGATTGTTGTGGTTTTTTTGGGCTCTTTGGCCGTGTTCTGAAATTTGTTTTTCCTAACGTTTCGCCAGTCTCTGTGGCCGGCATCTTCAAAGGACAGGAGTCAGAATTCTGTCTGTACTCTGGTACAGTTTGCTTGGATAGTTGAGTATTTATAGCTGTGGGATTAATACTCAACTATCCAAGCAAACTGCACCAGAGAACAGACAAGAGTTCTGACTCCTGTCCTCTGAAGATTCGGCCACAGAGACTGGCGAAACGTTAAGAAGAACAACCTTCAGAACATGGCTGAAGAGCCCGAAAAACCCACAACAACCATCAGATCCCGGCCGTGGAAGCCTTCAAGAATACAAAGCACAGAGAGTTTGCTCCACTTCAGGTTTGTTACTCTCCCATTACTTTTCTAAGCTCCTGTTTCAGAATTTCAGCTGAGGAAAGCCATCAGGAATAAGCCATAACAATAAGCCAGAATTTTAAAGTCAAAAAGTATTCATTGCCTTTAACTGCAGTTTGTTGCTGGTTCATAAACTATGTTTTGTTCGTCAAAATAGGTTTAGGTATGATTGGAACATTGGATGTCTCAGGAAACCAAGATTTGGCAAACGGATGTATCTCTTGTTTGTTTTTGGACAAACACATTCTTCATTGTGAGAGTTCTGCCTGCCATACCCTATACCTAAAGAAACCTATATTTTGCTCACCTGGAGGAAAGGCCTGACTGGAAACCTTCAGAACCGAGGACAGACCTAACTTCCTATTAGCAAAGGAAGCTGCTTCTCATGGTTACTGGACCATACACCCTCACCAATGTACCTTTTGTCACCTGTTGTTTCAGGATTGAGGAACTGGGATGAAAAGGTTAAAAATACAATTGCATGTTCAGACCTTGTAAAAAACTTAATAGGTGAAAAAAGAATAAAAGTAAAAATGTAATTTAAAAAATTAACATGGCTTCCTCTTCTACATCTACAAAAAAAAGGAAGTTTGGGTTCAGGTTGTGGCTTGCAGCTGGTTAACAAACCATGGCTTCTGAGGAGAAGATGGGTTTACGTGCCAAATGTCAACAAACTGCATCATTGTTTATTGTGAAATGTGAACATAGTTAACAACAATTCAGAAACCAGCAAACCCAAAACCTGTTTTACCGTTATTTACAAACCTTCTCCAAGCCAAGGTAACTTTCGGCTTGTATTTCGAGAAGTCTTGCCTTACGTAAACAGTGTGTGGTATTGTCAAAATGCGTGTCTGGGTGTTTCCAGTTCTCAGATGAATGATTTCTTATCATCCCCTATTTTGATGGTGGTTGTGGGTTTTTCGGGCTCTTTGGCCGTGTTCTGAAGGTTGTTCAGACAAAGAACCCGAAAAACCCACAACAACCATCAGATCCCGACCGTGAAACCCTTTGAGAATACATCCCCTATTTTGTTACGAACTCTTTGGTTCCTAGGAAAAATCAATTCCAGCCCTTATCTTGCTGCAGAGACTGTTTACATTGAGCTTGTCGTTCCTGTTAGGGTCTGTGTATGCTACACATAATCCTTTTGTTTTATTCTGACAACAATTGTATGAACTGTTATTTATTTAGGAATAAAATATTTCTGTATAGTTTTGTTTTTTGTTTTTTCTCCTTAAAACAGGGTATTGGTGGAATGCCCTACCCATCTCCCCCACCTTGCAAGAACAGTGTTGAAAGTTGCAGTGCAACAAAGGTTTCTGTGGGGGAAACAGACATCACTCAGTCTTGCTTTATTTATTTATTATTTATTTATTATTTATTTTTAAACTTATATTGAAAGCACCTCCCTAATCGGCGAGGAAGGCTGGCTGGGTGGTGGAGCTGTCCAAAAAAAAAAAAAGAAGTAAGGCTTCAAATCTCTGGGCTCCCGTATGCAAGCATACACGAGACCTTGTGGCAAATGTCCACTTTTGGACTACAACGCCCAGCATCCGTAGCCAACAAAGTCTACGGAACCATACCGGGATTCAACCACTTTTTAAGTAGTTAAAATACCCTGGAGTGTTTTTTTTTAACTACAACTTTGTTTTTGAAACTGTTCTGCTGCTTCCCCTTCTAAAAAAAGGAACGATCTCAAGTTGCGCCCCCGCGTATCCATCGGAACTTCCCCGGATGCCATCCTAGTAACGGCTTTGGATCTGCCCTCCAAGGGTTAAAACGATAGAGTTGCACTTTTCTTGAGAGAGATGGCACACAGGGTTTTTTTTTTCTCCAAACGAAGAGCTGGTAGTAAATAGTGGAGAGGGGCCCTTCCTGCTCTTTTCCCCGCCAGCCTGGGAGGACTTGATGCCTTTCCCATTGCAAACTGAAGATTTGATTTTTAATCTTAATTTTGTTTTATTTTTTTTGCATGCACGCCCCTGGGTCCTTCTCCAGCTCCCCCGACCTTGGCTTTCTCGCTTCTTCTAAGAGGGTGAGTCGACCTGGGCGATGTTCATATTGGACGGATTGCTTTGGGGCAAGCAAGACAGCCCTCCTTCCCTTTGCTTTTCTCCCCTGGGAAAGGGAGGGGTCCAAGGGCGCAAGGCAGACAGTACAGGATCGGGCGCAGGAATGGCAGGGACGGACACTTGACAGTCCGATCGTCACTTTCTGCAGATCGAGACCCTCTCCGAATATATCTTTTAGAGCAGGGCAGAGAAATAAATGTTGCAAAAAAAAAATCAGTGCTCCTTCTTTAATACTGGATATTGGGGGGTGGAGGTGGGCATGACCCGTCTGTTTCTAGTGCCCAGACACGACCTGCCACTGGCAAATATAAGGTTCCCACACCCCATGCCTGGAGTTCTTTGAGATCTCCCCTTCCTTCCTTCTTTCCTTCCTGCTGTTCCTTTGTTAGCCGCCTTTCCTTTTCCCCTCCATTTTCTTCTCTCCAAAGACAGACCTTTGGAGAGGAAGCTCCATTCTGTATAATAGGAAAGAACAAAAAAAAGCATGTCCTTTAAGCAAAAGTTTTCCTTTCCTTCTACCAACAAGTATCCAGACTGATAATTTCCCTTTTTTTCAAGGGATGGAAGGAAGGGATGAAATGGAGCTGATATTTCCAGGTTGTTTCCCCCCCCCCCATCAAAAGAGAATGGCCAAATTCCAACAAGAAAAAAAGGGGGTCTGTACCCCTCTCTCTTCTTTGCACAAAAGCTCCTTGGTAATTATTATTTATAAAGCACCATCAGGCTTGACGAGCCAGGCAGGGCCCTGCCTCCGGGTGCTTACAGTCTAATATTAGACACACCAACAAGCAAGAACAAAACATGAAAGGGAGGTAGGTGAGAAACAGTGGAAAGATACTGTTTTAGATGGGTATGTCTAGACTGCATTGCCAAGAAAGGGGGGAAAAGAATTTTAAAAAGATAAATTTTGACATGTTACGGATGAAGAGATTTCTGTTTGAGCTTTTGTGGACCAAAATCTTCTTCCTCAAACACTTGGAATTTTTAAAATTATTATTTTATTTAAAATATTTTTCACCCCACCTTTCTTATGAAAAATAACCCAAGGTTGCTTACATCATAAAAATACAGCATTTGAAGTTGAAAACAATGTGGTTGACATCACTGAAAGCTAATTTTTAAAGCTACCAACATTGAAAGCCAATATTTCAGGCGGAAAACAATGAATCGACAACGGTGGTTTACTTCATGAAAAGCCAATATTTAAAGCTACAAACAATGAGTAGAAAGAGACAGCTTACATTATTAAAGTATAACATTAAAGCTAAAAAGAGTTAAGTATACAAATATTGAAAAGGAAGAAACACATCCCAGGGGACTCGTTTCTGTGCCGTTTCCCTTCTTGCTTTTAGTTGCCGGGCCTCAGGTTTCTAATAGAGAAGGGAAAGGTGAAGCTGAAATCCACCTGCCGTTCTCGAACAGTCATGATGCAAGAGGAAAAGGAATCTGGAGGGAAGAGGAAAAAGGCAGTTCTAAGGATTTGTTCTTAAGTTCTTTCTCATCAGGAGAAGCAAGCTCCCTAAGCTGTTCCTACCCCTGTGCCTCCGTGGACACCGTGTCTATTCCATACCAGAATTTGCTCTGTATTTCTAAGGAATAAAGGGTCGGACTACACTCCATCTAGTTCTTTTCAGCCAATTCTACCATTAGACAAAATAAGCCAACTGCTTCAAGCAACAGATGTTGGGGGTCAGCAGAATTAACCACCTTGTCCTTTCTGTGTCTCGGCTGGCAGAGAATGCTGTGTGTACCACCTGGCGTGCCCTGCACCTCATAAAATTAGCCATTATCAGATTTGGTGCAGAACTCTGCCTGGTTGCCAGGGTTCACATAAAATGAAATTTGGTAATCTCAGAGATTGACTACTGCAGTGCTTTCTACGTGGGGCTGCCCTTGGAGAGGATATGAAAGCTGCAACGGGTGCAATATGCAACAGCCAGGCTGGTGTCGGGCAACTTGAGATTCAGTCATATCTCCACAGTCTTAGCTTGCTTGCACTAGTAGCCTGTTTCCTTCCATGCCAAATGCACAGTACTAAAGTTGACAACGATTTGAGACTTTGTTGTTCCTAGGGTGCCCCTCGCTGAGATCTTCTGCTCATGTCACCTGCTTCTCCCAAGCTCCGATGTTGCAGGTGGCAACCCCAAGGGAGGCCCAGAATACGATGACTAGGAACCGGGCCTTCTCAGTGGTGGCCACAACCCTGTGGAACGCCCTGACATCGGAGATGCACTGGGCTCCTTCCCATCATTCTGAAAGCTAATGAAATCACAGCTTTTCAGAGAAACATTGTGAGATATTCTTTCCTCATGTTATTTTCTTTAGAACACGGCCAAAGAGCCCTTCAGAACACGGCCAAAGAGCCTGAAAAACCCAGAACAACCATTATTTTCTTTTGTTACGTGTTTATCTTGTTTTTGTGGCTGCCACCGTGTCTTTTTTGGGGGGGGGGGAAGAATTGATTTTCGGATTGTTGGGTGGGTGAGGTTGGGTGTTTTTATGCTTTATGTTGTAAACCACCCAGAGTTATAGCATGTCATCAGGTGGGCACTATAAACACCCAGTACATAAACAAATAAATAACTTGTTAGTGTTATAGAATCCTCTCTTCTGATGTGGAGAGAGAAAGATGAGAACATACTCGTAGGTAACGACTCATGAGCTCATACTGTGTGTCAGATTTCACTTCTTTATTTTATCATTCATTTCCTTTATTTGAAACATGTTTTTATCCCCTTCTTCTCCCAAAACAAAGCTTCCAGAGAATGTTCCTGATGAGTTAACACTGCAGCTGTAGCTTGTACAGGACTCTTGCATATTTCTTTTATGCCTGTCTGTGTTTACTTTCCTCAGGGAGAGAGAAAAAAAGCCATTGGTTCATCAAGGAGAGACATCTTTTTTCCAGATGATCTGACTTTCTCCAGGGAGGAACGTGGGAGATCAACAACAACAACAAAAAAAAATAATACGTATCATCACGGAGGTGGCCCCAAACGTCCTACGGAACAACCCATTTCAAAGTGATGTAATTATAGATCTGAAACTTAGTTTGTGAAGCACTTCTATTTCAATAGCCGCCAAAGACAGAAGAGGGGCGAAGCACCCACTTTGGGAAGCAGAATGGCTGCCGAGCAGAGAGATCGGTCGCCCTTGGATCTCCACTACCAGGCTGGACTGGACCAAGGAGTCAATCCGGCTATGAAAATGGAGGATGTGGAACCAGCCAGCCTGAAATCTGAGGCAGAATGGGAGAGACCAAGAGAAAGCCCGAACGTCGCCCAGAACAGGGCAGATGGACACAACCTGGAATGGAGGGGACCTCAACATATTAAACAAGAACCGGAGGATGGCTTGTTGTCGCATCGCTGGGAAGCCCAATGGCAGCAGTTCTTAGGGGGTGTCCAGTCTCCCCGTCCAGGATGGGGGACGAGACAGCTGCCAGGAGCTACGCCGTGGGGGGACATGAGGGTGCCCGTAACCCATTTTGAAGGGGTGGCCACTACGGCCGGCCAGCAGCCCCTGGAAAGGCAGTTCTTGCCACCGCAGCCGTCAGGCTTTGACCAAACAACACAGACGGCCGTCCCGAAGCCACGGAAAGTGAAGGAGGAAATGGGTGGCGAAGAGGTCCTTAGCCCGGAGCCCCCCTGCCGGCGTTTCCGACAGTTCCTCTACCAGGAGGCTGAGGGGCCCCGCGAGGTCTGCAGCCACCTCTGGGATCTTGGCCACCAGTGGCTGAAGCCGGAGAGGCACACCAAGGAGGAGATCCTCGAGCTGGTCATCCTGGAGCAGTTCCTGGCCGTCCTGCCTCTGGGAATGGGGACCTGGGTGCGGGAATGCCAGCCCCACACCTGCGCTCAGGCGGTGGCTCTGGCGGAAGATTTCCTGCTGAGGCACCAAGAGGATGGGAGGCAGGAACAGAAGGTGAGAGCAGGTGAAGTCCAGATGGGACTGTCGGGAGCACACAGCAGGTTCAAGACATTTTGCCGCCTGAGGCAAAGGGTTTAAATGAGTCCTCTTCTGTTCCAAGACCAGAAGCCGACCAGGCTGGCAGTTGGATGGATGAATGAATGGGTAGTTTACAGTTTAATTATGCAGGCTATCTCATTGCCAGCATGGAGGAAGATTCATTTGCCAGTCATTTCGCCTTGTGTACATGGACTAGGCGTGTGGCGCCATCTTGCCCTTCCCCTCAGGGACCAAAATGTCTTGGGCCCATCCTGGTGCTCCGTTTGAAACAGCTTAGCCCAAGAACCTCCATGTTAATGTCCTTCAATGCCCTGTAGTGGGATTATACTGGACACATGAAGGGGCATTGTGGGAAATTAAAATGGCGGCTCTGAACCCTCCTTGGAATGCTGGAGTGACTCCCAGGTTCAAGCTGTAAAAATAAGCAGTTTAATATAAGTAATCATGTGCTGTCAAGTCCGTCCTGACTTAGGGTGACCCTTTTCGGAGTTTTCCAGGTAGAGAATACATAGAAGTGGTTTACCCTTGCCTTCCTCTAGGGGGAGCCCTGGGACTGTGCAGCTTGCCCAAGGCCACCCAGGCTGGCTGTGCTTTGCAGGAGGCATAATGGGGAATCGAACTCCCAACTTCTGGCAGTTTAAAACACATGAATAAATTCTTCTTAAAAAGAGAGAGTGAGATTGAAGCTGTGGCCCACTCCTCCCCCCCACTCCAAACTGCTGGACAAAACTACCCAAGTTGTTCTTTTACTGATCTGACCTGCTGGATAGCTCAGGAGTTTAGAGCCAGAGGTTGGGAGTTCGATTCCCCACTGGGCCTCCTTGACAGGAGCTGGACTTCATGACTGAGAAGATCCCTTCCAGCTCTGCAGTTCTAAGATTTAAGATTGTATTTTCTTTTTCTTGTTACTGCATCCAAAATTACCTCCAGCCTTTTCAGTATGGGCATTGTCTGTTTGCTCCCTAACCAAAATTCTCTTAGTTGTGGTATAAACACCACTGATGTAACTTTCAGCAGTAAATTGCCATAGGATAGGAAGATATAGCATTGCCATTTTCTAATACATGCTGAGTTGTGCATCTGATAGGAAATTCCCTCTGCTGGCTTTGTCACTTGCAGCAATTAGTGGCTGAAAGTTACATTGCTGGTATGACCAAGACACATAATAATGGGCTCAAGCTAAAGGAAGCCAGATTTATGCTGAATATCAGAAAAAAAATTCTTAACTGTTAGAGTAGTATGACAAAAGAACCAATTACCTTGGGAGGTAATAAGCCCTCCAGTGCTGGAGATATTTAGTAGGAAATTGGATAACTGTCTATTGGATCTGCTTTGATTTGTATTTCTGCACTGACTAGGGGGTTGGATTCGATGGCCTTATAGGCCCCTTCCAACTCCATTATTTTAACAAATAGGGTTTTTCCAGTTCATTCCCTAAAGAAGGCTGTGATCATCACACCAGATGGTGAATTTGTTTCCCAGTGATGAAGACCTGAATTTTGCTGATTTCTTTGTTTCAAGCAAGCATAGTGATAATTCCAGGTTCATGCCAGATACTATAATGGTGTGTCACCTGATAGCGACACATCTAAATATCTAGTGATTTTTCCCATCTCAAGACATGATAGAAACATAAGGATTTTAAAATCAATTCTCTTTTAAGTAGTTTTTAAAAAAATTTTAATTGTTTCCCCTCTAATTCTCTTTTTCTCCTCACTTTTTGTGAGGAAAAAAGACCTAACAATTTTAAAAAACTTGCTTACAGTCGTGTCCCACTTAATGATTACCCCGTATAATGACGAATCCGCTTCACGACGATGTTTTTGCAATCGCGATCGCAAAACAATGTTTTAATAGGGTTTTTTCACTTTGCGACGATCGGTTCCCTGCTTCGGGAACTGATTCTTCGCATTACGACGGTCCAAACAGCTGGTCGTTGGGTTTTTAAAATGGCCGCCAGCTGCTCAAAACGGCTCCCCACTGTTTTTAGGAGGCATTTTTCGCACTACAGGCAGCGAAAATGGCCGCCCCTATGGAGGATCTTCGCTGGATGAGCAAGTATTCAGCCCATTGGAACACATTGAACTGTTTTCAATGCATTTCAGTGGGCTTTTTTATTTCGCTTGACGACGTTTTATCTCTACAGCGATTTCGCTGGAATGAATTAACGTCGTCAAGCGAGGCACCACTGTATATTTTTAATTCTTTGGGATTGAACTTTGAAAAAGGTTGAAATGCCCAGTGTTGGGCTGGGTTCAAATCTTGGCTTAGCTGTGAAAAATCGCTTGTTGAAATCCCGTTGGCACAGTCAGTTGCAGCTAGAGTTAGGCCTACTGAGTCAGTGGCAATTTGATGAGTTCATTCCTCCTGAGGTTCCATTGAAATGGGATTAGGTGTGACTTAATACACGAGGCAACAGGATTTTAGTGAGGGGTATGTGGGGCCATCTCACATGCCTTGGATCGTCAGATTAATATAGTATAATCTCTGTACTTTACATTTTTAATGTATCTTCCACTAATTTTCAGTCTTTGATTTGAGTCTAGAAAGAGATACAATGCACTCTTGCCTGACACATTTGCCTGTGGGACACTATTCTGTTCCTCTGTACTCTGCCCTGGCAGTAGCTTCTTGTCTGGAATTTAAATTGTGCACCAAGACAATCAAATGTGAAGGCACACCCATGCCTTTTAGAATTTATCCACAGGGAAGAGCTACCATGCTTGTAACTGGAATGTGACAGAGCAGTGTGTGTGTGTGTGTGTGTGTGTGTGTGTGTGTGTGTGTGTGTGTGTTTGTGTGTGTTTGTGTGTGTTTGTGTGTGTTTGTGTGTGTTTGTTTGTGTGTGTGTGTGAGAGAGAGAGAGAGAGAGGAGGGAATGCTTGTGAACAGAATTGCCAGTTATAAAAATTCCTGTTAGTGTTGTGTTCTCCTTATTTTCCAACAAAGTAGCTTGTTATAGGTAGTGATGGTACTGACAACTCACTGATTTTGACCTCTTCTGTTGATGTGGGCTTCCGAAGCTTCTGTAGGGATTTTCATTCTTTTTTTTTTTAAATCACTCTTTGTTTTCAGGGTCCAGGGATGTTCCACGTGGTGACTGTGAATTTTCCTGACGGCGAGCGGGCGTCGAGAAACACTGCCCAGGGCCCACTTGGCAGGTTGGTCAAGGAAGAGGCCAGGGAGGATGATCACTCAGAAGGTAAGTGTGTCTTCTTTGGGACTGATCGCTTCCAGAATCCTCAGTAGCTTTGGTAATTTGATGGAGCCGTTAAAAAAAAAAAGGAAACTTTTAAAAAATCTGCTTATCATGGCTTACATGTCTGAGCTGGTATACCTGCGCAGGGCTAGCCTGAGGTATACTCCTTCCAAAGAAAACGGCAAAATCCATTCCACATATAGAAGTGGGTTGGACTGGTAGGTGGTGTTTGCTTCATCTCCGCATGGAGATAGTGTCAGGCACCACAGAGCAGCAGATGGTACACATCAGTGGTTCCCAACCTTGGGTCTTCTTGGACTACAGTTCCCAGAATCCTCAACCAGTCCTGCTGATGGTGAAGGCTTCTGGGAATTGTAGTCCAAGAACACCTGGGTGACCCAAAGCTGGGAACCACTGTTACAAGTTATCGGTTGTTTTAGGACAGAACTAAGCGTCACCAACAGTTTTGTCCTCCGGAAATGAGGACTGGCTATGAAGGAGGAATAGCTGACAAGATTGACAGTGCTGTTTCCACACACACACACACCCAAAAAATCTGCCACCTGAGGCAGCAGGCACGGTCATTGATGATGATGTATTGATGTATTGATTGATGATGTATTGGAATGTAAACACAGAGACGTAAATAGGAGTCTGGAGGGGAGAGAGGAAAGCATGGCTCCTTTTAAGTAGAAAGGCAGGGTAAAAATATTTGAAAAAAATAAATAAATAAGGCATGGGCAGTTATGAAGGAAAGGACAAGGGGTCTGTGCCAGTTCTAGGAGAAGATGGGAAACAAGAATGGAGATTTGAGGGTTTGTTTCATGTAATCAGAGCAAGGAAGGGGTTAGGGTTACTTTAGCATTGCAGTGCTAGATAGAAATAAAGAGACTGAGGTAGAGGAATCTGGGCCGGCCCTGCCATTAGGCAGAGGCATTTACCTCAGGCGGTGAATTTAGGTATCGTTAAAAGGTGGCAAATTATTCGGTAGTAACATAGTGTGGCTGCTTCCTTGTCAGGAAGATGGAGAGAAGGCTTGTGGGAATTTCTGTCTCAAGCGGCCTTGAAGACTCTATTGATAACATTGGGGGGGCCTCTTTTCTGCACTGCCTCAGGCAGCGCAATATCTTGGGTCAGACCTGCAGAAGAGTGGCACAGAGAGAAGTAATTTTCAGTAGTCAAGAAAAGAAATCCCCAGGAGGTCACACTTTTGTTTGAAAAGAGTGATGAGCCGTCTGTTATGACAGGGAACGACAAGGCATGATTAAGAGAAAAGATAACTTTTCTAGCAAGTCACCATTATAATTCAGAAATAGACTCCAGAATCTCCCCACAGCTTGGGCACAAAGACTGACGTGTCTGGATTCTCTCTCTCTTCCCCCCTCTCCCAATAGTTGATCGGCTGGTGAGTGAAAAAGAGGGTAACGACTGGAAAGATCCTCAGGAAATGGATCCACATGGGTTGACGTCCCTCCGAGCCCCAGAAGCCGTCGGCAGTTTCGGCAACGCAGGGGACACCAATGAGAGCCACGACAGGCCAAGGGCTTCACAGGAAAATAACCCAGAAGGGACAGAAGGAAACTCTGCCGGAGGAAAGCAGTCGCTGTGTTCAAACTGTGGGGGAGCTTTCATTCCCGGCTCGGTTCTCCTCGGGCCACAGGGGTTTCCTCTGGGGATGAATCCCTACAAATGCTCAGTGTGTGACAAGAGCTTTGGGCAGATTACCAAACTCATCGCCCACGAGAGGCTGCACACGGGGGACTGGCCGTACAAGTGCTCCTTTTGCGGGAAGAGCTTCAACCGGAACTCGGACGTCTCCCGGCATGAGAGGATCCACACCGGCGAGAAGCCGTTCAAATGTACCACGTGCGAGAAATGCTTCAGCCAGCGGTCCAAGCTGATCGTCCACGAGAGGTTCCACACGGGAGACAAGCCCCACACGTGCTCTTATTGCGGAAGGAGCTTCCACCAGAGGTCGGACCTCGTGAAACACGAGCGGATCCACACAGGAGAGAAGCCGTACAAGTGCTCGGATTGCGGAGGGAGCTTCCACCGGAGCTCCGATCTTGTGAAGCACAAGTGGATCCACACGGGAGAGAGGCCCTACAAGTGTTCCACGTGCGAGAAGTGCTTTCGCCAACGCTCGGCACTCCTTTACCATGAGCGGACCCACACAGGGGAGAAACCGTATACCTGTACTGCCTGCGGGAAGGGCTTCAGCTGCAAGGCCCATCTTGTCCTTCATAAGAGAACCCACACTGGGGAGAAACCCTACAAATGCAACTTCTGTGGGAAAAGCTTCACCACCAGCTCTTACTTCGTGAAGCACCAGAGAATGCATCTGGGTCAAGAACCCTTGCCGATGCTGTGAAAGAAGGGAAATTTGCTGCCTTCAGACTTCTCCAAGCAGAAATAGGCCATCGGCAGGACCACGTGACTGATCTCTGATGGGACTGTACCACTTCAGTCTGTAGGTGGGAAGCTAACTATGGGAAGGCTGTTTCCCTCCCCTCCTGATTTATTTATTTTTAAGTCACATGCACGCACAAGGAACGAGGATGTCAGGAAGAAGGGGTTCCTGGCAGTCTAGTTTTCCGTGTGCAAGGACATTTTGATTTAGAGGACCACACAATCAAATGTCCAGTCCTCAGGCTGCAGCTGGAAAGAGTTGAAAGCCAGCTAATGATTGTGAGAAAAGGAAATTACATTTTTGATTGGTCAGAAAACGGTGAAGAGCACCCAGCACTCATCCTATTTATGCATGGAAAAACTGTTCGGAGGAGTAAAGTTCTGTAATTAATTGTCCGATTAAAGAAAGAAAAGAGAGGAGAAAAAGCACACACCGAACCAGGCTGCCCGGCTTCCTAACAATAAAGAAGAGAAAGACTAGAGAGAAAAACCTTCTCCATTTCTTTATGACACAAGAATCAAAGGAGCTTTGGCAACCAGGCTGGAGAGCCATGGCCAGTTGGAGTAAACTAACCCTTCCCCACCTGCTGCCTCCCAAATATGTGATACTACAACACCCATCATCCGGAGGATGCACAATCACCCTGTGGAAGTAGACAATCCTGGGCCAGATGGAAAAATAGTTTAAGCTGGTAATAAGCAGCTACCTGTGTTTCTGACAACAGAAACTTGAACTACAGTAATTTACAGGGCTGAAATTATGGCCGAAATCCTGTTTTGCATTTACACAAATGCTATAACTTTTAGACGCAAATTGACATACTGTATTTTTCCATGTATAAGACACTACTTTTTCCTAAAATCATTACACTAAACATCGAGGGGCATCTTTTACATGGAAGTAAGCTGAGCTAGCTGAGGAGAGAACGCACATACCTTGCCTCTGTAAACAGGCTTCCTGCAGTCAGAAGTCAGGCAGCGAAAATGGCGGCCGGATGGAGGATTTTCCCCATAGGAACGCATTAAACGTGTTTTAATGCGTTCCTATGGGGTTTTTAGTCCCGCATAGCGACGAATCCGGATAGCGACGATTTTTTCAGAACGGATTATCATTGCTATGTGGGGCACCACTGTACCTTTGAAAGGCATTTTAGAACAGGAAGTTGTCAGGTGTGCTGCCCATTTTTAATCCATTTTAGAGGGATTTTTTAGGTGATAAAAATTAAACTAAAGAGCAACAGGCAATAAAATGAGGAGTGATTATTATTTAAATGCAGTGAGTAACCATGTTGAATAAAATGACTTTTTAAAGGCCATGGACAGAAACCTGTTCACAGACAGCACACTCTGCAATTGCTCAAGCAATTTCCAGCTCAGAGTGATGCGAGGCAAAGATCATCCCATAGAAAACCTTGGGGCACATGGGTGTGCAAGGGGGGTCCTGAAACCTCCCCTTCTTGTGCAATTATAGGAAAAAGATAACTGCATACACAGGGAGCTGTTGAACATGCTGAAAACAGACAAGAATTTGGCCCACAATGGGAGCAAATTACATTTTAAAGGGAACCTTTGAGACTTTGATAATTTATTTGGAAAGGGCTCTTAAACTAATTACCCCAAGCTATGCACTGCATAGAATGCAAAAGATTAGAGGTTCTGCCTCAAATAATTTTAAATGATTATAAACTTGGGAGCGAGAGGAAAAGAGAATGCTAACATTAAAGCCATACAGTAGGATCAGTATCCGCTGATTCACTTATCCACGGTCTGAAAATATGAAAAGAAAAAAAATCCTAGAAATATATATTTCCAAAGATGACGTTACTAAAACTGACCACTAGAGGGAGCCAGAGATCATGCTACACTACAGTATACAGTGGTGCCTCACTTAGCGATGTTAATCCGTTCCAGAAAAAACATCGCTAAGTGATTTAATCGCTAAGCGATTTTAAAAAGCCCATAGGAACGTATTAAAACACGTTTAATATGTTCCTATGGGCTAAAAACTTACTTTAAAGCGAAATTCCTCCATAGCAGCAGCCATTTTGGGTGCCTCTACAGTGAGGCAAAACAGCAGCTGCCATTTTGTTTTTGCAGCGGCCATTTTGGAACCGCCGATCAGCTGTTTAAAAAAGTTCGCTTTGCCATGATCGCTTCCCTGCGATTATCGCAAAGCGAATTTTAGCCATAGAGGACATCACTAAGCGATTGCTCCAGCAATGGCCAAAAGTCCATCGCAAAGCAATTTCATCGCTCAACGGAGCGATTGCTAAGCGAGGCACCACTGTATATAGTGTTTGCTATTAAAATAGCACTTGCTATAATCAGTGTTTTTCAGTATCCAGAGGAGGCGGGAGTTTGGAGATACTGGGATTCTATTGTATTTTCTTGGCAATAAAATTGGCCTCAAAAGCCTTTCTGGCTTCACACACGGAGCTAAGGATTTGTGAAGAATGTGGGGATGATGACAGCCAGTGCAGATTTTTTTAAAGGGGGGGGGAAATAGGGCAAATTGATTGTCTTTCACTTTTGTTACCTACAATGGTTCTACTGAACCGCCATTGAGCGCCATCTGAGGGGAAAAGCCACCTGGCATGTTTTATTCAGCTTCCTATGACAGGAATCTTTTTGCCCTCACATGTATGTATGCATAGTAATTTTCTGGCTTCGGAGATGCTGGGTGTTTTAGTCCCCCCCTCCCCCAATATTTTTTCCTAGCTCCCTTATTTTGATATGCAGTTGTGTAGCAGCTGAGAAACCCAACTAGCTGGTATTTGCAAGTATGTCTCTGGTTATACAGAAGGATTCACTTATCCACAGGATCAGTATCCACTGATTCACTCATCCACGGTCTAGAAACATTAAAAGAAAAATCCTAGAAATATAGATTTCTAAAGTTGAAATGACCAGAACTGGCCACAAGAGGGAGCCAGAGACTGTGCTATGTATAGTGTTCACTATTAAAATAGTGTTCACTATAATCTACCTTTTACAGCATTTAATATGAAAATACTGGGACTGTAGACTTTGCATTGCCATGGTAGTGGGGGGGGGAGGACTATCCATTTGTGTATATGTCTCTCTCTGCATATGTAAGATGAGGCCAGATGAAGGCCAGATCCAGCCCCAGTTGTCAGCGTGTAGTTTTGAATGCCTTTCCTTTGCTTGAATGTCTCCATGAGGAAGATACGAGGAAGGCACTGTGTTCTCTTAGTGGAACTTTCATGTGTCGAGGCGTTAAGGGCAAAGAAAATGCATGGGTCAATTTGTATTTGCCGTCCTTCTGACTGGCATACTTTTTAAAAAATGTTCTGTATATAAGCTGAGTGCTTCTCTTTGCCTTGACGGAATGATGCCATTCAGGGACCCATGTTTCTTACTCTGCAGCTATGCAACCCTAGAAGCTTTCCTTGTGACAGCGACTCTTCTTTCACACACACCCCTCTGTCCAAGCCTGGTTTTGCCAAAGAACTCTTTGCCTTACGCCTCTCTTCATAATGTGCTCGCAAAAGTTACTAGTCCTCAAGTGGAAGAAAAAAAAGTTTTGACACGTTTCTGCCTCAAACGGTAATGATGGCGAACGCTGCCGTATCCGACTCGTGGTGACTACGGAAGATGGCGCTAACTCGTGGTCTTCTTGTCCATAAGGGCCTCCACAGGAGAAGTGCATCTTTCGAATTTTAAAGAAGATTTTCTGTCTGATACGACTCTAGAATTCTGAAACCTGCCTTACTTCACTAACTCTTTAACTTTGGTCACATACGTGGAATTTGAACGCTACCAAATAAGAGGATTGCGGGCACACCAACCTAGAACAATCTTCTGGCATGCGTAGAGATCTCCACAGATTTTCCGTCCTCTATCTGCTGGCTTTTTTGTGTTTGTATTTATTTTTCCTCCACTATTGGTTTCCGTATCAAGTACCTTGTTGCGTCGTTGTGAGGAATGTCCGTGTATGAAAAAGACACGACGGCCAACGCCGTGCGTCTTTTTCGGGAGAGGAAACGTCAAGAAATCAAACCTCTTTTCTTAGAACGGGAGAGCTCTGGATCCTTGAGTCTAGCCTTAGTTGGCCTTCTCCACGTGTTTTGCTTCTAGCGAGAGACTGAGCTTCTGGCGACCGACTTCCTCTTACGGAGGAGTTTGCCCGTATTATGACTTTGGTTCTCCAAGCCTTAAAGGAGGACCTGTCCGATTCTGGAAGGTCAACCCAACAATGACAGGGAAGGTGGGGCACTGCCGTTTTTTTCATCTATTCTCACTTTATCTTTATTATTATTCTTTTTTCTCCTTTTCAAAAGGATGCTGTACAGGATTTAAATCTGCATGTCTAATTAAGCCATGGAACCGACGGGGTTGGGGAAATGCCGGGGATTGACGAAAGGAGGCATGGGGTGTTTCTTTGACCTTGACAAGGCGGTGTTTGGGGTGTTCTTTGACTTGGCTCTTATGACGGCACTTTTGTCTGTGAAACGCATGCACAAGAGGCAGTTTCGCCTCTGCTTTCTGCCTCGGAACGGCGACGATGCTGAACCCTGCCATATCCCAACTGGTGGTGACTACTGAAGGCAGCACTAATTAGTGGTTTTCCTGTCCATTATTATTGTCTCGTATGCCAGTTGTTGGTGTGCGTGTGTGT
Source organism: Pogona vitticeps (assembly GCF_051106095.1). Lineage (NCBI taxonomy): Eukaryota > Metazoa > Chordata > Lepidosauria > Squamata > Agamidae > Pogona > Pogona vitticeps. The sequence goes on from NC_135784.1 coordinate 20,863,781, forward strand.
GTGTGTGTGAGTGCGTGTGTGTGCCTGCTATGCCGTATTCCTGAAATAAAACATTCTTTTGACTTAAGTCTGCTTGCGTTGTTCTTTCATGAGTTTCTGTCTCACTTTTCTGCTACAATTTGACCAACAGGATTAGAACCATCGTTACGCCGTGGCAAGACCAACCTGAAGAGATGGTCATCGGTGGGTGAAAGACACACACAGAGGGGGAAATGGGCCGAGATGAAACAATGTTGTGGTGGGCAGCGTGCCCCTCAATACCTCGGGGGGTGGGGGGGGTTATACCCCAGCACTTCAATTCCACAATATTTTAATGTCCGAGAAATTTCCTTCAGGTCTTGTAGAGGTTTGTTGAGTTTTGCTGCCCAAACGTTTCTGAATTTTTAAAGAAAAACTTGGCCATTAGAAAGTGTATTGTGTTTGGAGTGGCTGACCCAAGTTTAAAAACACTTAACTAAAAATCAAAGTATTTGGGGGTGTTGCTCTGTGTCGGGTGGGGTTTTGGCCCACAGACCTCCGGAGTTTGCTCATGGAGCTGAAGAAAGAAGAGATGGTGTGGTTCAGTGGTCAGAGCCAGGGTAAGCAATGCCTGTGGATCAAGAGGCCAGCCTTCACTCCTCTCCACCACCTGCTCAGAAGCCACGAAAGGTTCCAACCCCTTATACTGCCACTTCCCCCACGAAGTCATCCCTGTTGGTCAGAATCAAGCCAAGGATAGCAAATCCTCTAGTTTCTTTCTCCACTTTTTGTAGGAGAAAATGATGAGCCACACAAGCCAGGAATTTCTTGGAAGGGCCGTACTTGGCAGAATTTGCCTCCCAACTTATATCTGGGTAACTGAAATCTTCCATCGCTACTAGGTTGTGTCTCTTTGAAAAACCTGCAAAAGTTTCATCTGCATCCTCTCTTTGATTGGGGCGGTCGGTAGTAGATTCCAGCTACCAAGTTCCTTTTGTTTTTTTTGCCCCAAATAGATTGATCCAGATGCTCTCAATGGGACAGCCACTCTCCTCCTCCTGTATTTCTGTGCAGGAATCTGTATTTTTTTTACATATAGCTCCACTCTACCTCCCCTTTTTTATTCTCTCTGTTCTTTTTGATCAGTTTATATCCCTCAGTTGCTGTATTCCAGTCATGGGAGTCATGCCACCAAGTTTCAGTTATTCCTATCAAGCCACCTAGAGTGGTCGTAAGACCAGATAGGCAGGATATAAATTAAATAAATAAATAAAGTCGTATTTACCCTCCTGAATTGACATTTCCAGTTCTTGTTTCTTCCCCATATTCCTGGCACTAATGTAGAGACACTGGAAATTGTGTGATTTGTTTGTAAATTTTGATGAATATTATGATTATTATTTTATTTACAGTTATGTTTATTATTCTGATTATTATTGTTGCCCTTTTGATCCTCCCCCAAGTCTTGCAGCTTGGGTGTACTCCTGGACCCATCCCTGAGCCTGGATTTCCAGGTGTCAACGGTGCCCAAGAGTACCAGGTGTGCCAGGTGTGCCCATTCCTCAGAATGTCCAACTTGGCTGCCATGACACGAATTAATCTCTTATGCTTATTATACATTCTTCCCTCTCCCCCCCCCCAAATCTGAAATCTTCTTGGGAAGAGCTTATCTTGGTGCAACTGGCATGGCAGGTATGTTTGGTAAGAACCAAAGAGAGGGCATTTTTGTTGTTGCTCCCAGCCTATGGAACTCCTTGCCTCATGAGGTTTAGGTTGTCATTCTCCAGGCAGTGCTTCCACCAGCAGATGAAACCTTCCTTTTAAAACTGATTTTTTTTTACTACTGCAAACACAAATTCTTGCAGGAACTCACCTGATGGAGATTGTGTGCCTCTCTCTTCTGGACTGGCTGCCTCCATCTCGTCTCTCAGTAGCTTCAGTTATGATGTCAACCATCTCTTTTGACCTTCTGACACTTTTCTAAGTTGGAGCTTTGGGAAAACAATTACTTTTTTTGGACTACAAACTCCAGACGTTGTTGGACTGCCACTCCCCTGAGGGCTTGCTCTCGGCTCTCTGAGCAAGAGGCATTGTGGGTCCAGCAGCATGCTCTTGGCCACCAGTCCCCAGCTCTGGTTGCAAAGCCTGGTCTCAACATAATACTACAAGGCCCATCAGCCCTCCCCACAGCCTGGCGCGTGAGAAATTGAGCTCAGCAACATGTTAAAAAAGCATAATTTCATCCGCCCTGCTTGAAGTTCACGAATGATATTTCTACAGCTTCCCAGGATAGGAAGGCCGGGCTTGTTAGAGAACCTGAGCCAAATTCGAGTTGAGGCCCCGTTGGCAGAGGAATTATGGGAGTTGTTGTCCAAAGCAGCCATGTTTCCAAAACCTAGTTGTTGAAAGCTGGTGTGTTTGGGTGATTTGGAGAAGAGACGGGAAGTCCTTCTCCTGCCAGTTTCCAGCTGTGCAAGATAAATGTAGAGCCAAGATAACCAGTTCCTTGTGCGTAGACATGTTCTTACGGGAGGGTTTTTGTCACGGCCGGTCCTGTCCTTTGGAGGAATGGGGTCACCCTCTCAGGCAGCAGTGTTTGGAGTGTTAGGAAAGCAGGCAGCAAGGGGGCAAAGGTGAAGGACGACCGCTAGTCTCTCCTTTTGCTTGCTGAGATTGGCATGTCTAGGAATTGAAGCTCTGTCACTTTGGCTGTCAAAAGATTTATGTCTGGGTATTTAATACAGTACAATGAAAAGCTTCATGGTGCAGTGGTTAAACCCGGTCGACTCAGCCCCCTATACCTCTGAGGTTGGTAAAATGAGTACTCACCTTGCTACCACCCAGAGAGTGCTTTAAGTGCTATGGGCGGTATATATGCAGCATGTTTTGATTTGCTAGGTCCTCTCATTAAAAGCAGAAGGGGTATCTTGGGGCCACCACCTCCAGCGTTCCCCAGAAGATGCTGAGAAAGGCAACAGTAGTGACATTGTTTGGGGGAAAAGGGAGAGTTGGAGTCTAACCTTACAAAACCACACCCCTCTTGCTATATAGTCTATCGGACACGGAATATGCCTTTCCTTCTGGCAAAATTCCAAGGTGTTTCAACATGGCATGTCAACCAATAAAACCACTAAACCATTTGGTTCCCAAACATGCGTTCCCAGATGTTCTTGGACTGCAGCTCATGGCCAGCACAGCTGGTGGTGAAGGCTTCTGGGAGTTTAACTTTTCGTCCAAGAACATCTGGGGGTACCCAAGGCTGGGAAATCATAGGCATCCTTCAGTCTCAAGAGACTATGGTAACATGCTCTGAATTGAGGAATGTCCTCTCAGCACAGGTCTAAACCACCCCACCCACCCCTCAATCGCTGGAATATTTATCATAGGGGAAAAACAACTCCTCTGAAAATCCTTCTCCATCATTGCGACTTTGACAGCTTGTGGCCCTGAACATGTTGTGAGGGCACCTCACTCCAACTTTTCTGGAAGGAGAGGCACCTCCCTGGCTAGGGTTGCCAGATACACGGGTACTAAAAGGAGGACATAGAAAGACAAAAAGGAGGACAAAGGAGGACATATTGAATGTTTCATTTGAATCATTCCAGATTAAACCCACAATCAATACAATTTTATTACAATAGCTGCCAATAAATGTCTCTTTGTGAACCGACCAAGAAACAGTCATGTTAAAAATTAAAAATAAATTCAATGGAGGTTTTTTTTCAAAATACCGGGGATGGGCGGGCAGGTGGGGGCGGGGAAAGCCAGGGGGAAGGGGGTCCTTCCACCTCTCCCCTTCCCATCCAGAATTATAACACGAAATATAAAAAAGCCTGACATTTTAAAGGTTTTTATCTTTGCCTGCCTGACGGAGGACATTAGGCTAAAAAGGAGGACATGACCTCCTTTTGCCTGACATCTGGCAACCCTATCCCTGGCTGCTCTCCTCTCAAACTGCCTATTACAGCAACATGACCTATTAAGCTTTGAATCACATCAAAGTAAGGGAAGTTCTTTCCAAGAACAGAAATACAGTAAATTGGGGGAACTTTACCTCATTAATGTCTATCTTCTGGTAAAGACAGAGGAGCCCTGCCCCGCCCCTCCCCTCCCATATTAGCCACCTAGAGTTGTCCTCACCGACCAGATAGGTGGGTATTTATTAAATAAATAAATAAATAAATAAATAAATAAATAAATAAATAAATAAATAAATAATATTCATGCTGACCCTCCTATTTCACCTATTGATGAGGAGCACACATAATATTTCTTGAGCCATCCCTGACATGTCTTTTTAAATCTGGTCTGAAAAGACAAGGAAAACTTCCTGGCCAGAAGATTTCTGTTTGAGAGAGACGCGGAGTCTAGTCAGGAATCAGACGGGCAGAAATTCAACATTTATTCCTTACCATTTATATCCCACCATTTCTAGAAGGAACAGGAGACAATGTACACGAGTCTCTCCCTGCATCAAACACTTTCTCCCCACAACCCTGTGAGGTAGGTCAGGTCTGAAGGACCACGTGAAGCTCAGAGACATCCAGTGATGCTCTCTGAAGTCCCCATAAAACACTCTTAATGATTATGCCACTCTGGGCTTCAGCTTTTTAAGCGAATCACCTGTTTGTTTTTTAAGAAACCGAACAATTCTTCATGATATGTTGGTGTGGGAGATCAACACACCTTACACTCTTAGTGGTGTGGTAGTTAAACTGCAGTACTGCAGTTGACATTCTGCTCATCTCCCAAGTTCGATTTCAAAGGACTCAGGTAGCCGAATCAGGGTTGACTCAGCCTTTCATCCTTCTGAAAATCCTCAACTTACTCTGGGGGAACGCAATATTTAGCCTGCACAATACAATTGTAAATCACCCAGAAAATGCTTTAAGTGCTATGGGGCGGCATATAAGCAGCACACTTTGCTTTGGCTTTTCTTTAGTTTACTTGTGAAATTGAATCCTGATATTTAAGCCTTTGGTTGAAACCCTTCTCCGTGATCAACAACTTTCCTTCAGACTCTTGTCTCCCACCATACAGTATTTTTTGAAGGAAAAATAGGCAATAATACTGGTTGCTTAGCTGGAATGCTACTGGAGCATCTGCGTATAAACCCAGCCTATGTCTGGTGTAATTTCTTGATAGATTTTCTCATTATCTGATTCTGTTCCTGTTAATCTCCCCTCAATACACTTTGCTATTCAAAGGAAGCGCATCCACATGCTCCTCTAACCATCAAAGGCCCAGCAGGTGGGTATGCGGGATTGGGCCTTCTGGGTGGTAGATTGGAAGCTATCAAACACCTAATAGATCTGGATGGCTCCACCTCTTGGTTCCTTTAGGTATAAGATGAAAACACCACCATTCCAATATGCTTTAAGGTGGGATTCTGGTTCCAGTCATATGACCAGGTGGATCTCCATTACCTCTTTTGTTTTCGAAAGGGTGAGAAATCTCCACATTCTGAATTGGCTACATAAATATATCTCCTAGTGAAATTAAAGTGCTCTATGATTTGTTACTACCTTGACAGAGATCGTTTTGGTAAGCAGCTTATTTTTAAGAAAAATTGCACCAAAGCAACTGAAAAAAGGTTGCTGGAGTCTGTATCCCTTTATTCGGATCAGAGCATTTGCACAGTTGAAAATTATGGACGTATGTGAAGTATAGGTATAATGAAAACTAATTAAAATGGTAAGATTATTAGAATATTTTTGACCAGAAGGGGGCTCCTTCAAATAGCATTATCTTATCGGCTACGGAAGTAGCCTGCTTCTGGTCAGAAATAGTGTAATGATCTTTAGTAGCTGGGGTAGGGGTGGGCTGGGGACAAAATGAAATCTTTCTTCCCACAAAAAAAAAAAAATCATGTTCAAAAAGAGTGTCCAGGTTCATTGTTGAGAAATTTGTTTGCTTTCGGTTATTTGCTGAAAGCTCAGGTTGATCATAGGAGCCACGAGGTCTCTTCATGGCTGACCATCTGATAAAAGTACACCTGTGTGAAGGACACAAATAGTCATTTATTTATTACCAAAAAAGTACACACAGGATTGCATGAAAAACCATTTCTCTCAGCATCCATAGCTGCAATTTCAATTCAATATCCCAAATTCCGTGCCATGTGTTACTTTCGGCCTCTCATCTCCTTCACTATGACCAGATCTTTACAAACGGTTGTCGTGGATTTTTCGGGCTGTTTGGCTGTGTTCTGGAGGTTTTTCTTCCTAACATTTTGCCAGTCTCTGTGGCCGGCATCTTCAGCCCGAAAAACCTACAACCACCATCGGATCCCGGTTGTGAAAGCCTTCGAGAATATAGATCTTTAGCAACTTTGTTAGGCCCGTCATGGATTTTCTCGGCCAGCGACAGAGGCATCCTTGGATCATTCTCATTGCAGTTTCTCTCCTCATTGGGTTTTAAATTTCATGCATGATAAACAAGAGATCAGTTACAAACCTTTTCCGTTATTTTACTCCCTCTTAGACAGGGTCCGAATTATGTTCTTAGAAAGATCGGGTTTAGTTGCTGCATCAAACACACTTTACGAGGGTTTATTTTCTTTTTCTGCATGGGATGTTCCCTCTCCCAACCCCACCAACCCGATTTTTTACGTTTTTAAGGCCTCCCCCTCTTTATGGGTTCTTTTATGGACCACCAGGTGAGCACTGCACGTAAAGCACCTCCCACAGGCGAGGCACACGTACGGCTTTTCTCCTGTGTGGATTCTCTGGTGTTGCATGAGGTGGGCGCTCTGGCTGAAGCTTTTCCCGCAGGTGCCACACTTGTACGGCTTCTCGCCGGTGTGGGTTCTTTCATGCTTCACCACGTCCGAACTGGTGGTGAAGCTTTTACCACAGAGTGAACACTTATAGGGCTTCTCCCCTGTGTGGATCCTTTTGTGTTTGACAAGGTCTGAACTAGAGCGGAAGCTTTTGCCACAGGCCGGGCATTTGCACGGCTTTTCTCCCGTGTGGGTCCTTTCGTGTTGGGTCAGGATCATGCTCTGACTGAAGCTTTTGCCACAGTAGGAGCATTCGTAAGGTCTCTCCCCTGTGTGGCTCCGCTGATGTTTGACAAGGCCAGAGTTCGAAGCGAAGCTTTCCCCACAAGTCAGACACATATAGGGCTTCTCGCCCGTGTGAGTCCTCTCATGCTGAATCAGGTTCGAGCTCCGCTTAAAACTTTTCTCACAGAGGGAACAATTATATGGTTTTTCTTCCGTGTGAGTTTTCTTATGGTTGACAAAGTTTGAACTGGTTGTGAACCTTTTACCACAGTCTGGACACTGGTACGGCCTCTCTCCGGTGTGGGTCCTTTGGTGGGTCATGAGATGGGCATTGGAACAGAAGCTTTTCCCACACAGGAAACATTTGTAAGGCTTCTCGGCCGTGTGGAATCTTTCATGTACGATAAGGTATGACCGCTGATTGAACCGCTTCTCACACACAGAGCACTGATATGGTTTCTCCCCTGTGTGAATTCTCTCGTGCTTAACCAGATCTGAGCTCTGGTGAAAGCTCCTCCCACAATCAGAGCATTTATAGGGCTTCTCTCCCGAGTGGTTCCTTTTCTGGTGGCTAATGAGGCTAGAGATGCTGGAGAGACTCTTCCCACAGTCGGAACAGATATATGAGGTCCCTTCTAATGAACTGCCTTCTTCTAAGCCCGGGATGAGCGTCGGTGGATCGTCTGGTGTCTCCTGAATCTCACAGATCCCTTCCACTTCCTGGAATCCGGAAATGTCTTCATCTGTTTCCAGTAAAGATCCACATGGTTCCACATCACCGGGGCTTTTCAGCTGGGTGACCTCCTCAATTTCACTCATTTGACCTGAATTTGTTTTGAAAAACACAAAAACAGAGAAAGGTGGGAGGGGTATGAAACAAAATATGAACCAATGTCTATTCTGCTATGAGGAGCCTGGGGTCTTCCAGATGTGTTATTATTATTATAAGTCCCATAAACCCTAGCCAAAAATGGCCGCTGGTTATAATGCAGAGATGGGCAGCTGTGATGAGGCCAACAGCCAATTTTCTAACCCCAAATCCTTCAGGGGCTGCATGAACCACCCAAAATGTGAGGGCCAGAACTTCACTTTTGTTAAAAAAAAAACCTTTTAAAAAGTTCACTCTTAAATAGGTATTTTTGGTGTTAAGTACGGTGTGCTGCTCCAGATTTTGGAAGGCCTGGAATCACAGCCCAGAAACCCAAACCAGCACAACTATACCCCTCCTGAGAAGGGCTTTCAAGAGATTTTCCTCCACCCTTGGCTGCTCCAGTTGATTTGTCATTTTGAAAAAAGGAAGGAAAGGGAAAGGAAGGCTTGAAAAGTTTGCATAATGTCTTGCAGCTCCTTGATGAGGTGCTGGGATAATAGGTCTTCGTTGTGAGCATGGTCAACTGCCCGACAACCCCACCAGCAGCTCACAATCTGGAGGCCCCGAATGCTGTTTACCTAGTTTGTGCATAAACATGGCAGGAGGTCTGGCATTTGGGACTCAGACCCATATGTGTTGCTTCACCTGTGGGCTTTCGACCCAGCCTCCCCCTTATCCTCAGTTTCCTCAGCAAGTGACTGCCGTTTTGTGACTAGGCAGGCCCTTGATGGGAGTCAATTTGTGGGGACACCCAATACAGATTTCCCAGTTTTTAAAAATGTGGCCTTAAAAAAAAACGGACAGAGAAACTCCTTGTCTACTCAGACGAATGACAGCTCCTGGGGATCTTAAAGCGAAACATTTGAACAGTTTATTACCTGATCCTCTTAAAGGAAGATGCCAAAGACGGAAGCCAGGGATTTCTGTGTAGGAAGCATGTACTGCGGGATCGCTGACCTATTGCCGCTCCTGTTGATGGAGAAATGAATAACTAGCACCACAAATATTTTCAAACCATCCATTGGTCACATTCCCACAGCAATTTCCAAAAAGACAAATGAATAAAGAATAATAATCAGTATCATCATAAATAAAAAGAGCCGCACTGGTTCATGCAAAAGCCCTTTCTGTACCTTCACTGCTTATTCACCATCAAATTGCACAGAGCAATATAAAATAAGTCAGTAGGATTAAAAAGTCTAAGCTAAGAATGCTAGTGGGAAAGGAATATCTTGGAAGAGAGCACACTTGACTTCATGGAAGGTTTCTAAGCAGAGACTGGGTGGCTATCTGCCGAAGATGCTTTGGCTGGGGATTTCCTGTTTTGTCTAACAATATGGCTTGGATCCAGGCTATCCGACGGATTACAATTCCCCCTACAACCCTCCTCAGGTCTCAAGATCTCCCTGGAAGGCCCCTTCTCTTGTTCCTATCACTTACACTGACTGGGGGACCTGAGAGGGGGCCTTCTTGGTGGCTGCCCCCACCTTACAAAACATCCCATGAGGCTACGCCGATCCTTCTCTGCCAATGACAACCAAAAATCTTTATTTTCAGACACATTTGCAGTATCTAATGCTGACACAGATGCCCTACAGTGGCTACTTGTATATCCTTTATCCTAACAACAATCTTAGAACTGCAAATAACAACTCTGCCCCCAGCAAGCGATCACCGTGTTTCATAGCTTTTCAATGATTTCAGTATTTTTTTAAATTCCCTGTTTGTTTTAACGTTCCGTAAGTGGCCTTGAATCCCTTTGGAAAAGGCAGCGTAATTTTTTCTCTTACTTTCTTTTCGTCTTAGAACCACAGAGCTGGAAGGGATCCTATGGACCATCAGAAGTCCAGCCCCTTCTCAAGGAGACCCAGTAGGGGGAATCGAACTCCCAGCCTCTGGCTCCACGGCCAGGGACCTCAACCGCTGAGCTAATCCAGCAGTTCTTATATAAAAAGCTAATAATAAAATAATATAATATATAGCACGCTCTATTATAGAAAACAAATACATCAATAAATATATATGGAAAAGCTCAAGAAATTTTATTAGAAGTCCTTCATCCAGTGCTGAACAGATAATAAAGTCGGTGCTTTGGGGAATGTCCTGGGAAGAATTTTCCAAGTCACTACCGAGAGAGGCATTTCCCCCAGTCAGCTTGTGTCATTAGGGCATCAAACAATTTAAAAAAGCAACTGATTTCAACCACAGCTTCCAAAATATCTCAGTACGTTTGCTGCTGTTATTTGCCACTGTGTTGTTTTTGACTCACTGCAACTCTTAAGTCCCATCCTTAGCAGCCCACCAGGGACAAGGAATTTTGGAACCGTCATCCATCGAAGTAAAGTTTCAAAATTCAGAGTATTATGATTAGAACAGTTTTTTTAAAAGGGGGTAATTAGCCAAATGCCACCTGGGGAATACAAATCTAACGTCGGATCTCCACAGTCCAGATCCCAAACTGAAGGCTGATTTGCAAAGACTGGACATTCATTGAGACCCGAAAAGAAAAGGTTGACCGTATCTCACATCCTCGTCCTCTCCATCAACAATGTTTATTATACCAATGGTTGCCACATATTTTACTAATATGCTTTTCCGCATATAATTAAGTTAGGATCCAACTTCTTTAGTTCCAAAAGAAGGAAACTGAGAAGACTCCTGAAGAAAACGTTCATGTGGGCCAAACCCAACTTTCAAAGTCTTTTTGTTTGTTTGTTTCTGGTTTTTTTTTCTGCCTCTGTCCTCAGTAGGCCTCATCCCTATGCCTTGTGTAGGTCCATTTGGAGACACCAACAGGAGGGGAGTCTAGGGGTGTGGATGCTGGGACAAGGGGCCCAGCTGGAGGGTACCCAAGGACTGCTGGTCCTTGCTCCTCCAAGACCCCCCGGACAGGAGAGTGGGTCAGCTTTGCTCCCGGGGGGGGGGCTTAGCAGAGAAGCAACCATTTTCCCTCCCACCCGGACCTTTTAGGGCAGAGCCACCTGCCAGCACAGTCAACATTCTGCACAGCAGGAAAACAGACTGGCTCTATGACACCGGCTGTGCCCCCCCCATGACAAAATGGCCTCAAGACCCCTGTAGGCAAGGGTGGATTCAGAATTTCTTTTCTTTCCAAAAAAACTGCCTTGGCTAATGAGGTCAGGCGCCTGATGCTGCACAGCTGTGTGAACAGGGCATCAGCCATCGTTATCCTCCAGTGGGGTCATTACAATTTTCACTTGTTAATAGAATTGTTTTTGTTTCTTTAGGTTTGGTCCAAACAATTATTCAAAATCTATTTGCGAAGGCTTTCACAGCCGGGATCTAATGGTTGTTCTGGGTTTTTCGGGTTCTTTGGCCGTGTTCGGAAGGTTGTTCTTCCTGACGTTTCGCCAATCTCTGTGGCCGGCATCTTCAGAGGACAGCAACCTGTAGTTGGCTTGGGAGGAAACAGTCAGGCAGACCCGGAGACTGGAAACACTCCGAAGCAAAAGAGCGCACTCCCAAGCCAACTACACCAGAGTACAGGTTGCTGTCCTCTGAAGATGCCGGCCACAGTGACTGGCGAAACGTCAGGAAGAACAACCTTCAGAACACGGCCAAAGAGCCCGAAAAACCCAGAACAACCAATTATTCAAAATCCTTGAAAGTAACCACAAATGATTGGAGCAATTAAGTATCCTTTGCAGGAAAAAAGAGGCTTTTTTTTTCCTATGGGGTGCCTCTGTTCTTTTGATAGTATGACCAGTGGGGCATTAAAAGACAAAAAGCTGAGAATCTGTGTTCTGTGGTACCCTTTAAAAGAAACGGATAAAGGTAACCAGAATAGGGTTTGCAACAATTTGGAGGAAGGAAAAAGAAAAGCAGGAATATTTAGCAAGCATTATTCCAAGATTCCTTTCAATGACTCAAGAGTTCAACAAGCAATCCAGAAGAGGAAAAAATGCTCCCAAACTACATTTATTGGATGGCAGTGCAAAGCACCCACTTGATTTCCCTTGAATTAAAACAGTTGGCAGGAAAATACCTCTTCTTTTAAAAAGAAGAATGGGAAAGGGACAGGGCAATTCCTAACTTTTCATCTAGCTTCTGCAGCTGTGCCTTTAGCATGCAGATAATTTCATCATAACTGTAAGTTTCATCTGCTTGTCCCTCCTTGTCACACCACTGCATGTTTTTTACTGGTGCGTTCTTAAGCTGCTACTGAAGGCCAAGCTAGACTTTATTTCGTCCAATCATTTGACAACCCCCGAGGGACAACAATTTGCAGAAAGGGAACGGTCTCCCCTTTTCTTCCTGAATCCTTGTTGAATGAGAAATACCTGGACTAATAAAATAAAATAAAAGGCTGCCAACTTTTCAAACAGCTTATCTTCCTATGCTTTTAGAAAGCTGCCTGCTTTGCAGACGTCAAGAAAGAGATGGCACTTCTTACCTTCCTGTCTTAAAGGCTTTACATCTGCTGATTCTGCATAATCAAGCTACTGTTTAAAGCACAGGAAGAATTTGCCCCTTTTATTTCTGGTCAGTTGGCAACCCTAAAAAGAAACAGACACCCAAATCACTGCAAAATTCCAACAAACAGGAAAGAAAAATCATGTGTTCGCCCCCACTTTCTTCCCTGATCTAAAGGGATCTCAATTATTTAAAATTTAGATCCTTCCTCCACGGATCCTTTTCGCCACCCCTTCCCTCTCCCCCTTCCGTTCCTTTTGTTTCTCCACGAAAACGAGCGAGCAAAGCCAGCAAACAAAAAAACAAAACAAAAAAAAGGAAAAGCAAAATTAAGAAATAAATGCATTCACCTATAGCTCCCTCTCTCATGCAACTCACCTCCAACTGAAAGATCCAGCCAAAAAAAAATTAAACAAACCACGCTTCTTATCTGGAAAGGCACACGATTTGCAAATTTTCTCCCAAACCACAGGTTCGCTCCTGCAATTGAAAAGACAAGGACTCCCCGGGAAGTGTGGGGGGGGGAGGAGAGGAAGTGGGGAACAAAACCGGAAGTGGGCGCTGCTTTTTATAGTTCCCCCCCCTTCAAGTTTCCTGATACAATGTTTGCATCCATGTTTTTGTGAACGGGAGCGCTTGTTTAAGTGTGTTTTGTGTTAGGCTGATTCTTGGAAAATGATTAAAAAAAAAATAACCACAACAGCGTGCAACTCAATCAATTAATCAACAGCAGGAGGTGATAACAGATTGACATGCATTAGAAAAAAATCTTTTCAAAATATCTTAATATGTCCTTTAATTTATTGAATTTTAATTGGATTTTAACTGTTGTAAGACGCCCAGAGACCTTTGGGTAGAGTGGGCGGCATATAAGATTAAATAAATAAATAAAATAATAAAATAACACTAATTTTTAAGGACCAGGAAAACAGCATTCTTTTACATTGATAAAGGAACATTATTCTTGTTTCTTGTGTCACTTTTGAACTACATGGTCGAAATGTGGTTTCATAGCAGAGCAAGTTGCCCTATATAGTTTCTGTTTTCTAGTGCCATAATTTTGGCATTTAGCAGCGGTTTTCTGCTATGTGAGACCTCAGCATTCACTAAGGGCTAAGCTATACGTCCTAATAATCCTGTTTTTGTGTTGGGTTTACCTACCATGCTTGAAATCAGTTTTAATTTTAATATATCTAGTTACACGACCTACAGGTAAGCAAGCATTTTTTGGGTTGGATCCTGGCATGTTTTTTTTAAGCACCCACAAGGGGGTTGTTTATTTTAAATCAACTCTGATCACAATTTTTTCACATCATTTTGGCATGTCTTATTACCTGTGTTGGAGTAAATTGTCTCTGTACAGTATTGTATTCCAGGATCTGTCATGAATAACAATGGTAGATTAACATAAATGTTAACTATACTGAGAAGACTGGCCTTTTACAGTTGCTAATGACATTTTCTTTATAGGTTTTGTAGGCAGCTACAATGATGTGTCAATTTCCCCAGACAATAGATGACTACAACAGCAACATGGCAGTGAGTTCAGACTCTCTGGTTTACACATTTTTTTAGGTGGCTCTGTTAAGGAGGAATAGATATCTAGGAGATTCAATAAAGTACAATTACTGTAGTGTTCATTTTTGGTAGAGCCCCAAAAAGCCTCAGGTTATACTAAGTCCATTGAGATGGGTGTCTAGCATGTGTATATATTTTATCTCAGCCATCTCTCTCTCTGGATTCTTGTTCATTTTATCATAGCCTTCTCTCTCTAAATTCTTGTCCTGTAGTTTCTTCCCCCAGAATGGTCACTTTTAGATCATGTGTAGAATGTCCTTATAAATTAAAATGATGTGAAACAGGTTTCTGTATGTTGCCATTCCTGATCTCTGATTTATGGTAGATCACTCTTAGACTTCTTGTTGACAAACTCCTCACCCCCCCCATTAAAGAAGTGTGGCCATCTAGTGGTGTTGCCAAGAGCTGCCCCTTCCCTTCTTAGCTGTCATCTCAGGACCGCCATGATCTCCTCCACTGTCAGCCATGTCACACCCAGTGTTGTACAACTTTGTGCTACTGGGTCCACTGATCCTTAACCCAACTGATGCTTTCTCCCAAGCATAAGGATTGCTGGGAGGCTTACATACCACCTTTACAGTATTATTATTATTATTATTATTATTATTATTATTATTATTATTATTATTATTATTATTATTATTATTATTATTATTATTATTATTATTATTATTATTATTATTATTATTATTATTATTATTATTATTATTATTATTATTATTTACAATATTTTTTAGCCGCACCATTGCCAGCATAATCCCTGGCAGTACACCTATGCATGTGAAGAAGGGGGCTTTCCCCCCACCCCCAGTCTGAAACATCACACTATTTAGCTGGCATCAGCACCCACATCTCTTAGCAGAAGCCATGCAGCAGCCAGTAGGTTTCATGCCAGGAGTGGTGTGCCAGTCCCTTCTTTTGGAGGCACCCTGGGACTGTGCAGCTTACCCAAGGCCACACAAGGTCTCAGCCATTGGTGCTGTGCTTGGCAGTCTTTCCCCACGCAGAAATATTTCCTACCAGTGTCATGCCACCTACATTTGAAATTGTGCTGTATCACTAGGACTGGGTAAAAACAGAAGAAACCACACCGCTAGCATCCAAGCCAATAACAACTTACTTACCAATGCTGGTTGGAGATCCCGAATCATTGAGGCTTTCAGTGTCTGATGACGACAAACCAGACCAAGAAAATAGACATTGGCAACAGTCTGAAATCGGTGTGCTGCAACCTATGGAACACAAAACAAAAAACACCACCCTCCCCCTTTAGATAAGGGATGATGCTCCAGGGCAGCCACCAGTGGAAAGGGATACATACTGTATTTTTTCATGTATAAGGCCTTTTATAATCCAAAATTAAGAAATCCAAGTGGGACTTAGCAAGTGCAGGGGGAAAGGGATTAAAGCGCTGCAGGATCGCTTTGATGCCTGCTTTCCCCTCCACTTGTTTTTGTTCTCTCCTCAGCTTATTTCCGTGTATAAGATGACCCTCAATTTTTAGTCTAAAGATTTTAGACAAAAGTATAGTCTTATACATGGAAAAATACAGTAGTTATAACATCCCCTGCTCCTAAAGCTCTTCCTCCACCACAGCAAGGTCCTGTACAGTTTCCTCTGGGTTGTCCTGGATGCCTACAAAGAGAAAACATGCAAGCCTGGTTTCTCCACAAATTGGAAAACACTACTATGTAACACTCCTATGTGCCTGACCTGCCAGCATCAAGCAACTGGGAGATGCAAGGATGGGCACAGGAGTTCACCCATGCACCGATTAAGCAGCAAGGCCAGCTTCCGAGTGAGCGTGCCTACCCGGTCTGCTGACCAAGTGTGGGGCTTCCCGGCTCTCGGAGAGACATAGTGCCTTGACACCGGGGTCACCCCAAAATATTCTGTTCAGCATGCCAAAGAAAGGACATTACATTCCACCCCGTTCTTTGTCTTGCCATTGTGCTGCACAGCCTGCTTGTGCTTTCCCCCACCTCGAGTTCTTTAATAATAATCTTCGAATTGCAGAGCTGGAAGGGATGTGATAGATCATGGAGTCTTGCCCCAGTCAAGGAGAATCAGTGGGGGAATCAAACTCCCAATCTCTGGCTCCGAAGCCAGAGACCTAAACCACTGAGCTATCTGGCACTCTGCAATGCTCCTCTTGAACATTCACTTTCTCATCCTCTCAGTTATCAGCTCAAAGTCCTCCAGATTACAATGGATCACTCTTCAGCTTCTCTTGGACATACTCCTCACCTGCTAATTAAAGAAGGGTGGCCATCTGGTACTGTCAAGAGCTCCCCCTTTCCTACTTTGCCATCATCTTGAGACCATCATGATCTCCTCCACTATCAGTCATCTCACAGAAGCGTTGCTGGGAAGTATCATAACACTTTTTCTTCCTTTCAGAAACACCACACAATTAATTTAGCTGACCTCAGCACTCACATCTCTTAGTATAAACCATGCAGCAAACAGCTGGTTTTCCTGTCACGGTTTTCTAGGAAGAAAGGAGTCATTTACCATTACTTTCCTCTGGGGCCACTCTGGGACAGTGCAGCTTGCCCAAGGCTACACAGGCTGGCTCTTCTGTGATGCACAGCCAGGAACTGAATTCTCAACTTCTTGCTTAGAATGAGGTACCTAACCTTCAGCTATCCTGCCAGCAGAATAAAAATTAGGCATTCCAGCAATATAAGCACTGTGTCGGTACAAGAAACAAGCCACTTGGCCACATCCACTTGCGTTCCAAGTTTTGCCCTAGGAAAGCTATGAGTCTCTGCCACCCCAGTTGTATGTTTGCCACAGGCTCATAATGAAGGGAAGAGGGGAAAACAAGAGTAAAGGGTACTTCCAAAAAAAAAAAAAAATCAGATTCTGAAGGAGAAACCGCAGTTTCAGCAGACCAGGTAGGCACGCTCGCTTGGAAGTCAGCCTTGCTGCTTAATCGGTGCAGTTTCAGGCTGTAAGAAAAATCTAAAACCCTACATGTCTTTTGTTTGAATGCCCATTTATAGACATTCCTTTAACAAAAAATGGTGTTTCTCTAGATTTAAATGCAAGAGTATGTGATCACTTTATCCATTAGTTAAACTGGCTTTGTGCTCAGCCTTGCTTCTAGGTCTAGATCTTCAACACTGGCCTCCTTTCTAGAAAAACTAGAAATTGTTGGCTAGCTAGGTTAGGGTAATGCTCACAGAGGGATCCATGTTTTTGTGAACACTCCATTGCTTGATCTTTTCCACATAGCAAATGGGGAGGCCTGCCTTTGAAGACTGTCACAGATGATTAATGGGGTGGGGTGGCACCTATCCACAGATACTTTGTGTGAATTCTGTATTAAATGTAGCCCTCATTAGCCATGATCAGGACATTAAAAAAACAGAAAGAAAAATTAAGGAAAATACATAACTGGCAGCAATAGAGAAGAGTAGGTTCCTAGATTAAATCAAACCTGAATTATCTCTGGAGGCGAAATGTTGAAACTGAGGCTGTCCTACTTTGAGCACATCATGAGAAGGCAGGATTCTCTGGGAAAGACAATAATGCAGGGAAAGGTGGAAGGCAGCAGGAGAAGAGGAAGACCAAATAAGAGACGGACATACTCCCTAAAGGAAACCAGAGGCTTGAGTTCACAAGAGCTGAGCAAGGCAGTTGAAGACAGGACATAGGACTCCCATGAATTGGAGGAGACTTGATGGTATATAAACAATAGCAGGCTCTTTACCTTGAAAATTAGTTGGCTTTCTCACTACAAAATCTCTACTGTGGGGCCTCAACACCACTCATTTCAGACCCAAGAAAGTACTCAAAGAACTTAGAAAGCACATCTCATTATAAATATAAATTTATTAATATTTATACATGTATATTATCATTAAAAACCAAACATTTATCAACCATCGTCCCTGCTCACAATTTGGAACAACAAGAAAGAAGGACAAAGTATTTCCTTTACAGAACCTGGAAATCATACTCAAAACTTTAAAAAATCAATAAAAGAGTTACCCAAATTTCCCTCAAGTTCCCAGACTCTCTTATTATTATTATTACCAGGATTCAAATAGTGTGATGCTGCTAGACTCAACATCCCATCAACCCAGCTGAGCTGAACAAACAGTGACAATGGGAGTTGTAATCCAATGGCATTTAGAGGCCCATATATCCCCCCCTCCCGGGTCTGTGTTTAAGCCCTAAACTATCTGAATAAGTTTGGCCTTTCGTGGTATTTGCTGTGCTTTCAGTTCCATTTTTATTGGCTTCTTTTTTTTAATTTTTTTAAGTTCATTTTTTAGTGTCAACTAGAAGATCCCTTCTCATTGTAACTTTGAGATATAATAACATATGTTAGAATTAGCAAATATACAAATGTTTTCTTATGTATAGCAAACTGTGGTGTCTCCCAGTGAACGATGGGGGGGGGAATCATCCTCCAGCAATCTGAACCATAAAACCCCAGTATCATAAAACAGTAGAAGTTTATTTCGTGATCTCCTGAAGGAAATAATCTATCGCTTAGAGAAGAAAACCAGAGGCCCAAAGAAATGTTTTCCTTTTGGATATTTTATTTATTTATTTATTTTATACCCCGCCCATCTGGCTTATAAAACCACTCTAGGCGGATATATCCTGGGAAAGACACTGCCATAGAAATACCAATTTAATGTAGCTTTTATGGCCCTTTGCATATATTTTCTATAGATTTACGGTACTCCTGCGTCCTTGCAGTTTTGGAAGAGGTAGCCGTGTTAGTCTGTGCAAGCATAGCAGGCAAAATCCAAAGAAACAAAACGAAGACATTTTTTTTTTAAAGACCAAAAAATGTGGCACCTTAAAGACTAACTATTATATTTTAATGTGAGCTTTCGTGGACACGTCCATTTCATCGGACATAGCCTTGTTTTCCTTCCTTCTTTGCTCTCCTTCCACGGATTGCTGCGTTGATAGTCTCTGTTAGCTAGCATCATAAACACTTTCCTGACATAAAACTTCACTTCATGCCTCTTGGCTGATTGTAAAAAGAAAAGTCTCCACAATAACAGCACAAGAGAAGCAGGACAGGCACACAAGACTGGGAGAACAGACAGTAATACTGTACATGAAATGCAAGAGGCAGTATCCTCAAATCAGTTCTAGCAGCTCCTTCCTCAGCAGGAACAGGTCTTTTGTAAAGTCAACGACTCCTAACTTCCCATTCAAGGTCATGAACTCCCTCTCACAAGATACTTTGCATTTAAACAAGGGTAGCCCACAGTAATATACTAATGATGGGAGGGATAGGAACCCACTCCCCATACCTTAAGGGTTCTCTGGATTACACTTACACTCAGACAGGACAGGAAGTCCAAAGAGGGGTGGCAAATATCATAATCACCTCAGCGAATCAAAATATTGCAGTGCTTTAACGCTGTGAGATATGCCCTCATTATAAACTGGGAGTGGTGCCCAGTTGCTTCCCCTCTTTTGGGGGGTCCAATTAACACAAGAGGAGGGTTACGCCATGTTGGGGGCCAAATGCAATTCTCCAGCATCTCCAGGATTCCCTAGCCCTATGAAACTCTTGCCAAAATAACTGATGTTTCATACGACTATATATTTATATATATGGGCTCAAAAAGAATCTTTGTGCTGTCTATAATTTATTTATTTATTTATTAAAATAGTTTTAAGCCACCTTTCTCCTACAAAGGGCCCAAGCCAGCTTACATCATTAAAAAAAATTCAAAGCTAAAACCAGTAAGTGTACAAATAGTAAAAAAGAATTAATCAAGGACCATATTAAATGCCTTTTTCTCAGAATTCTTGTTTTTTTTCCAGTGAATCCTGTCTTCTTATGAGGTGCCCAACATAGGACAACCTCTATTTCAAAAAAATTTCCCCTCCAGAGAGAGAGTTCAGACTTGATTTGATCTAGGACCCAGTTGTTTGTTTATTATTTATGTAAAATATTTTACCCTGCCTTTCTCCTTACAAGGACCCAAGGTGGCTTACATCATTTAAAAAGACAGTATTTAAAAGCTAAAAACAGTATAGAAATATTTAAAAAGAATGAAATCAGTATAATGTTACAAATGGTAAATAAAATCCCTACTAAAAACACATTTAACAGCAACAGAGCAAAAGTCCAATTTGAAAAAAAAACCCTTCTCAAATGGCCAGATGTTATTCTGCAATGTTCTGAGCTCTCTTCAGCTCCCCTAGAAGACATAAGGGGGCATTTTCAATCTAAAAAAAAATCATAATGAAAAGTAGCCAGGGGGAGTTGTAGAAGCAGTGTGGACCTCCGAGCACCGCAATGGGTGTGTGGGGGTTTTCTGGACCTCTGGTGATTGCCATCCTGCACATTAAGCAAAAAACAAAATGGTGCTCCTAATTGCAGTAGCCCTTAGTGAGTTCCAGTAAGGGAAGAAAGGATGAGCAGCTGGCCCTGGAGGTTACCAGGATTACCGGCGCCTCAGGAAGTGCCCACCAATGTCAACCACTGGTCCCCCACCCTGGATTATGTGTGGAGAAATTTCATGCAGCCAAAAAATTGGAGGCCCATCTTTACTACGGAAGCCCAATGTGTGCAAATATTCTTCCCACTTCTTCCTCCGGCATAACAGTTGGGCAAGAAACACAGCTCAAAAATATAACTTTTTCTTCTCTTCTCCTTTCCTACAGATCCCAGAATCCTCAAGTTAGCTTAGCAATGGATCAGTGCGTTGTGGGAGCAGTTGTCCAAAAAATGTAATGGCTTCAGGTTCTGCGCCACACCTTGCTCTCCTGGAGAACCATAGTCTGAACTGAGGCCAGAAGTAAGTTTTCTTTAAAAAGTTATCTTTTTTTCTCGACGAGAACATCCCAAACTGTCCAGTTAAGTAGTGCAGGGATTCTAGGTACAGTCTTCCAGAAAAAAAATATTTTATTTCCAAAGACTTGGAGACACAACCTGACAGCCAATGTGCTGGAAAGTCTCTCTCCTCCACTGCCTCGTAATGGCTGAAATCCTGTTGCTTAAGCTAGTGAGTTGCAGTAGAGCAGGCCCATCAAATCACCAGGATTTGCTGAATCAACTCTTCCTCAACTTTCATGGGTTCGCATAGGCTTACTCTAGTTGTGACTTACTTTAGCATAATTAAGTTGCAATGAGGGTAGCAGATCCATTTGAATCAATGAAGGAGTTGACTCACCAAATCCCCATTGATTCAATGGGCCTACTCTAGTGCAACTTGGTACACTACGCAACAGGATTCCAGCTGTTCTTCTCTCAACTCAACTCTTGCTTTGTGCTATAGAAGTCTCTAGAGAACTCCTTAGAGGTCAGTGGGGAAGATATACTACTTGTATGACAAAAGGAGATTGGTCTCTTTAGCACTGGAGTTTCCATCAAATCTTTATACACAAGACTTATAACTATGTACATAGCTGGTTAATTACGTGAAATTCAGCCTCCACAAAGCAGCTGGTGGGCTTCCCTTTCCTTTAGGCTTCCTGGCCCAACCCTCGCCCCCTCCAAATCCTCCATTTTCTATACCCATAGGTATTCTGACCCTCTGTAATGCAACCCTCGGCTCCCCTATGAGCCAGCATAGTCTTTCTCTTCACTGTGACTCAGCTGTGCTCTTCTGCACTGAAGCGCAGCCTGTCTTCCTCGTGCAATCAGAATGCATTCCATGACATCACATCAGCTCCAGCCAATAGCAAGGAAGCATGGGCTCATTTTGCAAAAGGATAAAAACCCTTATGAGTTGGTGTTTGCCCCACTTGGCAAGCCCTAGATTTGAAAGGCTGGCAACGATGATGGCGGGAGACTTCGGTGAACAAAGTAGAAGCTGATTGTACAGAGATAAAGAAAGCCAAGACTGACACTTTCCCCTAAGATCTCCATTTGCTACAAATTCTCTCTCATGTGGATTTTTTTGTGTTTTGTGAGAGCAGGTCTCTCCCTGAAGCTTCTTTCACAGACCAAACATTTGTACGGTTTCTCTCCCGTGTGGATTCTCAGGTGTGCCATAAGCAGCGCTGTCCGAGTGAAGCTTTTCCCGCAGACCGAGCACGTGTACGGTTTCTCTCCTGTGTGGACCCTCCGATGCACAATGAGGTTGGAATGCTGGCTGAACCCTTTCCCACAATCGGAGCAAGTGTACGGTTTTTCTCCCGTGTGGGACCTCACGTGGTCAGTGAGCGCTGAGCTCCGGTGGAAGCTCTTCCCACACTCTAAACACTTGTAAGGTTTCTCTCCCAGGTGGATTTTTTCATGTTGGTGCAGGCCGGAACTCCAGATGAAACTTTTGCTGCAGTAAGAACACGAATAGGCTTTCTCGCCCGTGTGGATCCTTTGGTGACCGAGCAGGCAGGACCCTTGCGTGAAACTTTTCCCGCAATCCAAGCACTTGTACGGTTTCTCTCCCGTGTGGATTCTCAAGTGTCTGTTAAGGTGGGAAATCTGGTGGAACCTTTTCCCACACTCGGAGCACTTGTGAGGTTTCAAGCCAGAAGGGGGCGTCTTGTCACTTTCTGCCATGTCTGGCCGGGTACCCAAGTTTGCCATGCCGTTCTCCGGGGATTCCTCCTTCTTTGAACTTTCTGGATGCATAGCTGCTCCCTTCTCCTGCATCGGCACAGGATCTGCTAAGATACAATGAAAACACCTATTTGAACAGGATAACAGCAGAATTTCTCCTGAATCCTGGTAGAATTAGAGCTTGGCAAGAGGGACGGGATTTTCATAAGTCACTTAGAACCTCCCAGTTAGGCTTGAGGAACTGGAAAAGAAAAAAGAATGCAGCAAAAGAGGTCCTTCTGCCATTATTATCTGCCTCACTTCCTTAAGCTGGCTGGATACCTCTGTGGTTTAAGGATCTGGATGCAGAGCAAGAGGATGGGAGTAGAGATGGGGATATTTGTATTCGTAAATGAAGACAGTATGAATATACCCACCCCAGTTGCAACTAATGTGGGTCCCACCCTCGGAACCAGCCTGTCCACTCATGTGCCACCGCGCCACCAGCGTCCCGCTCTTCCCACCAATCGTGGAAGTAGCTCCGCCGTCTCTCTGCTCGGCTGGCCACTTTTTTTTAAAATGAAGAAGAACTTGTTACCAAGATTTAATGTGATTTTTCCTTAAAGAAATGTAACTCTACTATTACATTCTGTCCATTGTATCTTTGATATTGCATTTCCAGCCTTGCCCTTTCATTTGTTTGAACCGTCAGTCCTCATTTTATATTGTATATATTTTAACTGTATTCTTTAATTTAAAGTTAATAACACAGGAGGCGGAAGGTAGGCTATGAATCCACTAAATAAACAAATAGACGAGACCACCTCTCCCCTCCTGGCCTTCTTTGGAAATGCAGACAAACTCCTGCTATGCCAGTAATAAAGGCCTTGTGGCAACATACCCACGGAAGAAGCATCACTCTGCCCCTTCTGCTTGTCCTGTTGGCAGCTACCCGGCGCCGTTCCTTTTGCTTTGGAGGAATACAGGCCCACCTCAGCCAAGAGCCCAGACACCTGAAACAACAACAAAAGCATCATCAGAACCCGATGAGAGCACAGTTCAGGCTTTGCGTGGGGGAAGTGCTCAGCTTTGGCTGTCTTCTCCAGGCATCCCTTCCCCCTTTTAATTTGAACCTCAGGTGTACCATCCAAAATAGATCAATGTGTATCGTCAAGACATTTCTAACTTATAATGACCCCTTTCAGGGATTTCCGGGTGGAGAAGAGTCAGTAGTGGTTTCTTCTTACCCTCTTCTCAGGGGGAGCCTTGGGACTGTGCCGCTTTAGGCACAGCAGAGAATCGAACTCCCGGATATACAGTTGTGCCTCGCTTAACGATTACCTCATTAAATAATGAATGCGCTTGATGAGGTTTTTGCGATCACTTTTGTGATCGCAAAACGATGTTTTAATGGGCAAAATTTGCTTCCCGATGATTGGTTCCATGCTTCAGGAAAAGATTATTCGCATTACAATGATCAAAACAGCTAATCATTGGGTTTCAAAATGGCCGGCCACTGTGTAAAATGGCTCCCCGCTGTGCTTTAGGACGGATTTTTTGCTGCACAGGTATCGGAAAATGGCCGCCCTATGGAGGATCTTCGCTGGACGCTGAGGTATTTAGCCCATTGGAACACATTGAGCAGTTTTCAATGCGTTTCAATGGGCTTTTTTATTTCGCTTGACGAGGATTTCGCTCTACAGCAATTTCGCTGGAATGGATTATCCTCATCTAGCGAGGCACCACTGTATATCTGAACCACTAAGGTATCCAGCCATCAGCAGCCTGGAAAGTTCATGCTTTGCGTCGGGAAAGAGCTGGGTGGGGGTCAGGATTTCGGCTCCTCGAACAGTGGTTCCTAACCTTGGGTTCTCAGATGTTTTTAAGACTACAATTCCCTGAAAATCCAAGGCCAGCACAGCTTGTGATGAAGCTTCTGGGAGTTTTTAAGTCCAAGTTTTAATCCAAGAACATGTAGAGATTCAAGGTTGGGAGTTGCTGTCCTTGAATCCCACCTTTGAAGGAAGCTGAACTTGTAAATTTCCCAGAACCCCTCAGCCAATATGACCACTGGGGGAATCTGGGGCATGATAGGCCCCAAATGTAATCTGTCCTACCATTCCTCAGCTCCCTTCCTTCCGGCACCCTCTTATCCACTTCACCCTGCATCAGGGCTATTGCTCTGTCTGTTCCTTCTTTTCCCCCAACCCCTAGGCAGGCTGGCCCACCAATACATGCTATAGAAGATGTTGCCCTGAGAGGATGAGTGTTTCAGGGTCAAGTTACACATTATTACACCTGGAAAGGGTCATTGTTTTTCCTTCTCTCTAAAAAGCTTGTCCCTAATTAGGTTGGTGCTGACTGGATAGCTCAATGGTTTAGGTCTCTGGCTGTGGAGCCGATGGTTGGGAGTTCGATTCCCCCCTGTGCCTCCAGGGAGAAGAGCCAGCCTGGGTGGCCTTGGGCAAGCTGCACAGTCCCAGGGCTCCCCCTAGAGGAAGGGAAGGGCAAACCACTTCTATGTATTCTCTACCTGGAAACCCTTGAAA
Source organism: Pogona vitticeps (assembly GCF_051106095.1). NCBI lineage: Eukaryota > Metazoa > Chordata > Lepidosauria > Squamata > Agamidae > Pogona > Pogona vitticeps. The sequence goes on from NC_135784.1 coordinate 20,888,653, forward strand.
AGGGTCAGAATTGTCTTGATTGCATACATTTTAATTCAGCTGGTACATCTCTAAGGCTCGAAATGAAAGAGGGGAAGGGATGCTTGGGGAATACGGCCAGGGGCGAATGATTCTCTCTCTCCCATCTCACTTCCACTTCACGGATCTTGCTCAAACTTGCTACCTTGAGTACAGCTTAAGTCTTGGTGGCAAACGTTAGCTCTCATTGCATTTAGAGCCTCGTTCATCAGCACTGATTTGGTGCCAAATCTTATACGAATTCCTTTGGATTCCCATAGGATTCTGTCTTTGAATGAGAACAAAATTGCAGCTCACTAGAGGAAAGGTAGGATATCAGTGGAAGTAGCAAGGCAAAATAAAATAGGTACCCAGGGCAACTTCATTTCAAGGGAGAAAGCTTAATTTCTCCTCCTCCTCCTCCCAAAAATATCTTGTGTCAGTGAGTTCCACAAGATAACTGAATTCTGTGGAAAAGTGTTCTCAGGGATGGGAAACATTTATTGGTTGTTCTGGGTTTTTCGGGCTCTTTGGCCGAGTTCTGAAGGTTGTTCTTCTTAACGTTTCGCCAGTCTCTGTGGCTGGCATCTTCAGAGGACAGCAACCTGTGCTCTGTCGCCAGTCTCTGTGCCGGCCACAGAGACTGGTGAAACGTCAGGAAGAACAACCTTCAGAACACGGCCAAAGAGCCCGAAAAACCCAGAACAACCATTAGATCCCGGCCGTGAAAGCCTTCGCGAATATATAGGAAACATTTATTCTTTGGACAACAGCTCCAAAAAAACCCCTCAAATATTTCCCATACCTGAATTTCCTTCAGGGAAGGAGGGCAAAAAGTGAGCTAGAATTGGGCTGAATAGAGGAACTTTTGGGGGTGGGTGGGGGGAATCCCCAACCCTCACCACTTTCTCCATATGCTGTAAAGGCAACAAAGAGCCAACGCTCTCCTCTTGCGCTCCAGGAATCTCTGTGGCCTCACAGTCCACCCTCGGGGGCTCTTCCTGTCTCGTTAGGAAGTCCTCCGCCAGGGCGACCGCTTGGGTGCAAGTCTCCGGGCTGTGTTCCTTCACCCAGTTCTGGATCTCCGAGGGCAGGACGGCCATGAACTGCTCCAGGATAAGCAGCTCCAAGATCTGCTCCTTGGAGTGCCTTTCCGGCTTCAGCCACTGGTAGCAGAAGAACCAGAGCCGGCTACAAACTTCCCGGGGTCCCTCGGCCTCCAGGTAGCGAAAACCCCGGAAGTTCTGCCGGTGGGTCTCCGTGCCAACCGTCTCCTCCTCCTCCTCCTCGTACAGAATCATCTTCTGATCAAGCTTCTTACATTCGTCTTCGTCTCTGGTTAACAGCTTGTTGTCCACCCCTTGATTCTCTTTACAGAGACCCAGCAGGAGCTGGTTGGCTCGCTCTCTTCTTGGCCGGTGGCTGGCTTTAGCTGCTCCCTGAAAATGGGGTGGCAAAGTCTCACTGTGACCCCAGGGGGTTGTTTCTGTGACATGTGGGTCCCCCCATCGTGCACAGAAGGTCTGCTGTTCCTTGGGGAAATTTGGCCACTGGGATTCCCACGGCTGGGCTGGTCCTTCCTCTTCCTCTTTGATGTGTGTGGATGCCAGTTCGTTTTGAAATTCCTCAGTATCCCCATTTAGATTGGCAGGAAAACAATCTCTTTGGCTCTCTGATGCATCCTCTGCTTTGGGACTTCGCAGACCTCTCTCCGCTATTTGCCCTCCCGGCTCCAACGCAGCTTGCGCTTGGGGGGCCCGATCTCCCACCATCCCTTGCTTGGCGGCCATTTTCTGTAGGAATGGCCTCACACTTCCAGGTGTTACTCTCACTTTCCAGTTCTCTCACTTGCTTGCTCGCTCTCTCCTTGTTTTTCTCTTTTCTCACCAGAATAAATTTTCCACCAACTGCTTAATTTCTGGTTTCATTTGCTTTCTGGAGCAAGGTCCACCGGCAGCATCTTCATGTCCTTCTCAGAAAGAGCCACAGATGAAAATATTGTTATGCTGGGATTGGTCGGGTTCATGGGGGAACCGTTTTCCTGAAGGAAGGAAGAGATACAAATAGGAATGACAGTGCAAACATTGAATCTAAAAAAAAAACTTTATGTTAACTTGCTTTCTGAGCTTGAAAGTAACTAGTTGCAGGAAATGTAGTTACTTGCAATTAGTTACTTTTCTGATTCTGAAGGCAAGATGATCATCTCAGGCGTGCCCATTTAAAACTGAAATTAAGGGAGATTTAATTTCTTAAACTATAGTTGCTCCTTCAGAATCCAGTTTGCTGGACGTAGTATCAGTTCCTTTTGTTCAACTTTTACATAACAAGAAATATAACGAAGAAACATACATAATGTAACAAGAAATATAACAAAGTTACTTGTTAAAAACAAAAGTTTTTAAGTTGCTTGTTAAGTACATACTTTGTTTTATTACAGTACTTGTTAGATACACCTAACTAACTGAGCTGTTATTTGTTTAATGTAAGTAACACCTCAGTTAATTAGATGTAATGATTAACAACAGCTTAGTTTCAAGGGCATTATTTTGACAGGATTTAAGCACAGGAAGTATTATTTACCTTGCATTTACTAAGCTGTTTGATATGGAAAAGCAATAAACTGATCACACAAAATGCAATTCTCAAATAAGAGAAATCTATTCTAATCTGTTTCATGAAGTGGATTTATTCATAAAAGCTGACATTGGAATATAAAAGTGATTATTTCAGATGCTGCTTCGTTTTGTGTTTTGTTTTTAATTTTGCTTAGTTTTTTTTCTGGATAGGCATAATGCAATTAAACATTTCTGGGTGGGAAAAGTAATAACAAAAATGGCAACCTGATTCTCTAGATGTAATTAGAAATGCAACCTTTTCCTTTCAAAAAGTAATGGTCTAAGCTTTGATAATGTTGATTCTAGCCACTCCAGGTTTTGCAGTTCTGTCCTATTCAAACACATCTCTAGGTTCACTAAGGTCTAGAAACATGGAGAACTAGGTTCTTCTCAGAAATGAAAGCCAACAGTTGAGAATCTACCAGCAGCAAATCAATCTATACAATTCAGATTAAGATGGAAAATCAATATCTCAAGCATTTTAATTTCCCTCCAAACTTCTATTTTTTTTTTAGTACAAAAAGACTTTCCTTAATGCTTACTAAATTCCAGGATGTTTTCAATTTTTACCTTCAGAAGTCTCAGAGTGAGTTATTGAGACTGTTAAGTGCCAATTAATGAGAAAGGGGTGGACTGTCTTGGAAATTTGTAGTTATTCTCCTTTGTGAGTCTCTGTGCTTCTGCTGCGTAGCAATGGAATTTCACCAGAAATTCAAAGCTGCGCAACAGAGCCAGCCTGTATAGCCTTGGGCAAACTGCACAAATCCCAGAAGTGCCCCAAGAAGAAGGGAGGGGTAAACCACTTTTGAGTACTCTCTATCTAGAAAACTCTGGGAAGGGTTACTATACATCAGAATTGACTTGACAGCACAAAATTTATTGCATATAAATGCAATAAATAAATGCAATAAATAAATAAATGCAATAAATAAATGCAATAAATGCAATAAATGCAATAAATAAATAAATAAATAAATAAATAAATAAATAAATAAATGCAATAAATAAATAAATAAATAAATAAATAAATAAATAAATAAATAAATAAATAAATAAATAAATAAATAAAATAAAATAAAATAAAATAAAATAAAATAAAATAATTTATTATGCTACCCACAACATCCCAAAGCACAGTCAATCCTCTGTAAGGTGTTTTTGGTGTTTTTTCCCCCCTTTTGAGAACTCCACCACCCCACACACCTGCATACCTGGAGGTTAAGTCTCCCGATAATTACTTGCAATTAATCCTGCTTTACATACTTAAGCAACCATATATCCCAGCCTACACTTTGCAAATGCCTGATATATCTCCTGCAAGGCTGTATTTTCATCTTTGAGACTGACATGTTAGTTAATTCAAGTGATACATGAAATCAATGCAAATGAACCCAACTACAACCTTTCTCATCATGCACCAAGTACCATAACCAGCTTAGGAAGCCAGCTAGCTGGAGAGACTCCCATTTTACACCAAGGCGGTGAAGAAAGAGGTAACAAGCAACTAAAGCGATATAGGATTTTACAATCTTATTATTTCTCCCTTCTTTTTCTTTCTAGGAATAGTTGCGGTACAGATCGGTTTAGAAACAACATCTATTGCAACAAAAAGCCACGACCTCTTAAAAACTTTGTGTTACTGAGATGACTGTTCAGAATTTATTTCTTTTAAAACCCTGCCAATAGTGTAGTCTTGAATTTTCAATGCGGAATGCAAACAACAGGGAGGAAAAAAAAAATCTTACTCCAGCATTAGATCTGACACCTCTTTCCCAGAAAAATCTAACCCTTTAACAGCCCATATGAACTCACCCCCACATCAGATCTGTAGCAAAGACATGAAATTAAAGACGCCACAATGTAACTGCATAAGCTTAGCTAAGAGCTGGAGCAGGAAGGGACTTTGCAGTATTTACAGTCCCCCCCCTTTTCAAATTGCTGGGCTGCTCAGAGATTCAAAACTCTATGGTGTTAACTCTTCAGATCCATCCCTTTATTCAATGTTCTATGTATGACTCTGGATATGCCAGGAAGGAGGAGCAGATTCATTGTGACCGACATTGTCATTTATTTTACTGGAAATCTATGGATTTCTCTTCCCACTAGCTAAATCACCTTGGGCTCATGGCTAGTTTTTAACCTGATCTGCCTCAAAAGGTTGTTAGAGGATAACCATGAGAAAATGTGGGATAGGAACTCACTCACTCACTCACTCACTCACTCACTCACTCACTCAATCAATCAATCAATCAGCAAGCTAGATAACTAGCTAAACAGACAATCAGAATACACACATGGGCCAGAATGTTTTCAATGATGTAAGCCGCCTTTAACCTTTTTTGAAGAAAAATGGTAGGGTGCAAATATTTTAAATAATTAAACAATGGTTGCTAATTGACAAGGTGCCAGGATGTGCCTCAGTCATGAGCCTGGTCATACAACCTGAGTGCACAACTGAGATGTGCTCCATTTTATGTTCACACTAATGGAACTCCCTCAAGCCTTCACCGCTAGCTGTGCAGGCTCAGATTTCTTGGAGCTGCCGTCGAAGGACATCCGGAGACCCACGTTCGGGAAGCGGCTGCTCTAATGCTTTCCATGGCTCAGCATGACCAGAACCTGGAACATTCTCAAGTCCCAGCCCTACGCACTTGTGCACCACAACATCACCAACAATGACATTCCATTGCATGTTTTATTTTTAAGTCAAGCCTGAAATTAAGCATGGAGCAAAAAAAAGTGTCCCTGAATTTATGACAAGACACTTTGAAGTGTTGCCAGACTCTTAAAGGTGTGTTACACTGCCTCAGATTCCATGGCTGTTGTATGTCTGCCTCTCTTGTGGAGGGAATGATAGGTTTCTCACAACATCCCTGTCAATAAGAATGGAGGGGGAAAGGTCACAGAATGACCCAAATCCTATTGGTGTAAATTTATACTACAGAAGCTGATGATGTCACCTTCCAGCGGTCTGTATCCCAGTGGCAGAGATTCTGTGCCAATTTTTTTTACCACTAAAGGCTCTCCTTCCACCCTAAGCCCGACATGAGGCTCCCAAAGGCTTTCGAGGGGCAAAAGGGAACCATATGTACGTCTGTATGAAGGCCACTCTGGGTGGTTTACAAGACGAAAATAGAGCAGTAATCATAACAGCACAAAATATGAGAAGTTGCCTAGAGTGGTCTGGTAGTCCAGATAGGTGGGGTACAAATCGAATAAATAAATATAAATGAATAAGAATTCAACAGTAAACAAAATAAAGCATTTTAAAATACTTTATAAGAATACCTAAAACATTCAAGATTGGGGTAGCAGATAACATAACAGGCTAAACAGTTTCACCTGTTGAAAGGCCTGTTGAAACCACCAAGTTTTCAATGGTTCCTTAACCCTAGGAAGCTGTGGAACGTGAAAGAGGCCAGGAGGAATAAGAAACTTAGTTTCTAACTAACTACTCTACTAGTTTAAATTAAATTTTTACCTGTGCTGGCTGATGACATAATGAGTTTCCACCAGTATAAATTTAAGCAAGAGGATTTTGCCCACTGCCTTTGATATACACTCCAGATGAATTTCTCCTGCTTTCACCAGAGAGAGCGAACCAATTTGTGTGAGAAAATGGGACTCAGTTATGGGGTTGTTAATCTCCTCTGGAATCTAAATGGTGGGCAGCTGAAGTTGCCCCTTTGGACTGGCATGACTCCATTAGCACATACCTCTTTGAAAGCGCCTGCATGTGTGTGTCACAAAAGGGTGACTACTAGATCTTCTGTATCCCACGAATACAGCGATGACAAACCTTTACAGCATCTTAAAAAGCAGAGACATCACCTTGCTGACAAAGGCCCGCATAGTCAAAGCTATGTTTTTTCCAGTAGCGATGTACGGAAGTGAGAGCTAGGCCATAAAGAAAGAAGGGTGACCACTGAAGAATTGATGCTTTTGAATTGTGGTGCTGGAGGAGGCTCTTGAGAGTCCCCTGGACTGCAAGAAGAACAAACCTTTCCATTCTGAAGGAAATCAACCCTGAGTGCTCACTGGAAGGACAGATCCTGAAGCTGAGGCCCCAATACTTTGGCCATCTCATGAGGAGACTCCCTGGAAAAGACCCTGATTTTGGGAAAGTGTGAAGGCAAAAGGAGAAGGGGACAACAGAGGATGAGATGGTTGGACAGTGTCATCCAAGCGACCAACATGAATTTGACACAACTCCGGGAGGCAGTGGAAGACAGGAGGGCCTGCCGTGCTCTGGTCCATGGGGTCACGAAGCGTTGGACACGACTTAACAACTAAACAACAAGAAGTTTCTGTAATTTCAAGGCTCATCAATACTTTAACAGTTTCTTTTCTGTTTTCTCTCACCCATGAGGAAATATCCATGCAGACTCCTCTTACTTCACCTGGCAGTATATTTCAATTCCTTTGCTTCGTTCTGGAGCTCCTTCATCTTCTGCAGCTTCCTTCCTTCTTCCTCTCTCCTGCCGATCTCCTTCTTCTGCTCCTCATGTTTTCTCTCTCACGCACACACACTTTGTTCTTGCTGCTGCCTTTATACTGATCTTACTCATTGGCATTCAGCGTTTCTCAAGGTTAATCAACTGATCAATCTCACCTGCCTGTCCTTCCCTCTTGTAACTTTACTGAGTAGAAATGTTCAATTGTAAAATATAACTGTACAGGCAAAACTACCAATAACATTGCATAGGGCAAACGGATCCTTCTGATCTTTATTTCTCCACTATTTCTCAAGACCCCTCACCCTTTTCCAAGAGCGACCTGCTTTTATTGTCCCCTCTTCCCAAAAACCACACAAACACAAAACTTTTAAAAGCTTTTACTAATGATTCTCTAATGCATTTTATTCTTAGTACTAAACAATGCTCAATAGTCAATATTTTCAATGGGCATAAAATAGGAGCGAGTAAGCAAGGAGAACAGATCATAAAAGAGAAGAGATGGGAAGAATTTTAAATTTGGGAGAAAAGCACATTATTTGTGAATTGATTTTATTCTGAAGTGCTAGTTTTTCACAGACTCAAATAAAAAAACACCACATCATACCTGAGTCCCTTTTATGTACAAGAGAGTGGAAATTAACACTACTCTCCCTGTTGAGTATTCAGATGTTGAACAATGTCACCTAGATAGACTATGCTTAGTTCGGCATCCTTTATGTACAGGAGACATCTTGGTGGCTGGACAACATAGAATCACCCTATAGACTATAGCAGTGGTCCCCAACCTTAGGCCTCCAGATGTTCTTTAACTCCCAGGAATCCTGGGCATCAGAGGTGATGGTGAAGGCTTCTGGGAGTTGTAGTCCAAGAACATCTGGAGTCCCAAGGTTGGGGACCACTGGACTATAGGATCTATAGACACCGCTTTCAGGCTGGAGACTGAAGAGCAGATCACCGTAAATAAAACTGCTTCTTATAGATGAAAAAGATCAAGCTCTTCAAAAGTGTTGAGCTTGGAAAATCTCTGAGAAAGCAGGAAGTCAGAATACATAGTCAGGGAGAGATCGGGGGGGGGGGGGAGTCAGACAAAGAAAAAGGAAAGTAGGGAGCACAGAAAATTAGCCTGCAACAGGGTCAAAGACAAAAGAGGAAATATAAATTCAGAGAATCTCACAATATTCAACTTTTTCTCACCCCCTTTCCTTTGCTGTATATATATATATATTTTTTTTTTCCTTGTTCCTTGGGATACCCGGCTCGCTGTGCCATTCTGTCACAAAAAGGTGACTACTAGATCTTTTGTATCCCAAGAAGAACAATACCGTAGTATATATTAAACAGCAGAGGACCTCACAAGACAGATGAATAAAGGCAAAATGAATATACTTTATTACCTACTGGTTACAATTCTAATAAAAGGGGTTTCATGCATTCAGTACATTCACACCACAGAGAGAAGAATACTTTATTTGTATCGTCCAAGTTCCAAAGAAACTAGTTGGTCCCAAAAGCCTTTTGGTCTCAGCAGACAAATTATGGTTGCCCAGACCCCTCTTTTTATATTATTTTTGGGCAGGTTGCTAGCTGAGCATGCGCATTAGATGTTTCTTTGTTTTCCCCTAGATATATATCAGCATATTTCCCCCACCCCGGCTGCCTTGCACTGGTTGCCCATCCGTTTGCTCATCGACTTCAAAGTGATTATGATCATATACAAAGCCCTGAATGGTTTGGGACCTCGATATTTGGCAGATCATCTTCTTCCACCTAGATCTACCCAAATCACCCGACATAGCCAGCAGGGATGGCTGAGGGGCCTGACGCCAAGAGAGTCCCAGAAGGAAAAAACAAGAAACCGGGCCTTCTAGGCGGTGGGCCCTCGGCTATGGAAGACCCTCCCAACTGAAATTCGGCTGGCACCCTCGCTAGCTGTTTTCCAAAGCCATTTAAAAACCTGGCTCTTCAAGCAGGCCTTCCCTCCAGTCAATTAATTGATCTTTATTTCTCTTCCTTGAGTCATGTCATCTTGGTAATATGTTGGTTGGAAATAATTGCTATAACTGTATTATTGATGATTTTTATATATGTCATATTGTTGTGTTTTTATCCATGTAAGCCGCCCCGAGTAGACATTGTCGGGGGTGTGTGTGTAAAAATCTAATAAATAAAATAATAAAATAAATAGTCCAAAAATTAGTATTTCCATCTCTCTCCCCTCCCCAAATAGATCATACTCTGCAAACCAGCTGGTGGGGAATAGGTTGGATTTGATTTGAATCAAAAAAACTGGTGATTTTTTTTTGACCATTTAAAGAAAATTTTAAATCATTATTTAAGTCCATTTTTATGCTGTTTCTTGGGTGTGGATTCTCCTGTGGCTAACCAGGCGGGAGTTCTGGGTGAAGCCCTTCCCGCAGTGGGAGCACTCGTAGGGCCTTTCGCCCGTGTGGGTCCTCTCATGAACGATGAGGTTCGAGCTCCGGCTAAAGCTCTTCCCACAGTGGGCACATCGGTAGGGTTTCTCCCCAGTGTGGGTCCGGACGTGATCCAGAAGGTTTGAGCTCTGACCGAAGCCGATCCCACACACGACGCACTTGTACGGCTTCTCACCCGTGTGGGTTCTCTCGTGTGTCACAAGCTTGGAGCTCTCAATGAACCGTTTCCCGCACTCGGCACACTGGTACGGTTTTTCCCCCCTGTGGATCTTCTGATGTCGGGTCAGGAGCGAGCGCAGGCTGAAGGATTTCTGGCACTCGGGACACCTGTATGGTTTCTCCCCCGTATGCATGCGCTGGTGGCTGGTGACTTGCGAGCTTTGGGAGAAACTCTCCCCGCAGTCTAAGCACTGGTACGGCCTCTCCCCCGTGTGGGTCCTCTGATGGCTCATAAGGTTTGAGCTGCGGGTGAAACCCTTCCCACAGTTCAAGCATTTGTAGGGCTTCTCAGCCATGTGGGTTCTATGGTGACTGAGGATGAGGTCAGAACTGGCTGTGCAGTTGTACGTTTTCAAGCTGCAGCTTCTTCCCTCACAGCCAGGCCAGTCTGGGCCCACAGCTGATATCCCTTCCCTCTTGCTCTTGTAAAGCCTCTGCTGAATTTTAGCAGCACTGGGGTCACTGTTGCTATCACTTTCTTCTCTTCCAATGGCCAGCCTATTCCGCTTGATCCCACTGACAGGTCCCTGCTTCCCTTCCACATGATCCAGGTTCTTGGAAAGTTCCTCCTCAGTCCGATGTTCGGACATGTTCTCCTTGGCCTGCCCTGGCGCTGCCACTGGCTCGCTTCTTCTGCATATGGAATTCTCTTCCTTTTCACTTTTCTGTGCATCTGGAATAAAACAGCAATCACATGAATCACACCCAAGGACCAGGGGTTGGGAACCTCTGGTCCCAAGGCTGAATGTGACCCTCTGGAGCAACTGGTATAATGTACAGTGGTGTCCCGCATTACGATGATAATCTGTTCCAGGAAAATCACTGTACAGCTAAATTGTCGTCATGCGAAAAGCCTTTCCCAATTGGAATGCATTGAAACCCGGTTTAATGCGTTCCGCTGGGGAAATTACCTCGTCGTCCAGCAAAGATCCTCCATAGGGCAGCCATTTTGAGAGTGCCGATCACCTGTTAAAATGGCTGTCCTGTGAAGCATGGGTCTGGAAAACGCAGGGCAGCCATTTTAGGAACCCGACGATCAGCTGGAAAGATCGTCGTCTTGTGAACAGTTCGCAAAGCACAGACCTAATCAATGTCCAGCGAGAAAACCCCATAGGAATAATTGTTTTGCTGTCGCTATAGCGATCACAAAAAAGTCACCATCCTGCGGATTCGTCGTACAGCAGGGTCGTCATCATGCGGGGCACCACTGTACATTGATTTCATGATTTGAGTTCTGAATTTATGAATCAAGTCTTGGCTTAGCTAGAAGTAGATTCTGGCGTGAAGACAAGAATTCAAAAACCATACATATCAAAGAATTAAAACGGGTACCAGCCTGGCTGGAAGTATTGTTAAAATGGAGCTCTAATATGTAAATACCCAAATGGTCCTTACACAGCGCCCCCCCCCCCCCCCCCCCGGAAATAAGATTCATACCTCAATGGGAAGGGAGCTATTCAGATTTGAATGGAGGCATCAAAGGATTGATTGGTTGATTGATTTGGCTTTTATACTGCCCATCTGCCTGCAAGGCCACTCTGGGCAGTTTACAATATTATGACATAATAAACAGCAATTTAAAATCAGTAAACATAATAGCTATAAAAACAAAACAAAACAACATAATATTAACTAGAAATAATGTAAGGTAGTTTAAAGGCAAGGTGGTGGAAATGATAATATAAACACTGAAACAGCCACTGTGACTATGGTGTTATAAAGTCTGGGCAGGCCTCTCTAAAAAGCCATGTTTTCAGTGATTGTTTAAGGATTCCAAGTGAAGGGGACAGGTGAATTTTGGGTCAGATCAAAAGCGGTACCGTGCCAGACATCAGGTCTAAAGGATTAACATCCCAAACCCTCAAAGACAACTTTGTCCAAAGGCAGAAAAGGGTCCAGTTCTCCAGTGAGAGCTGGACCATAAAGAAGGCTGACCGCCAAAGAACTGATGCTTTTGAATTGTGGTGCTGGAGGAGACTCTTGAGAGTCCCCTGCACTGCAAGGAGATCAAACCTATCCATTCTGAAGGAAATCAATCCTGAGTGCTCACTGGAAGGACAGATCCTGAAGCTGAGGCTCCAATACTTTGGCCATCTCATGAGAAGAGAAGACTCCCTGGAAAAGACTCTGATATTAGGAAAGTGTGAAGGCAAGAGGAGAAGGGGACGAGATGGCTGGACAGTGTCACCGAAGCGACCAACATGAATTTGACCCAACTCCGAGAGGCAGTGGAAGACAGGAGGGCCTGGTGTGCTCTGGTCCATAGGGTCACAAAGAGTCAGACACAACTAAATGACTAAACAACAACAAAGAAAATGGGAGGGATATTAGAAGAGAGAGAGAGAAAGAGACAGACAGACAGAGAAGTTAGAAGAAATGAGAGAGAAGACAGCAGAGAAAGCAAAATAGAAACTACAGAGTTAAGGTACTGTAAACAACATACTTTGGGGGTGTGAGACCAGGGCTTCAGGTCAAGAGGCGTTGGTGGGAGTGCCGTCTCGCCCCAAAGAAACTGTAGGAACTCAGACCCCTCTGTGTCCATTCCTTCCCAAGCTGATACATCAAGCCGTTGATACCTCTGACTTGGAAAAGGGAATGAAAAGGTTATCTATATCTACCCGGACCACACAAGATTTGGCGGGAAAAGAAGAAGGGAGGTGGGCCGTAGCGGAGGCGGGAATGGGGGAGATAAAAGGGGGCCGGGACAGTATCCCGGGTGGCTGGGAAATGGTGTGGATGCAGGACCCATGGACTGGGAAGTGGGAGCAAGTGAGAGTGCCTAAACAGGAGGCTGAGAGTCGCCGAAAGAAAGGACTACCCCAGCGCCTGTCTTACTGGGGTGAGTCGGAGACTCGTGAGTGGCAGCACACGTAAAGGGAGGAAAAGGAGGCTGCTGAGAGAGAGAGCGAAGCCAAGAGAGCATGGCACATGGAGGGGTGCTTCCTAGGCCATGGGACACCCACTTGGGAGAAGGATCCCCGTTCTGGGGATGGAGCGGGGATGAGGAGACCACCCCTTTATTAGTCCCAGACCCAGAAGACGTCGTGCCCCAAGAACCCGAAAGAGTTCTGGCTGGTCCCTGGGCACCGAAGTCGACCAACCCGTTTGAAACCGAAGCATGGTTACCCCTGTCGGAGCCGTTGCTCCTTCCGGAGAAGTTCAATCCCAGTTTGGCGAATGTTTCTGTGCCGTTGCCAAGTTTAATAAATCAAGACGAGTCTTTTGGTTTAAAAACGTCTCCTGGTTTATTTGGCGCGAGAGAGGATGTAACAGGCGGACCCTCACAGGGGGCGAGTAGAAAGTCAGTGCAGGAGGAAAGGAAAGGGCAAATGTAACCCCAGGCCAAATTAGTTCTTTTCTCTTTTAAAACAAGTATTTCTTTACTAATGTCCAAAAGCTTGTTTCTTATTGACTGTTTCTTGATTTTCTGACTTTTTTATTTCCTAGCATTCAGCCATATTTATCCTTCATCTTGTTTTTATCCATTTTCTTTTCTTTTCTAATAAACTTTCAAAAAGACTTTTGGTCTGGAGATTAGATTCAGGAAGCCTGGATTCTCAATCTCGTCCCTGGCAGTTTGACCAAGAGGTTCCAAGGGCATGATAAGAGTGTTCTCTGTGCTCACAAAATTTAACCAGTAGAAGGGGAATGGTGGCAGCTAGGAGAAAAGAGTTTTACCACAGCTATCCTTCTCTGAAATCTAGTGGAGTAAATCCTGGCCTCTAACAGCTTCCTCTACCTCGAGGAAAAGCACTGAGATCCGAGGGATCCACTGGAAAAAGGCTCAGGAAGATGGTTTCATGATAAGAGGCTCCAAAATTTTTCAATGACACCCTAGTTTAGTAGCTTCTCAAGTTTCGTACAGATTTCTTCACACTGTGAAAAACTGACCAGCCTGTTAAAAGAATGTGAGTGAAAAGAATGTTAAAAACATCTTTAATTAAAACAATTTAAAACCTGAAAAAAATAAACTAATACAAATATGTTGTATTCCCCTACTAGAGTGGTCGTAGGACCAGAAGGGCGGGGTACGAATAAAATAAAATAAATAAAAAACAGAGTCCTGCAGGAGCATTTAGACTTTAGAAACCAACTTTTTTTTAAAAAAGGAGGAGACTTTCAAAGGATTCTGAGAATGACCAGAAATCACAGATGCAGGCTTATTTTCAGGACCCTAGGGGGAAAAAAATGAAACCTGAAATTTTCAAAATCCTTCACATCTTTATATTGAGAGCCAAATACTGTATCACGTTTGTATCCTCACCCAGCAAGCTTTCCGGTCCGTCTCCCTTCAGCTTTCCCTCCCTGCTGAGATGCCTCTGCCGCGGGTTCGAAAGCATGTCCTCCACGGTGGGGAAATTCACAGCCCTCATTCGAAATGGCCCCGGGACCTGTAACAGCAAGAGCAGGGAGGGTCTCCTTTAAAGTAGTAGGGCAGTGCTTCTCGACCTTAGTTCCCCAGATGGGCTTGGACTCCAGTTCCAAGAAATCCTGGGTAGCACAGCTAGTGAAGCGACGTCTGGGAGTTTGCATCCATGAACATCTGGGGAACTAAGGTTGGGAACCACTGCAGTATAGAATGCGGGGGGGGGGGAGGGTTGAAAAGGCAAAAGCTGCAGACGAGGGCTAGATTCTGACGCCTCCGGTGGAGACATGTGTCTATTATGCTGCTGAGGTATTTATTTATTTATTCTATTTATATCCCGCCCATGTAGACAGTGTCTACTCTGGGTGGCTTGCAACAAGTAGTATAAAAACAATTCACACACACTTTACACCACAATTTAAACATAATAATAATGTAGCTCAAGATGGAAAAACAGTCAAAATGGAAAAGTAAAGATAAAAAATTAAAATAGAAAAGTAAAGCTCAGGTAGTGACAGAGGGAGGGGAGAGGCCTGCCTAAAGAGCCAGGTCTTAAGTTGGCTCTTGAAAACACCCAGCGAGGGAGCAAGTCAAATCACAGACGGAAGATTATTCCATAGTTGAGGGGCCAATGCCGAGAAGGCCTGGTTTGTGAATCAGCTCTGTTTTTTAGCCAGACCTTTACGGGAATGCTCTTTGAATGTTTGTCAGTTTGCTATTGGAGCTTTTCAGTTGTAAGTAAATGAAATGTTTTTATTCTTTTATTTTACAAATGTTGCTGAGTGAGGTATTGAGACTGTAAGTGCCAGTTAATGAGAAAAGAGTTGCGCTACTCTGTGAAACTTAAAAGCTATTCTGCTCTGCAAATCCCTGTACTTCCGCTGTGCAGCTAAAGAAATTTAACTAAAACCTCAAAACTCTGCAACAGTTACAACGGCCAGATATCCTCCCAGGTAATACGTAACATTTTGATGATACATTTTACAAACACCTCTTTAATTTTCCCACTAACTGAAATAAACTAAAACGGCTACTTCTTAGTTCGTTTTTTAAAATCAAAGTCACAAAGGCATATGGTGAAGACAAAGTAGTAAAGCTAGAAACCCTCTGTAATCCTAAAAGTAACTAAAAGAGTTACATTTAACATTGCAAAATAATTAACAATCCTCTTTGCTTCTGTTACAATTGTAATGTTGCTTAGCTGGTCTGAGCTGCTAGGAATTAGTTAGAAGTAGCTCTTTATTTGTAACTAGTTGCTTCCCAGCTCTGCGTCCAAAGCCAAACAAGTTATTTTTGACACCTGAGGCAGAAAGTCTCCCGAAACCCCTCTCCCCATCTTTTAGGTGTGTAAAACCATTTATTTATTTATTTATTTATTTATTTATTTATTTATTTATTTATTTATTTATTTATTTATTTATTTATTTATTTATTTATTTAACCTATATGTCGCCCACTATGCCCAAAGGTCTCTGGGCGGCTTACCAAGCACGACAACAAAGCAAATAAATGACCTATGGACGCCATTTCCAAACACTGAAAACCCACACAAGCCGGGGCAGCCCATTCATTCACTCTACCTAATGGCAGGGCCGACCCTAACCCTCGACACCCTCACCTCCAGCTCCTCCTTCTCTTTCTCCTCTTGCCGTCTTAAGAGGAAAGCCTCTGCCAAGGAGACCGCCTGGGGGCAAGCGTCCAGCTGCTGCTCTCTGACCCAGCTCCGCACGTCCGGTGGCAGGACAGATAGGAACTGCTCCAGGATCACCGGCTCCAGCATGTGTTCCTCGGCGGGCGTCGTGGGCTCCAGCCATTGTCGGCAAAGCTCCCGGAGCCTGCCACAAATCTCTCCCAGCGCCTCAGCGTCTTGGGAGCACCGCCGTGGGTCCTGCATCTCGCCACCCACAGAGTCACCTCCTGACCTCCTGGAGGAACCCACCACGCTGGCGCTCAGGAAACACGAAGCCTGTGGGGCCCCATTGCCAAGGGTCGCCCCCCTAGACGGTGCCCGTTTCCCTTGAGGAGCCGAGCACGGCTCAGAGGATCTCTTGAACAAAGCCTCTGCGCGGCTCCGTAATGGGCACTCTGACACGGATGGGTGTTCAAATCTGGACCAAAGGGACGGGGTGGCCTTCAGAAATGCTTGCCACTCAGCTTCCAAATGTTCTGACAGGCTATCATCGGGTTCCTGTTTCACCTGAGGCCATGTCGGCCATCTTGCCAAGTCCTCAGTGACTCCATGCTGAGTGACTGGAGGCTTTCCCTCTTCTTCCTCCTTCGATCCATCTTGTGGGCCTGGGCGGTGTGGACTCAAGGCCTTTACTCTCATTCTTAGCTTTGGCATCTTCTCGAAGGCAGCTTGGATCCAGGCTTAATTTTTTCTGCTGTAATCAGTTTAGAAGCCTTCTTGCTATAAGGGACACATTTTCAGCTATTCCTGACGTGCCTTATTCGCAATTTCCAAAAATCTTCAGGTCTGTTTCTGAAACTGCAAATCACCTTCCAAGCCCTGCTGTCCTTCAGTTTTACAACTGTACAGTATTTATATTCCAAAAGGCCAGTCTTGTGTCATTGTGATGTCTCTCTTGCCTGAGTTTTAGCTGACACAACACATCTTATGATAAATTCCACTTGGAAGAACAATCCTCCCTGTCAGCAAGAAACAAAAAAAATGGTTGGCCTTATGTTTATTTTTTAAAAAAATAAATTTAAAATACTTCCCCTTCCCAGGTATTCTGGATATGTTAAATGTTGGAATATTAGAACTGCAGAACTGGAAGGGACCCTGTAAATCATCCTAACCTCTGGCTCCACAGCCAGATACCTAAACCAGAGAGCTATCCTGCAATTGACAGGCTACAATTCTCATTGTTCCCTGCCACCAAAGTCATCATAATTATCTTAGAACTGCAGAGCTGGAAGGGACCCTATAAATCATCAAGTCTAGCTCCTGTCAAGGAGGCCCAGTGGGGAATCGAACTCCCAACCTCCAACTTCACAGCCAGACACTTAAACTACTGAGCTATCTAGCAGTTCTCAAGAAGTATCAATAAAAACATTCAGACCTCGATAAAAACATTAATATTTTAAATCAATGTTTTTATCAATACTTCTTTTAATATTAGTACTTCTAATTGTTTAAAACTTAATTTGAGGTTTTTTTAAAAAAATACCTAATTTAATATCAATGCTTAATTTAAAAAAAATCAACCTACAAATCAACCTGTCAAATGTCAAGAATATTCTCATAGTGGTAGAAATGAAAGAGGACAAGTGAAAAGCCAAAGTTCATTTACAAAACCGTGTATGCGACACATTTGCATCCACAAGAGAGCTAAAGATTGACCGCACAGTCCTTTTCTCCTCCCTCAGGGTCCCACTTTATGTGCATAATTTTGTAACCCGAGCAAGACCAGGTGCGCAAAACAAAACGGATAAATGAACAGGATCCTCCTGGACACCATTTTTAAGAAGGAAAAACTAAAAGGCATTATTTCCTCTTCTGTTGCTATTCTACTTACATGAGACAGTAAATCAGACCTCCAGTGGAGTTTAATTTTGAGTTAGGTTTAAGATCTTCAGGAGCTGGTGAGGGCTCCAACACTGGAGACAATCAATTAAAAAATAATCCCCTGGCAGATCTGCTTGGTTTGTATACCTGCCCTGAGCAGGGGGTTGGACTGGATGGCCTTGTAGGCCCCTTCCAACTTCACTTTTCTATTATTTCTATGATCCCACTGATTTTTAAAAAGCAACCCTAGCCCACCCCCAGGCCAAGAACTGTTTTAATAAGATCAAAATGTACATCTAAGTGTTTAAGCCACCACTTCTGCTTACGTTTAGTTATTCATTGTTATATATTATGTGCCATTAAGTTGGAACCAACTTATGGCAACCCTAGTAGGATTTTGGTGGGAAGAAATTTTGAAGGCCTGCTGCTGGGCAAAATAGGGTTGTTGATGTATGTGGGATGTTCAAGAAGTTCCACCCATCACTAAGCTTCCATGGCCAAACAGGAATTTAAATACAAATTTCCTGAGTCCTAATCTTAACACTCTTATCCAGTACTGTATACCATACGGGCTTGTTTGAAGGCAGCAAGAAAAGAGGACATACGACATGGATCAACTCCCTAAAGGATGCCACAGGCTTGAGTTTGCAAGAGCTGAGCAGGGAGGACAGGACATTTTGGAAATCACTCATTCACAAGGTCGCCATGAGTCGAAAGTGATTTGATGGCAGAGAACTGTCCTGCAGTCTATGGGGGACCTGAATTCAAATCTTCAACTCAGATTTGAAGTTCACTGGGCAAGTCCCTGCCTTCTTCCTCTCTCTCTCTCTCTTTCTCTCTCTCTCTCTCTTTCTCTCTCTCTCTCTCTTTCTGCCCAACTGACCTACCTCATAGGGTTGTTGTGCAGATAAAAAAGGGGGGGTGAAGAAGCATGTGCCACATTGAGCTCAAAGGAGGAAAAGGGGGATAGAGTAGAAACCAAAAGCTCAATAAATAGTCCGACCCCCTCTAAGGCAATGCCTCGCCCAACAGAAGGAAAAAGATGGAAAACAGAATCGTCCTAACTGTTGAAGATCTGAAATCTGAAATACAGTACTGGAAGAAGTGGGTTAGAAGTTCATGAATACCTGGGCCTTCTTTGTCTTTAAAACGTGTCACAGCTCTGCTGGTTTTGCTACAGGAGACCACAGGTAGACGGGATTACCCCTCTTTTGCCCCCTAAAGTCGATCCGATTTGCGCTCACTCTTCCTGAATCAGAAAGAATAAAATAAAATTTAATACAGTACTTTACACTGGCAATCAGGCTAGGGGAATGGGCCACCGATGCAGTTCTTCATGGGCTTCATGGGAACGTGGGAATGTCCAACCCCGTTTTCCCAGGGCTGAAAATTCTGTTACTATTGTCCGAGCTGCAATAATAATAATAATAATAATAATAAACGGGGGCTACATCCCTCTCCCCTAAGATTACCTCCTTGTGCATTGGCCACTGGGAGATCCAGCTAGCGTCTGAACTCCTGCTGTCATTTTGCAAGAAGAGGCAGAACAGGAAGGACTTTTTCACACATGCATTTGCACACACCCGCCTCTACGCTCACTCTCCTCTCTAGGAAAAGATGCAGGCACATCTCTACCTCCTTAACCCTTTCGAGAGGGAGCTCGCTGGTTCAAGCCGAGCCTTCGCTTTCTCTCTGCACGGTATTTTCAATATCCCTGGAAGAGTTTCTAAGCATGTGGAAAGGGTGCAGAAGAAAAACATTTTTGTCTTTATTTTTTTTTACAAAATGTTTCATGATAAGATTACACGGCCCCTGTTCTGGGCCTATCCTGAGAAGGCAAGTCTTGATGGGAAATGTTGAAGGCAGCAAATAATAATAATAATAATAATAATAATAATAATAATAATAATAATAATAATAATAATAATAATAATAATAATAATAATAATAATGCGGAAGACCTACCATGAGATTGACTCAGTAAAGGAAGTCAACTGCCTTTTGTTCACAAGTTCTGAAGATCCCAGGCTTTAAATTCTAGGCTCTTATGGAGGTTGCCAATCGTTAAGGTCACCATGAGTTGGAAGTAACTGTTGGGAGTATTTACAACCTCGCATGTCATTTGCAGCTTGGAAGAGATCTTTCTGAGCAAGGGTGGCTGTTAATCTACCCAGCACTAACCTGTTGTTCTTTCCTGTCTCTCTGCTGTTCTTTTCCCTCTTTAATCTGTTGGAAGTCACTTTGTTTGCTGTTGACTTGTTCACAATTTTACGTAAAGAAATTTTGTTCTTTCTCCTTCAGATGTCTCTCGGAGTGAGTGAGTTACTGAGACTTTTAAGTACCAGTTCATGAAAAAGGAGTGGGCACTCAGGAACTTGAAGCTATTCTTCTCTGTGAATCTCTGGACGTCTGCTGTGTGCTGAAAGGAATTTTTACCATAAATTCGAAGCTTGGCAACAGGAGCTTGCTGGCGCATAACATCTATATCACTAGTGAGTTTAGCAGCTTGCAGTTCTTTTGTGATGATTGAACAGCTAAAAGGCAGAAAGGCCAGATTTACCCAGAGACAGGAAATTGCTATCCTTTTTTCTTCTGAAGTCCTGACAACTTCAGGATTGTACCAGCAGACTGGATCTTCTGGCAGGAAAGAAAGCAGGGTGTGTGTTTTCCTCAACCATTGGCCTGAAGTGGCCATTTTTGTAGGGCTGCCATATTACACATTTAGCCAGGCTACCCCTGCTGTCACTCAGTGCTGGTTTAAAACCAGATATAGGATGGAAGACACCTGGCTAGACAACAGTACTTGTGAAAGGGATGTATGAGTCTTAGAACAGAACATGAGTCAGCAGTGTGATGCGGCTGCCAAGAAAGCCAATGCAATTCTGGGTTGCATCAACAGGAGTATAGTGTCTAGATCAGTGATGGTGAACCTTTTTGCACCCGAGTGCCCAAACTGCAACACAAAATCAACTTATTTATTTCAAAGTGCCAATACTGCAATTAAAACCTGAATACAGAGGTTTTAGTTTAGAAAAAACACTGCTCCTGTACTGCAAGGGTTAAATGCTTGTTTGTTTGTTTGTTTATTTGATTTATATCCCGCCCATCTGGTATATTATACCAATCTGGGCAGCTAACAACAACATGTTGTTGTTATACCACTCTGGGCGGTATTAACAAATAAATACTGGTGGGGCAAATCTGCCTTCCAGTAACAGGGAGTTCCCAAGGCTTTGAAACACAGCTGCATCTTTGATAGTGCAGGGATGGTGTTAAAATACTCATATGAGTTTCAGACACTTAGCTTGTTTTCTTAACGGGCTCCTTATAATATATTTTTCATGCCAAGGGCAAGAAAAAAATGTCCAAAAAGAGGCAAAAAAAAAAGCATCAAAGGCTTCATTGTGTGACTGTGCCCATCCTTATTCATTTATTACTTTCATTTTTCCCCCTAACTCAGGGCTTAGGAAAGTTCCTTTTGGTGCAAATGCTGGAAGATAACTTTTTGGAGGACCAGCCTAGAATCCTGTCAGAAGGCCAACATGGGGAGATTTAACAATCAGAGATATTGGGGATACATTAATAGGCCAAAAATTTAAAAAAATCATGCAAAATGTGGATGAATCACATGATCAGAGGGACTGTTGACATCATCTTCAGGACCCAGCCAATCCCGGAGTGCTGCTGCTGCCTTGGGAACCCAACCCCACTCTCCTGGGTCTTTATGACCTCACAGGGGCCCCATCTCTCTGCTGGCAGATAAAAGGGGCTTGCTGGGCAGGGCAGGAGACCAGAAGGGAGGCCGGTGGCCAGAGGGCAGCCCAGCAGAGAGAATGGCAGCGGCTGAAGGGGACCCAGCCCTTCGGCCCAAGGCAAGTTCTCTCGCGAAAGCAGATAAATTTGCTAAGTGGGCTTGCGAGTAACAGCTCAAGGCTGGCGGAGATCTGTGGCTTGAAGCTGGCTGATGTGGGCGATGGACTGGGGGGGAGTTGGTGGACATTGGCAGACAGAAGCTGGTGAAATTTTCCTGCGGAAGCTGGCTGAAGCCACGAGGCAGAGGCCGGCAGACGTTGGCGGATGAAGCCGGGGGACATTAGCCTCCTGAAACCAGCTGGCGGACGCTTGGTGGATATGGGTGGATGGAAGCCCGCGCATGTGTGTGAATGGCTGGTGGAGTGAAGGTGTGTGTTGGGAGTGTCTGGTGTGTGTGTGAGAGAATGTGTGCGTGAATGGGCTGGCTGGTGTTCCGTGGGGATGTCGCTGATGCATGTGTGTGACCCAAGCATTCGGGAGCTGGCGGAGGCTGGCTTCAGAAGCGGAATGGAAGAGATGAACCGGTGGATATTCCTGGTGGAAGCCAGTGGATGTTGACAGGCGGAACTTCAGGGTGAAGTTGCCAGAACATTGGTCGGTGGATATGCCTGGGTTGAAGCCGGTTGACGGCAGTGGACGAGATTGTCCTTTTAGTTGTTCTTTCTCTCTCCCTCTGTCTCCGCTGATGATACCTGTTTAGCCTCTTTTCCAAAACCAATAGAAGAATTTTCCAGAATAGTTTTGAAGTGCTGTCTTGTTTGTAGGGGGCTGTCACGGGATTATCTTCCCCATCCCTCCAAACTTCTTCTCTTTTTTTTAGTACAAAAAGACTTTCCTTTATGCTTACTAAATTCTGGGATGTTTTCAATTTTACCTTCAGAAGTCTCTGGGGCCCAATGCCTGGGGTGGGTCTTTGTGAAGTCATGGTGTGGGGCCTTGTGATGTCACAGGAATTGGGAACATAATATTTCTCCATGCATGTGTGAGGGAGTGACTTAGGCATTGTGGGTTCCCTGTCTGAGCTCCTAAGCAAGTATATTATGTGTCATGTTGGACAGACACAGGAAGCCAGTGAGCCCTGGTGCCATTCAGAGAGGGTTGGAGTTGGGTACCCAAACACTATGGCCACCCCGTAACAATAAACAAGACTCGCTCCTTCCCTTCCACCACTGCTCCTCACATTTGTTTGCCTGACCTGGAGATTCAGGGAAGCTCAGCCATATCTTGGCACAGCAGCTCATTCTCTGAGACCTGACAAGCCTCATCTTCATCATCAACACCATGAGCACTCCATGGACTTGCAGAGTACAAGCCGGGGGAAAATATGCCACTTCAAAGAAGCTTCCTGTCCAACTTCTCACGCCAGTGCCACAACCGAGGAAATGGAGATGGGCAATGATTTGGAGATGAGCATACATTAAAATTCATGTGGATCCATGCCATGGATAGATGGCAAAAATACACTGGTACTGCAAAATCTGCTGTTTGAGGGCAGTGGCTGCCTCTGAGTGCCTAGTGCAGTGATGGTGAACCTTTTTTGAGCCCGAGTGCCCAAACTGCAACACAAAATCAACATTTATTTCAAAGTGCCAATACTGTACTGCAATTAAAACCCGAATGCTGAAGTTTTAGTTTAGAAAATACAACTGCTCCTGTACTGCAAGGGTTAAATGCTTGTTCTCCCCCCCATGGGCGGTATTAACAAATATATACTTACTGCTCCCTCAATCCCCCATTGGGCTAGATCGGTAATGGTCGCCATTGCATCCCTTTGCTGGACCACTGCACCAGCAGAGGGGAGTGCCGAAATCTGGGATTGGAGGACGGGTATTTCTCTATGGCAACTTATGTCTTGTGTGCCCACAGAGAGGGCTCTGTGTGCCAGCTTTGGCACGCGTGCCATAGATTCGCCATCACTGGTCTAGATCAAGGGAAGTGATAGTGCCACTCTATTCTGCTTTGGTCAGACCTCATCTGAAGTATTGTGTCCAGTTCTGGGCACCTCAATTCAAGAAGGATGTTGACAACCTGGAACGTGTCCAGAGGAGGGCGACCAAAATGGTCAAAAGTCTGGAAGCCATGTCCTATGAGGAGCGGCTTAGGGAGCTGGGAATGTTTCGCCTTACAAAAAGAAGGTTAAGAGGGGACATGATAGCCATGTTTAAATATTTGAAGGGCTGTCAATTCGAGGAAGGGACAGATTTGTTTTCCACGGCTCCAGACACTAGGACAAGGCGCAATGGTTTCAAACGACAAGCAAAGAGATTCCACCTGAATCTCAGGAAGAACTTCCTGACCGTCAGAGCTGTCTGGCTGTGGAACAGGCTGCCTCAGAGCGTGGTGGAGTCTCCTTCTTTGGAGGTTTTTAAACAGAGGCTGGGTGGCCATCGGTCGTGAGTGCTTTGATGGAGTTCCTACATGGCGAGGGGGTTGGACTCGATGGCCCCTGTGGTCTCCTCCAGCTCTGTGATTCTAAGATTCTATGAAAACCCCATCTTTCCTCGATTCTGAGGTTTCTTTATTTTCTTTTCAGGAAATCTCTATCCCTACTATAATTGGATGTATATGGCAAAATGTACAGTCAGTGTTTTGACGTATAATGAGAAACAAACTGTTTTGTCTGATTAGCCAAAGAGTGAAGCCATCCATCTAGAAGAGCCCAAAATCCAGTGACCTTCTGAGTAGATATACAGTAAATGAGGTCATACTGTTACAGTACTCGTTCAGATGAATAGGTGAAAAAAATCCTCTAACTAATTAAAAAGGCATCCCAATTAATCATGCAACATATTTTTTAAAAGACATTTTAATGCAAGAATCTATGAAAAATAACATGTCGCAAACCCCCCGCTGCCTCTCTTAGGAAGGGGCCAGCCGCAGCTTTACAAATATGCCATATTTTTTTTTTAAAAAGAGTACAGTCTCTTTTTTACTAGAGGACAGCTATTCAAGTCCTGAGCTGGTTTAAATGATTAAAAATTCACTCGATTGACTACAACTGCAATCCTATAGAATCCCTTAAGAGGGGCTAAATTCCTTTGAGTGCAATGGGGTCAGTTCTGAGTAGCTATGAACACAATAGTGCTAGAAGATTTATTGAACTGGGTATCAACAGCATACATAGAGAAAGAGCTTAGCAAGCAGGATAAAATCCTAAAAGATACAGAAGCTGAGATCTTGCCAAATTTATTGGTTTTTTCCCCTTCCCTTCAAAGCAAATTCCTAATGCCTGTGGTGGGAAAGCTAATCTTGAAAGCATGTAGAAAATATCTGTTGATATTTTACATTCCAGAGATATGGCTGTGTAATGTGATTTGGCATTTAAGATATGACTCTTTTTTCCATTCCTGTAACTTGCACAGGAAACAACGTGGTGTAATATAGTGGTTCCCAACCTTGGGTCCCTGGAGGTTCTTGGACTACAAGTCCCAGGAATCCTAGCCAGCATAGCTAGTGGCAAAGGCTTCTGGGAGTTTTCGTTCAAGAACATCTGGAGACCACTGGTGTCTCCAGATATTCTTGGGAACCACTGGTGCAGTGGATAACGTGATGGACCAGGACTCAGGAGACCTGGATTGGATTCCCCCATGGCCATGGAAACTCACCTGGGGAGAAAGAACAGGTAAAAACCACTCCTTAAATGCCCCCTTACCTTGACAGCCCTATAAGCTGGTTCCAACTTGATGACACATAACAAAACAACAATGACTTGCGGGTTGGAATAAGTCATGCAAATTAAGATAATTAAGGCTCATGAGCATAAGGCATTCATCCTTACTACAGTATTCCTGATTACTCTATATGGATGTGAAAGCTGGACAGTGAAGAAAGCCCCACAGGAAAAGAATTCATTTATTAGAACTGTAGTGTTTGAGGTTACCGATTCAGAGAATCACAATAAGCCCCAACGCAAGCTGACAACAGGTAACAACAAAGCATCGTGCACACTAGGCAAAGAATTCTGCTTGTTTGGCGAAGAATCAAGCTTTCTTTTAGAAGCTCTCTTTACATTCCCTTTTGTGAATCGGGCCAAGCAGCCACTTGCACCCAAGGCAGCCGGCCCTCAATTGTAATGATATTTCCAAACGTGGAGAGTCCTGCAGGAAAAACAAAAACCTGGGATTTATTTTTGCATTAGCAGGCACTGAAATAGACTGCAAGAAGTGGAAACAATCTACATCTGTTTATCTATATACAGTATACACATCTTGACCTCTTCCTCTATTGACTGAAATGTTGTGGTGAGCTACAATTACAAGTTTGTTGTTGTTGCGTGCCATCAAATTGGAAATGGCTTATAGTAACCCTAAGAGGGCTTTGAAGGTAAGAGAGATATTTAAGAAGTAAGTAAGTAAGTAAGTAAGTAAGTAAGTAAGTAAGTAAGTAAGTAAGTAAGTAAGTAAGTAAGTAAGTAAGTAAGTAAGTAAGTAAAGCAGCTTTATTTGTGTATAGCTGTAATCCATTACAAAAGAAGTTTGATTAGAATAAAATATCAAATATAGTATACAAATAAAACCATCTAAAATCAATATTATCACGAGGAACAGTTCAACCCTCAGTTAAAGCATGATCATTACAACTGCGGAACTTCCTTCTTAAGCAAAGACAGCTGCCTTTTCAGAAATGTATGGCACCTTATCCCTCAATAGAAAAATCTATCAAATATGCACCAGATCTACTAAATGTGAGACCTCACTCTTGGAACAAAGCTACTTTCTGATCTTTATAGATCGGGCAGTCAAATAAACAGTGGGTTAGATCTTCAACTGCATTAGTTCCACATGGGCAAAATCTTTCCTCCAAATGAATCCGTTGGCAACGTCCTTCAACCACTGCAGAAATCATGGACTGGCAACGTAACACTGTAAAAGCGTTTCTTATTTAAGGAGAGGTTTTAATCAATTTCAGTCCCCCAGTGAGTTCCCCTGACTGAGCAGGGATTTGAATTCTATTTCCAGAGTTCTAGTCCGTCAGTCTATCCACTACACTACACTGAGTATTCACAACTAGAGAAAGGCCCACCAAATCAACAGAACTTACAGAAGAGCTGATTCACCGAAACCGCACTAAGTCTATGGGCCTACTCTTCTTGCAACTTACTGCAGGATATGATCCATTGATAGATCAATCCACACTTACTCCCACACGCATTTTTGAGCTAGAAACTGGAGCAGAGGGAAGACTGAGATACAGAGACACAAACAGATCGAATTCTTTTTTAAAAAGGAGAGCAGAGCTTATAAAAGTTTCTTCTTTAGGCTACAATATCCAAAATCCCCCAGCCCGGTTGGGGAATTCTGGGAGTTGTAGCCTATAAAACCAATTTTACCAACTCTGGGAAAGAGAAGGAGATTTGAGGTCTCGCCAAGTGGAAAACAGCACTAAGTGAAGAAAGGGAGAATTCAAGATGATGATGACAAAAAACTAAATTCTTGATTACCAGGGTGAAAACTGATAGGCACACAACCCGTTATTCTTTAAATAAATATTCAAACAGACATTTTTATGTTGGTTTATGGCGAAAGAATCAGCTGCCATCCCTGTCCAAGCCCTGAGAAGCACTACCGTGTGTGTTAATGCAGCCCAGAGTTTTTGTGGTCTCCACGTGTATTTATTCATTGATATTTTTCTGCTTATACCTACAAGCTGAAAGGCTACTATTCAACCTTTCCCCCTCTTCAAATTAAAAACCCTGTTCTGTCCCATGGATTCTCTCATGCTTTGTAAACTTCGATCTCTGACTGTAACTTTTTCCGCAAGCCAAACACTGATATGGCTTCTCTCCTGTGTGCGTCCTCATAGGCAACGTGAGTCCTGAGCTCTGACTGAAGCCTTTACCACAAGCCGGACATCCATACGGCCTTTCGCCGGTGTGGGTCCTCTCATGTTTGATTAGGCCTGAGTGGTGCTGGAAGCTCCTCCCACAGACGGAGCATTTGTAGGGTTTCTCGCCTGTGTGGGTCCTTTCGTGGGCGATGAGAGTCGAGTTGTGGCCAAAGGACCTTCCACACTGGGAACAAGTGTAGGGTTTCTCTCCCGTGTGGGTAATCTCATGTCTTACGAGGTCTGAGCTGTGAAGGAAGCTCTTCCCACATTCGCAGCATTGGAAAGGCTTCACCCCAGTGTGGGTCCTCTTGTGAAGGAGAAGGTTGGACCTCGGGCTGAAGCTTTTGCCGCACTCAGTGCACACGTAGGGTCTTTCCCCCGTGTGGATCCTCTTGTGAAAACGGAGGCCAGAGCTCTTACAGAAGCTCTTCCCACAAGATGAGCACTCGTGAGGCTGCTCTCCTGCCTCGGTTCTCTTTTCCGAGGAGGATGAGCTGCCATTGTGACAGATAACCTTCCTACACTTGAAGGGCACATACGTCTCTCCTCCTGTATGTGTTCGCTCGTGTTGCATCAGGCTGGAATAAAGGCCGAAGCGTTCCCCACAGGTTAAACACACATATAATTTATCTCCTAGATGGATCCTTTCCTTTTTAAGAAGATCAGAACCATAAATAATGTTTTCCCCACAGCCAGAGCATTCATCAAGTTCCTCCTCAGCAAGAGTCAGATCATGCCCGACTGGGCTTAAAATGGGACGGGTGCTTTTCCCACTGTTAGAAGAGCTACACATCTTGTCGCCTGTGGGGACGCTTGGCTGCTTTATCAGGTTCGAGCTCTGACTGGACATTTCCTTGAAGTCTACAGGTTTATGAGGTTTGCCTTCAGCATCGATTAAGAAGTCAGAGCCATAACCAAAATCATCCTTATCCTCACGGGGTTCCCACTTCAGTGATTCGGGCCTCGCCGGGTCGTTGTCTGGGTCTCCCTTCCCTCCTCTTGGAACGGAGGCACTTCCTTTGGCAACCGGACCGCTTTCTTGGGCCTCCTTTGTCCCACGCTTCTTCCTGGAAGTCGGTCCTGGCTTTGGATCCCAGGAAATGTTTTTGGCTTTTCCAAGGAGTGTCCTGAGAAACTTCGCTGGCTTCAGATTCCCCACAGAAGGTGGCTCCTCATTTCCCCCAAATCCTTGGTTCTCACCTAAGACAAACAGGATACAGATCTACTTTAATGACAACAGATCGGGACCACCTCTGTCAAAAATCACAAAACCTTCAGCTTTCCATTTCCTGTTTTGCCTCATGAAAAAAAGAGACTGCACTGTGTGGGGGTGCTCCTCAGCTGCACCAGTGTTTTAAATCTAGGTTGTAAGGTGCCTTGGGCCCTGCCAGGTAGAAAGTTGGGATCTAAATTAATTAAAGAAATAAATCAATGATGAGAGTGGCAGGACCCAAGAGTAGCAGTCTAGCCAAAGGAGCATAGGCTAGGCTGTTTCATATATATGTTTTTAAAATTTATATGGAATATAATTATTCAAAACGTACACCTGTGAGGGCTGCCAGAGCCTCCTCCTGAATCCAGCATCTATGAATTGGGGTGATCCCCTTACTCTGCCTAAGTCAGGGGTTGGGAACCGGTGGCCCTCGAGATGGCGTTGGCCTGCACCCCTCATTGGCCCTAGCCAGCACGGCCAACGAGGAAATAATATTGGGAGTGGTGATCCTGCAGCATTTACAGGGCCACGTGTTCCCTCATGCCCTAGCCCGATGGTAGGGCTGGCCTGGAACTTAATGCACGCATGCCCCCCCTTACCATGGAAGCCCTTCTCTTCTGTCCTGTCCTCTTGCTCAGATTCACTGTTTAACTGGGCTTGCTGTGAATCCAGCAGAATCGGCTCATCCACTGGAGATGTTGACTCTTCTTCTTCAAACAGCCCCAGTGCCTGTAACAGTAAGAGGACTCTCAAAGTCAGAGGAGGAAACAGACTGGAAAAGGTGGAGGCTAGAGGTAAGAATCCCGGATCAATCCAGATGGGGTGGATTTGATTTAAATCATGATTCAAATGGGTTTTTTTCTTGACAGTGTAAATCAAAATATCATCACAACCTGCAACATGACAGCCATGACAAAAGGTAGGGGCAGGAACATCAGTAACTGAAGTGGGGGGAAGAAACATTATTAGAGTGATTTGAAGTGCTGTCTGGATCCTTCTCATGCGAGAAGGAACATCTCCCTTGAGAACGGAAAGATCGCTCAAGTGCAAGATAAAATAGATCCCTCCAAAGATCAGAGTCTTTTAAATGAGACCCGGGTCCCACTAAATTCCCCCATCTAGTCATGTGTGATGAAAAGAAAAAACACTGAGAAAGTCTTTACTTCTAGAGAAAGGATCATAACTCTGCGTTGGAGCACATGTGTTTTGGCAGCAGGTCCCAGGCTTAACCTCCAGAGAGGACTGGGAGAGGACCTCCATTTTCTGTAGTAGCTACGGTTCCTTAGCACAGACCCTCCTCAATCTGCTGCTACCTCTCTCCATCTCCTCACCTCTTCTTCCCCACTTTTTTCCTCTTGCTGCCTCTGCAGGAACCCCTCAGCCAAAGCCGCTGCCTGTATGCAGGTCTCAGGCCCACTTTCTTTGACCCAGCCCTGCATTTCCCAGGGCAAAATGCCCAGGAACTGCTCCAGGATCACCTGCTCCAGGATCTGCTCCTTGCTGTGTCTTTCCGGCTTCAGCCACTGGTGGCACAAATCACGGAGTTGACCACAAGCCTCTCGGGGCCCCTTGGCCTCCTCGTAGCAGAAACGCCGGAAGCGCTGGTGCTGCCACTCCCGGCAGCCGGCCACCCCTTGCAAGATGGCCGCTTCCATTTTTCCCGAACTGTCTCGGTCACTAAGGTTGTGGAAGGCCTCCTCGGCTTCTCTGAGGTGGGGGATGAGGTGGGCCGCCCATTGAGCAGTCTTGTCAGCTCCCCCACAGTGGGCCAGAAAGGCCTTAAGGTCTTCCCATGGCATGGGGGGCTCTTCTGGGGACTCTTGACTCTCAGCCAGCCCGTCCTCCACCTCTTCCTTATCCTGTGGGACCAGGATCTTTTTTGTGTGTCTTTGGAAATTTCCAGAACGGGTTCATGAGATTCTTTGCCCGCTTCTTTGGGTACCTTTATAGAGGCACATCCTGCCAAGCTTTCACCATCCATTTTCTCTCCGGACTGTTTTCCTCCACCCTCGGCCTCCCAGCTTCCCACAATTCTTTGCTTGGTGGCCATTTTCTTTCCCCGGCAAAGATACAGCTTTCTCTCACTGCCAGCTGGACTCTACACGATTATTATTCTCCTTCTTCACTAGAAAAAGCTGCAGAAAAATGTCCACGGCATGGCTTTCCAAACTGATTTGGCTCCTTCGAATAAGCTGCTCTACGTCTCCACCTTTCCTGGAGAAACAAGAGATACTAAATCAAACAATAAAATCATTACACTATAACTCCCTCCATGTGGGACTACCCTTGAAGATTACTGGGGAGCCACAACTGGTACAACACCAGGCAAATCTGCTATTAATAGGTGTTTCCTGTTATGATTAGAGAGGGGCACAATCCACCAGTTTAGCAGGAGCCAGAACCCGAGTTCCCTGCCCTGCCTCCTCTGTGCACTGCCCCTGAGTGGGCGTCTGCCAAAGGAGGCAGGACTTGACACCTGTTGGACCAATGGATGAATAGCACAAACTAACAATTCATTCCCATTTCTAGTTATGATCTTATTATACTATGCCAGCAGCATTGGTTGCCAATGGTTTTCCCAGTTCAACTCAAGGTGTTGGTTATTACCTTTAAAGTCCTACACGGCTTGGGATCTACATACGTACTGGACCACTTCACCCTGTGCTAACAAAGGCCACCCAGAACTTTAGAATATATAGTTGTGCAACCCAGCATGTATACAGTATATGTGTATATAAGAATGATAGAACTTTGCATAATAGAACTTTGTAACCAATTGGATACTTCTGGTTTTGTTAGCCAATGGGTGTTAAGAAGATTAACTGCTAGGATCTAGCAATATCTAGTGATAGCGGCTAGATAAAAGAAGAAATGAAAGTTAGGATAAGGCTTATTCTGCTTGTTCTGTTTGTGTGTTAGCATGAGGCTTTTCTGTTGAAAATAAGTGTTTTTCTATTATGCTGCCTGCTATTAGTTTGTTACAAAAATAGTATGTTAAGAAACTGTTATAAGTCCATGCAGCGCAAATCTGTACCAAGTAAAACATTCAAGTACTTTTAGTTTATTTTTTGTACATGTTATACAGTAAACATTCTAAACTACGATTAAATGAATATTTTTTTTCAACTGCTGGCACACACAAGCTCGTCTATGTTGATAACCAAGGGAGAATCTATTCATGATCTGATCTATATAGATTTTTTATACTCACACTTCCTCTGCTGTGTGTGTAAACTCTCAGAAATTTCAAGAGAACTTCCCTTGTCATGCTGCCAATCACCAAAACAGCCCGGTGTGAATATATTAAAAAAAAAAGATCGTCTGTGTTATCAATTCTCTGAATTTCTCAGAATATGATACCCCTGCAGGGACTCAGTATGGGCCTTTGAAAATTAAGAACTGCTACTCCAGCACTTATGTGGCATACATTTTTATATGCTAATATTTCCTTGTTGCTAGCTTTTTTTTTTTTAAAAAATAAATTTATGGAGTATTTCATTTTGCAGGTATTGTTTCTGTGTTGTGTGCTGTTTTGGCTCTATTTGGAGAGAAAAGCAGCACAAAAATGAAAAGAATAAATAAATAAAGTGTGATAAACAAGAAGCAAGAAGTCTTAACAACGCCATCTTATCCAAAAAACTGATGGACAGTGGTCGGTTGATTTTTTTAAACTTTATACAGCTTTATCCCAACTCCTATAAACCCGGTGACTTATTTTTCTTGTATTATATCCATATTTAATCTAACAATGATAGTGTGGAGTTGTGGTTAGAGTGTTGAATTAAGACTTAGAGGATTTAAACTCACGTCTCCTATCACGAAATTCTCTTACTTCTGAGCCAGTCAGAGTTTCAAAGTCTGACCCACCTCACCAGTTTGAGGTGAGGATAAAATGCGTAGTAGGAGTATGTTCCTTAATGGGAAAGTTGGGATCTGGAGGCTTCAAATATAATAATTAAACTGAAGAAACCACAGACATATAATACAATATATATATTTTTAACATGATCATTATTAAACAAATCTTTTCCCCCAAAAAATATGATTAAAGCCATAAAGAATATACAGTATGTGCATTTTAACATATTTATATTTCAGTACAAGGGGTGGGGTAAGTGCACATGCAAGCAAATAGCAGCATAGAAACTTTTTTTAAAGGGGAGAAAACCATTATTTTGAAAAAAAATCAATGGGGGGGAGAAGCAGTCATTGCCCCCTCCAGGGGGGGCAGGTCAGTGGGTAAGGGGCGCCCCCTTTTTCTCTCCCATCCCTGCCCCACAGCATCCCCTTGGACCTCACCTGTAAGGGCGGAGGGGGGGGAAGGGAGAGATTCCCTCCCGGGCAAGGTGGGGGCAGGAAAGGGGACGCCCGCTTTCTCCCCCCCCCCCCCTCCGACAGACCTTCGCCCACTTCTCGAAAGCGTTCCGGTCTTCTCTGGCAAAAATCTCTCTCTCTCGTTTTAACTCTTTAGACTCCGGATCCTTGTCCCTCGAAAAAGGTGCTTTCTTTCAGGCAGTCCAGAATTCGGGAAAGTCACTTTTTTTTGGAACTGCACCTCCCAGTAATATCTTCCAGCCATGCTGACTTGGGAGAACCGGGGAGGTGTAGTCGATATTTCCTGTTGTCCGATGGCAGGTGGATGATGGGGAATATTTTTCTGCAGCCTGAACTCTTGGGGGGAATTCCTGCATAGGCAGAGCAGTCAGGAGAACAAATGGGAGCAGGTGTGGCCCTCCAGCTGCTCTGGGACTACATCTCCCATTAGCCCCAGTGGCCAGGGATAAGGGGATTCCTTGTCTAGCAACATCTTAGAGAAGCAGAATTACTGTACATCATTAGATTCAGGGCTGGCCAAGTGTGGTGTAATGTTTAGAGCAGAGGTGGAAAACTCAGCTTCTTCTTGGGCCGCATCGGCCTTATGGTTGCCCTCGAAGGGTCGGTTGTCTCTGCAAGACTATATAAATGTATCTACTCTTTATCATATTAAATATAATCCTCCTCATTCAGTTATCACTTTCTGACTCTTCGCTGCTTGGAATGCTGGGATTAGAAATCCCCGCTGGGCGGATTCCCAGCATCCTTGCGGGAGCATTATGGGTGACTGAGTAAGCCCCTGTGTATTATATGCTGCACCATAGTAGGCAACACTGCGAGGGCCGCATGAAACGGCCCAGCGGGCCGGATTTGGCCCATGCGCCTTGAGTTGGACACATGTAGGTTAGAGCCTTGGACTGGGAGACTTGAGCTGGGTGCTCCTTGCCTTCCAGCCTGTAAGTAAAGATATTCAGTAAAGATGTCATCAGTGCGATGCCACCATCTAAGAGGTTTGTCACTGGCCTCTTTCAGAAGTCTTTCTTCCACTGCTGAATCTTTGCAACTGTAAGTAGGGCTCTCCATTAAATGTAAAATTATTATGTCAATACTAATGTTGCCAAACTAGTAATAACTTCTTTGGAAAGATCTGTGGAAGTTGCTGGTGCAAAGGAAATAATTTAAAGCAAGAATGCCTTTATGATGAAATACGTTCGTAATAAGAGATGTAACATTCAGTGCAAAAAGTATAATTATCATCATGTGCTGTCAAGTTAGTCCTGAATCATGGCAACCCTTTTTCACAGTCAACATAAATCAGGGTTTTCCAGGGAGAGAATATACAGAAGTGGCTTACTCTTCCCTTTTTCTCGGGACTGTGCAGCTTGCCCAAGGCTACACAGGCTGACTCTATTTACATAAGGCATAATAGGGATCAAACTCCCAGCCTCTGGCTCTGCAGCCAAATACTTAAACCACTGAGTTATCCAGCCCACTGTGACAAGTACAATTATTCATGCTGTTCATTCATGTAAGATATATCAAGTGTAATCTATATGTAATGCTGTGTGACTGTGGATGTACATATATGGCTTACCATGATATCAAAATACTTCTTGATTCTTTCTCTCTCCCCTTCTCCATTCACTCCCTTGCTGAAGCTTCTCGTTGTGGGTGTTTATCTTGTGGTGACTAAAAGCTCACAGCCCAGATGCTTTTGTTACTCACAGACCTCCTCTAAAGCCCAGTAGGAAGTCACACCTGGAGCATGCTCGTTGAATTAACAGAACTCACATAGGTGTTAGAATTGTTGAATAACGCAGTTGGAAAGGGCCCAACCCCTGCTCAACGCAGGAATCCAAATCAAATCACGTCTAGCAGATGGTTGTCCAATTTCCCCTTGAATTTCTCCAGCACAGGAGCACTCACCACCTCCCAAGATAATTGTCGTACTGCTCTAACAGTTAAGAAGTTTTTTTTCCTGATGTTCAGCCTAAATCTGGCTTCCTATAAGCTTGAGCCCATCGTTACTTGATGGCCTTGTAGGCCCCTTCCAACTTCACTTTCCTATGATTACTATGTTGACTCACCAAAACTCCACTGATTCAGTCAGCCTACTCTAGTTGTGACTTACTGTTGGTCTCAGCAATGAAATTTGAATGGGAAGTGCCACAGTACTAAACTCGGTACAAAGTGACACTAAACATAAACCATGCTTTCAGAAGGGATGATATAGAACAGAAAGTCATGGGGGAAAGCACTGCATTAATGGAGTTAAGAGGAATATCTCATGGATTGTGAAAAAATCACAATAATAATACAGAATACAATACCTTACAAACACTCTACCTAGAAGAGACCTAAGCCCACTGACCTTGTAGATCTTACATCTGAGTAGACAGGAATCAGACTGTACTTTTTACTCAGTCAGATCAGTAGAAAATAAGAAGGAGCTGAGGTCAGCTAGAGACACTAAAAGCAATAAAAAAGCATTCTTCAGGTATGTGAGTCGCAAAAGACAAATAAAAGACAGAGCGGCCCAGCTCTGCAATGGAGATGGAAAAATGATAACAGAGGACAAAGAAAAGGCAGAGGGACTCAGTTCTTATTTTAGTTCCGTCTTTTTCCCATAAGACAGACTATGAACTTCCAAACACCAGACTATGGTGGTGGGGAACACAGTTAAATTGTATTTTGGTTTGTGTATTTTATGTTTATGTTATAGTTAAAATAAAAAATATATTATAAAAACAAAAAACAAATTGGAAGTGCAAGGAGGGGGGGCAGGATTGCAGCTGGAGATAGATAAACAAAAAGTCAAGGAATACCTTACCGCCTTGAACGAGTTCAGATCTCCAGGTATGATATGATTGTTGTTGTTTAGTCATTAAGTCGTGTCCCACTCTTCGTGACATGACTTAACGACTAAATGATGTGATATGTTAGCACTTTTCATATATTTGAGAGGCTGTCATACAGAGGAAGGGCAAGATCTGTTCTCGATCATCCCAAAGTGCAGGACACGCAGCAATGGGCTCAAGTTAAAGGAAGACAGATTTCGGTTGAGTATCAGGAAAAACGTCCTAACTGTTAGAGCAGTACGACGACAGTGAAACCAGTGACCTCGGGAGTTGGTGAGGGCTCCAACACTGGTGGTATTCAAGAAAAGCTTAGATAATCACCTGACAGATCTCCTTTGATTTGGATTCCTCCCTTGTAGGCCCCTTCCAACTTCACTTTTCTGTGACTTCTATGATTCTACGAAAAAAAATTATCCAACTGAAAAAAGCATCTCAATGCAACACTCTTAAAAAGTGTTTAATACAAGTATCTCTGGAAAGGACATGTGGCAGACATTCCCCTCCGTTCCGCCGCCCCTAGAAGGGGCCCAGTTGCAGCTTTATGAATGCACTGCATTCAAAAAGAAAGGTACGGTTCTCTCTCCCTTAACAACAACTATTTGAGTCCTACACAGATTTAACTCAATCTAAACTAAAACTGAAATACAACAGAATCTTTTACGCGGGATTAAATTCCTTGGAGTTTCATGGGGTTAATTCTGCATAACTGTGCATCAGAGAATGCTGGAGGATTTACTCCACTGGACAAGTTTTTCCTTCGCATGGACTTTCTCGTGCCTGTTCAGCTTGGACCTCTGACTGTAGCTTTTCCCACAAGCCAAGCACTGAAAAGGCCTCTCTCCCGTGTGCGTCCTCATGTGCAACGTGAGTCCCAAGCCCTGACTGAAGCCTCTGCCACAGGCCAGACAGACGTAGGGCTTCTCTCCCGTGTGGGCCCTCTCGTGTTTGATAAGGCTCGAGTGATGCCCGAAGCTCCTCCCACAGATGGAGCATTTGTAGGGTTTCTCGCCCGTGTGGGTCCTCTCGTGGGCGATGAGCGTCGAGCTCTGGCTGAAGGACCTCCCACATTTGGAACACGTGTACGGTTTCTCTCCCGTGTGGGTAATCTCGTGCCTCATGAGGTCTGAGCTACGGAAGAAACTTTTCCCGCATTCAGAACACTGGAAAGGTTTGACCCCAGAATGGGTCCTCACGTGCAGGAGAAGGCTAGATTTCCGGCTGAAGCTCTTCCCGCATTCTGCGCAGGTGTAGGGTCTCTCCCCTGTGTGAATCCTCTTGTGGCAACGAAGGGCGCACCTCTTACTGAAACTTTTCCCACAAGCTGGGCATTTGTGAGGCTTCTCTCCCATCTCGGCTCTCTTTTCTGAGGGAGGAGAGCTGCTGTTCTGATGGACCGTTTCCCCACATTTGAAGGGCTCCTGTCTCAGTTTATCTCCTAGATGGATCCTTTCCTTTTTAAGAAGATCAGAACCATAAATAATGTTTTTCCCACAGCCAGAGCATTCATCAAATTCCTCCTCAGCAAGAGTCAGATCGTGCCCGACTGGGCTTAAAACCGGATGGGTGTTTTTCTCACTGTTAGAAGAGCTACACATCTTGTCGCCTGTGGGGACGCTTGGCTGTTTTATCAGGTTTGAGCTCTGACTGGACATTTCCTTGAAGTCTACAGGTTTGTGAGGTTTGCCTTCAGCATCGATTAAGAAGTCAGAGCTATAACCAAAATCATCTTTATCCTCCTCACAGGGTTCCCACTTCAGTGATTCAGGCCTCGCTGGGTCGTTGTCTGGGTCTCCCTTCCCTCCTCTTGGAACGGAGGCACTTTCTTTTGCAACCGGACCGCTTTCCTGGGCCTCCTTTGTCCCACGATTCTTCTTGGAAGTCGGTCCTGGCTTTGGATCCCAGGAAATGTTTTTGGCTTTTCCAAGTATTGTCCTGAGAAACTTGGCTGGCCTCAGATTCCCCACAGAAGGCGGCTCCTCGTTTCCCCCAAATCTTTGAATTTCACCTGGAAAAGACAAACAGGACACAGATCTACTTGACTCACAATAGATGTGGACTGTTTCCATGGAAATGGGGAAGGACTGGCCTTTCTATTTCCTATTTTGTCTTATTAAAAGCAGATTGCACAAAATAGCCATTTTTAAAGGAGCTGATACAAAAGGAAAAAAAAATATGAGGAGGGAAGAGGAAAAGTAAAAGCAAAGATGCTTTCAAGCAAGGCTGGTGGAATGTCCTTGCTTTCGATCTCACCTCCCCTTGCTGCAATTTCCTAGAATGGCTGCTGGCGGGGACAATTGAGGGAAGGTCCCTCAGGCAGTTGACCTTCTGCCATGTTTGTTTTCATTCATTGATTCATTGAGCGATTGACTGACTGACTGATTGATTGATTCATTCATTACCTCCCTTTCCTCCTTAAAAAGGACATAAGGCAGCTTACACCATTAAAAGGCAATATTAAAGCTTTAAAAAAAGTATACAATGTTAAGAAGGGGAAAACCAACACCACTCTTCGAAATGGCGAACAGAAGTAGTACTAAAAACCCAGTTAAAGCAGTAAAGCATAACAATCCATCTAAAAATCACATTCACGTGGGCAGTCCCTGAGGGAAGGCTTGCCTGAAGAGAAAGGTCTAAGCCTTCAGTCAGCCCATCCCAAGAGTTCTTCCCGCCTGAGGTAAAATACAAGATCACACGCCTTTTTGCTGCGCTGTGATATGACACTCAGAAGGCAACCCGACTGGCAGCTCCACAATTTAAGGCCGGTTAGGGTTCTCCTTTTTGCTGCCATTGGTTTTCTATGGCTGTTCGACTCTTCGTTTAGTATTTAATTGCATGTGATCAGCTTTTCCTAGGGATTTTATAGTAATTTTGTGGGAGAGGATGTGGCCCTCAGTTGCATCAGTGGTTTAAATCTGGGCGGTAAGTCGCCTTGGGCCCTGAGAGGGAGAAAGGTGGGGTTTAAATGAAGTCAATCCATCCATCAGTGAGGTGAGTGGCAGGACCCAAGGGTGGGAGACTAGCTGAAGGAGCAGAAGCCAGGCTCTTTGGGAAATATTTTAAAATTACAGAAGGAGAGTTCAAGAAATACATCTGTGAGGGCTGCCAGTCCTTCTTCCTCAACCCAGCATCTATGAATCGGGGTGATCCCCTTACTCTGCCTAAGTCAGGGGTTGGGAACCGGTGACCCTCGAGATGGCGTTGGCCTACACCCCTCATTGGCCCTAGCCAGCACGGCCAATGAGGAAATAATATTGGAGTGGTGATCCCGCAGCATTTACAGGGCCACGTGTTCCCTCATGGCCTACCCCGATGGTAGGGCCAGCCGGGAACTTAACGCATGCATGCCCCACCCCTTACCATGGAAGCCCTTCTCTTCTGTCCTGGCCTCTTGCTCAGATTCACTTTTCACTTCAACTTGCAGCAAATCCAGCAGAATTGGCTCCTTTATGGGGGACATCGACTCTTCTTCTTTCAATGACGTCTGGGCCTGAAACAGCAACAGGGTTTCCATAGTCAGGGCAGGAAACCAACTGGAGAAGATGGAGACTACAGGCAAGAAGGTGGGTTCAGTCTAGAGAGCTTCAAAAGGCCAGTGACTCTAGTTGATGAGGGGATTCTGGGTGTGGTAGGGTTGAGAAGATAAACTGCCCGAGCCCTGTAGCCAAGAGACTCTGCTTGGTGGGTACAAGGGAAGGAAAACTGCTATGTATAAAAAAGTAGGGGGAGGATTTCTATGACATGTCATATTTTTTTCTGCACCCATTATAAATGGGTTTGGACATGTTTAAGAGTAATTTGGTGAGAAAGGCCAGATTACTCGTAAACATGTTTAAAATTGCTTGTGGGTTCAAGTATAGGTTGCAGAGAAAATGTGACATGTTATAGGAATCCTCCCCTAATAATAACAAGGGAATTGTAACTAATTTCCTTTTTTCCAATAACAAAGGTATAGCTTAGGGGTTGGTAACTGTGAGGAGTCTGTGAGCCAATTTTCTGTCCTGTTGGCCTCCTAGGGCTTGTGGACTAAAAATTAAGAAAATGCAAAAGAAAATTGAAAATGGAGGGCCTTGATGGGGCTGTGAGGTATAAAATTTTGCTTGGCTTGGGATAACTACATTTTTAAACTGTAGTTTAACAAGAGATAATGTCACTCTTTTTATACTCTGCTGCTGGATCAAAAAATTTCATGACTTTTTAAAAAGTAATTATGAAGAACTGGCTTAGTTGTGCTTGTATAATGGAAAGCTAAGAATTACTTTGTAACTATAATGGTGACAGCTTCCTTCTCCCTTTGACCTGGACTGGGCTGTTATCACCTGTAACCATAAACAATGCCTACTTGGTTCTTAAATGATATGTTGCCTGGACCTCTGTCGTTAACAGTGACTAATGTGGATGTAATCCACTGGTGGCAGCTGAACGACAGGTAGCGTGGTAAAAGAGCCGAGGGTCAGCCGGGAACGTGACAGCTGCTCAGCAAGATGGACCCATCGCTCTGACTCCATAGGAAGCTGCTTCACTTAAGACTGTCAGAGTGTGGGGTTTTTGGGGGGGCAGGAGGTCTCAGGCCAAGGCTGTAGGGAAGGCCTGGAAGGGAACCAGATGAGGCGCGACAGAGACCCTGCTCCGACCTCGGCTCACCTCCTCCTGCCGGCTCTCTTCCCCTCGCCGCCTCTGCAGGAACTCCTCGGCCAAAGCCACCGCCTCCCCGCAGGTCTCCGGCCCGTCTTCTTTAACCCAACCCTGCATTTCCCAGGGCAAGATGGCCAGGAACTGCTCCAGGATCACCAGCTCCAGGATCTGCTCCTTGTTGCGTCTCTCCGGCTTCAGCCACTGGTGGCACAAGTCACGGAGTTGACCACAAGCTTCTCGGGGCCCCTTGGCCTCCTCGTAGCAGAAACGCCGGAAGCGCTGATGCTCCTGGAGGCCGGCCTCTCCTCGCGAGATGGCTGCTTTCATTTTCCCAAACCCTTCTCGGTTACGAAGGCTGCGGAAGGTCCCCGTGGCTTCTGCAAGGCTGGGGACGAGGTGCCCAGCCCACAGCCTGGCCTCGTTGGCTCCCCCACAATGGGTCAGAAAGACCTTAATGTCTTCCCATGGCGTTGCAGGCTCATTGCGGGACTCCCAGCTCTCAAAGATCCCATCCTTCAGCTCTTCTTTAACCTGTAAGGACCGGGATTATTTTTAGTATAATTCGCAGGCGAAATTGCTTTAGAACACTTTGCAGATAAAATCACTCAGATGTGCTCAGACCTTGAGATAAACATGGCTTCTGTTTGCCCACCTTTTAATCGACACATTTCAGTTTGTGGAATCTGAGGATGTGGACAGGATACTTTGAGAGGTAAGACCTGCCATATGTTTTCTGGAGCCTCACTTTTCATAGATTATAAAAACAATGAGAGGGGGACTGGCTGAGTGAGTAAAGGGAATGATGAAGGCCTCCTTAGAGCAGGATATAATCCTACCCTATCTCAAAAAGGCAGTGGTAAGGCCTTTACTAAAAAAAAAGGTCTCCCTGGACCTCATAATATTGGACCACTAAAGGCCAGCTCAAATACTCCATTTTGGATAAGCAGGTGGTGGCATCTTAGTTCTAGAGCAGGGGTCTTCAAACTATGGCCCGCGGGCCACATCCTGGCCGCCTTGCCTTTTTATCCAGCCTGGCGAACACCGCAGGCTTTTGACAAAGCTTAATTAGCAAGCTAACTAAGCTGCATAGATCATGTCAGGTGGATATGCAATTGGCTACAGAATCATATTCAGAGGGTGATAATTAATGGGTCCTTCTCTAACTGGGAGGAGGTAAAAAGTGGGGTATCCTAAGGCTCAGTCCTGGGCACGGTGCTCTTCAATATCTTTATTAATGAATTGGATGAGAGAGTGCAGGGAATGCTTGTCAAATCTGCAGATGATACAAAATTGGGTGGAATAGCTAATACCCTCGAACAGTGGTCCCCAACCTTTTTAGCCCTGCAGAGTGGCAGGGGAAGGCGGGAGCCACCCTGCACATGCGCACATACACAAAGGAGCGCTCTCTCGCTGTCTCTCGCAGACATGTGCACTTGTGCGCATGCGCAAAGGAGCGGGGGGTACTCAGGCGGGCGCGCTTGCACACAGGTGTAAACAGGCTGTGCGCGGGGGGAGTGCGTGCTTTGATGGTATTCCTGCCTTGAGCAAGGGGTTGGACTTGATGGCCTTGTAGGCCCCTTCCAACTTCTGAACACTCCAGGGCTGGAGGCATTCACAAGAAAACGGGACAACCCTCTGTCAGATCTGCTTTGATTTGGATTCCTGCCTTGAGAATCCTCTGTTTCCCTGAACGAGTCCCCACATCTATTAAGACCCTCATCGGGGAGAGCCTTCTCTTCGTCCCACCACTCGTAAAAGCACATGAGGACCCGACAAAGGGCTTTTTCTGTGGTTGATCTCACATTATAAAACTCCCTCTCTTGGGAGGGGCCAAAGGCCTCCTCCCCATTTTTACCTTCTCCCAGGAGATGAAAACGTATCTCGTTCTGGGGGCCCGAGAGGCAAGGGAGCTCTTCCAAAATTTAAAGTTTTAAGATCATTTTTAAATAGGCAGGTATTATAATTTTAAATCTTAATTAATTTGCTTTAACAAACGTCTCGTTTTAATATATATATCTATATATATATGCATGCTGCCTTGGGTCCTCATAGGGAAGAAAGGCAGGATAAAAAATTAAAATAAAATAAAAGCCTTCCAAAACTTCTGGAAGGGATGAGTTCATGAGGTTCTTGCCCACTCCTTTTGATACCTTGATATGGACAGATCCTGACAAGCTTTCGCCATCCATTCTCTCTCCGGGCTGTTTTCCTCCGCCCTTGGCCTCCCGGCTTCCCACAATCCTTTACTTGGTGGCCATTTTCTTTCCCCGGCAAAGATACAGCTTTCTCTCACTCCCAGACCGACTCTACACAGTTCTTCTCCTTCTTCACTAGAAAAGCTGAAGAAAAACGTCTATGGCACAGCTTTCCAAATTCAATTGGGTCCTTCGAATAAGCTGCTCTTCATCTCCACCTTTTCCAAAGAAACTGAGAGACACTGAATCAAACAAACAAACTTACAGTACTAATTTCAAAACAGCAGCAGTAACAAAAATTCCATCTTATCCAAAAATGGGATCGAAAGCTACTGGGAGAACGTACAGCTTTATTTTATTTTATTTTATTTCATTTTATTTCATTTCTATATTTCTATATTTCTATATTTCTATATTTATTTATTTATTTATTTATTTATTTATTTATTTATTTATTTATTTATTTATTTATTTATTTATTTATTTATTTATTTATTTATTTATATCCCGCCTATCTGGTCGGATCAGGACCACTCTAGGCGGCTAACAACATAAAATAGTACAACAAATATATATAAAAACATTTTTACATAGCAGAAGCATTAAACAAGACGGAAGAAACAATAAGAGGGGGAAAGAAAAGGGCATCGTTATGCCAACGGATCTGCTTTTTTTTAACATGACGCTTATACATGAACATAAATCATACATATTTTAATTTTATTTTATGTTGTATCCACATTTAATCTAACAGTGACAACTAGTGTGAAAGACTGCTAGATTAATATACTATTTATTTAAAATATATTTACTCCACCTTTCCCCTAAAAAAGGTGGCAAGGCATTTAAAGCTAATGACAGCAAGTATCCAAATGCCAAAAAGGATCAGATAAATATCGTACTAAAAAACATAAGCAACACTGAAACATGTTCAAAGAAATTGAGCAAGAGTTACTTTGCAGATGTGATGAAAGCACTCTAAAAACAACAGCATCTAGACATTTTTAAAACTTGCAGTTCTATAAATTTCATTGACTAATACTTTTCATTGGAGAAAACATTTGATTTGTCAATAATAATGGATAATTATGATTAGTAATTCATTTTTCCACTTTTTAGTTTACTTGTCACCTGCATGTAGGAAAAAAATATTTAGACATCTATTCACTTCTGTGGGTGAAAAAAATCAATAGAAGACCTGTTTCTATGGCAATTGCCAAGGCAAATACTCTCTGTCTACCACAATCTGAAGGACACCAATGAAGTTGAAATAATGTTTAATATTACAACTTTCCTCCTGGCCTAGGCAGCCTAAAAAGGAGACAAGATTTAATTGAGTTTATAACGGCTTTAGAGTAGGATCCCCCTATCCACAGGATCAGTATCCATTGATTCCCATATCTATAGTCTGAAAAATATTAAAAGTATTAAAAGAAAAAAAAACATAGAGAAGAAAACATATTTCTAAAGATGAGGTTACCAGAACTGGCCACTAGAGGGAGAAAGAGACCATGCTATGTATCTGCTATAAAAATAGCATTCGCTATACAGTAATCTGAATTTTCAGCATCTGTGGAGTGGGGGGCTTGGAATCAATCCCCCATGGATACGGAATTCCGGCTGTATTTTCAAAATGATTTCTTAGTTCTCACCAGCCAGGAGACTTGGATTCAAATCCTCACAAATATCTCAAGATGACTTTATAGTCACCATCTCACAGCCTAAAGGGACGTGGTGGCGCTGTGGGCTAAACCGCAGAAGCCTGTGCTGCAGGGTCAGAAGACCAGCAGTCGTAAGATTGAATCCACGCGACGAAGTGATGTCCCGTCACTTGTCCCAGCTCCCGCCAACCTAGCGGTTCGAAAGCATGCAAATGCAATAGATCAATAGGGACCACCTCGGTGGGAAGGTAACAGCATTCCGTGTCTAAGTCGCACTGGCCATGTGACCACGGAAGATTGTCTTCGGACAAAATGCTGGCTCTATGGCTTGGAAACGGGGTTGAGCACCGCCCCCTAGAGTCGAACACAACTGGACAAAAATTGTCAAGGGGAACCTTTACCTTTACACAGCCTAAACCACTTCGCAGGTTCCTGCTGAAAATAAAATACACAGTAGGAATATACAGTATTCCTTAATGGGAAAAGTGGGATCTGAAAGCTTGAAATATAATATTTAAATTGGTAAGACCACAGACGTATTGTTATCCAATATTTTTAAATATATTCATTATAAAACTAAACCTTTTCCAATTATGAGATGATAGCCGTAAAGGAAGTGTGGATTTTTAACACACTG
This sequence comes from Pogona vitticeps, assembly GCF_051106095.1. Taxonomy (NCBI): domain Eukaryota; kingdom Metazoa; phylum Chordata; class Lepidosauria; order Squamata; family Agamidae; genus Pogona; species Pogona vitticeps. The sequence continues at coordinate 20,933,402 of NC_135784.1, forward strand.
TATTCATTCCTCAATACAGGGTATGTGTGGGGGAAGCCTATTCAAATTAATGACAGTACAGAAAAGAATGTGACATTTAATTTTAGGCACCTAATTGAAGTTTGCTGGCCATATCATAAGAAAAAGCCACATGAATGGCAATGGATACTCATCTTTCCTGGAAAGTCAATCCCACAGAACTTGCCCAGGATTGTGCTTTGAACACAGACTGCACAGACTGGATTGGGCCCTCGTGCATTTCAGGAGGTCAAAGCACACACACACTCTTAAATGATGATGCCCCATCCATTGTTATACTTCAAAAACCTGCCTTCTGTCACAAAGAATTAGGGTTATTTTGGAGGCTCCCCCCTCCCTTTTACTGCCACTGAATGGGGCCGGGATTCCCTTCTGAGCAGTGGACGTCCCTGATTTTGTTCCAAAAGCCAAACGTGCGAAAGGGGGGCCAGCTCCAGATAAAAACTAGAAAACGATCGTTATATATATATATAAAAAAGATCAAAGACGTAGCCCATCCCAAGGGGAACAAAAACAAGGGCAACAACGCCTGATCCTGATGTCTTGGGTTGAAACCTTGCATCCTTCCACTCAAAGAGGGTGTCTTGTCAAAAAGAAGGGGGGAAAAATCAATGGGGGGGGAAGCAATCATTGCCCCCTCCAGGGGGGCAGGTCAGAGGGTGAGGGGCAGCCCCCTTCCTCCCTCCCACTCTTTGCCCCCCTTTTTCTCTCCCACCCCTGCCCCACAGCATCCCCCCGGACCTCACCTGGAAAAGCCGGGGGGGGGGAGAGGTTCCCTCCCGGGCAAGGTGGGGGCAGGAAAGGGGATGCCCGCTTTCTTCCCCCCCATGGCTTCCCACCCACCCCCCTCCGCCAGCTCTTCGCCCACTTCTCGAAAGCGTTCCGGCCTTCTCTGGCAAAACTCTTACTCTCTCTTGTTTTAACTCTTTAGACTCCGGATCCTTGTCCCTCGAAAGGAGCTTTCTTTCAGGCAGCCCAGAATAGCCCCCAGGGTTGTGCAACATCTTTAATACTAATAAATTTAGGCTGCTATGAGGTTTCATTAAGTAGATGTCATTACGTATCTACCTATGAAGTTACCGTAAGTTAGAATTGACTTGGCACATTATTATTATTTATTATATAAAAATATATTTAGGGTGTGAGTACGGAGATGTACCGGTATGTCTTGCCATGATGTCTAAAATATTTATTTGATTAACCATTTGTAGAGATACATTTCTGTTAGGTTACACACTCACATACATACACACGTTGTGTGTATAATCTAACCTTGTGTATAACCTTGTGTGTGTGCATGTGCATGTGTGTGCGTGTGTGTGTGTGTGTGTGTGTGTGTATTAATGGAAAGACATTCAGCTTCTCCTCTCTTCAGTTTGAAATAAAAATGTGCTATATTCAGGGTGATATACTATACAGTACATTAGTAGTACTGTAATTATTTATACAGTAGGACCCCCATATTTGCTGGGGATTGGTTCCAAGACCTGGGGATACTAAAAACTGTGGATAATAGTGACACTATATATTGCCTGGAAATAGGGGGAAAGAGGGGAACAAATTATTTTCACATGTCTTCTTGAAGGCTTTCGTGGCCAGGATTCAATGGTACCATATTTTCACATGCTTTACCAGACCTGGCCACTAGAGGGGGCCAGGGACCTGCTGTGTACAGTATTCTTCACTAACAAGTACTGTACTTATTAATAGCTGGGTCTCTAGCTCTATCTAGTGGGCGGTTCTGGTACTGCACCTGAAAATAGGGTTTTCTGGATTTCTTTAAGATTGTTAATATTTTCAAACCGTAGATAAGTGAATTAGTGGATACTGATCCAGTGAATGAGGGGGGGGACTACTGCAATTACCTTAGAAGAAGCTAAGGCAATTGAAATTCTTACCTTAAACCAATCTAAGCATTATGAAACAGCTGAGCCATTAAAACAAAAACGGAGGACCAAGCTGTAAGAGTTCTGGCTTTCTTTTAGGTGTTTTAAGTATTTAACCTTAAGTAAAAGGTTAAGCTTCTTTCAGGCGGCCCAGAATAGTCAAGAGTTGTGCAGCTCTGGCCAAGCTATGATCTCTCTGATCGCCCAACACCGGGGGAAACAGCCAGGCCAGAGGGAGGGATTTTACCGATTTAAATACAAGAAGCTTTAAATTAAGAATTCCCCAGCCAAACTTTTTCTCGCGTTTTTATTTCCAGTCCGATATAAGGGGATCCTCCTGCGGCGCCAAACTAGCAGGCAGGCATTCAGCAGGTAAGGGCGCAAGGCGCACCTGTTGGATGTCCACCTGTCAAGCTGCACGAGCGACATCTGCCGGGGTGGCTTGCAAATGAGGAACATCTGGCAAGGCTTCCGATTGGCGAGGCCCAGAAAAAGGGATGTCTGGAAGGGTTAAAAAAAGAAAGGGGAAAAAATAAAAGGCAGAAACCCAGCCGGCTCAGCGGCGCCTGCCTAGAGAGACCAGGAAATGTAGGAAGCGAGATTTACCTTCCTCTTCCCTTCAATGCTTTGGTGGAGGATTCGTCCCTGTGCCTTGCCAAGACTCCAAAAACCATACCCCAGAATTGCTAAAAGATTAAATAAAACCAGGTTTGCAGGATTTGCAATGTTACAAAGAGTCTGAGCGAGTGGAAGGAGGAGAGGCGTTGGAAAGCGCGCGCGCTTTGGGGTGATGCTGAGGATGATGCACAAAAACAGAGCGAGCAAAGCCGGAGGAAGTGGCCAGGGTGACCCCGTCCCTGGGTTTACTCATGCGTAAACCCCCGTGGAGGCCCAAGGGGGTTTACTCGCAGGTAAGGGAAGGCAAAGGAGAAAGCGAATCCTCCCCTCGCGGGACCCTTCAGCTTTATCAGACGGGGCTTCCCCCTCCTTCAGAGGTCGTTGGACTACAGTTCCCATCCGCCCTCGACCCCTCCTCCCCACAAATGGGGGGCGATGGGAGTTGTAGTCCGGCGCTGCCTCTGGAGAGCCGCGCCTTCCAGGCAGGCAAGTCGAGGATGGGGCTCTCGCGGTCAGGCAGGCACTTGGGCGGATTCAGTGGGTGAAGGATGATGGGAACTGCAATCTTCACAGCTGCGCCGGAGAGGGGGGGTCATGGTAATCCTCTCCCTTATTTCTCCTGAAATTAAACTTCTGTCCTTGCTTCAAAGAGAAATGGGTGCAGATCGTTTTGCTGTCCTTATATTCTGTAATTGTAATTTAAAAAAAAATTAAAAATATGTGTGTTTTGGCACGTGTCCGTCCCCAGCTTCCCGTTAGAGGACAAATGACCACCTTTATGTTGATTCCCTGGTTTCCTCCTCCTTCCCTTTCCCTGTGTATCAACTTGTTTTTTCTTAGTTGTCATTTTACCTCTTTTGGACTCCTGGTAAAGAAAAGAACAACAACACCACACAATAAGATTCTTTTTCTTGCTTCTCTTTATTTCAGGGAAACAGCTCCTTGTTTCTTGGGCCAATCCTTACCTGATAGGCGAGAATGCAGTGAACAGCAGCTGTTTAGGGATCCCTTGCCCAAGAAAAGAAAAGAAAAATCCAAGTCTCCCATACCTGAGGGGAGGAAAAAAATCTGATTTTTTGCCTCTTCCTCTCTGCAAAGCAGGATGTTTCCCTCATGATTTTGCTGAGAAATCTGAGACATCAGCTGAAGTCGGAGCAAGACCTCATGGCTGCTGAAGAAGGGGAACCGGTGACCTGGCCGCCCTTGAGCCTCCAGTTCCGGGTGGCGCTTGACCAGCAGGAAAGAATCAAAATGGAGGCTCAAGACCCGGCAGCGGATGATGAGGATGCTCATGAGATCCAGGTGGTGTGCGTTGGTGATCCGCTGAGATGGACGGTGCCGGCGGCGCAGATCAAACAGGAGCCGAAAGAGATGACTTGGGAGGTGCAAGAGAAACAGCTCTTCTTGAAGGGGATAGCACAAGAGGACCAGCCCCTGTCCGGGGCGACCCCTTGGGATGATACCAAAGTTTTCCCATCATCCTTTGAGGAAGTAGCCAGTGCTTGCAAATGGCTGACTGAAGAGTGGGGGATTCGACCCACATCCATCCTCCGAGGGGAAGGCCAACAAGCTTCTGGAGGGATCCAGGGTGCCAGAGGGAGAAGGGACTTCAGAAACAGGCCGGACGCCCTCCTTCTGAGGGAAACGGAAGGAGCCGAAGCCCAGCGCCGGCAGTTCCGTGGTTTCTCTTGCCCGGAGGCGGGAGGGTTGCACGAGGTCTACGGCCAGCTGCGGGACCTCTGCCACCGGTGGCTGAAGCCGGAGAGACGCAGCAAGGAGCAGATCCTGGAGCTGGTGATCCTGGAGCAGTTCCTGACTCTCCTGCCCCAAGAAGTGCAAAGTTGGGTCAGGGACCAGGATCCAGAAACCTGTTCTCATGTCATTGCCCTGGCGGAGGATTTCTTGAGGAGGCAGCGAGAGTCAAAACAAAGGGAACAGGAGGTGACTGGGTTTCATCCTTGATATCTTGGGGTTCAAATGGGGAGCTTCTAGAGGAGGTGGTGCTCAGATCTCCTCATGAACCATAGAGCTTGAACAGTCTTGCACAAGACTGAGAGGAGTGTAACTCATGGGCCTTAGTGACATACTAACACCACATTTATTTTCCAAGATGTAACCTGTTTCCTCTAATCTGTTTTGTCAGATGTTTTAGGATGGGGGGGAAGAAGCCAGGAAGAAGCCACGATTATTACTTCAGATGTAACAACAAGCCAGAATCGATACAAACCATGGCTTATGGATCATGGTTTGCGATTGCTTAACAAGCCACCATTTTGTTTGCAGGGGCAGATTTAGGCAAAACAAGCCAGAATTTAGCAAATCCTCGCCTGGTTTAATTATAGGTATGGAGCTGGCGTGTGTATTTCTCAAAGTGGAAAAAGTTTCCACACACAATGTCAATGCTCAGACCCAGCCTCCAGCATAGCCTGCTTCTGTCCCACCAATAAATGGAACCCTTTTTGCTGTTGTTTCAGAATGAAGAACCCTTTGTGGAGGTGATGGTGGATTCCCCTGAGGGGGAGGACGTTCCACTGGATGTCTGGCAGAGACCGCTTCCTGATGAGATCCCGCAGGAGAGAGTCAGGAAGACCAGATTGTTCGGTATGGAGCCATTATATCAGAATGACTGACAGCTTAACCCTATACATATTTACTCAGTACTAAGCCCCTTTGAAATCAGAGACATTTTGGGGATCAGTAGAGGTGGAATTGTCAGATTTTATTTTTTACTACAAACCCCATAATTTTTCATTCTGGGAGTTCTGTGTGATGGACAGACACCTCAATGTGGCTTACCTAGGAGAAAGACCTAAACTGGAAGATTTTGAGGTTTAGCTAGGCCGAGTTCAGAAGGAAAGCTCCCAAATAGCAGGAACAGGAAGCTTGTGTGGAGGTAGGCCATCTGTCATAATGTGTGGGGTATATACCTGCGTACATGGGCCTGTGTGAGTGAATCCGGGGGAGTATGTTCTAGAGATGTGTGAGCCAATTGTCCACCCTTAGGAGTCTTGTCAACCATGGAGAACAAAGCCAGAAGTGGATGGAAATCCAGGTCCAGTTTTACACATACACACCTTATGAATTTGTTTGCTAGCAAAATATTGCTTGGGACTGTCCTGGTTTTATGGCAAAATTGCAACTTCTGGAAGGTTCCCTGAGCCACAACAATGCATTTTCACTTTTCTTTTTTTGCCTAGTGTAGGAGGAGGTACAGGAAGGGATCCCAGGAAAAAGACAAAAAAATATGAATAACCAAAGATCTTTGAGGGAATCTCTTGCAGCACTTCAACCACAGTTTCCTGACCTGTGAAATAACTGTTGTCTGTCTGTCATCTTCAGGTGAGTGTAGGACACTGGAGAAAGAAGATGGGGATGGACAGCGAGGAAATTCAGAGGCGGAGGAATTACGCCGGATGTCCCCAGGAGAACCGTACAAACGCCTTGTTCAGAGATACGGAAGCTTTGGGGAGGGTGGTGCATCGAAGAAGCACGTGGAGCAGCCCACGGTGATGATCTGGGGTGGGCCCACCGTTTGCGTAGAAGTGGACAGCTCTGTCCCGAAAGGGACACCGGCCGGGAGACCAATCAAGTACCTCTGCCCGGAATGTGGGCGGAACTTCCAGCACAAATCGACTTTAATCCGCCACCAGAAGATGCACACGGGCGAGAGGCCCCACGTCTGCCTGGAGTGTGGGAAAGCGTTCCGTCGGAGGGACAAGCTGATCCGGCATCAGCGGATCCACACGGGGCAGAAACCCCACGGGTGCCCCGAGTGCGGGAAGAGCTTCCGCGAGCGAGGCAAACTCGTCAGCCACCAGAGGATCCACACGGGCGAGAAGCCCTACCCTTGCCCCATGTGCGAGAAAACCTACCGCTGGAAAGAAGAATTCGTCAAGCACCTGAGGATCCACACGGGCGAGAGACCGTACGCCTGCCTTCAGTGCGGGAAGGCTTTCATCAGCAAAGCCCACTTGGTCTCCCACCACCGGATCCACACCGGGGAGAAGCCGTACGAGTGTCCCGAGTGCTGGCGGCGGTTCTGCAGCAAGCAGAGCCTCACGAAGCACCGTCGTGTGCACACAGGGGAGAAGTCCTTCAAGTGCCAGGACTGCGGCAGGGTCTTCCATTACATTTCAAACTTCACAAAACACCAGAGGATCCATGCAAACGATGGGATTGTCTAGAGCAGTGGTTCCCAACCTTGTGTCCCCCAGATGTTCTTGGACTTCAACTCCCAGAAGCCTTCACCCCTAGCTATGCCGGCCAGGATTTCTGGGAGTTGTAGTCCAAGAACATCCGGGGACCCAAGTTTGGGAACCACAGGGATTCTCTCATTGACAGCTCATTTAGCTGCATATTTACTACCGTGCAGGATACCCTGAGGTATGTGAGATGTTGAAGGAGTCCTTTGTCATTACCCCCAAGTGAGTTACTCTGATTCAGGAGGGATTAGGACCCTGATCGCCAGAATCTTGGTCTATAAAAAGACCAGTTATATGCTGGGATTCCTTTAAAAAAAGGATTGAAAAATCAAATGGCCACCACCTTCAAAGAGAGATATAATGGAGTGTATAAGCATGATTTGAAGAAAGGGCATTGGCTGTTATATAAAATTATAACCCATGGGGGTCATCCAGTGAAGCTGAATGGAGAAAGGTTTGGGATTTCTTCACACAGACTGTGGAATTCATTGCCACAAGATGTCATGGTGGCAGTCAAAATGTATGGCAGTCAGAGCCATCAGTGGCTCCTGGCGACAAATGAGGGTGGCTATAAATTATCTCCAGTATCAGAGGCAGCATTTCTCTGAATGCCAGTTGCTGGGGAACATGAGTGGGAGGGTGATCGGTGTACAGTATTCATATCCTTGTTGGCCGCTGTGCAAACAAGTCTCTACCCCAGATCACCCTTTGTCTCATCCAACTCAATTTTTCCCCAGCTGCAGCTACTGAACTTCTAATTCCCAGATAATCTACTTCTCTAAAGACATCAAAAAATCCTTTTGCTCCGTGCTTTGAATGCTAACACTGGCTTACGTTTAAAGAATATTAATAACTGACATCTTTGTATCCATAACGGACTGCGCAGTGCAAATTCTGTGCCCCTCAACAGAGGAGAATGCCCTGTTTGTACAAACATGCTCTATCTAGGCTCATTGAATGGACTTCTGCTAAGTGGAACCCTTTTAGAAAAAAAATTTCCCACCTTTGTCATTGACAGGTTTCAGTGGCTTTGAATCCCAGGGAAAGAAATCAGTTCAAAGACTTCAAGACAACAGGGAATAGTCTCCTTTTTTTAAAAAAAATAAAAAATTGTTTCAGGATGTTTTGATTGTTGAATCCTAGAGTGATAGAATAATTTAGCTGGAAAGGGGCCTATAAAGCCATCGAGTCCAGCTCCCTGTTCAGTGTAGGAATATGACCCAAGCAGATGGTGGTCCAATTTTCTCTTGAACGCTTCCAGCGTTGGAGCGCTCACCATCCCCCGAGGTCATGTGTTCCATCGTCGTACTGCTTTAACAGTTAAATCTGGTTTCCTGTAACTTGAGCCCATGGTCGCCTGTCCTGCACTCTAGGATGATTGAGAACAGATCCCGCCCCTCCTCTGTATGACTCCCTCCCGAGGATTTGAAAAGTGCTGCTCTATCTCCCCTCTGTCTTCTTATGTTCAGTATGGACTTGTGAAGAGCTACAGAGCACATATTGAAAGGAAGACAATGCAACACTATACGAAACGTAACTTTTAGAAGTTACAAGTCGTGGTCCATAATAATTTCAGCTGTACAGTGGAAGAATTAAACAATATAGCTAATGACATGCTTTCTCAAATGTTTCTGTTGTGTTTATTTCCTTCCCTCCTCCTTGGTTACAATATGGGGCGGGGGAGGGAAGGGTTTACATTGAAATACCAGGAATATTTTAGAAAAAAAAATGGAACAAGAAAAGAGAAAGAGGAACTGGCAGGCCGTAGAATCGAGCTAGAATAGTAGCTTTTTTGGATCGCGACCCCCTTTGATAATAGCTAAGTAATCGGCATATTTGTATTAAAATGATTATTTTATGGGGTAAAGTCATCCCTTCTCAGAAAGTAGAGGCTTCTTTCTCCTGCAAGGCGCCTGTGTCTCATATATATCACTTTCTGAAAGATCAAGGAAGAAATTATTTAACAAGAGCTGCAACACATATAGGATTCCCATGTGCTATAGTGCAGGGGTCCCCAAACCTTTCGGGAACGCAGACCGGTTGAGGGGGTAGGCTCCGCATGCAGGGGGTGGGGGTGCCCCACGCAAGGGCAACACCCACCATGCATGTAGGCAGGGGGCGGAGATCCGTTTCCACAGCCCAGTTCTGGGAAGCCCATGGACTGGCACCAGGCCGCAGACCGGGGGTTGGCGGCCTCTGCTATAGTGCATAGAGTGATGGACTAGGATTTTGGAGTTTGAATCCCCACTCGGCCATGGAAACTCACGGGGAGGAGAACTGGTTCAACCACTTCTTATATAACTCATTTACCATGAAAGCCCTATTAGGGTCACCATGTCGGTTCTAACTTGACAGCACAAAACCACACAACAAACACACAACTTTTCTGGCAACCCGCAAACGCCCCCCAAAACACTTTGGGACCCCCTTGGGAGTCATTACCTACAGGTTGGGGAAACACTGGGCTAGAGAAAGGCAAATCATGCAATGCTTAATTCAGTTATGCCACTTGATTTGGTGATGCCCAGAAGCTTACACATTTTTACCATGGGACAAGTAGAAACTGAAGTGAGCTGTCATCCATGAAATTTTATACTGAACACAATGTGATAGTTTTTGCCCTCTTAGCTGGCCGGGGCAGGCCAGCTGTTTCCTGAAACTCAAGTAATTGGCATCTCTCTATTGCCAGGGTACACATGTTATCAACACCTTGAATATTCACGACTTGTGTTCATAAGGCAACAGTCTCCTTAGAAGCTTATTACCAGTGTTAATATGCACTGCCTTTCCACTTGGCCCTATCCATGTACACTGTATATATAGACACCAATGTGTGTGTAAGATATTGTACAGTATTCTCGTCTGAAAAAGTAGATTTTTATTTGGAAAAAAATCACATGGAAATAAAATAAGTCTTAAAGATGCCACAATACTTTGGGGTTTTGTTTTATTTTTGTGGAAATGGACTAATTATAGAATGATAAAGTTGGAAGGGGCCTGCAAGGCCATCGAGTCCAACCCCCTGCCTTGCTCAATGCAGGAATACAAATCAAAGGATAATTCCTCCAGGAAGTCAATACACTTGTGACATCTGTCCTGCAGCTTCTTAAGTCCCTGCAAACAAAATTCTTCCGACTGCTGGTGTAATCACTCATTTGCGGCATTAGTTGTCTCCAGAACACTCCCAAATCATTGTCCTTTTAGGTCAGGGGTGGACAATTAATTTTTATAGGGGGGGGGCACATGAAAAATCTGAACTGTGTTCTGGGGCCAAACCAACTTTACTTAAAAATAAAATGAAACAGTGATGTTATGATTGTTTTTATTTTAAACTTGTTAATCTTCACAAATACTAAAGAGGTTTTTTGCGGTATGTTAAAGATAAGCAACGGATCAACTTTAGACAAAAAGCTATACATTGTTTTGATGTTCAGAACTGTCTGCGGGCTGGACAGGAGCGCCTCGTGGGCCGTATGTTGCCCTCGGGCCATACTTTGCCCAGGTCTGCTTTAGGTGTCTTTTGAGTTTGGGGAACAGATGATAGTCAGAAGGAGCCAGGTCGGGAGAATAGGGTGGATGAGGCATCCCTTGAAAGCCTAAGGAGGCCAGTTTTGCCATTGTTTCACCTGCAGTGTGTGACAAGGTGTTTTCATGCAAGAGGATGACACCTTTGGAGAGCTTTACTTGACGTTTTTCCTTGATATTTTGCCTCAACTTCGTCAATAAAACACAGTAATATTTTGCATTGATGGTTGAACCCTGTTGGAGGTCATCCACCAGCAGAACTCCGTTCTTATTCCAAAAAAAGTTGCCATTTGTTTCTGCACCGACCTTTGCACTCGGAACATCTTTAGCCTGAGGGAACCACTGTGCCTCCATTCCTTAGATTGTTCCTTTGTCTCAGGATCATAACAGTAGATCCATGTCTCATCACCAGTTACCATTTTGCCCAGGAAATCTGACTCATTTCTTGCAAAATGTTCCAAAATAGCCACCAATGACTCCACACGTTTCCTCTTTTGTTCGGTTGTCAAAAGTTTGGGGATCCACTTTGCTGCCAGCTTTCTCGTTTCCAAGTCTTTGTGGATAATGGCACCAACTCTCTCACGAGATATTCCCAGACTGCTGATCTTCAGCAGTCCTCCATGATCATGTGATGGATGGCTTTCACATTTGCAGGCGCAGAGACAGGAGGCCTTCCACTGGGTTTCTCACTTTCAACACCGAAATGTCCAGTTTTAACATTGACAACCCAATGTTTAACTGTTGCATATGAAGGGCCACTGTCATGACATCTCATCATGAATCTGCTTTGCACCTTTCCCTTGGAGAAACAGGAACTTGATTATGGTCTTATGCTCTTCCACATTGAACTTTGCTAGAGGTGCCTGCCATGTTCGCTTTGGACCTGAACATGAAAGATAAGTTAAAATCACAGGTAATTGATTTTTGCACCATTGAATATAGATGAATTGGCCAATACACCCTGCAATTTATAGCCGCCTAGCTCAGTTTTTTTCTGGGTAAGGCTCAATACTTGTCAGCACCCCCCTCGTACTTCCCATTGATTTCTGCTAAAAAAAATGGCACTTTAAAAATTATATACTGTTTATTCCTCTGTGGTGTACCATAGTCTCTCAAGACTGAAGGATGCCTAATCTAAGGTGTTCCAGACACTTGAACATTCAATGTTCTCTGCTACAGTCGCTGTTTACGTAGGATAATAAGTTTGTTGGATATGCTACTTCCACAGAAAATCCACCCATCTGTCTGCTTGAGTCAAAGTGGATTCATTCGTGGAATTTAGGTGCCTGAGGCAACAACAACAACAAAAAATCACAAAAGCACACTCCCTATCCCTGACAGTAAAAAAAAAAAAAACACAAGAAAATCATAATTTGGGAAATACTTTGCCAGATTTGATTGGAAAGTTTCCCATTTTGGCCTGGCGCTTCAGCAAGTTGGGGGGGGGGGGTCTTCAGGAAAAACAATAAAATGGCAACCCAATGGGCTAAGGAGGGGGTCATCACTCTCCCCTCAATATCCAGAGCACCTTGAGGTAGCAGCCCATACAGTGGTACCTCGACTTACAAACTTAATCCGTATTGGAACGGCGTTCCTACATCGAAACGTTTGTATGTCGAGGCAAAATATCCCATAGGAATGCACTGAAAACCATTTTAATCCGTACAGGCTGTTTTTCGTTCTTATGTTGAGGCTCTGTTCGCAAGCAGAGACATTCGTTCCCATAGGAACTAAGGCAAAGCTGGTTAATCTGTACTCCACCACTAGGGGAATAATTTTTCTTCTTTTAACCTAAGATTAATTTAGGTTAAAAAAAGTCAGGAAAGGAGGGAGGGGGAGGAGGGAACACCCTCTAAACAGAAAACATTTAAAAACAAGCAGCTTTTAAACAAAACCAAGCCAAACCAAGTACCTTTTAGGTTAAAAAAGGACAGGAAAGGAAGGAGGGAACACCTTTTAAACACGACACTTTGAAAAGCACCTTTTCAACCAAGCCAAGCACCTTTTAAACCAAACCAAGCACCTTTTAAAGCAAGCACCTTTTAGTGAGGGAGGGAGGGAAGGAACAATGGGCAAGCATTACTGAAACAGCGACGTCTACGTTGGCTTGGGCATGTCGTGAGAATGGCTGATGGTCAGATCCTAAAAAGATCTCCTGTATGGAGAATTAGTGCAGGGAAATTTCCCCAGAGGGAGACCACAGCTGTGATACAAGGATGTCTGCAAGCAGGAATCTGAAGGCCTTAGGAATGGACCTCAACAGATGAGAAACCTTGACGTCTGAGTGTTCAGCCTGGAGGCAGGAGATGCATCACAGCCTCTCCCAATTTGAAGAGACCCTTGTCCAGCAGGCCGAGGCAAAGAGGCAGTCCCGAAAGCAGCCAAATCAGGGAGCTGGACAGGGGACAGATTGTGTTTGTCTCCAGTGTGGAAGGGATGGTCACTCTCGAATTGCCTCCTCAGCCACACTAGACACTGTTCCAAGTCCTCCGTACAGAGCACTTACCATAGTCTCTTGATACTAAAGGATGCCTAATCAGTACCAACAATCAGCAACCATTCCAGCACAGAACTCCTCATCACAAAAAGAGAGCATAGAGGGAGAGATAGATAAGACAATGGGGGAGCGGGAGGGAAGAGCCTTGTAGACTCCATTTTAAACTCCATTTTACACTGCATGCATCAACATCCAGCAACCATTTTTACAGCAAACAGATCCCCAAAGGGGAAAAAAAAAGACTTTGGAGTCACATTTTAAACCCACATACAGTATTTTAAAACAACAGAGAGGTCACCATACACAAACCCTAGAAGCCACAGAATGAAAAAATAAACAAATAATTTTTGCATTTTTAAAAATTACAGTCTAATTTTCACATTTTAATTTTAAATTATTACAGTCTACTTTTCACAAGACCTATCAGGGCACAGAAACATAACCCCCCAACCTAGCCCTACCCCCCAAGCTGCAAAAAACAACAACAAAAAACCAAAAAACAGTACAGTAAATACAGTGTACTCACCCAGAACAGGCATTCTCCATGTTTTTTTTAAAAAAGGTCAAATATCCAAAATTGCAAAATAAAAAAGCCAAAAAAATAAAGTCCATACAGTACAGGCAGTGTACTATGTACACAGTACCAGGCAGTCTGAAGACTCTCTTCCTATCCACTCTCTAACTGCATGGACGAGCAAGGTCAACGGTTAATTCAAATTTCGCGCTTTCCCCACAGGGTTTCATTTGTAAGTCGAAGCAAAATGGCAGATGGAGCCATTCGTAACTCGAAATGTTCGTTCGCCACCAAAAGGAAGGGAGGAAAACCTAAAAGTGACCATCCTCAGTGAGAGGATGCTAAAAATAGGCCCAAGAGTAGTTCATTTTTCTATGAATCTAATGGCGAGGATATCAGCTGTTTTCCCCCCCCAAAGATATATAAAATGGTTTATTTTCCGACAAGGTCTTTCCTACCAGTTTCACACTTGTTCGAGAATCGGATGGCAAGGCTCTGAAAAGAAAGGAAGAATATGAGAATGTTCCTCACTAATAGGGCGCTATAGATCTGGTGATAAATACTGTAATACACAAAATTGAATTTTGGGACACAGCATGGGAGCATTACCATTCAGACTACAACTCCCAGAATGCTCCAGAGGCGATTATGGCTGAGGGGGTTCTTGTACTTACAGTCCAAAAGATTTGGGATACAGTAATATAGTGTGTGTGTATATGTGTGTGTGTATGTATATGTGTGTGTGTGTGTATATCAATATATATTTTCCAACAAGGTCTTTCCCACCAGCTGCGCGTGTGCATGTATATATGCACTCTATCTATCTATCTATCTATCTATCTATCTATCTATCTATCTATCTATCTATCTATCTATCTATCTATCTATCTACACACACATACACACACACACACATGTATGTATGTATGTATGTATGTATGTATATGTATATGTGTGTGTGTGTGTATATGTATATGTATATGTGTGTGTGTGTGTGTATAGATAGATAGATAGATAGATAGATAGATAGATAGAGAGAGAGAGAGAGAGAGAGAGAGAGAACATGTCCTTTTGTGCCTGTATTTCCAATAAAAAAATCCAGCAAAACCTTATCCCTTCTGTTTTTGATATGTGGCATCCCGTTGGGAACCAATTTATAGCGACCCTAATAAATCTTTCAAGGGTAAGTGAGGCTTTTAAAGAGCGGGAGTAGCAATTTCTCCCGTACCCGCGAGTCGCCACGACAGAGTGGGATTCGAACTCAGGTCTTCCAATAGACTTCTCCACTAATCTGATGTTGTGATAGCAGAAGCGGTCCTGAGCTTTCCGCCTGATCGGAGAAAAAGGGTTAAGTTCATTGAGTTTTTTCTTTTTTTAAACTTCCTAGAGAAGCTGCGATCTTCGGGCGACGGAGGAGGGATCTTAATGGTGTGACTCATTTCCTGCCCCGCCTCCCGTGGGAAAGTCGGGTTTAAATTTCCCAGGCGCTGTCGCCGGAGCTTCGGCTCCCAATCCGTCCCACCCCATGTAGGTATTTTAGGTGAGTGAGAAAAGTCTGTCTGTAAAGCTTTAAAAAATATATATATAAATAAATAAAAGAAAGTGAACAATTTTGCAAAAGGAGATTTGTAATTGTATTTCTGTTTTTCTTTCCTGGCTGGGCTTGTATGCCTTTCATAAGCTATGTATGGTACAGGCATTAGTTGAACAGGTGAAGCTTCCATCCAGTGGTACTGTACTCTTTTTTTGGAGGAACAGCACCTGTTGAATTTCTGCACGATCTTTCTGATGATGCTTCCCCCCCCCCTCTTTTTCTTGTCCCCTCGATGGCTTCAAAAACTTGTCTCCCTGGTGTTATGCTGCTCTGCAGAGAATTGTAGACACCAAGGGTTTTTGTATAACAGGATGATGATGATGATAATACGAATGCCAAAGGTTCAGAGCAGAAAGGGGAAAACAGAAAAGGCTCTGCTGGATGAACATACTCAGAGGGAGAAGCCTTGCTTGGCAAAGAGAATATTCTAGGTCTCCAGAACGATAAAGTTGGGAAGTACCTTGAGGTCATTTAGACAATCCCTCACTCAGTGCAGGCTCTGCAATACAGGATGTGGCTATTTTTTATTGCATGCAACCTTTCTTCTTTGTTGAACACAAGGCAGTGTACGCAACCTGCCTCCCAATTTTATCCCCTAACTGCCCTATGAGGTAGGTCCGGCTGTAGAAACGCGACTGGCCTGGATTCATCCAGCGGGTTTCGTGGCTTAGTGAGGACTAGAACTCAGATCTCTCATCTCTCCTAACACAGAAACCACCACATATCACTGGCTGTCAGAAATGGCTGCCTACCTTCTGGTGAAACACTTCCAGTACAAGAAGGGCCTTGTTGAACAACTCTTAGCGTCACCAATTTCATAGTCTTGTTTGGATAAAATGCAACAGAAGTACTGTATATATATATATATATATATATATAGAAGTTTTGTATAAAGAAGTTCTATATATATAGATATATAGAGAAGTATATAGATATAAAACATAAGTTTTATATATATATAGGGCACTATACAATATATATATTGCTACTTGTAGTTGTTTGGCTGAGAGGACCCTTTCTGGGCTAGGTTTACTGTCAATCTATCTAGCACTAACCAATCATTCTTTCCCTACCTCTAAATTGAAAGAGAGCCCCGCCTCTCTGCTCTGTGTCTCTTTTCCCTCTCTCTAGTTTGCTGAAGTCTGTTATTGAAAGCAGTCATGTTTGTCAGTTTGTTGTTCGATCTGTTCACAACTGTTAAGTAAGGAAAACTGATTTTCTACTATTACCTGTCTCCGAGTGAGTTATCGAGACTGTAAGTGCCAGTTAATGAGAAAAGGGGATGGACTACTCTGGGCAAACATAATACTGTTCTGCTCTGTGAATCTCTGCACTTCTGCTGCTTAGCTAGAGGAATTTAACCAGAAATTCAACACTTTGCCAATTGTACACCCCCTTACCTGAGATTAAGACCCATTGACTTCAACTGTTGGTAATTTTGAGGAGATACAACCAAAACTGCTGCCAGCCTCACACCACTGGCTCTATTGTAATTTTTAAATGAAGGGTTGGGTGTTCTTACAAATCATATCCCTTTTGCCCCCCTGGGGGAAATTTCTGATGATCCTGACTGTCAGGGATGTTAAGATTGCCCATATCGGGTGTCCTTGTATAACAGAAAGTTTGAAGTACGATCACAAAAAGTTATCTGGATCAGTGGTTGTTGAGCGTCGTTCCTTCAGGTGGTCTAAATTTCATCTCCCAGAATCCCTCACTCTTGGCCCCTTTGCTGAGGCTTCTGGGAGCGGAAGTTTAAGAAAATCTGAAGGGCTGAGGCTTGAGAAGGACCGGGTCCAGCTGAAGGGCATTTGATACCCAAGTTGGTCTCAGAAATGCTGAATTATAAGAAGGAAAAATCTGAGAGCCTTTGAGTTGCATATTTATTTATTTATTTATTTATTTATTTATTTATTTAATTTATATGCCGCCCACACTACCCAAAGGTCTCTGGGCGGCTTACAGCATTTAAAATACAATAAAAATATGTACAATTAAAATACAATTAAAATATATATAAAATTGCCATCAGACCCAGAGTTAATATTGGCAACAGATTGAACTTGGTGGCCCCATTTTTCTCACCAGAAGATGTCTGTCTGTATTAGATTTTTCCTTCCCACAAAAGCTTTTCATCAACATCATCCTCACCATCTTAGAACTGCAGAACTGGAAGGGATCCTATAGATCATTATGTCTAGCTCTTGTCAAGGACCCAGTGGGGAAGCGAACTGAACCCCTGAGGTATCTTTAAGTGGTGCTAGGGCAGCTAGCAATTACAACATGCAAATAAAATCTTAAGAAATCATGCAGCTGTAAAGTTGGGAGGACTTCCAAAGGTCATCTAGGTGACCCTCTGCCACTGCAGGAAATCCACCACTGAAGGATCCCTACCTGACAGCCATCCAGATTCTGGAGAGATTCAAAGAAGTGCAGAATATCAGCTCATCCTAAACAAGCTGTGTGTGTTTTTAAAGGGATGTGGGGCCAGCCTTCAGTTGTGGGACACAGAGATGCTTCTTTGTCTCACTTGGGATCATCCTATTGATTCTTGTCACACACCATGGGGGGGGCAAGTTTCTCTAACCAAAGAAGAAGAATTTAGGTAGTTTAATTGCTTTGCTTTGAGACGCTCACATTTCCTTTCCATTTTTAGCCAACCCAACCCTGACTATCTTTCTGATTTCTTGTTGTTGATGATGTTAACAATGTAGCTCATCCTTTTTTTAAAAAAATTCCTCCACAGGGAACCTGCAGCAATAACACAACTCCCGCTGCCTATTTGAGTTCTCTCACTGGTCTTACAAGAATAACCGATCTAACCCCAAGTCAGGGCCAACCATACAAAGAAAATGGCAGCCGAACGAAGAGACACACCCCCTCCGGGTCTTCGGCAGGAATTTGGGGTCTTTCAGCAGGGCCTGAAAGCTGAGCAGCCAGACAAAGCGGTCCTAGAACTGGGGGCAGAGAGAGGCCCAGGCCTCAGGCAGCCCAGGAGTGCAGGGGAATTCTGGGAAACAAACATGTCGGACTCTGTGAAGCAGGAGCTGCCAAAGGGGACTGAACAGCTCTGGGAGGCCCAGTTGCAGGACTTCCGGAAAGGGGTGGTGTCTTCCCATCCCCACAGGCAAAACCTACAACACATCACGTCGTTACGAGAGGAGGGTCAAACTGTGGTGTCTCCTCCTGAAGGAATGGTGGATACCAGGCAGCGCTTGGGCAGTGAGAAGCTGACCCAAGTCCTGGCCCGTGGCAGCAGAGAAGACCACGTGTGGGCTCAAGACAGGGAAGGAGGAGGGAAAGTGAAGGAAGAAATCCTGGGAGAAAACGAAGAGGAGGCGATGGAAGAGGCCGTGCGTGTGGACTTGCAGCGGCAGCGCTTCCGGACGTTGGTCTACCACGACGCCGAAGGACCCCGGGACGTTTGCAGCCGCCTGTGGGATCTTGGCCACCGGTGGCTGAGGCCCGAGAGGCACACCAAGGAGCAGATCCTGGACCTGCTCATCCTGGAGCAGTTTCTGGCCGTCCTGCCCTCGGGAATGCAGAACTGGGTCCAGCAGGGTGGACCGAAGACCTGCTCTCAAGCGGTGTCTCTGGCCGAAGACTTCCTGCTAAAGCTGCCGACCGAGGAGAGGCAGGTGAGGACGCTCCCTTTGCTCCCTGCAGAGTTTTGCAGATCCACTCGCTCTGCCCTTGCAGGAAGACAAAGTGTTAGAGTCCTGAAAGGACTCTGGGCTGTACCACTGCAGTGGGCGAAGGCCCTATTTTCAGGTCTTTACTGATTTTTTAAAAAGTAATCAGAGATAGATCATTACCATCTCCATGTGGTTGTCACAGGACCTGCGGGTGTAACTTTGTTTATCCTGTGCTCCTCGATGGGTTCCAGTTGCAGCTTCAAGCAGGAGGGACAGGATCCTGGAGAAGGGAGAGCGCCCATGTTTCCTGACTCATAAACATCAATTGTACGGGACTGAGTGGGTGGGGAAGGGAAGTGGGGAATGCCTCCCCTGAAACAGGACAGCTGAACAAAACTTGGCTGGAAAATGTCCTCCCTAAACTCAGTTCTACTGGATAATTACTAACAAGACTGGGCAAAGTTCTGGAGATGCGTTGGCTTCTCAGTGGCAAGAATTCCTGAATAAAACAGATGATCTAGACCAGTGGTTCTCAGCTTTGAGTAACCCAGGTATTTTTGTGCCTGGTATTTTTGGATAACAACAACAATAATAATTTTGACTTATGATTACCCTTTCCAGGGTCATGGAAAATACTTACCATTCCCTTTTTCTGAGGGGAGTCTTGGGGTTGGGCAGCTTGCCCAAGGCTACACAGGCTAGCTTTTCCATAGGAGGCAATGTGGGGAGTCAAACTCCCACCCTCTGACTTAGCAGCCACATACCTAAACCACTGAGCTATCCAGCCAAGTGTTGTAATCTTCAGCTACTTTAATATTTGGGTTTTTTAAAAAATGTTTTATAAGCGGTTCTGGGTCTTTTCATTGGAAGCAAACTCGTATTAAATAAATGATAAATTAAAGTAATGTCTGTGAGCCCAGGCAAGTCCTTGCTTAGCTTCTTTATTATTTATAAGGAGTTTTGAAAATTAATACTCCCTTCTCCTTACTCAGGTACTGGGGGTATTCCAGGAAGGAACTGCTAATGCTCCTGAAGTGGAGAGGATGCCTTTGAATGCCTGGGAGAGGCCACCTTCCATGGCGATCAAACCGGAGAGTGATGGAGAGATGGCCATGCTGGGTAAGAATTCCTCCTGGATAAGAATTAGGGGTCTGGATAAGGAGCTGAACGTATCACAGGTTTGAGGCGGTTGCTTTAAAAAAAGGTAAAGACAATTTTAAAGGCTGTGTTGGATCAAGCATGGGACAGTTACTCGTTGGGACTGTCACTCCTTGAATCGCTGCTGCCAGTATGGTCGGAATCCATTCTAGGTGGGGGAATTCTGGGAATTGTAGTCCAAGAAGTCCTCCATTACTTTAGCTGTAATTGGACAATGCCACACTCCTTTTGGGTGATGACTCCACCCACTTTGGGCACTGGCCACGCCCATTTGCTACAAAGTAAATCTCAACCAGGTTTCAACTTAATTAATGCACCCCTTGGTAGGAAAAAAAATTCCCACCCATGTACAGGAATGTAGACAAGTACAATAAAATAAAACTATATAACCCTTGAATTGTACCAAGAGGGGGTACTTTCATCCTACAGACTCCCCAAAATCAGTACAAACCCTGTTGCTGCCATTGCCAAATTTGACACCATCGCAGTGGCAGAAGAAATAATATTTCTTTTCCTCTTTAAACAAGGTACGTGCTCCCTACTCGCCTTGTTTTCGAACAGAATTGTGCTCCTGGAAGCATGGGAATTATGCACCTTGTTTTAAAATGGGGGTTGAGAATTCTGTGGCCCCTTGAAGTCGTAGTTGTTGTGATTTTCCTCAGGCCCCCCTCCTATAGCTTTTCTTTCTTTTAAAGAAAAATAAAGTCACGACTCTGGGTACCAGTCTTGTCTAAACAGGGCACAAGCACCCATACCTTGTTTTCTTCCTCGAATGACTTTTTCCCACATCAGGAGTCTGAGAGTGCATGGAAGTTGGAGTGAATGCAGCTTGTGGATATTCCGTGGCAGCCCATCCTGGTTTTAAAGGGAAAGTAGATCTTTTTTTCACCACCGTAGCAGCAACTCTGGGAGGAACAGGCGTGGCAAAAGCCACCAGTCAGTTTCTGTGGCCATGATCCCCCCACATCCGTGGGTTACAAGGTCAAACATCTGTAGTACATATATTTATATAGCACAAGATGTGTATATGTGTATCTGTATGTTTAAAGGTGTTTGCTAGGGGAAGACAGAATGTTGCGTAGCATTCTGACGAATCCAAATGTGTCTGGAGTCATCCAGGCAGCTATATAAGGCAGGTGTCAGAAGGTCTGTCGGACAGGAACAAACCTGGGACTGAGACTAACGTGGAACAGGTTCTGGGATAGGATCCAATATGTAAAATGTTTAGATAGGACTGATAGGCTGACAGGGTTAATGACATAACTGACAGGATTTGATAAGGCCAGAAAAGGCTTACAATTATAATAGTATTACAATGTAAGAGTTATTTATTTACTAGAGGAAAAAAAATGTCTGTCAATAAGTCAAGAACATTTGTATTCTTGCCTTGAGCAGGGAGGGGGTTGGACTTGATGGCCTTATAGGCCCCTTCCAACTTTGTGAGTCTATGAACATGTATGGCAAGTATCAAATGTCTAAGCCCTATGAGTTATGCCATATTTACACATGTTTCTAAACAGTAAACGTCATTTAATCTTTTAATAAAGGCACAAATGATTATTTGCTATCCATTGCTGGTATAAACACATATAAGGGAGAAGATACAGTGGTGCCTCGCTAGACGATTGCCTTGCAAAACGGTTTATTCACAAGACTATGAGTTTTTGCGATGAGTTTTGCGATGAGTTTTTGTGAGTTTTTCGGGACAGTTTTTCGCAAGACAACGATTTGGACAGCTAGGTCCATGACTCGCAAAACTGGTGTTTTCGGGACCGATTTTCGCAAGACAGCGATTTTGACAGCTGATCCACGCTTTTCCTATGGGCGATTTTTGCAAAACGACGACGATTTTTCCCCATTGGAACTCATTAAATAGATTTAGATGCATTCCAGTGGGGAACCACATTTTGCAAGACAATGTTTTCGCTACTTTCACGGAATGAATTAACATTGTCTTGTGAGGCACCACTGTACCATTTTTACTCTATGAAGTGTTTCTTTAAATCAATACACTTCAAGCTGCTGTGTGCAGATGTTATATATTATTTATTGTAACCAAAAGCCAACGACGATATTCTTGCACAGAAGTCCTTTCACTGAGTGGCAAAGATTGAGTGGGGTCTCTGTCAACCAAATTCTTGTGTTTAAAATTCTGTTCTTCTTCCCACAGGCAATGGGAAGGAGCAGAACAAACGGGAAAACCGGGGGAAACTGGAACCGCCTCGCAGATTGTCAGGAAGAGCTGGGCAGAATGTATCCAGTTGGCCTAAACAGGGAAAAGCCTCCTCAAGCCAGGAGGGCGCGTGCCTTGAGAAGGATAAGTTTATCAATTCCCAGGGGAGATATGTGGAATTGGAAGGGAATGTTGTCCAGCTCATGATCCCCATGAACGAGGCTCAGAAACTGGGAAACGAGCGAGAGAAATCCTGCGCCCACTGCGGGAAAGACTTTCAGTTGAAGTGCAACCTTCAGGCTCACGAGAGGACGCACACGGGAGAGAAGCCGTACAAGTGCTCCGTGTGCGGGAAGGGCTTCAGCACGAGGGCTTACCTGATCACCCACGAAAGGATCCACACGGGCGAGAAGCCCTACCAGTGCTCGGACTGTGGGAAGAGCTTCTGCGACAATTCCAACTTGATCGTACACAAGAGGACCCACACGGGGGAGCGTCCCTACAAGTGTACGGATTGCGGGAAGAGCTTCCGGGAGCGGCCGGTCCTGATCCGACACCAGAGGATTCACACGGGGGAGAAACCTTACAAATGCCGAGACTGCGGGAAAAGCTTCAGCCAGAGCTCGGGCCTCTTGGTGCATGAGCGCACGCACACGCGGGAGAAACCCTACACCTGCGCTGACTGCGGGAAGAGTTTTGGCGGGAACTCGAACTTGAGGGTGCACATGAGGATCCACATGGAGGAGAAGCTGTACCGATGCTCGGACTGTGGGAAAATCTTCAGTGACCAATCGCTTCTCGTGAGGCATCAAAACACTCATCAGGAGAGGAAGTGTTAAAGGGGAAAAAAACAACAACATCCACCCTCCACACTGATTGTGTTAGTAAAAACTGTGAAGGAATTTCCATGTTGTCTGGGAAGCTGACATTGTCTTTATTTATTTATTTAAAATATATTTGCCTTGCATTTCACCTTAAAAAAAAGGACCCAAGGTGGTTTGCCTCTTTAAAAGAACAATATAAAAATAGTAAATTATTCAAATATTTAACAGGAATTAATAAAAGTATATTTTAAAATGTTAGGTAGAAGCATTACAAAAAAAAAGATTTAGAAGGAACAAAATATAAACCGCCCTGCTTATTGTCTCCTAGACAGTCAGTCACTAAGGAAAATCCAGCCTGAAGACAAAGGTCTTTGCCTGCTATCAGAAAGGCAGCAAAGATTATGTTACACATATGCCTGGTATAATCGTATGCATATTTCCTCAGAAGCAAGTCCCATTGTGTTGACTTGGGCTTACTGCCTGGATTGTGCGCATAAGAAGACCACACAACCAAAGGACCCGTCTCTGTGATTATGGGTGCCTGCAAACGTGAGACTTAACAGCCCGAATCCTATTGAGGATTTATTCTGGTGTAAGTGTACAAATTGTCTAAATGGTGACAGCAGATTTCTGCTTATTTTACTAATTACCTGAGATGTACATATTTTAAATTGTTAGGTTTTAATTAGGGACCAGGTTTAAATCTGTTTAAGTATTAATTGTTGGATATTTATATGTGTTTTTAATGTGTTGTAAACTACCCAGTGAGTGTGTGTACTATGGGGCAGTATACATACTGAAATAAACGAATGAACAAACAAACAAACAAATAGTTGCTGCTTGCATTCCTGGTCACATGCCAGTCACACACCCTGACACACAATCAGGAAGACAAGGGCAACCATTTGTTAGCAGCAATTCGCTGCCACAATTGAGATATTACACTTAACGCCAATGTAAATCCCCAATTGGATTCTGGTTACTATTCCAAATCTAAGATTTAGAGGGTTTTTTTCCCCCCTCCATTGCAAATGGTAGCAGAGATCAAGCAAGATACTGGTAATCCTGCGTTGTGACACTTCTACTGCTCCATCACACAAATATATTAGGTATATTAGTATTAGGGCCAGCTCTACCATGAGGCAAGGTGAATGGAGTGCTGTAGGCGGCGGACACTGTGGAGAAGGGAGTGGCTGCAAAGTGTTGGAGGACAGACCTCTGAAGAACTTTGTGGGAACATGATTACAAAACGGTAATTGTGTATTTCTTAAACAGACACAAAAAGTGATGTGTTGCTCCTAGTTCCAAAGTTCATTATTCACAGTAGTGTGAGTTGAGCCAGCCTGGGTAGCCTTGGGCAAGCTGCACAGTCCCAAGGCTCTCCCTAGAGGAAGGGAAGGGGAAACCAGTTCTGAGTATTCTGTACCAGGGAAAACCCTGTGAACTAGGATATTCCCAACGTCGGAATTTACTCGCCAGTACATTATTAGCTGTCTGAATCTCTCAGTGCTTTAGGTATCTGGCTGCAGAGTCAGAGGCTGAGAGTTCGAATCCCCCACGGTGCCTCTCAGGAAAAGAGCCAGCCTGTGTGGCCTTGGGCAAGCTACACAGTCCCAGGGTGCTCCCCAGAAGAACAGAATGGACAATCTCTTCTCTCTTTTCTCTACCTTAAAAACACTATGGAAAGGGTCACCATAAGGCAGAATGGACCTGGCAGCACATGATGAGGATGATAAATTATGTAAGGGCATTAACAGAAATTCACAAACTTTTTACAGAAAAAACTTTGGAAAATAATGTACTAATAACATGTTACTGTAAGTAGTGAGTAAATAGGTAGCAAGAAAAAGGGACCTTGGGTCTTGTCTATACTGCTCATTTTAGAGCAGGCTTCTGCAGGCTAAATAGGGTCTCTCGGAGTGGGGTGCAAGTGCAGCCCTTCAGAAAAGGCAAAGGAATATACTGTATATATTTCTTTATAACTAATGTGAGCTGGTGAGATATCTCACTGAGTTAAGTATCTGGCTGCAGAGTGAGAGGATTCAGCTCCCCACTGTGTGTCTCCTGGGAGAAAAGCCAACCTGGGTAGCCTTGGGCAAGCTGCACAGTCCCGGGGCTCCCCCTAGAGGGAGGGAAAGATAAACCACTTCTGAATATTCTCTCCCTGGAAAATCCTGAAAAGAGGTGGCCATATATCAGAATTGGCTTGACAGCACATGATTCTTATTGTAAATAATGCAGCACATCAGCGATTATATACCAGCTTCTTTTTAAAAAAGAGTTTAACTTCCTTTACCCCTCTGCAAAGGAGCAGAGGAAGTATTTCATTTGCCAATGTCCTGAAGTGGCTCTCTAATGAAGCCACTTCAGGATATTGGAAATTCAAAACGGGAGGTGTCTTGACAGCCAGAAGGCTCGCTTTTTGGTCCATTCCCAATGGTAGGACACACTGGAAATGGTCAAAACCAGAGTAATCATTTCCTCACCAAAAGATAGAAGCCCCCGTCAGGGGCTCAGAAAGCTGTGCGGAGGGATGCTTTGAGGGGATAGCTTGGTTCACATCCACATCCTGCGATGGCCAGAATAAAGAGCAAACTCACCTGTCACCCGCAGCAGACCAAACAACAGGGCAAATAGCCTGTCCGATCCGCCTTTTAGGTGCTAGTGTGAGGGCTGGCCTTATTGTGAGGCAAGATGAACTGGCCTTTTGAATTAACAAGGCATCATTACTTGTTATACAAAGGTATTTTGCATAAGTGACATAGCCACTTTGGTACCTGAAAAAAACAACACTTGTTGCAAGAAACCGCATTCCCAGTTCAAGTAAAATTCAGGTGCTGGCCATCGGTATGTGGAACAGGAAAGGGTGCCATCACGTTCCTCACCTGAAGCAGCAAATTATTTTGAACCAGTCCTGCCTCATAATAGCCTAATATAAACATAAACTAATAGTTACTCATAATTTATATGCTTATAGAATGTAAATCTGTAGCATGTACACATTCCTTACCATGATTTGAGGGTGTGGAGTAGGGGGTCTGAAAGGGAAGTAGAACTAAACGCTTTGTAATGTGGTAATAATGTTTACTATTATGTATATATGTAGAGAATTTTAAGCCAGGAATTAATTTTTCTTCCCCACACCTTCCCAGTGCTATGTATAAGCAACTATTCTTGATAGATGATGAAATATTTGAGGGTGATTTGGCCTTAAATGGGCATCAAGGGCCATTAACATTACAAAAGACCCGGTTTTTATTTACTAATATAGCTCCTGACTGCATTTTTGGAGCCTTGCAGGGCACTGGGCTAGCTTGAGGTAAACAGGACAGGTCCTCCCTTGAGGCAGGATGAGGCACCCGCCTTGGGCAACAGAAGCTGAAAGGTACAGATTAGATAGACTCAGCATTATGCTTCCCATGCCTTACTCAATGCCCACCCACTCGCTGGGCCAGATCTGCGTTATGGCCTTCAGGCGTTATGAATGATGCAGCCCCATCTTCAGTATTTAAAATAACATTCATCAGCGGCCCCAATCCTTCACCTCAGGCAGCTGCACGTTTTAAGCCCTCTCTGGATGGACATTTGCAATATACCTGTGACTATTACATAATGATAATTTTTGTTGTTGTTCTAAGTAGTTTTAAAGTTTGTTATTTTTTAAAAAAACTCTTGGATACTGCATATAAAAGACAGAAAGGTGGCTTTAAAAAACAACAGTCAACTGTACAACTTAGGCATGAAACGTGTTGGGTATGAAAGAAGCAAAGAATAAAAGATATATTTCATTTTATACTTAGAATTTCAATAATGTACTCTTGGTTTTTTTAAAAAAAAACAAGTGGAGTGTTCATTACAGCAGGGCTAGGAAACCCACCTCCCTCTCTATTGTTGAGGGACTACAACTCCTATTATTGCTTTACCATCATGCTGGCAGGGGCTGATGGGCATGGGAGTCCTGGCCGTATGTATTTGTGTTCCCATAGCTCTGAGTTAGTCTCTTCTAGCTAACCTCAGACCTCGACAAAGTTATTTTGAGGGGAGATTGGTGGTTTGTGAAGAGCCAAATAAAGCTTTGTGAGTGTGTGATCAGATGGAACTTCACAATTTGGAGTGCTTTTGGCATGGTTGGGTTCAATCTATTTTTAGCAGCTACACGATGTACTGTTAGTTGTGAACCAGCCCTTTTCCATGGCTGTCCACACTTTTTTGGATCACAGGTGGGAGGTTTTTTTTTTTAAAAAAAGGGAGAATTGTTCCATTTTAGTTCCGTTTCCAGCACACATGATCACTGGCATTGAACTGGCACTGGTCAGTATTCACTCCAACAATTCAGCACTATATCACTTAGTCAGCAAACCAATGAAATGGTATACTATTTACCAATAATTTTTTTTTTAAATCTAACTTTCCCCTCAGGAGCATGGAGGCTGAGATTAGGGAACAGCCTGAATAGGTTTGCTTTGAGGTGCCAGTGTGTTTTCTGTTCCAAAGCCACCTGATGCCATACCACATTTTCAAGTCACCTCATTTAGGCCAACCCAGCCTGGGATAACTTTCCTCTCTGGTTGCTGTTGGGTTTTTTTACAACCTTGCACGCTGCCTGTAGTAGGTGTGGTTGGGAGAGACTTTGGTAGGTTGTGGGGACTGCCAATCTCCCCAGCATTAACCAATAGTTCTCTTCTGCTTCTGAATTCTCCCTTCCCACTCTTTAGTCTGTTGAAGTCTGTTGCTGAAAAGCAGCCACGTTTGTCAGTTTGCTGTTTGATCTGTTCACAACTCTGTAAGTGAGGAAAACATTATTATTATTTCTCCTTCTAATGTCTTAGAGTAAGTAACTGAGATGGTAAGCGCCAGTTAGTGAGGAAAAGGGGTGGACTAACTGAAGAACTGGAAGCTATTCTTCTGTGTGAATCTCCGCACTTCTTCCTGGGAGTCAGAGGAATTTAACCAACATTCAAAACCCCACAACAGTCACACCCTAAGTCTTTAAGGTAATGCAAAACAAGTGTTTTCTGAACCTCAGTACCACAAACCCCGCAAAGAACATGGGCGTTGTGATTTTTCCCAGGGCTGCCTTTATTCTAAAAGACAACCAAACTGGTAGGATGGTGCAGCGTTTCCTGTCCTGTCTTTTTTTTTTTTCCTACACCATCAGAACTGCCTCTTTACAAAGCGGCTGATCCCACAGAGCCAGGACAGGGCAGAAAGTAAGGCGGACAAATGAATTTTTCCCTCCTCATGGATCCTGAAGTAGCCAAAAGAGCACCATCCACTTAGAAGGTGGACATTCATCAGCAGGCCTGAGGGCAAATCCCAAGATTTGCAGAAGGAGAAAAATGCCGTACTTTGGTTAATAAGATCTAGTCGAAATTCAGTAACCGTCATATGCTGCCTGGACGAGGTTTTGGCTGGGAGGACGCTTTCTGGATTGGGTTTGCTGCCAGTCAGTCCGGTAGGATCCAATTGCTTGCTCCCTGCCTCAGATGTTTGAGGAGTATTACACACAAGCATTACACTCAAGTTCCTTCCCTTTTTAGTTAGATACTTTGTACATCAAGCTGCCATAAGAAGTCAGTCGGCAAGTCATGTCGTTAGTTACGAAGCTAGATAATCAGTTAAGTTCTATTCATGTAACCAGTTAATATTTTTCTCTAGAATGCAGTTTATTTTTGAACTATGATGAACTTTGAGTGAAATAGAACTTTTTTATTCTCTTCTCTTACCAGTGTCTCTGAGTGAGTTCATGAGACCGTAAGTGCCAGTTGAGGAAAAACAAAACAATGAGAGATGACCTTATTGTTGGGATACTTGAAGCTAATCCTGAACTTTTGTCTGGTGTATAGTTAGAGGTTTTACAAAGCCACACTCTGCCAATAGAGCTTAGCAGAAGTGGGTCGACTGGGTGGGTCTAGGGAGGTGGGAAACGCCTGGTTATCTCAGTTGTGGTAGCTCGCGCTGGTTTGAAAAGAGGTGGAGGTGCACCCTTTTTTGAATGGGGCTCCTCTGGACCCACAGGGATGTGAGAACAAGTGCCTGATCACAAATATTCCTTTTTTTGAGCAAGGTGCCTGGTCATGTGATGGTTGGAGAGCTTTCTAATATTTTTTTAAAGCAGGAAAGAGATTACAGTATCTGGAATCAGTTCAGGCTGGGTTCAGGCCAGGGATTTTCTCCTGAATGGCCTTGGGTTGCCCTGACCCCATGCATGACCTCCTTCCAGAAGGGGGACAAGCCCAGCCCTGTGGATCCTCACAGATTTCTCTGTGGCTTTGCCCTCAGGCCCGCTCATCATGGGATGAAATAACTGAAATCAAATAAATGAATGAATGAATGAATGAATGAATGAATGAATGAAATATAATGGTGGTACAGTCCTACCGCTACAGACCTAGAAATTAAAAGGTGGGGATAGGATTTATGGTCTGTTCTGAGCTGCCCCTTCGCATCCCTGCCTTCCACGAAGGGTCTGAAAAATCATACGGGGTGGGGAGGTGGGGAATCAGAAGTAAACAACGCATCTAGTAAAACCAGGCGTACAGTATTTCCTTCTCATCTCCGTCAAAGGGTTAACTAGAACGAGCCCTAAATTCCTAGAAGGACCCCGAAAGAGCAGTGGAGGAGATGGGGGAGCCACTTCCGTCTGTGCTCAGTCCTGGTGGCGCGCGTGCGCGTGGGAATAGGTGCCTTGAATTGCAGCGAGGGACGGTGGGCGATATATTTTGAGCCGGTTTGTAGAAATGAATTGGTGAGTGGCGGTGCTGGGGGAAGGGCGTGTATAAGCCCTGTCTGTTCTTCTCCATATGAAACTATCGTTTTAGTTAACAGCAAAAAGCCGTGTTTTTGTTTACAAGATTCCCTCTGGAGGGAGCATTTGCAAAAGGGTGCAAGGAAAACCAGTTTAACACGCGTGCCCCGCATCTGTGCGTGTGTACGCACATGCACGCGTGCGTGGAGAGTAGTGTCCTTTGTGAATAGTAATGCTTACAGCACTGCCTTGCATAAGAATAAGAATGAATTTTAAAAAAGGAGAGTTATATTGCCTGTTGTTCAATGGATATTATTAGTATTAGTATTAGTATCAGTACTAGTATTTGCTCAATTGATAGCTCAATGGTTTAGACATGGTGCTCCTGGGGGGAAAAGCCAGCCTGTGTGGTCTTGGGCAAGCTGCATAGTCTGAAGAAGACAGAAATGATTTACTATTTTTGAGTACTCTCTGCCTAGAAAACACTATAAACTTTACAGGGTTGCTGTAATTCAGAATTGACTTGATGGTACATGATGATGATGATCAGAATAATTAAAAGGAGGATTGATTTGATAACATCAGATGTTTGTAGAGACAAATTTGCAAATTGAGGTCTTTCTAAAATCTAAAGCGTGCCGCAGGCCACAAGTATGGCCATCCAGTCTGTGCCAATTCTGGGAATTATGTTTTTTTTAAAAAATTATGTCTTCCAGATTCTTTTGGAAATCTGAATCATTGCAAATCTAATTTTTAATTGTTGCCCTGCACTGTCAAGTTGCTTTTGATTTATGGCAGTCCTAATAGAGTTTTCAAGATACATGAGATGCTCAGTGAGTGGTTTAACCATTACTACTGTCACTCTGAGTTTCCATGGTCAAGTAGGGATTTGAACCCAGGTCTCCTCCTAGTCAGTCACTCTATATCCACTACACTACACTGACTTTCGGTAAATACTATTGACCTAAGATAATCTTTCCTATAAATCGTTGCAATGCTATCGCTTTTGCGATTGCAAAAACTTAATCGCTATGCGGATTTGTCGTTAAATGGAGTGCCCGTTAAGCGAGGCACAATTGTACTTTTCTTTCTTTTCAAGAAAATTGCTGCCGATCATTTATTTGCAGAACCAAACTGTTTTGCACTAAATAACAACTGTGTTGTCATTGTTGTAACACACAGTATCTTACAACTGTAACAAATTGTAATAATGTTTCAGGACTTCAACCATAAACTTTTTTAATTGAGGAGGGCTTAATTTCCAGCTTGTTCCTAGAGGTTCAGAGCTTTGCAAACTTAGCCAGTCATAACTTAATTTAACCAGCAAAAAGAGTTTGGAAACATTGTCCTTCAGGTAGCATGGTGATTAAAATGTACCTTTTCTAAATCATTCTCCAGAGTGCACGGAGAATGGAGTCTAAACCAAGAATTGGACAACATTCATATAATTAGTGAACGGGAATGGTTACAGCACTCATCATTGCATAAAAATAATAATAAATGGTTTTTATTCAGAAATTATCCAGGCATATTGTATAATAAAAATGTAATGTGCCCACAAATGCAGGAAAAAAATAAGTGTATGTATGTATATAATCATCCAAAATATTTAAGTATCTAGGGCAAGAGACCAGAGTCAATGTATTTCAAGCTAAAAAACATTGATCTACAATTGTTTAAAGATTTACAGGTAATAAAATATTTAGTCTTACAAGACTAAAACACATCAGATTCTCTGAAGGCTTTCAAGGCCTGGATCTGATGGTTGTTCTGTGTTCACTACACACAAAAGACCAGCTAATGACACCCATCAATCACAGTGACAGATAATCCTTCCCCCTTATCACAACAATACACACACAACAAAAAAACACTGATCACCATAATCACCCAATCTCCTGAACAGGACAAAAGCTGATAAGGTTTCCCTCCCCCCTTGGGATTTTGCCTGCTACTCTAGAGAAGACCCAATTAGACAAAGAGAAGAGCCTCTAGCACAGCTGAACTGCTGCTATTATGACCTCTGCATGTCTTAATCCAAATAAGAAGCTTCCTTGTTATCCTCTTTATGATGTTGCCCTCTTCCGCTCCCAAACATCCACAGGATATTTGGAACTTTAAGTTTTAGAACTTCCATGTTTTGGTGTTGCTTATATTTTTTAGTACAGTGGTGCCTCGCTAGACGATGATAATCCATTCCACTGAAATCGCTGTTTATCGAAATCATTGTCTAGCGAAAAGCATTTCCCCATTGGAATGCATTGAAACTGTTTAATGCGTTCCAATGGGGAAGAATTGTCGTCTAGCGAAGATCGGCCATAGGAAAGCCGCTTTGCGAACTGCCGATCAGCTGTTTAAATTGCTGTCTTGCGAAGCTTAGGTCCCGAAAACACCTGTTTGCGAGCACGGAGGGAGCTGTCAAAATTGTCGTCTAGCAAAAATTGGTTTGCGAAGCAGGGACCAAACATTGTCCAGTGAAATTCCCCCATAGGAATCACTGTTTTGCGAATTGCTATAGCGATCGCAAAAAGCTGATGTCTAGCGAAAAAACTGTCATGCGGGGTAACTAGCGTGGCACCACTGTATTGGATTCATTTGATCCTTTTAGTATTGTATACTTGCTGTTAGCTTAAATAATGTCTTTTAATTGCTGTAAACTGCTTTCTGTCTTTTTTGAAGGAGAAAGGCAGGATAAAAATGTTTTAAATAAATACATACATACATACATACATACATACATACATACATACATACATACATACATACATACATACATACATACATACATACATACATACATACATACTCAACTATCCAAACCGTACCAGAGAACAGACAGAGTTCTGACTCCTGTTCTCTGAAGATGCCCATGGCCACAGAGACTGGTAAAAGGTTAGGGAGAACAACCTTCAGAACACAGCCAAAGGGCCTGAAAAACCCACAAAAACAACACTGATTACAGTGGTGCCTCACATAGCGACGATAATCCGTTCCAAAAAAATCGTCGCTATACGGATTCGTCACTATGCGGGGCAAAAAATCCCATAGGAACACATTGAAACCCCTTCAATGCGTTCCTATGGGCAAAAAACTCACCTTAAAGCAAAAATCCTCCATGCAGCCGCTATTTTCGCTGCCCGGTAAGTGAGGAAAGGGCGCGAAAACACTGCGGGCGCCCATTTTTTTCCGGCGCCCATTTTGGAACCGCCGATCAGCTGTTTTTTTAAACATCGTTATGCGATAATCGGTAAGCGAAACGCTTACCGATCATCGCAAAGCGATTTTTACCCATTGAAAACATTGTTATGCGATTGCTTTTGCGATCGCAAAAACCTCATCACTATGCGGATTCGTCGTTAAACGAATCGCTCGTTATGCGGGGCACCACTGTATTTGGATGTGTTAAATAGGGTGCGAAATCCTGTTGCTTAACATAGTAGATCACAACTAGAGTAAGCCCATTTAATCAGTGGGGGTGTAGTATGCCAACCCTTCCATAAGTTCCATTTATTCAAATGGCCCTACTCTAGTTGCAGCTGATTATGTGTGCAAATTACTGCGCTGAGCAACAGGATTTCAGCCAATATTTGGGGAGCAGAAGTATGCAAACACAGGACAGGAAGTCTTATGTCATATAAAGCTTCCTATACTTGCTTTAACTAGACATGTATTTACGTAATAGGCAATACACTTCTTTACCACTTCCTG
This sequence comes from Pogona vitticeps, assembly GCF_051106095.1. Lineage (NCBI taxonomy): Eukaryota > Metazoa > Chordata > Lepidosauria > Squamata > Agamidae > Pogona > Pogona vitticeps. The sequence continues at coordinate 20,966,499 of NC_135784.1, forward strand.
TGAAGTAGGACATGACAGACCTGAGTCTTCCTGGCTCCCAGTAGTCAGGGTTGGCTACCAAGTCCACCTGGAATTCTGTGCATTATGAAGTTCACTGAATTTGGGGCAGTCACTTATTCTCCTAACAAAACCTTCGGGTTTGTGGAATTAAGTTGGAATAGCATAAATAGAATGATAATTCCACCTACATCATCAAGACGTTGTGAGCAAGGGGTTGGAATATGGTGGGGGAACCCTGGTGAAGAGAGGAAGCGAGAGGTCAGCATCTAAATCACCCCCTGGACGTTATTTATTGAATTAAGCATCTCCATCCTATCTCTGCTTTACAGCTGAAATTTCAGGGCAGGAGACCGAGATTAGAACATTAAAAGAAAAACACAGGGCAACGAATGTCCTACGAATCCTGAGAAAACTCTTTGTCTTCCTTAGATGGATACCTTCTTCAGAAGATTATCTGTGTTGGCTGTTCTGTCGCCTTCCCAGAGAGAGAGAGAGGCTACTATTTTAAGAGTGTGCCTTGATTTTTGAGGAACCAGTTTCTGGCGGCGATACCATTTCTCTTTCCCTTTCGATCAAGAAGGAAGATGGCTAACGAGCCCAGACGTTTATCAGCCCTGGATATCCAGTTTCAGGCTGAGTTAATGGAGGGTGTGAAGCAGGAGGAGTTGGATTCGGTAGGCCTTGAACCAGAAAAAGGCCCTGAGGGCATTCCGGCTGGGATGCCCGGGGAATTTGGGGGAAGGAACCCATCCCAGCGAGGCAAGTGGGACATGAGAGAGGGCTTGCAGCAGACGTGGGAAGCCCAGTGGCAGGACTTCCTCAAGACGATGGAGTCTGAACAGTCCAGTCACAGGGTGCCCCGATTTGCAGGATCTGTGCCGAACGGCCATGCCAGGGATTTCCTGCCCCACTTCGAGAGGCCGACTGGTATCAGGGATCAACCTGCGGAGCCTCTGTCAGGTCTTGGCTCAGAGATTCCACGAACTGAGAGCAACCTGTGGGTGAAACCTGGTGGAGGCGGCATGAAAGTCAAGGAAGAGGAGGAGGAGAACCTAGAGAACTCGGATCTCCAACGGTTGCGCTTCCGGATCTTCAGCTACCAGGAAGCCAAGGAGCCCCGAGAAGCTTATGAGCGACTCCGGGAGCTTTGCCGTCAGTGGCTGCAGCCGGAAAAACGTACCAAGGGACAGGTGGTGGAACTGGTCATCCTGGAGCAATTCCTAGCCATCTTGCCTAAGGAGATGCAGAGCTGGGTCCGGAAGAGCGGGCCAGAGACCTGCTCCCAAGCGGTGGCCTTGGCAGAGCAGTTTCTCCTGAGGCCACAGGAGGGTGAGAGACCGGAAGAGCAGGTGAGGGTTTTCTGTTTTGTTTTTTTTTAATTTTTGGTGGATTAAGAATTTGTGCTAAACATGGCCGAGAACTGTGCAGTACAGAGAAAAGTCGGAAATACAGTGGTGCCTCGCTTAACGAGCGCACCGTACAACGACGAAATCGCATAGCGATCCCTTTTTTGGGATCGCTAATGCGATCGCTCAAAGTTTTTTAGATAGGGCAAAATTCGCTTTGCGAAGATCGGTAAGCGTTTCGCTTACCGATCTTCGCAAAACGAAGCCCAACGATCAGCTGTTCAGCAGCCAAAATGGCCGCCGGAAGCCCGGAAATGGCCCAAAATGGCCGTGCGCAGCGTTTTCGCGCCCTCGTTAAGCGAGGGGAGGGCGCGAAAATGGCTGCCGGCCATTAAGAAGCATCGCTGAACGATGAGTATTCGGCCCATTTGGAACGCATTAAACCATGTTTAATGCGTTCCAATGGATTTCCCTGCCCCGTTCAACGATGCTTCAGCATAGCGAAGGTTAATCCGGAACAGATTAACCTCACTATGCGAGGCACCACTGTACAAGCTTCCCCCAAGCCTCCCTGCCCCATTACTGCTACATGTTGCAGGTTCGAATCTCTTCTGGGGAAAGGGTTAGGTTTTAAGTAAACCGCTCTGATGCCAGCACTGCAGTGGAGGAGGTTACTACTTGGGAAAAGTTAGGAATCCTTTTTTTTCCCAACCCTGGCATTTTTAATTTTTGTCTCCATGTTTGTTTGTTTAATTTGCACCCCAACCCATTAGTGCAATGCGCTATTCTGGACGGTTTACAGCATGCTAAGAGAACACCCAGCAGTGGTAGGGTTATAAATGAAAGCAATAAACAATTAAACATTAAAACAGTACAACAATCACAGGGGGCATAAATTCTAGCTAAAATATGGAAGATGTGGAATCAAGCAGAAATGGCATGAAAGACCTCTGAAAAGCAATGTTTTCGGGAGCCTGTTAAACATAGGGAGAGAGGGAGCCACTGGGAGCTGGTTCCAGAATGTAGGTGCCACAGCGAAGAAGGCCCGGCCTCTGGAGGCTGACACTGTATATTAGTAATGAAATTGTAGTTTGAGAAAAGTAACTTTTTAAAATGAGACCTCTCTTAGGCAAGAGACTGGGATAAAGTGCAGTGATTCAAAAGGCAGACGCTGTGTGTACTGTGAGGCAGTAAAATTTCAGAGTTGGATGTTTCGCGCATTCACACAGATAAACCCACATGGCTTCCCTAAAGAACATTATTCAGAATGGCAACCGAGTCTCTTCCTCATGTCCAGCTTTCGAAGGCGCCTAATAAAAATCACGGGACGCTCAGTGCGCGAGGCAGTGGTTGGTTGAAGAAAGGAGAGAAGTAAGAATAGAATGGACCATTTTGCAATCCATTTTTTGGGGGGACGTGCAGTTGGAAACTGAGAGATAAACTCCGAGGCCTCACTGTTAGAGCCATCTTTTTTTTCTTAAATCAGTTTCTGACTGCACCCATTTTCCCCAACTGCACCGTTTCTGTCAAATGGCATGCGTTAAGAAAAACCACACAGACGAAAACATCCCCCATTCTGATTCCACCTCATCTGGTTCTGTCTCTCTTGAACATGATCTGTATTCCTGTGTCATTAGGTTCTGGGTCCCTCCAGGAAGGAAACCAATGACCTTGTTGAGGGTGAAGAAGTTGTTCAGGATGAGTGGCAGCCGCCCTTCTTCCAGGAAATCAAACAGGAAGATGATCTTGCAGACATCTTTTTAGGTAAGAAGCCCCCTGGTCTTATGTTTTGTGTCTCTGAAGGAGTATCTCCCATCACATGAATTTTCCTTCATGTTTATTCTGCTAATGAAATTTATTGTACACAGCTGAATAACAAATACTGTTGGGACAGTTTATATACTGTACAAAGACACTGTTGTTGCTATTACATGCCGTCAAGTCCCTTTTCACTTTGTCTGATTATACAGTGGTGCCCCGCATAGCGAGGTTAATCCGTTCCGGATTAATCTTCGCTATGGAGAAACATTGTTATACGGAACATTTAATGCGTTCCAGTGGGACCCAAACTCAACGTTATGCGATGTTTCCCCATCTGGCCGCCATTTTCGCGTCCTCGGTAAGCGAGGGCAGGGTGCGAAAATGCTGCGCGATGCCATTTTGGGCGTCCGGTGGCCATTTTGGAACCGCCGAACAGCTGATTAAAAAATCACTATGCGAAAATCGGTAAGCGAAACGCTTACCAATCGTCGCAAAGCGAATTTTGGCCATTTAGACCATTGGTATGCGATCGCATTACGATAGCTAAATCCGCATCGCTATGCGGATTCATCGTTAAACGGTGCACTCGTTATGCAAGGCACCACTGTACTTAAGAGAATGGTGGGGAATAATGTTTATTTATTTGAGATATTTTTACTCTGCCTTTCTTCTTAAAAAAGGACCCAGGGAGGCTTACATCATTAAAATGCAATATTTAGAGCTAAAAACAAGTATAAAAAGGCAGCTTAGGTCATTAAAAGACAATATTTGAAGCAAAAAGCAATAAGTATACAAATATTTAAAAAGAACAAACAAATTACCGCCCTTAGAAATGGAAAACACATGGCAATACAAAAAACCGCATTCAAAGAAGTAAGGCACAACCATCAATTTAACTCAGGCAGCCAGTCACTGAAGGAAAACTTGACTGATAAGAAAGGTCGTTGTCTGCTTCCAGTGGGAGGGAGTTCCAAAGTCTGGGAGCAGTGACAGAGAATGTTGTGGACTCACTAATTTTAGTTTTCCTGCTGGAATCCCTCACAGATGAGGCTGTGGAATTTGGGAATTGTAGTCGCCCCACAAAAAACACAAACCCATGTCTAAGAATTCTGTATTGCAGTCATTGTCAGCATAAAGATGCTTTCTACTCTCAGATTTTATATGTAATAATAGTAATAATAATCATGTGTTGCTGAGTCAATTCTGACCTTTGGTGACCCTTTTCAGGTTTTTCCAGGTAGCGAATACTCAAAACTGGTTTACTTTTCTCTTCTTCTTGGGGTGCCCTGGGATTGTGCAGCTTGCCCAAGGCTACACAGGCTGAATTTATTTCACAGCAGAAACAATGGGGAATTGAACCCCCCCAACCTCTGCAGGCAGATGATACCTAAACCACTGAGCTATCCATCCAAAATTTTACGCTTGAATTACATTTATCTCCCACCTTCTTCTCATGAGTTCAAAGTGGCATGGCTGTGGGCCCAGGCATGGAACTCCATGTCCACATGTGGATTCGAACCCAAGTCTCCTGAGTTCTAGGCTAATGCTCTACCCACTACACCACCCTTCCCTGTTTATTCTTGCAGGTGCTGTCACTGCGGCTGCCAAGGTGACTGTCAGGCCCACCAAGATTGCTGACCGGGCGCAACCTCCGCACCATGAGGTGGGGCACGAGAGGATGATTGAGGAGGGAGAGGAGGAAATGGAGGAGCAGGAGCCAACCACGTCCACGACCTTTGCACAACCGTGGGTCCCGTGGTTTGGGTTTGAGAAGGCCGTTACCTTTATGCGCCAGAAGGGGAAGAACGTGATTGTGCAGTGCAATTACTGCCTTCCGTTGTTCAAAACCTTGAGCTCGGCCATCAGTTCCTCCTCCAACGTCAAGCAACATTTCAAGGTGAGCTTCGATCAGGAACCGGTACGTTCAATGGTATCAGAAACCAGAAGGAGTGACTAGGTCTCAGGATGAGAAAAAGGTAAATAATCTTTATCCATGCTCAGACAGAGTTCCTACTCTAGTCCTCTGAAGATGCCGGCCACAGAGACTGGCGAAACATCAGGAAGAACAACCTTCAGAACACGGCCAAAGAGCCCGAAAAACCCACAACGACCATCAGATCCCGGCCGTGAAAGCCTTCGAAAATCTTTACTACTATTCGTGTAGCATTCAGAGCTGGTACGGGCCAAATCTGCTAATGGAAGTTTTGCTTCTAAAACCTTCCTCCTTAAGAAGGCCATGTGCTGAAATGCATTTTTTTTAAAAAACCGGAATAAAGATCATTTACATTTTTCTGTATCCTGAGACCTAGCCTCTCATTCTGATTTCTTAGAGTATTGGTCCAACTTGCAGACCTTTCAGGTTGGTTTTGCTTGTGGTCCTGGAAAGCTAGAAGAATAACCACGTCTGTGGATTATTTTCCACCATCATGTACATCATGTAACTAATAATTATTGTTTATTATTTTATTTGTGTCATTTCTACGCTGCCTTTCGCCTCTAAAGAGACTTCAATTAAAATGCAAGGAGTTAAAACGCAAGTAGAGGTCAAAGCACCATAAATGATTTAGTTTTAAAAGTTGTGCTGTCCAGTCGAATCTGATCTATGGCGATCCTTTCTGAGCAGAAACTAAACCGACGTGGTTTACCATTCCCTTCTTGTGCAGGTGTTCTGGAACTGTGCAGCTTGCCCAAGGCTATATAGGCTGGCTGTTCTCCAAGGAGGCAGGGACACATCTACTAAAAAAACTAATGGAGCTTAAGATTCAGGGCCCCTAATCCCAGAGAGGCCCCAAAAGTTACTTGAGTCCATTTTTTAAAAAAGTGTGGTGACTTGTCGTGGAACAATTGCATTGAAGAAGATAACAAAGGTTACCCAGACCTTGCTGCTGGTTGCCAAGGGGTAACAGCTCAAGCTGCCCGTGTGGAATATGTTCTTTGACGTAATGTGTGTCTGACATGGTACTCAAACTATATAACATAAAGACCTTTATGAAAGACTTCTGAGACTTTGTTCCACACTCCATATATTTTTTTTCCAATTTTTCCAGAAATAAACAAAAGAAAAAGGCTTTGGGAAAAAAAAACAGGGAAAAAACTGTTTCCCCTCCAGTTATTTTAAAGGCTTTCCCATTTCCGGTCTTGAACCAGCCTTTCTGACAAATGGCTTCCTCACAGAGGCACGGCACCTTTCCCATCACACCATCATTTAGTGGTTTCCCAGCATTTGTAGGTTTTTTTCCACCCTTTCAAGAAGGCTACAAGGCTTAGTAAGTTATGGACAGGAAGTGCTTTATTTATCCTGCTGGGACTTTGGTCTCCACCCATTTGCTGTGAACTCCACCATTCTCTGACATGTGGCCCCTGACAATGTTTCTGAAATTAAATTTGGCCCTCCAAAAAGAGGCCCTGTGCCCGGGATGCCTGGATTATTGCTGTGCTTTAAACATGAAGTAATCTTTTCAAAGTTGTGGTTGGATATTTATGCTTTCCTTCCTCCTCCTCAGAAGGCACATCCTAAGGAGCTGCAAGCCATTCTTGAAATTGTAGGAGGAAGAACAGGGAGACGCCGCCGTCCCGAACTGACGTGTGAAGACGAGGAAGAGGGTTCCCCTGCTATGAAAATGGCGAGGACACGGTCGGACTTCAGGAGGTGGCAATGCGGCAGGGATATTTCTTTCCAGAAAGTTTTCGACCAGAAACTCCTGGACTATGTCGTGGAGGAGACCGTCCCCCTTCAGACTGTGGACAAGCCAACTTTCAGGGCGCTGGTTTGCCTCGGCCTCCCGAAAGACCTCACCCTCATGTGCGCCAAGACTCTAAGGGAAAAGATCGAGCAGAAAGCAGCGGACATGAGAGAAACGCTCACAAAGCGGATGGGTGGCGTGTCCTACGTTGCCACCACCGCGGACTGCTGGACCAGTGGCCGGAGGCGTTTCTTGAGCGTGACGGCCCACTGGATCAACCCTGCCACGATGAAGCGTGAGTGTGGGGCCTTGGCTTGTAAGCGGCTGAAAGGGCCACGCACGTACAGAGTCCTCGCCAAAGCGCTCCACGGCGTCCACGTGCAGTACAGGATCGATGACAAAGTGGTGGCCACGGTCACTGACAACGGCTCCCACTTTGTGAGAGCCCTGCAGGTGTCCAAGGCCAGAGAACCAGCGGCAGAGACTGCCATAGATGATGGCAACCAGGAGGACGCCAAAGTAGAGTATCTGCCAATCTCTGAGATCCTGGACACAGATGACGAGGAAGAGGAAGATGCGGGGGACGAGGAGGAATTCTTTTGTTTGCCGCCACAACAAAGGTGCGCCAGCCATACCCTCAATCTGGTGGTGACGGAGGACTTGCAGGCTCTGATTCCTGACTCCTGCAAACACAGTCCCGTGGGGCCTTTCAAGAAGCATTTCCGTGCCTTGGTGGGAAAATGCAGCAAGCTGTGGTCCAAGCAGAGCCAGTCAGAAGAGATCGCCGAGTACATCCACCAACAGTGCGGCACACGCCTGAAAGTTCCTGACAAAACCCAATGGCATTCCACCTTTGAGGCATTGAAGCAACTCAATGAGCTCCTCTCGACCAGGCCACAGAAAGTGGATGCTGTAAGGGACCACTGCGGTGTGGCTAGGATCACAGATGCTGAGCGCCTAGTGCTGGAGGAGTACACGGAGATCATGGCGCCCCTCGCCCGGTCCCTTGACATTCTGCAACACAAGAACAGCCTGTTCATGGCATACCTGCTCCCAACTCTGTACAGCCTTGACCGCAAGTTACAGAGGCTCGAAGACAGACCTGAGCCGTACACATACTGCCTCCCACTCTTGAAGGGTTTGCGCGAAGCTCTGAGGAACCGATTTGCACCCATTTGGGAGGATAAGAAGCTTCTTATGGCGTCCTGCTTACACCCCCTCTTCAAACTGGACTGGTTGCCCTCGGACACGTCCGAGACGAACAGGTAAGATACGAAGAAGAATCGCGCCCTTGTGCCATCTTGAAAACAGGCGGTGGCCGAAATCCTCTTGCCTAGCTACGCAAATGGTGTAACTTTTGGAGGCCAATGGGCCCAAGTGGTTGAGTCAGCTTTTATCAACTATACACCAAGTTATACAGTGTAGTAACAACTGATGATATCTACGTTGATTTCTTAACTTCAGGTGCTTTGCCTCCAAAGGTTATGCCCTTTGTGCTATATTAGAATATCTAGGTAAGAGGATTTGGGCCCCTGTCTTCTAATTTCAGAAACTAAGCAGGATCGCTCCTTAGCCCTTCTCTGGGAGGCTGCCAGAGAATACCAGGGATCTCCAGATAGGGCTAGGATACTGCGATGTTTACCCCGTACCCCTGCTTGTTTCACCAAACCAAAAGCTCAGCCGAGTATCCCAACATGTCCTTTAAAACACTGCCACCAGTTGATCTCTTTATCAACTTATATTTCCTATGAAAGGCTGAGGTCCATTCAGTACTGAACTTTTGAACAAAAACAGGTTTATTGATTACAAGTTGTTTTAGGACTAATTCTTAAGCACATTCTTAAAGTTACACAAAGCTTCAATAGTTTACAGTGGTGCCTCGCAAGACGAATGCCTTGCTGGATGAAAAATTCGCAAGACGAAAGCATTTTGCAATTGTGGAGACTCGCAAGATGGCTTTTTCTATGGCCGTGCTTCGCAAGATGATTTCCCCCCACAAGAGCGATGCCTCGTAAGACGAAAATAATTCATTTGTCTTATGAGGTTTCCCATAGGAATGCATTGCAATGCATTCCTATGGGAAACCGCGCTTTTGCAAGACGAAAATTTCGCAATACGATGCTACTCGCGGAACGAATGACTTTTGTGAGGCACCACTGTACTTTAATCTCTTCTATCTTAATTAATACCGGTCACACTCTGACTAATCACTCCTTAAACACTCTCTCTCTGCCTCAAACCCCTAAACTCATGTTTCTCATTTCTGTCTCTGACTGAACTGACTAGACTCTGACTCACCCCTCCCTTCTAGTTTCTCTCTGGCCCCCTCCCAACCGCTCTCATTGGTACAGGCCAATAATCTTCTACCTGAGCCAAAGCAGGGTGATTGCTACAGATACGAATGCTTCCTGTAACCCTGGAGAGATGTGGCTGCCAGTCAGAGATGTGGGGCTTGATGGATGAGGACTCAGTACAAAGCAGCTGTAAATGTTAATCTTAGTAAATAAGAGGGCCATCGGATCTTCAGGTGGTGCATCAGATCAGGGTGGAGGGCGTACAGTATGCACTCTGTCTCCGCAGGGGGATTAGTTCCAGCCCCCCCCCATGGATGCAAGAAATAGCGGCTAAACAAAGAACTTACTTAAAGTTTCATGTTTGAGATGTATGGAAGTGAGAGCTGGATCATAAAGAAAGCTGACCGCTGAAGAATTGATGCCTTTGAATTGTGGTGCTGGAGGAGACTCTTGAGAGTCCCCTGGACTGCAACGAGAACAAACCTATCAATTCTAAAGGAAATCAATCCTAAGTGCTCACTGGAAGGACTGATCCTGAAGCTGAGGCTCCAGTACTTTGGCCATCTCATGAGAAGAGAAGACTCCTTGGAAAAGACCCTGATGTTGGGAAAACGTTAAGGCAAGAGGAGAAGGGGACGACCGAGGATGAGATGGCTGGACAGTGTCATTGAAGCGACCAACATGAATTTGACCCAACTCCGGGAGGCAGTGGAAAACAGGAGGGCCTGGCGTGCTCTGGTCCATGGGGTCACGAAGAGTCGGACACGACTAAACGATAACAGTGTATTTCCATTGAGCCAGCTGTATCTAGCATAGCCTCTGTTTCCATCTAGTGGTCAGTCCTGGTAATACAGCTTTGGAACCTTTGTTTCTGGGTTGTATTATCCATCCATCCATTTTATCTTTTTTCAGGTAGTGGATAAGTGAAACAGCGGGTGCTGATCTTGCCTATAAAGTGTTCCTGCTGTATTTACTAGCTGCAGGGATCTGCCATTTGTATTTTTGGGAAGTGGCAAAAAACAACAACCCAGAATTCTCCAGGAATTCCCCAAGCAAAATCCTGTCTGCTCCACTCTACAGACCCACACCTTCAGATACCATGTTTGAAGCTCTGTTCTTGGGTGAGGAAATAATAGGTGTCTGAAGGTTTGACTGGAATGGCCAAAATTCTGCTTCGGGACTTGTGAAGAAATCTGGGATATATAGAGTGCAAAACCTTCTAGTTGCACATCCCTCTCCAGCATTCTTCCCATGAGTGTCCCCATCCAGATGAAACAAGCAGGCACAGACCTTTCTCTTCAGGCAAGCCTTCCCAGCTACCTGTGTGTGAATTTGAGATAGATTGGTACTTGTGTTTCCCATGTTTACCCTTTTCATTTCTCAGAATGATATTTTAAAAAAACATTTTGTATACTTAATTTTCACCTTAATATTGCCTGTTACTGATCTAAGATGCCTCCTTATTCATTGTTTGTAGATTTAAATATTGTCTTATAATGATGTTAACCATCATTGTATACTCACTGTTTCCAACTTTCAACCTTAGATATTGCCTTTCATTGTTGTAAGGAACCTTGGCTCCTTTTCAAGGAGAAAGTGTGTGTGTGTGTGTGTGTGTGTGTGTGTGTGTGTGTGTGTGTAATTAGCTAACTTACTAACTAACTAACTAAGATTGCCCAACCTCCCCCCCCCGCAAACATTAGCCCGAAACAGATCTTCATCAGGCTAAGCATAAGAAAACACAAATACTAGATCACAAATTTGAGCCAACAGTGTGAGGTGGCTACAAAAAAGGCAAATGCTATTTTTCGCTTCATTAACATATGTGTAGTCTCCAAATTCCGCAAGGTTCTAGTCCCCCTCTATTCAGCACTGATTAGGCCTCACCTTGAGTATTGTGTCCAGTTCTGGACACCACACTTCAAGAAGGATGCTAACAAATTGGAACAAGTTCAGAGGAGGGTGATAAGGATGATCAGGGGGCTGGAAACCAAGCCTTATGAGGAAAGGCTGAAAGAACTGGGCATGTTTAGCCTTGAGGAAAAAAGACTGAGGGGAGATGTGACAGCATTTTTGAAACACTTGAAAAATTGTCATACAGAGGAAGGGCAGGATTGATCTGTTCTCAATCATCCCAGAGTGCAGGACACGTAATAAATGGGTTCGAGGTACAGGACAACAATGGAACTTATTATCTCAAGAGGTGGTGAGCAACGCTGGAGACATTCGAGAGAAAATTTGACCACCCTCTGTCAGATTTGCTTTGATTTGGATTCCGGCACTGAGCAGGGGGTTGGACTCGATGGCCTTATAGGCCCCTCTCAACTCCATTATTCTCTGATATAACCCTCATCATCATAGAACTGTAGGGCTTGAAGGGATCCTATAGATCATAAGAGTCCAGCCCTGTAAGGAAACCGACACTGGGGGGGAATCAAACTCTCAGCCTCTGATTCCACAGCCAGAGACCTAAACCACTGAACTCTCCAGCAGTCCTCCCATCCTTCCTTCTATTTCTGAATGCAGTGTTGTCATGGCCCCTCTTTTTTTCCTCACAGGTCTGCCCTAGAGGCCTTGATGAAGGCAGAAATCAAGGCTTTGAACATGGAGGACAAAGACCAGCCTTCAGAAAAAGAGCAGGAAGACGACAGCGATCAAGACTTCTTTTTTGATGTCACTGAGCCCACGAGGAGGTCTGCCGCCGAAGAGGAGATATCAAGGTACTTGAAGACCCCCAGGAGGGAATTGTCAACCTCCTCCTTAGAAGATTTCCCCCGTATTTTGCAGATTTTTCTGAAGTACAACACCAGCGTGCCTTCTAGTGCTGCCCTAGAAAGCCTGTTCGGGCTGGAGGGCAGCGTCATGACTGTGGAAAATCATTCTTTGTCCGACGAGGTCTTTGAACAGCTGGTGCTCCTGAAGCAGAATCGTCGGCTCTCGACATCCTTGCTTTGAGAACGTTGCCAGGAATTCCCTTTAAGAAAGACTTTAAAAACAAAGTATTCAGGACCGAAGAGTATTGAGCAGCTTAACCGTTAAAAGTATTAAATCAAATGTCTGTGTCCTGGTCATGCCCGTTATATGGGTCGGGAGAGGTGGGTCTGTCTGTGGATAGGTTTTCGATAACAATTATACATAAAAAGGTTCGTTTGTTGCCCCCTCTTATGTATGTATTTTATAATGGGGGGGAGGGATTCAGCAATTCTGGTGGACCCTAGAGGCAATTTTGACCCCAGGTCAGCTCCTCCCCACAGGGGAATTGGCCGCTTCCCCCCCACCCCCCTCAAAAACGAGAAAGCAATTGGACATTGATTTGTGTTTTTGGAAAAAAAAACATCGCCCCAACTCCATGGCCACCAGGAAAGCAAGGCTGGCTCTGTGCTCAGAAGCTTTCATGAACAGCGATGATAATGTCTTCCTCAATACAGTGTGGAGGGATTTCTTCTAGAAGCCTACAGAAACACGTCTGGAGGCAATGTGTCTGTGTGTTAGGTGCCGTTAAATCAAAACCAACTTGCAGTGACGCTAATGGAGATATTTATTTCCTAAGAGGTTTCATCAGTTCCCCATACATAGACCCATGAGTTTCCACAGCTGAGCAGGAATTCGAACTCAGGTCTTCTGAGTCCTCATCCATCACTCTGTCCACTACACTGGGGAAAATCTGCTACTGTGATCCTCCCCCTGCTGAGCTTCCGCCTGTGGGACCTCCGCTTCTGTGCAGGACAAAAGCTCTCCTGGATTGGGGGTGACCGCTTCCCCTTCTTCCTCCCCTCCTGACTTTCAACACCTGGTTGGAGAAGTGCGTATAAAAAGCTGGAGCGGGTGCGAGGGCTGCCACTGCCAGTGCTTCTTCTCTTCCTCCACTCAAAGGAGGATCTTATGTGCCATCAGCGGGGGATTTCTTTAATGTGGCCCATGTGTTGCAACTGATGTTTTGTGCTGAGAGGTCCATAAATGTAGGACTCCTGCGGGAGTCAGTGATCCTTACCAGGTTCTGAGTCCTGCCTACCTGCTTGTTTGCTATTGTGAGGTCTTTGTCAAGGAGGTGGGGGGATGTTGCAGGGGACCAAGGAGTAGCCAGTGCAGTGACAGAAGCTGGGGGGGGGGGGAAGATGTGGAGTTGGAGGAAGGCACAAAATAGAGTGCTGGTTGCCCCCCCCCTAACCCCCAGATGTCTTCCAACTCAAACGCCCTGGATAGCCTCGATGTCAGACTCCCTGGGTTGAAATAGTTCAGGGGCTTAAGTCTGAGGAGCCTGAGGTTGGGAGTTCAGTGTTCAGTTCCCCACTGAGCCTCCTTGAGAGGGGCTGGACTCGATGATCTATAGGGTCCCTTCCAAATCTGCTACTGCTAAATGCCAGGTCAAGAAAAGGTCAGAGAGCTAACCTTTGGGACAGAATAAGGATTCTATGGGTATCCTGCTCACCTCACTGCATAACAGTGAACCTACTGCCATGTTACTCCAGGATGAACGGAATTCTCAACACGTGTGACACAGACCAAGACGACCCTCACTCACCTTCAGCTGCTCTTCTGGCCTCTTATTCTTAACCTGTTCCCAGGGCAAGAACTCTTCCACCCGGTTCCACCCTCAAAGCTCCCTCAAAGTGGGGCATAAAAGCCTTGATCTGTTGGACAAGAGCCCTCCTCTTTGGGATGTCCCCTGCGTGGTCTTCAGGAACTCCTGCTCCTGGGTTTCCCAGGCTGGTTGCGATTCCTCCTTCAGTGTCCTTCTGCCTTGCTCCAGTGCGCTTCTTTCCAGGAATTCCTGAGCTGTCTCACCTGGAATGCTCTGAGGACTTTTTCCCAGTCTTTTCTTAGGGGTCAGGCCCTCCCAAATCAAGCTTCTCTGGCATCAGTCCGTGACCTATGTAAATCCCCGCCAGGACACCCAGGGCTCAGAGACATCCAGGCTCGGGGGGCCATTTTCCTTCAGAGTTACAACAGGAAAAGCCCATAATCGGGACAGGAAGCTTCTCTTTCAAAAATCAATCCATTCCTGAAATACTCTTCTCATGAAGGGGTTTGGTGTTGTTATGCACCATTAAGTAAATTCCCCAGTGATGAACAGCAACTCTCAGAATCCCAGCCAGCACAGCTTGTGTGAAGGCTTCTGGGAGCTGCAGTCGAAGGCCACCTGGGATACCCAAGGTTGGGAACCGCTGGTCTCTAGGGAATTCAAAACTCGTTGAATAGCTCAATAGTTTAGGCCTCTGGCTGCAGAGCCAGAGGTTGGAAGTTCAATTCCCCACTGGGCCTTCTGGAAGAAGGACCAGCCTTGCGTGACCTTGAGGAAACTGCACAGTCCCAGAGCATCCCCCCCAAAAGAAGGGAATGGTAAAACCACCTTCTATCTAGGAAAACTAGAAAAGATCACCGTAAGTCAGAATCAACTTGTCGGCACGGTATTATTATATATTTATTACAGGGAATTCAGACAGGTGGCTGGTTCTCTTTGATGTGGTACGTCTCTCTATACAGTATATGTAGCCTCTGCTACAACAGACATAATGATTCTGTGGGATTTTGCCTAAGCGTTAACAATTCATTCAGCATCAATGAAACAGAAATCTCATGGATAAGGCTGACCTCTAGCTGCCTGGTAGACAGATTTTCTATATTCAGGGATTTATTCTTATGGAGAAGCAGTCTTTCATGTGAGAACCTCCCTCCAGTCTGAACTGGTATAGTCCAGAGGGAGAAGTAGCACGTCACAGAACTAGCCGCACGCAAATTGGGACCAGCAATAGATTTTGCTGTTGCGTACTGTCAAGTCGGAACCAGCCCTGACAGGGCTTTCAAGGTAAATTAGATATTTAAGGAGTAGTTTTACCAGTTCCACACTCTCAATGAGTTTCTAAGGTTGAGTGGAGATTCGAACCCAGGCCTCTTCAATCTTAGTCTGTCACTCCGCTACAGCACATGGTAGTAACAGATTTTTGTGAAGTATTTTTTAGGAAATGAGCAAACAGGACCCACACACAGTCCAGTGTGGGACAGCACAGATGCACACACTTTCCAACATTCCTCCCCTTGAGACCTTCATAAAATTATTCACCCATCCCCACAACCTCCCCAGCAGTGTCTCTAACCATTGCAACCCACTGCCTTGGGAGGGCTGGATGTCTGGCTGCAACCCCATTTCTCACTTTCCAAGGGATTCCTACCCGTGCAATTGCACGCATTTTCACACTCGTCAATTAACCTTTCAAAAGAGGGCTTCCCTGCTTTTCTTCCACTGCAATTCAAAGGCATGCTCTTGACCCTGCATTTTGGAGCAAAACCGGAAGCGACTCCCCCATTCCCTTCTCCGGGCCTCTCTAGGAATACACGCGCCATGTATCTTAACCCTTTCTCCAACCAAAGGGGAAAGGATTCACTTTGTCACACCGCTGCTGTTTGCTTCTTTTAGTATCCGAGTACTGTAGCTGTAATGCAGGCAGGCAGGAATTCAACTGGTACTGTTCTGCCCAACATAAGAGCTTTCCTAGGTTGGTTCTGGATGTCCAAGGGGCCAGGAGGGGTCGGATGTATGGAGGAGCCATTTTTATCTGTTGCAGCAAATGCAGAATAGTAGTAAGGGATACTTTAAAAATCACTATATTTTATTGGCTCTGCAAGGTTTGGGGGACTGCAAACCCCTTCAACCAACTACAGGGAGACTTCCCTGAGCGGGTAGATGATTTCTTTGATGGACTGACTGATTTGATTGAATGATGGGCGGTTGACCGTAGTGGCAACAACAAATAACGCAAACATAAGCAAAGTGAACATTTAAACTAATTACTACAAACATAGGTGGGCGAAGACTTGTAACCAGTGAGGTCATAAAGAGCTGTCATTCTTTTTTGGTTTTGGAAACTTTAAAACCCCACCCCATCCCCAAGGACTAGAAATCCCCGGAAACCGTGTTTTGGCTTTTTTTTTTCTGAGATCAGCAGCGATCGCTAGGGATACGTGTCTCCGGCTGCATTCAGACGAGCCTTTTCTGCCCGGGAATTCTACACCCGTTCATCCCTTGCTCGCTGTGGGTGAGGCCGGGAGGGAACCTGGCAACCCCTGGCGAAAAGCAAGCTATGACCCCCTGCTTTAACTCCTTGTGGGACACCTTTTTCTTCTCCATACTGCTTTGCATAATTCTAATTTTGCTGCCAATGGCATGGAAACGATTCCGCCTCCCCAGCCCACCTTAATTCCATTTTAACCACCTTCCAGTCTTCTGAAAGCTCAACAGGCATGGTTTATATCAAAGTGGAGTGTTTTTGGTGGGTCCAGAGGCCGATCTTCTGTCCCTCAAGAGTCTCCAGGAACCACAGACACTCCCCCACCCAAAAAACACAACAAAAACAGATATAATGAACCTGGACATGACTAGACACACAAATACACACACCATTGTTGTTGAGAATGGATCTTTGGGGGTCGTTTAAATGCTGTTCCAGGGTGGATGCTCATTTGCAATTTACTTTTTATCCCCCCCCCAAAAAAATGGGGGACACTGGTTTTTTTCCTAGGGGTGGGGAGACTTCTTGTGGCTCCAAGCCTAGTCCTACATTTTTCAAGGCATACTTTCTGCAGCCATAAAGGCTAGAAATGCTTTCTTAAAACAAAAGCTTAGGTTCTTAAGATCCTGAAGGTATCAAACGTCCTGAATGTATCAAACGTCGAAACTTTCAGCCGCCTAGAGTGGTGGCAAGACTAGATAGGCGACATATAAATAGAATAAATAAATAAATAAATATATTCCCGAGAAATAGCAGGAACCAGATTCAGATCCCTCCTCCACCCAGAAACCTCCTCAGCTCACAAAAGTCACTGCTTTGTCAGGGATTCTAAGTGAGATCAGCCACAAAATGTTGCAGTACAAAACGCTTCAGTACCTGTCTGCCAGCCACGCCCCTTTTCAGAACTCCATTCTGTTCTTTCCACGTTAACTTTACAGTCCCATATCCCAGAGTGTGGGATGTGCGCTTCTTCTAAAATTACAATTCCCACAATTCCTCAGCCAGCATAGCTATTAGATGCTGGGAATCTGGAAAAAGTAATTTTTACAGGCTCTGCCCACCCCCTAAAAACAATCTGCCAACACATCTGAGTTGAGCACGTTCAGTCCTAATTGGGCTGTTTGATTTTTCACGGCACTGGTGATAACCTTAGAATAATAATAATAACTTTAGAACTGCAGAGCTGGAAGGAACCCTATGGATCATCAAGTCTGGCCCTTGTCAAGAAGGCCCGGTGGGGAATTGAACTTCCAACCTCTAGCTCCACAGCCAGAAGCCTAAACCACTGAGCTATCTGGCAGTTCCAATGACATTCACAGCCAGAATATCAAAAATTGACGGAATGAGCGTTTGAGCCATTAGAAAAACTGAAGTGGCAGTAGGAATAAAAAAAAATCTAAACAAAACAAAACAAAAATATAAATAAATATAAAAACAAAGAAAGTTACCACCAGAAATTGTTTTTTTTTTAACTGTGTTCCTACATATTTGGTGTTCTGTAACCCTGAAATAGCTCTCACTGGCTTCAGCCCGAGTGGCTTGTGGGCATAAAAATCAACATTCCGGAGGACTACGGGTTCCATATATAATAAGGTTTCTACCACTCCATTCTGCTGTGTACATAAATCTCCTACGGCCTGGGGAAAAACATTCCATTATGCACTGCCCTTTTTTGAAATGAAATCTTTATTTTACTTTTTTTTTTCCTTACAGAACTCACAGGTTGATCTTTGCCTACAAGAAGCAGGGAGAGTGGACAGACCGTTAACTAATACCTTCGTCAGCGTATCTTCAAGCATAAGGAACCCAGGCTGAGCTCTGCTATAAATTACCATCATGATCAGGGTGGGTTCAGGACAGTAAAGAGAAACCAGAATTCTCTCAGGAATTGCAACATCCCCAGCCCCCCCACCCCACCCCAAGGAAAGGCTAAAGCACTGGGGGAAAACTAAGCAAGGGGATGTGGTAGAAAACGCATGATGCACGGTATGGACAAAGTAGACAAATGTTTTTTTTTCTTTCCGTGTCATAAAACTAGCACGCCAAGTCACTCAAAGAAATTATTGTTCTGTAGATTTAGAGAGGATGAGAGAGAGGGAGGAAATGTCTTTGTGCCGCATGTTATTAGCCTGCGGAACTCACAACCACAAGATGTGGTGGCTGATGGCTTTGAGGGGGGGGAAGTATACAAAATTGCAGGGTTTCTTTCAAAAGCTTCCAAATATGGTGCAGCGTTATCTTCTTCTGCTGCTGCTCCGGAGACAGCTCCATCTGTTATTTTTTTCCCCCTGTTCTGGGAATTCCTTCTCCAAGAGGTGAGAGGAATGGGCCTTGAGCAGAAACTGATCCACAGCTTGGATCTCCTCTAGAGCTTCCCCCCAGCATGGCTTCTTTCGTGTTTATTCAGCTGGATTTGATACATGAAGCTCTTCCCGCAATCTTTGCACTTATGGGGCTTCTCACCTGTGTGGGTCGTCCTGTGCCTCTTGCAGGATGTGCTGTCGTTGAAGCGCTTGCCGCAATCTGAACACTGATAGGGCCGCTCTCCGGTGTGGATCCTCTTGTGCCTCCTCAACGAGGTCCGGTCGCCAAACGTTTTCTCGCAATCCGGGCATTTGTAGGGTTTCTCTCCCGTGTGGGTTCGCCAGTGGACAACCAGGTTGGTTTGTTGGCTGAAGCTTTTCCCGCATTCTGAGCACCGAAAGGTCCTGTCCCCTTCCAGGCGCAAGGCGCATTTTGCCACCCGGCGCCGGCCATCTTCTGGGTCGTCCGAGGCATGGAGAGCCCCGTGCGCGACGCCTTCAGCTTCCGAACCGAGGCTCTTTTTGTGCTGCTGATGCTCTCGCTGTTCTCGGACATGGGTTATCCCATGCCGGAACAGGTACAGCGGTTTACTGAAGCTCTGCGTACAGACGGAACACCCGTAGGGTTTCTCCCTGGGGTGCCTCTTCTCATGCTTCAGCAGCTCCGAGCGATGGAGAAAGCTTTTCCCGCAGTCTTCACATTTGTGGGGCTTCTTGGCCATGTGGGCGATCATGTGCCGCTTGATGCCCGTCGTGTCTCGGAAGCACCGCCCGCAATCCGCGCACTCGTAGGGCTTCTCTCCCGTGTGGATCCGCTGGTGTCGTTTGAAGGACGTCCCATCGCTGAAGCTCCGCCCACAGTCGAGGCATTTGTAGGGTCTCTCGCCCGTGTGGGTTCTTTGGTGGCCGTTCAGGTGCGCCTGCTGATTGAAACGCTTCCCGCAGTACGAGCAGGCGAACGGCTTCTCACCCGTGTGGGTCCTCTCGTGGATAACGAGTTTGGCTTTGGTGGAGATGGTCTTCCCACACACCGAGCACTTGTGGGGCTTCTCGCCTGTAACCTTCCTTGGACCCGACACGATAACGGGGGTCCATCCAAAAGTTTGCGCGCTTTCAAATCCATCGTCTTCGACTTCGGTCTTGATGATACCTTGCTCGGCCAAGTACTCATCAGTCTCGACATACCCTCCCGAGGAATTAATGAACTGGACCCGGGTTTCGCTTGGGTGATCCTCTGGTTGCCTCTCAGAACCTTCTTCTGAATCGCTACCGAGGGTGGCCATTGGTTTGCTTCCTCCTCTACAACGCTGGCTCGCTTCCACCTCTCTGCAATGTTCCACCTGATCTTTCTCTCTCCAGTCCTTTTGTCTGATGACCTGCCAGAGCAAGCACATAACAATCGCATGGGTTTCTCTCAGTTGGAGGAGAAACAGGAATCACATTTAGGACAAATGCTTGCATCACTCTATAAACAGATGTAAAATGCAATCAATTCATTCAAAAGGAGACCACGGGCTTCTATTATATTCGCAAATATAAGACACCCCACCCAACGTAACTGAAAAAAATTGTTATCACTAAATAAGAATTAAATTTAACTGTATTACTCAATTAAATAATTAAATAACAGATTATTTAATTGACTAAACAATCCTAGAATATCTGCTCTTGATCATCCCAGAGTGCAGGACACATAATAATGGGCTCCAGTTATGAGATTATTTATCAACAATCCTTTACTGTGCTTTGCTTACTGTGAAACGGTGACCAAAATCTTGTGGAAAGGTGATGATGTCACAGGCAGGGCAAGATTTTTTTTTACTAATTAAAGATTGCCTCCTCCTGTCCCACAGCTCTCAAGCAACTAAACAGATTTCCACAAATCAGAAAAGGTGCAGGACAGAAAGACTAAGTCTTTCAACCCATAAGAGACCTATATTTCAATCACCTGGAGCACGGTCTATCTTGGAAGCTCTGTGCCTATTCTCAGTCCTACTTCTTGTCAATACACAAAAAAAGAAAGATGCCATGGTACTTCCTGGTAGTCATAGATTCACTGTCCTTTAGACTGCATGGAAGGCACCTCCTGAAGAACTACAGCTTCCAGAAAGCACTGCAGCACCTTTTATTTTTGTATATTAACAACAGAACGTAGGCTTGAGATGGGCATCAAGCCTCCAGCACAGGCTCTATTCTAGGTGCCCAAAGGTACCTAGATGTGGGGTGGAACTCCCAGATTTCTGCCTGGGGAATTCTGGGGGAATTCTGGGAACTGGAGTGCAAAAAATCCAGGTGACGCATCTCTAATTATCGTCCTTCCATAGGTGCAGCTTGCACAACAAGATTTTGGCCACTGAATTATACATGCTAATTTCATTGTGCTGCTCATATCCTGGTACAAGTGATATGAAGATGGGAGTGGCAGTGAGGACAGCATAGAAAAGAACACTTCTTTTGCTACTTAGGACTAATAAAAGAGCACAACACTTGAAATATTACCCTCAAAATATCTCCAAAATGCTTTAAAATGTCCCCCCACTCCAAAAATAATTTTTTGAAATAATGGTTCTGCATTACACCTACGTGACATTGGTGTTCTAAAGACAACTATTAGTTATATTAAGTTACCCTATAAGTAACCCGTACTAAGTAACTAGGTTACTTGTAACTTGTTACTTTCAAGCTCTTCTTTGTCACACAGTCTGTAGTTAAACCGGGTAATTCACGGTGGCTTAGACTGTTTTTAAAAGGGATCGGATCCATTCATGTTAGGGCAAAGAAGGGCTAAATATTTCCTTGGGGTACCTAAGGTGATGTGTTTTTGCACAGCCATTATGTGGGAAAGGAAGCTCCTCCTGCCCTCTTTACTGGCTTCCCTTAAGACTAGTGGATCTCAACCAAGGGTCCTCAAACGGTCTAAGTGCGATTCTAGCTTTTCATTTGGGAACTACTCATTTTGCTGACGTGCTTTCTTGATAGCAACAAAATCCATAAAGGCAAGTGACACCGAAATGGGTCGAGCTAAAGGTGAGAATAACAAAGGAAGCTAGAAAGGCAGCAAGGAGGAGTCGGGCTTTCTTGGTAACAGTCCCCATTTTGTGGAACAGAATGCCAGTTGAGGTCTGCCAGGTTTCATCCCTCCCAATGTTCAAGAAATTAGTCAATACAGAATTCTACATGGCAGCCCTTAAGAACATTTTAGAATCTTAGAACTGCAGAGCAGGAAGGGACCCTTTAGATCATGGAGTCCAGCTTGAGTCAAGAAGGCACAAGCGAGGAATCAAACTCCCAACTTCTGGCTCCACAGCCAGGTGCCTAAACTACTGAGCTACCTGTAATCATGCCCTCAAATGATGTTAATTTTAACATTTGGATTTTAGGCTGTTTTTCCCCCCATAGATTACTTCAGTGGTCCCCAACCTTTGGCCTCCAGATGTTCTTGGACTACAACTCCCAGAAGCCTTCACCACCACTTCTGCTGGCCAGGATTTCTGGGAGTCGATGCCCAACAACATCTGGAGGCCCAAGGTTGGAGAACACTGTGCTAGACCAGTGGTCCCCAACATTGGGCCTCCAGATGTTCTTGGACTACAACTCCCAGAAGCCTTCACCACCAATCCTGCTGGCCAAGATTTCTGGGAGTTGATGTCCAAGAACATCAGGAGGCCTGAGGATGGGGTCCGCTGGATTACTGCATTTGAGAAGGTAATCGTGCCATTTTGATTATATTATTATAAGAATGAAGTTTTCCTTGCTTATGCACCATACAGAGTAGTGTGAATTCACTAACTGGGCAGTATATTTCTTAAACAAACAAATTTTCTCACTATTGTATTTTACAGCAAGAGATGAGAACTACGTTTTGATAATGTTCAGCCACGGACACCAAAATATTTCACCTTTTTTGGGGGGGGGGGAAGAGTCTCACCTCTACAATTCTGTGATTGTATCATTGATTCCCAGTAATACTACTGCAGTTTGGGGGTTTATTCGTTGCTCTCACATTTCACGTAACAGCAACAGCTTAAACTCAACAGGACATCAATACGATTTTCAACTATAAATGGAATTCTACATTTTTTTGTTTGTTCCTTCGGTTGCATGGACTCCCCAACAGCACCACTACTACGAATATTTAATATGCGTGGGTTTTAACATGAATAGCAGGACTGTCTTTCTTGGGGAAAGAAAAGTGTTTTGTTTTGTTTGTTTTTTTGCTTCTGCCATGGTGAGCCTCAAAAACTGGGATCGCTGTGGACACCAGGCACGAATGGATGAGGATGGCCGACGGCCATCGGCTACTGTGGCAACCGAATGCCGGACAAGGTAGTCCTTTGATTTGATGCAAAAAGGCGGTGTTTTGTTTTTTTTTTCCTCCCTGTCAATGTCTTACAATGGTCCGAAGGCAGGGCAAGGGGGAAAAATCGCCATTTCCTCCCCTTTCTAACCATTGCACTACACTGCCTGGGGATGGGCTGGATACCTGCCTGCAAATCCACTGCTCGCCCCCCCACCTTGGAACCACTACCACCACCTTGCACTAGTGTGCACGTTCACACTCACCGATTCGGAGCTCCGAAATCAGCCTGGGAGCAGCCCCGGGTTACGTACCTACTGCCTTACCTGCCACCTCTGCCGCTCTGCCACTCTCCGTCTCGCTGGTCAATTGTTACAACTCATGGCATTTCCGAGGGAGAGCCCAACCCGGAAGTGGCTTGCACATCCTTCCTTCCCTCCCCTCGACGACCATCTAGGACTCTGGACTCCTCTCATTTAACCCTTTAAAAATAAAGCTCAATGAGTTAGTTTAAGAGTTCTATTTGAACAGGCAGGCGTTCTAAAGGGGCAGCCTTGAACAGCACAGAAGCACTGGGCTCTACCAGTAACAAAGACTTTGACATTTTTTATTTTTCTTGTTTTACACCTCCTTGAATCTCCTAGCTAGTGCATATATATCAAAGCCTTGGAAAAGTTGCTTTTGTGGAACCACATATATATACAGTGGGGTTTTGACTTAAGAACGGCTCGAGTTAAGAACATTTTGACTTAAGAACCACTCTCATAGGAAAATATTGACTTGACTTACATACTTAGATTTGAGTTAAGAACTAAAAAAACCCACGTGGGAGGCAGGGAAAGTGCAAAATGTGAACTTTCAGTTAACTGTTGGCCAGTGAAAAGGGTGCCTGTCTGTTTCCTCACTCCTCCCAGCGTTTAGAGAGTGGATTGGGAGACAGTCTTCGGACTGCCTGGTACTGTCCTGCCTGGACTGTATTTTCCCTGCCTTCCCTGAACCTTTCTTGACCTAAGAAAAAAAGAAACAAAATATCCCCCTCTAGTGGTCGAAGGCGGGATAGCAGCTTCCCATTAGTTTCTATGGACGGAAAAGAGCAGATACGGATCAAATGGTTTTCAATGCATTCCTATGGGAAATGCAGATTTGACCTGCGAACTTTTTGACTTGAGAACCGCCTTCCAATATGGATTAAGTTCTCAAGTCAAGACCCCACTGTAAACCATTTCATGTGCTTTACTCTCTCTCTCTCTCTCTCTCTCTCTGACTGTGCCAACTGGGTTTTCTGTGGTTCCAAAAGCAACTTTTCCAAGGCTTTGATCAATAATTTGAGAGTCTCCTTCTAGGCAAGAGAGTCTGGCCGTATCAAGCTTGACTACATCAGCATTTTGTCCTCTTTTGTCTTGGTGGGGAGGTAAATTCAGAAATACTGATTGAAAAACTGTGCAGAATTATTGGTCTGGCTCTAGAGCAGTACCGTCACTTTATTACATTGCAGAACTTATGCTCCTTGTGCAGGGCATGGTAAGTTTCTAGCCCTTGTGACTGCAGAAACATGTTTGGGTGTAGTTCAGTGGTTTAGGTCTCCAGCTGTGGAGCCCAGTGGATACAGGGGAAACATGGAAATGTCTGAAACCATTTCATGTGCTGTACTGCCCCCTAACAGGCACAGCCTCAGGATGCTCCCCACTTCTGATTATTCCCTATTTATTTATTTATTTATTTATTTATTTATTTATTTATTTATTTATTTATTTATTTATTTATTTATTTATTTATTTATTTATTTAATATCCCGCCTATCTGGTCAGTTAAGACCACTCTATCTAGAACCCCTGAAAAGTGTTACAATTTAAGCACTATGGCGTGGTCTATAAGCAGCACACTTTGCTTTTCGTTCTTTTATAATGAGGATTTGCAAATCACCCTGCTGGCGATATCAATCCTGCAAAGAAAAATGCGATATTTCCTAGTTAGCAAACAAAAGCCTAGGCAATTTTCCAGGCACTCATGGAGGCAATATTCGATATCCCACAAGTATAGCAGTACACCAAAGTGACAAAATGATGACACACTCTTTTGAAGAGGAAGCCTATGTTGAACAACCTGCAGTTCCAGAAAGAGAAATGAAAGATGCTCTGAGAGCACTCGGAAGGAATAAATTATCAGGGGTAGATGAAATACCAATACTGTTTCAAGCCACAGATACTGGATCTGTCAAAATCCTAACAAAAATGTCAGGATACAGTATATGGAAAAATAAAACAATGGCCCACAGACTGGAAAGATTCAATATACATTTCAGTCCCTAAGAAAGAAGATGCCAAGGATGACTCTAGGATGATTGCTCTAATTTCGCATGCAAGCAAATTGATGCTCAAGGTATTGCAACAAAGGCTTTTACTTTATATGGAGCAAGAAATGCCTAATGTTCAAGCTGGATTTTGAGAAGGAAAAGACACTTGAGGTCACATTGCAAATATCTGCTGGGTACTGGACAGCACCAAAGAGCTTCAGAAGATCAGCTTATGCTTTAGCTTATAGAACACAGCAAAGCCACTGAATGTATAAACCAGGAGGAACTATGGGTTGTTCTGAAAGACATGGGTGTACTTCAGCATTTGACTATCCTGATGCATAAGTTGCATTGTGGACAAGAAGCTACCTTTAGGACAGGATAAAGAGAGAGAATGGTTTCTTATAGGCAAAAGTGCCAGGCAAGGGTGCATTTTATCCTCTTGTCTGTTCAATCTGTATGCAGAATGCATTATACAGAAAGCTGGACTAGCTTCAGATGAAAGAGGAGTGATAATTGCTTGAAAAAACATAAAGAATTTAAGATATGCTGATGACACCATCTTACTGGCAGAAAGCAGCAATGACTTGAATCAACTGTTAAGGAAAGTGAAAGAAAAAAAGTGGCAAAGCAGGTCTGCAGTTGAATATTAAGAAGACCAATATCATGACTACAGAAGAACCACACAATTTAGCGTTGACAGTAAAATTTAAACTAAGGTTTTGTATACCTTGGTTCAACCATCAATTCAGATGGAGACTGCAGCCAAGAAATCAAACAAAGACAGAATCAGGACAGCATTGAAGAAATTTGAAAAGATCATCAAGTGTAAAGTTTGTGCCACTGGAAACTGAGAGAAAGATCATCCACACTCTTTTATTTCCGGTCACCATGTGCAAGTGTGAAA
This sequence comes from Pogona vitticeps, assembly GCF_051106095.1. NCBI lineage: Eukaryota > Metazoa > Chordata > Lepidosauria > Squamata > Agamidae > Pogona > Pogona vitticeps. The sequence goes on from NC_135784.1 coordinate 20,992,390, forward strand.
GCTGAACAGGAAAGAAAGATGACAGGGGAAAAATTATTTTTTTGAAACGTGATGCTAGAGGAAAGTTTTGTGGATACCCTGGAATGCCAGAAAGGGGGTCCTAGATCAAGTCTGAACTCTCTCTGGAGGCAAACATCTTGAAATTGAGGCTGTCCTACTTTGGGCACACAATAAGAAGGCAGGATTCTCTGGAAAAGACAATCATGCTGGAAAAGGTGGAAGGCAGCAGGAAAAGAGGAAGACCAAATACAAGATGGACTGACTCCCTCAAGGAAGCCACGGGCTTGAGTTTACAGGAGCTGAACAGAGTACATGAGGGGACACTTTGGAGATCGGTCTTTCATAGGGTCAACCATCGATTGGAGGCGACTTGACAGCACATAACAACAATATGGAGAAAATATCTTTATCCTTCTTGTCTTTTTAGATTTATTACTTTGTTTAATGATGTATTCTAAATAGTCAGCTATTCCTCCAAGGGAGAGCACAGGAACATACATGATTTCCCCCCACCCCCATTCAATCCTCACAGCAGCCCTATGAGGTAGGCGAGCCTCACAACAGCCCTGTGGGGAAGACAATGGATGTAATGTGGCTGACAGCGTTGCCCAATCCGACGGTGGGGAAGTCTTCTAGGCTTACACAAAAGAGAATCCATGCTTTGGGAAACCATGCCACACCAGCAAAACCACCTCAGTACACATGTACAGCAGAGCAAAATGGTATACTGTGGATTTCAACTGAAATCTCAAAGACACAGTCATGATATTGGTCTTCTTAATATTCAACTGCAGACCTGCTTTGCCACTTTTTTTCTTTCACTTTCCTTAACAGTTGATTCAAGTCATTGCTGCTTTCTGCCAGTAAGATGGTGTCATCAGCATATCTTAAATTCTTTATGTTTCTTCAACCAGTTATCACTCCTCTTTCATCTGAAGGTAGTCCAGCTTTCTGTATGATGCATTCTGCGTACAGATTGAACAGACAAGAGGATAAAATGCACCCTTGCCTGGCACTTTTGCCTATAAGAAACCATTCTCTCTCTTTATCCTATCCTAAAGGTAGCTTCTTGTCCACAATGCAACTTATGCATTGTGTACAGCACATAACAACCCGCAAAACAATGAAACGTATAGGCTGGTTCACCTTGCAGAGTTATCGCTATGAGGATCAAAAGAAGATGAAGGGGGAACAGCAGCCCTGCATTAACTTCACGGTAGAGGAACAGGAGAATATACATGCAACAAATAAATATTGTCCCAGCGGGAACTGATTACTGTCTCCCTCTGCTTGTTATGCTGTTACTGATTCAGCACTTCTAGCTACTGTTGTGGTTTGAATGTCAAAGAAAGACAGAGGTGGGTTGGGTTCGAAGCTCCACTCCGCTATGAAGCTTGCTGGATGATAAAGTGGCAGTAATGTGTGTTTTGTGCCAAAGGAGGAGAAAATAAAAGCAAGCGGGAAAGGCTGAACTGTGAGCTCAGCGGGAGAAGGATGGGACGGAAATTTAAAGAATCCAAAAATTTTATGTGCACTGAAAGTGGTGCGCTCTTGGATCGGAAAAGATGGAAGAAAGTGGGACTTCATGCTGTGGTTCTCCCCCCCAACAGCCATGGACTACAATTCCCAGAAGGCTTCACCACAAGCTGCCCTGGGCAGGATTTCTGGGAATCCAAGAACATCTGAGGACCCAAGGCTGGGAACCACAGGACTAGAATTGGCCAAACGGTCAGTGTAAAAGCCAGAGATAGGCCTGTCATTGAAGTATATGGATTAAAGGGAAATATCGTGGGCCAACCCTGTTGACATTTTACTACCTAAGGAGGCAGGCAAGATGGCTTTCTCTTCCTTGTCCATGCCCCAAATGTGCAGTTTAATCCTTTCCCCTCCAACGAGAAGCCGAAGGAGATGTTGGAGCCCTCAAGATGGGTTACAGGCCCTCCAAGTGTCCAGAGTGTATGAGGAAAAACTAGGAGGTGGCCATTGCTTACCGCTGGGTGCCTGCTGCCCCCAAGGGGTTGCCTCACGGCCTGTTGAGAGAGAGGCTGTCCTAGCACAGAAATCAAATGTACAAGATGCACAGAAAGGGCCACTCCTGGAACAAACCTCAAGGGGAAAGAAATAACCTTGTTTCCAGGATAAAAATGCTAGTTCCGACCGTTACATCATACGCACATGGGGGAAAATGTGGAACTATTTAGTAAGAAACCAGATCATTTAACTGCAAAAGAAAAACTTGAAATAAGCCCTTGTAATACAGTAATGCATCATCAGGAGAGTTTGGGGAATATATTTTGGATTGCCAGAAAGACAAACAAGTTGATCCTATTTCCAAACAAGCTTGAACTCTCTCTGGAGGCAAAAATGTGGAAGCCAAGGCTGTCCTGTTTTGGGCACATCATGAAAAGGCAGGATTCTCTGGAAAAGACAATCGTGTTGGGAAATGTGGATGACAGGAGGAAAAGAGGAAGACTTAATGTGAGATGAATTGACTCCGTAAAGAAACCACAGGTTTTAGTATAAAAGAGCTGAGCAGGGCTATAGATAAGAGGACATTTTGGAGATTGCTCATTCATGGAATTGCCGTAGGTTGAACGTGACTTAATGGCACACAACACATCATCAAAAACCATTCAAACAATACTCAACCAAGATTAGCCTTGAAAAAAGGAAACATATCCTAATTACTTAAAGAGTACTTACTTTAAAATAATAATATGCATCATGTAGCATCAATTTTTCCTTTTGCCTCTGTGCTTATCAATAGCTGAGCCCCGTTGCCTCGTGAAAAACAATGGTACACAAATCTTTAGTCCTTCTCCAGTAGCTGACTGAAATGCCTTCTGACCCAGGAGTCTGAATTTTCAACACTATCTTTTTTCATTTTACATTGTTTCAGTGATAGCATTTTCAAAATGTAAGGCATTCAGAATGAGTATGCCATACTCATAAGAGTTAGTTTGGGTGCCAGTGCTGTAGTCTATGAAGGGTCCTCTCCGGTGTCCCCTTCCACTAATACTGCCTCCATTGCCATTAATAATGATCATGTGACATCAAGTTAATTCTGGCTTACAGTGACCCTTTTCAGGTTTTTCCAAATAGAAAATATTCAGAAGTGATTTACCCTTCCCTTCTTCTAGGGGGAGCCTTGGGACTGGGCAGCTTACCCAAGGCCACCCAGGCTGGCTGTTCTCCCTGTAGGCACCATGGAGAATCTGGTAGAAGGCATCACACTCTGAATAGAGGATTTGGAACAGCATCTAGTGTGGCCAAGGAGGCGAATTCGAGAGTGACAGTCTCTTCCACACTGAAGACAAATACAGTCTGTCCCCTGTCCAGCTCCCTGATTGTGCTGGTTTTGGGACTGCCTCTTTGCCTCGGCCTGCTGGACAAGGGTCTCTTCAAATTGGGAGAGGCCGTGATGCACCGCCTGCCTCCAGGCTGTACGCTCCAATGTCAGGGTTTCCCATCTGTTGAGGTCCATTCCTAAGGCTTTCCGATCCCACTTGCAGATATCTTTGTATCGCAGCTGTGGTCTCCCTTTGGGGCGATTTCCCTGCACTGATTCTCCATACAGGAGATCCTTTGGGATCCGACCATCAGCCATTCTCATGACATGCCCAAACCAATGTAGACGCCGCTGTTTCTGTAATGAAACAGGAATACCTAAACCACTGAACTAGCCAGCCAACCGTCGTATCAATAGTTTCATTTGACCATTCTGCCTTTGGTGGAATCTAGACTTGAGTAGTTAGAGTATATCAGGAAAAACTACTGACTTATTACAGAATCTAGATTTCTTTTTCACTTTCCTGGCATCCCCTTACCTAAGTTTTTGTGGCCATTCAAGGGGGAGACTCTTGTTAGCAACTACTAAATTTTGTTTAAAATGCTGGCTGAATAGCTCAGTGATTTTGAGCCAGAGCTTGAGAGAGGGATTCCCCACTGTGTCTCCTGTGACTGGAGCCAGCTTGTGTAGCCTTGAGCAAACTGCAGGCCTTCCCTCCAGCCACTATTTGATTTACAGTATGTTTTTTTTTCTTTTTTCATTCCATTTTGAACAATTGATCATTGATGTTATATATTGATGTTATATTTAATTGTTTTAGTTTAAGTGTTGTTAGCTGCCCAAAGTGGTTATTTGATCAGATGGGCGGGATATAAATGAATGAATGAATGAATGAATGAGTGCACAGTCCCAAGGCACCTCCAGAAAAAGCGCATGATAGACCATTTCTGAGCATTTCCTACCTGGATAGCCCTGAAAAAGGTCGCCATAAATTGGCGATTATGATTGTTAACTTAAAACTAGCCAGGCCCAGCTAACTAATTTACAATACGTCGACCTTAATTGTGATTTAACTGTGAACCCAAACCTACCCCTGTGCAACAATTATGGGCGGGCTTTGGAAGGGGTTAAAGGGAACAAGCCTTCCCCTTCCCTTTTCCTAGAGGGGCCCGGATCTTGTGGCGAGAGGGCGGGATGTAAACAGTGGATGCCACTTCCGGCTCCGCCCACCGTGGGAAAGTGGCCTTTGAATTTCCCAGGCTTTGGTTTAAGGGGGGAAATAAAACCTACCAGGCTTAGTTGGAGGAAAAACGAGGTGAGTGAAAAAAAGTGCGTGGTGTTGGTGGTAATGAAGGAGGGAAGGGCCCAATCCTGCGGTGGGGTGGGTGGGTGGGGAATCCTCTCTCAAGCTCCCTTGAGAGAGGGAGGTACCAAAGTGGGTGGGAAACCCAAAGCAGAAATGGGTCCCTTTTGGCCAGGGCTAGGAATTGCCAACTTTTCAGCTAACCCCCTGCTCCTGTGCTTTTAACAGCTACTGTGGGTGATTGCAGGTGATCATGTTTCACTTCCTTGCTTTTGAAAAACTTCATGTAGTGACTTTGACAAGTAAACCAAGAGATGCCTAACTTACCCAGATAGTCAGTGTACTATTAATGCACCCTATCTATCTATCTATCTATCTATCTATCTATCTATCTATCTATCTATCTATCTATCTATCTATCTATCTATCTATCTATCTATCTATCTATCTATCTATCTATCTATCTATCTATCTATCTATCTATTTCCATCTGTATCTATGAGTATATTATGTGCTCTCAAATAAAAACCGACTGAAGAGACTGAAAGAACTGGACATGTTTAGCCATGCAAAAAAAGAAGCCGGAGGGGAGAGAGGAGATCACTGTTCAAGTCACACAGAGGAGGGGCAGGATCTTTTGTCAAACATCCCAGGTTGACGGACACATAATAGGCTCAAGTTGCAGGAAGCCCAATTTCAATTGAATATCAGGAAAAACTTCCTAACTTTTAGAGTAGTAGGAGAATGGAACTCATGACCTCGAGAGGTGGTGAGCGCTCCAACACTGGAGGTATTCAAGAGAAATTTAGACAACCACCTGGCAAATCTGCTTTGATTTGTATTTCTATATTTAGCAGGGGGTTGGACTCAGTGGTCTTATAGGCCCCTTCCAACTTCATGATTCGCTGGTTTGGTGATTTATAATGACCCTAAACAGGGTTTTCAAGGTAAGTGAGATATTTAAGAGTGGTTTTGCCAGTTCTACCCCTTCAGTGAGTTTCTGTAGCTGACCAGGGAGGGATTCAAACCCATGTCTTCTGAGTCCTGGTCTGTCACCCTATTATATCCCATTGGACGTCCCATTTTTATCTATATTAAAAAATGAGATCTTCCAGAAAAAAAAAGAGAGAGCGATACCGGGGTAGGCAGATACGTTATATAATCACAGGGTGAGGATGAGATGCCACGTGGCCTCTTTTAGGGAGGATATTTCAAAGACATCTTCCATTTCAAAAGCTGCCCAGTTCCGGTTCTGATTTAGTCATGGAGATCCATAAAGAGGTGAATGCTTGGGCATCTTGCAAATTCCTCTCCATAGTGAACAGCACCTGGATAGTAGTGGCCTTGGCAGGCAGGTAGGGCACCCAGCTGCTGTCTCCTCTGCTTGAGCGAGAGGCATTATAATTCTTAAAATTAATGACATCATCCCTAAAGGTTCATGGTTACATAATAAGAACAGGCAATGTAGTGCTGCTGAGTGAACTCTTTTGCCTTCCTTTTTGGTAAGGCTTTTTGGGTTTAAGTGGCCACTTAAAAGAAGAATGACTGGGCGGCCCAGAGTTTGGAAAAGTTAATTCTTTTGACTACAACTCCCAGAAATACTCAGCTGGCTGTTGTATTCTGGCAGCTGGAGTCCAGACAAGAAACTTTCTCAAGCTCTGCCTCTCTAGATCAACTGAACTCTCTCTGGAGACAAATGTGTTGAAACGGAGGTAGTCCTCCTTGGGACGCATTGTGAGAAGGCAGGATTCTCTGGAAAAAAATATAATTCTGGGGAAGGTGGAAGGCATCAGGGAAAGAGGAGGACCAAATACAGTGGTGCCTCGCTTAACGGGCGGCCCGTTTAACGACGAAATTGCATAGCGATGAAGAATTTGCGATGTTCCCTATGAGAAAAATCGCTTTGCGATTATCGATACCCTGCTTCGCTTACCGATCATCGCATAGCGATTATTTCCCAACAGCTGATCAGTGGTTCTAAAATGGCCACCGGGTAAAAAAAATGGCCGCCCACTGTATTTGGGGACGGATTCCTCGCATACCGGGCAGCGAAAATGGCCGCTGTATGGAGGATTTTCGCTTTAAGGTGAGTTTTTAGCCCATAGGAACGCATTGAAGGGGTTTCAATGCATTCCTATGGGCTTTTAAAAATTGCATAGCGACGAAATCGCTTTGCAGCTATTTTTGCTGCACGGATTATCGTCGCTATGCGAGGCACCACTGTACAAGGGGCACTGACTTTCTAAAGGAAGCCACAGGCTTGAGTCTGCAACAGCTGAGCAGGTCTATGGGAACAGGTCATTTTGGAGATGGCTGCTTTGTAGGGTCACCCTGGGTGGGAGGTGAGTTGACAGCATATAACAACACCTCACTTTAGGGTTCCCTCTGCTTCCAGCTGACGGTCTGTTTCAAGGAGTGATAGTTCTTGTTTTTTTTGTTGTTTTTTTTTACCACCACAGCTATCACTAGCACCCCCTTTCCCCCTCCACTTTGGATACGTAGGCATTGGCGGAGCCAGCCACAGCTAACGGAGGCCTTCAAGCTTTTTGGGGGCTGTGAGCATAAAATGGAGGCTGAGCTCCAAGATGGATCGTCTCCTGGCCTTTTGAAGGCTGAGCAAGAAAAGGGGATGAGAGGACTGAACTCCATGAGGCCTGATCCAGAGAAGGGCGGAAGAAGAGAGACCCATGCCATTCATGGGGAGAACCTCCGGGATTTTGGGGGGAAAGCTGTCCCGGAGGAAGTGACCCGAGAGCCTCGGAAGGGGCTGCAGCAGCGATGGGAGTCTCAGCTTCAGGAGTTCCTCAAGGCTCTGGAGCCCCCTCACACCGAAGGCGGAGGCTCGCAGCTCTCGGGGCCCCTCCCGAGGAGCCGTCCCCACCCTTCCCTGACCCCCTCTGAAGGGAGAGCCAATTCTAGCCACCGGTCTAGAGGCGAGAGGGTTTTCTATCTGCCGTCCAGACCGAGGGAGGACGTCCACCAGGGTGAGAGGAGACCTCTAGACCGAGGGAAGCTAGACAGCCAGGAAGCCAAGAGGTTGATGCTCCGCCAAGAGGCCAGCAACCTGCATGACGAATGCCGCCTTTTCCGGTGCTTTGGCTACCAGGAAGCTGAAGGACCCCGTGAAGCCTGTCGGCATCTCCGGAGGCTATGCCACCAGTGGCTGAAGCCCGAGAGGCACACCAAGGAACAGATCCTGGAGCTGGTGATCCTGGAGCAGTTCCTGGCTGTCTTACCCCCAGAAATGCAGAGCTGGGTTCAGGATTGCAGTCCCCAGACCTGCACCCAAGCGGTGGTCCTTGCCGAAGACTTCCTGACATGGCAGCAAGAGAATCGGGTGCGGGAAGAGCAGGTGAGTGGGGCTGCTTCAGGCCTGGAACCCACTGAGGTATGGAGGGGGCTTAATCCTTCAGTTAAAGGATGCAAGAGCTGGAAAGCTCGAGAATGGAGTGTGTTGAATTGGATTTATATTATGATTATTCATTTGTTTGATTTATAATATACCATCCGTCAGGCCTGTGACCACTCTGGGGACAGTTCAAAAGAGAAAAGTAACACAAACGAAGTCATAGAGTACAACTCAATTATGAAATCAAGTGTGACAGATTACGGCCATGTTGAAAAAAATCTTTAAAAACCCTTAAGAGAATCCATGCTAAAAACCTACACATTCAAAATGGTGATAATCCATCTCATTTACCAGCTCTTAGCTCCAAATTCACGGGGTTCTGTAGCTGACATGAATCGAAAGCCCTGCTGGAATCACCAAATTTTTAGTTGCTTCTTAAAAGGGCCAGGTAGGTGGTGGTTCATTGCACAGCTGAGGAGCGACCACCAAAAAGACCCGCTTTCTTGTTTTCTGTCTTTGGGGTCAGCATCCTCAACCGTCCTGCCTGAGATGTGTGGGTTACAAACAAGTAACCAGTGTAGAGCAGCCAGAATCGGATAAATATGTTGGAATCTATTGACTCCACTTAGGAGCCTGGCCGCCATGTTCTGGACCTGCTGACGTTCCGTATCAGCCCTTTGGGTAGCCCCACATAGAAAGCATTACAGCAGTCAAGAGTTCCATCCTGCCTTTTCTCGAGTGCGTTCAAGGCACGGTACACGAGTCTTTCTTTCCTGACTTACAGGAGCTACTCCGTCACCAAGGCGTGTCCATCGTTGGATGGCGATTACAATTTGGATCAAGACTTCATTCCCATGCTAATTGCAATTAAGAAAGGTTACTTTTAGACTACAAATCCCACTATCCCCTAATGGCCACCCTTCCTGGCCTTCCCCCTTCCCTGGTTCGCTGATCTCCTGCCACCAAGGTTGTGCAAAATATTAACGGAGAAATCCATTATTCCCGTGGGCCTCTTAACAAAAGAGGGGACTGTTACATACAGCACTGATGTTACCTGTCTGTCATGGGTTTGGAGGGAAAGTTCCATCCTATGGGGAGTGGAAGGCGGGACATCAGGAGGAGGGGCTGTACTGTATAAATATGTGATGCCTGTGTGGAGAGTTAGGAGAGATGCAGAGAGACACTGGGTTGTGACGAAGCAGCAGCTGGGAAGAAGAAGCTGTTGTGGGAGTCTGTGTGTCAGACAGGGTACTACTGTGTGTCAGAGTACCAACCTGATAGGTTCAGGTGTCTGTTGGTTAGCCAGAACTGATAGGTTCAGGGTCTGTGCTTTAAGTTAAGGTTCTGAGTGAACCAAACTGTGTGTGTGTGTGAGTGAAACTAAGCCACGTTACTTTATCTGATTCACCTGATTGTTTTATTTTTCCCTGTGTGTATTTAAATAAACCTTATTCTTTTATTGTTTAAAAATCCATCCCTGGTCTGTGTGACTTCTTAAAGGGAATGGTTGGTGGCAGCTTAGTGTAAACTGTGTGACATATCCCAGTAGGTCTGGGTTTGTCACATTGATTGGTGTCCAGCGTGTGGGATACGACTGGTCCAGTTGTCCAGTGGTCCAGCAAAGCCTTGGCAAGTGTGCCCAGAGCAAGGGGGGTCTAGTCAGGGACAGTCTGAGGCGCGTAGGTAATCTTCTAGGTGTACCTCACGGGGAGGTGCACTAGTGGAAGAACGTGCCAACTGGGGAGACTTAGATTAAGGTGCTCTGAGGCAGCCTGGTTTTGGCGGGAAAAAGCTGAGGCAAAACTGCGTAGCAACAGTGATCTAGCTTACCAGCTGAGAGGCCCAGCAGAGGGGGGTAGGCTCTGACTCGATACTGTTGCAAGTTAGTGCTGAAGAACAGCAGCAATCTCTAGGGAAAGCTGGTTCTGAGGCAGAAGGAAAAAAGTGGTCGTTTTATTTTGAGGCTTGACTTTTTAAAGCAGCCTGTTCTGAGGGGGGATTATGCCCTTGACTCGAAGCAAAGTAGCAGACATGAGTGAAGTGAAAGACCCCCAGATTGACCAAGGTTCTGAGGAGGAATTTGGCTCAGTGCAAGGTGACAGCACAGGAGAGCAAGACCCAGAACTCAGAAAATTGCTCATAGCCCAACAGCATGAACTGAGGATGAGGCAATTTGAAGTGGAGGAAAGGTTAGAGAGAGAAAAAATGGAGGAAAGGGAAAGAGAGAAACAGCGGCAATTTGAATTAGAGAGAGAGAGAATGGAGAGGGAGGAAAGATTGGAGAGAGAAAGGATGGCGTTTGAATTAAGAAAACTGGAAATGATGAACCAGAACAATAATAATAATAGGGATTCTGAGGGAGGCCAATTGTCTAAGGCTGACCTGAAGAAATTCCCTGTGTACCACAAGGGAGATTGTCCCGAGGTGTTCTTTTCCTTAGTGGAAAGAGCGTTTGTGGACTTCTCAGTGAGGGAAACTGAGAAGATGACCATCATGCGATCTTTAATCAGTGGTAGCCTGGCTGAGGTTTATGCCGAGATGCCTGAGGAACTGATGAAAGATTTTGCAGAGTTTAAAAAACTGGTGTTTGCCAGACATGGGATAAATGCAGAGCAGCTGAGACAAAGATTCAGGTCCCTCACGAAAAAACCAGAACAGACTTTTACCCAAGTGGGGGCCCAATTGGTGAGGCTGCTTGAGAAATGGCTATCGCAGGAAGGGACAGAGACCTATGAGCAGCTTAAAGATTTGATAGCACTGGAACAGTTCTATTCAGTCCTGCATGGGGAATTGAAATTCCAGGTGAGGGAAAGGAAACCAAAATCTGTGGCACAAGCCGCAGAGATCGCCGATTTTATCTCCCAAATAAGAAAGCCCTTGGGTGAGGGGAAATCTGTAGGTAAACCCAAAGAAACCTACAGCAAGTACTCTCAGGGACCAGGGAAAAACCAGCAAGGGGGAGGGGCCCATGGTGAAGGGAAGCCCTCAGACATGAAACTAAGACCTCAGATTTTGGAGGGAAAACCAAAACAAGATGAGAGAGAATCAAAATACACCAGAAAATGTTATTTCTGTCAGGGAAAGGGTCATCTAATCTCAGAGTGTGAGAAATTAAAGCAGCTAAAAGGAATGGTGCCTCAGAATTCTAGTGGGACCAAGCCAAAAGCTGTGTTCTGTGTCCAGAAAGAGCAAGGCTCAGTGTCACTGAGGGAGCCTGTTGCCATGGCTACTCAGTCTGGAACAGCTACCTCTGCTGATCAGGCTGAGGAAAATGGTCCTCTTGTGGAGGTAAAGCGCTGCTTGCTGGTGAAAACAGATTCTCAGTTGTTTGAGACAGCTGGGGTGGACGTAGGAATACTTGACCGTCAGTATAGGGGGCTGCGGGACACTTGTTCCCAGGTAACCCTGTGCCATCCAGATATCATCCCTAGGGAGTTTATAATCCCAAATGAGAGCATGAAGGTGGCAGGGATTGAGGGGCAGGTAATCTCTCTGCCAGTAGCAGAGGTACCTGTCAATTTTAAAGGCTGGAGGGGAGATTGGCGGCTAGCGATTTCATCGACTCTGCCAGCAGCTGTGCTCGTGGGAAATGACCTGGCTGAACATGTGAAACGGGTGCTAGTGATCACACGCTCACAAGCCACCACGGGGACAGTTCAGGGGGGTAATGATGAGCCAGAGACGGAAGCAGAGGGGAGTTCAGAAGCTGTGGTGGAAACCTTAACCACAGACAGCAGATTTGGACAGGAGCAAAAGGCAGACGCCACTCTCCAAAAGTGTTTTGAACAGGTGACTGACGCCCAGCTAACACCTGAAACCCCAGTGAGATTTCTGGAGAAAAAGGGGATTTTATATAGAGAAACCCTGAGGAATATCTCAAAAGGGGGAGATGGGATCAGAAGTCAGCTGGTGGTACCGGAAAAGTATCGCCCCATGATCTTACAAAGGGGGCACTCTGACATGTTTGCTGCACACTTAGGAGTGAACAAAACACAGCAGAGAATCACACAGAATTTCTACTGGCCTGACATAGGGAAGCAGATCAGGGAGTTCTGTAAACAATGTGATGTGTGTCAAAGGCAGGGGAATAACCGCGACAGGACCAAAGCAAAGTTGTGCCCTTTGCCTGTGATTGACACTCCGTTCAAATGCATAGGGGTGGATATTGTGGGACCTTTGCCCAAGGCCACAAAGAGGGGGAACAGGTTCATCCTAACAATTGTGGACCATGCCACAAGGTATCCTGAAGCCATACCCTTGTCTAACATTGAAACTAACACCGTGGCCGATGCTTTGGTGGGGTATATGTCCAGGATGGGATTTGCCTCAGAGATAATCACAGATTTGGGCGCATCGTTCACATCAAAGCTCATGAAACGCTTATGGCAAATCTGTGGAATTAAGCACAAGGAAACCACTGCTTATCATCCGGAAAGTAATGGGTTAACTGAGAAGTTCAATGGAACGCTAATGCGCATGATTAGGGCTTACTTGGCAGAAAATCCAAACAATTGGGACCAGAAGCTGCAATCCCTTTTGTTTGCTTATCGATCAGTGCCACAAGCCAGTACTGGGTTTAGTCCATTTGAACTTTTATTTGGGAGAAGGGTGAAAGGGCCCCTTGATTTGATCAAACAAAATTGGGAGCAGATCACCCAGGATGACCCACAAGACGTTGTGACATACATAGACACCTTGATGAATGACCTAAAGAGAAATCTAGAGCTGGCAGCAGAAAACCTGCAAGCTCAGAAGGTCAGACAGAAAACATGGTATGACCACAAAGCTAGAGAGAGGCACTTTGACCCAGGGGAGGAAGTGCTTTGGCTGAGGCCCTGCAGGGAGAATAAACTGCAGCTCAAATGGGCAGGACCATATAGGGTCATTTCCAAGATGTCAGACCTGAACTACCTAATAGAGCAGGAGGAGAACCAAGCAAGGAGGGTGGTTCATGTGAATGCCCTAAAACCCTACTACAGAGGGGAACAGAGGGTTTTATTCGCGATAAAAGCAGCTGAGAGTGAGGAAGCTGAATTACCCTTCTGGGAGGGTAGAGGGGAAGTAAAATACAACCCAGAGGAGGTACAGATCAGTCCTGCACTCACCCAAGACCAGCAGCAAGAACTAAAAATGCTGCTTAGTAAATATCAACAGGTGTTTTCCAACAAGCCGGGGATAGTGAAGGGAGTGATGCATCGGATCCACACAGGGGATGCACCCCCGCAGGCAGTATCCCCATACCGAGTAACGGGACCCTATAGGGACAAGGTGCGGAAGGAGCTGGACGAGATGCTGAGGGAGAACATAATCGTCCCCTCTTCTAGCCCTTGGTCCTCTCCGATAGTCCTTGTGGACAAGCCTGATGGGAGCATTAGGTTTTGTGTCGATTACAGGAAATTAAACCGTGTAACCACTCCTGATGCCTACCCAATGCCCAGGCTAGACAACCTGATTGAAACCATAGGGGGTTGTCGGTTCATCTCATCATTGGACCTGGTAAAGGGATATTGGCAATTAAGAATTGATCCCAGGGATCAAGAAAAGACTGCCTTTTGCAGCCCTTTTGGTCTCTATGAGTTTCGAGTCCTGAGCTTTGGTCTCAGAAATGCGCCAGCCACATTCCAAAGGCTGATGGACCAGACCTTGGCAGGGCTCAGTGACTTTACAGTGGCCTACATTGACGACATAGGGATCTTCAGTAATACCTGGGAAGATCACCTGATACACCTGGAGTTAGTGCTGCAGAGGTTAAGTGCAGCAGGGCTAACAGTAAAGGCCAGCAAGTGTCAGCTGGGTAGCCCAGAAATAAAATACTTGGGTCACATGGTAGGGGGAGGAGTGATAAAACCCCTGGAGGCCAAAATAGAAGCTGTTCGTGATTGGCCTAGACCCAACACCAAGAAAAAAGTCAAATCATTTCTTGGGTTGGTGGGCTACTACAGAAAGTTCATCCCAAGGTTTAGCGAGATTGCGGCTCCGCTGACCGATCTGACGAGGAAGAAGACTGATGACCGCATCCCGTGGACCAGCGACTGTGAGGCGGCGTTCCAGAGGTTGAAGGAGGCGCTCGTCCAGTATCCAGTGCTGCGTGCTCCTGACTTCGACCGGGAGTTCATCATCTACACCGATGCGTCTAACAGCGGGGTAGGAGCAGTTCTGTGCCAGGAGGATGAGAATGGTGACCAGCATCCAGTGTCCTACCTGAGTAGGAAACTTCAAAAAGGTGAGAGACATTTGGCAACCATGGAGAAGGAGTGTTTGGCCATAGTCTACGCGATCCAGAAGGCCAAGCCTTACATCTGGGGAAGACATTTTATTCTGTGTACTGACCATTCACCATTGCAATGGTTAAAGACAATGAAAACCCACAATAGCAAACTTATGAGGTGGGCTTTGAACCTACAGGACTATGACTTTGAAGTGAAGGTGGTCAGAGGGTCAGTGAACTGTGTTGCTGACGCCTTATCAAGAAGACCTGAAGATTGAAGACGGCGAAAGAACATGGACTATATGTATATAATGATGACAAAAAGTAAAATGTACCTGTGTTTTTGAATTGGTTTGTATGAATAAAGGTAAATTGATGTATTGTATATGGTAAATGTTTAAATGCCTAAATGGTAAATGTTTAACTTAGAATGTAAGTAAGTATGGTATTATATGGTATGTATAACTGTTGTTGTATGTTTTATCAAGGTTGTTTTTTGGTGAAAAGCACTTTTAGCTTTCCCCCTACAAAACAACTTATAAAGAGGGGAGGTGTTACATACAGCACTGATGTTACCTGTCTGTCATGGGTTTGGAGGGAAAGTTCCATCCTATGGGGAGTGGAAGGCGGGACATCAGGAGGAGGGGCTGTACTGTATAAATATGTGATGCCTGTGTGGAGAGTTAGGAGAGATGCAGAGAGACACTGGGTTGTGACGAAGCAGCAGCTGGGAAGAAGAAGCTGTTGTGGGAGTCTGTGTGTCAGACAGGGTACTACTGTGTGTCAGAGTACCAACCTGATAGGTTCAGGTGTCTGTTGGTTAGCCAGAACTGATAGGTTCAGGGTCTGTGCTTTAAGTTAAGGTTCTGAGTGAACCAAACTGTGTGTGTGTGTGAGTGAAACTAAGCCACGTTACTTTATCTGATTCACCTGATTGTTTTATTTTTCCCTGTGTGTATTTAAATAAACCTTATTCTTTTATTGTTTAAAAATCCATCCCTGGTCTGTGTGACTTCTTAAAGGGAATGGTTGGTGGCAGCTTAGTGTAAACTGTGTGACATATCCCAGTAGGTCTGGGTTTGTCACAGGGACCATCTCAGTCCCCGGAGGTGAAGCAAACCTTTGGGGAGGCCCTAGATGCCGACCTGCCTTTCCCACTATCATTTGGTTGTTTCCTAGTTTTTTTGCACAAGTGTTCCCGCTATTCTAAAAGGTAGAAACTGAGTTCGATTTAATTAAAATATTTTTACACCTCCTTGTTCCTGAAAAAGCCCCCAAGGTGGCTTACATCATTAAAATGAAAATACTTAAAGCTAGAAACAATTACTGTAGTATACAAATAGTAAAAAAGGATCGAACACTCTAAGAAATGGTAAATGAAAGCAAGACTCAAAAGCACATTCAAAACAATAAGGCACATTTAAGAACTCCACTCAGGCAAACAATCACTTGCTTGCGGAAGGACAGCAAAGAGGCAGCCAGGCTGGCCTCCAGTGGGAGGGAGTTCCAGAGTCTAGGAGCAGCCACTGAGAAAGTTCTCTTCACGACATCCTTTCTGTTGTTTCAGATGATCAGCCCATTTGAGGAGGAAGGCTCAGTCAGGAAACCATCGCTGGATGGCTGGATGAAGCCAAAGGATGATGGAGACACTGCTGAGTTGGGTAAGAGCCTCTGGGCCTCACCATGCTTTGGTGTTCCTAAGAGAAACAGGATATCCATGTGAGCTCCATTCAATGCTAATGCCTAGGCTTTCTTGGCTGCTGTTATCTTTCTGCGATTACAACTCCCACTTCCTTGGAAGCTAGGAAGCCTTGTGGTACAAACTGATGTTTGTTTACTGAGAAGGAAATCCTACTGTGTTCAATGAGACTTACTCCCGGATAAGTCTGCATAAAAATAATCCCATGTCATCAAGTCATTTCTGACTTATGGAGACCTTTTTTGTTTTTTTCTAGGTAAATACTCAGAAGTGGTCTACCTTTCCCTTCCTCTAGGGGGAGCCCTGGGACTGTGCAGCTTGCCCAAGGCCACCCAGGCTGGTTCTACTTGCAGGAGGCACCATGAGGAATTGAACTCCCTACCTCTGGCTCTGCAAGTCACCTACCTCAACCACTGAGCTTTCCAGTCAGGATAGGATTCATTCATTCATTACAATGACATCCCTTCTTTGCAAGGCTAATCACTCGGCCACACTCTCTCTGTGATTAGATTGTGACTGAAGTCATTCACACCCATGCTTGTTACCGTATTTGCCGCGTACAAGATGACTTTTTGGGCCCAAAAACATGCCTTCAAGTGGGGGGGGTCGTCTTGTACACCGGGTGCACTGAATGATGCGGGGCCGCGCTGGCCAGGGAGGAAGACAGGTGGGCAGGCAGGCAGTCAGTCTGGAGGGAGGGAGGGAAGCACAGCCTGCCATGCCTGAGTGGCCAGAGCCCGCCACCGGGCTGCCCACCGCCGTGCCACTGAGCCAGCCACGCGCTCGCTCGCCCGCCCCCCGCCCCTTTCCCTTTTCCTCCTCTTCCTCAGCCTCTTGCTCTTCCTCGCCCTCTCGCTGCCATGCTTGAATCGCCGCCGGGCTGCCCGCTGCCCCGCGCTGCCAAGCCAGCTGCGCGCTCGCTCGCCGCCCCCACCCGTTTTCCCTCTTCCTCCTCCTCCTGTTGGGGGGGTCGTCTTATACGGCCGGTCGCCTTGTGCGCCAGCAAATACGGTAGTGTGACGTCCCTCTTTCACGTCACAATGGTCAGGACACTCTCTCATTCACACTTTATTTACGCTGCCACCAACCACTCCTTCATAAGACTCTTCAGACAAATGTATGATTTTAAAAATAAAAACTTGTATTTTATTGATAACAACAGAAGGAATGGTAAATCACTTTATCAACTAAAATAAAAAGGCAATCAGTAATAATAAAGTATCCCCTCATACACACTCTCTCTCAGACCTTAACTCTCAAACACTGACTCACATCATTCACTCCCCCCCTTTATATACACAGCTCCACCTCCTGGAGTCCCACCTCCTGCTCTGCTATAGGCAGATGGGTTCCAGCATAACCATGATAGGCAGATGACGTCATTGCAGCCGTCACATACCTTCCCCCTTAATAAGTTGTTTTGTGATGAAAAGCTATAGTGCTTTTCAACACAAAACAACAGCAAGCAAATTACATTGTTATCTACAACATTTGATTAACACACATAAAATAACACATTTCTAAGCATACCTATACTTACCACTACTTACTTTAAACAATAAAAGCACATATAATAAAGCATTGAAAACACACTCGACATTTCAACACATAATATAACCATTTACATTCACATATACTTTAAATGTCCATATAAGTTCATCCGTTGTCTTCTGGTCTTCTGGATAAGGCGTCAGCCACACAGTTCAGAGTCCCTCTGACCACCTTAACCTCGAAGTCATAGTCCTGTAAGAGAAGCGCCCACCTCATCAGCTTACTGTTCTGGGCTTTCATTGTCCTTAGCCACATTAGAGGTGAGTGATCAGTGCACAGGGTAAAATGACGACCCCAGATGTAGGCCTTCAATTTCTTAATTGCAAAAACGATGGCCCAACACTCCTTCTCAATGGTAGACATGTTTTTCTCACTTGGATTCAGCTTCTTGCTTAGGTATGACACAGGATGTTGGTCTCCGTCGTCATCTTGTTGACACAGCACCGCTCCAACACCGGCATTGGATGCGTCAGTATAGATGATAAACTCTCTGCTGAAATCAGGAGCATGCAGCACGGGATGGTTGGTTAAAGCTTCTTTCAGCCGACCAAACGCCACCTCGCAGTCCTGGGACCAGGAAACACGGTCACTGCTCCTTTTCTTCGTTAGCTCCGTCAGTGGTGCAGCAATTTCACTAAAGCAGGGTATAAACTTTCTATAGTACCCTACCAGACCTAAAAAGGATCTCACTTTCTTTTTGGTATTGGGTCTGGGCCATTTAAGGATTGCATCTATCTTGGCCTCTAGGGGTTTGATAAGACCTCCTCCAACTCTATGACCCAAGTATTTCATTTCAGTGCTACCTAGGTGACACTTACTGGCTTTGACAGTTAACCCAGCATCTTTTAGCCTTTGTAAAACTATCTCTAAATGATACAGGTGATCTGGCCATGTGTTGCTAAATACCCCAATGTCATCGATATAAGCCACAGTAAATGCACTGAGCCCTTGCAAAGTTTTGTCCATGAGCCTTTGAAATGTAGCTGGTGAATTTCGCAGACCAGAACTAAGAACCCGGAATTCAAACAGACCAAATGGACTACAAAATGCTGTTTTCTCTTGGGCCTTTGGGTCAATTCTTACTTGCCAGAACCCTTTCGTTAGGTCCAGGCAAGATATGAATCTGCAACCTCCAATGGTTTCAATTAGGTCATCAAGCCTGGGCATAGGATACGCATCAGGTTTGGTTACTGCATTTAACTTTCTGTAGTCCACACAGAACCTGATGGAACCGTCCGGCTTGTCCACTAAGACTACCGGGGCTGACCAAGCACTAGAAGAGGGTACAATAATTTGGTCTTTCAGCATTTCATCCAGTTCTTTGCGCACTTTCTCTACATAAGGACCTGTTACTCTATATGGTGTTACAGATTGAGGGGAAGCATTCCCTGTGTCAATCCTGTGTAGCACTCCCTTGGCAACACTAGGCTTGCTTGAGAACACTTCTTGATATTTTGTAACCAGAGTCCTAAGACTACTCTGCTGTTCACTGGATAGACTAGGGCTGATCTGCACATCTTGTGGATTAAACTTCTGCTGACCCCTCCCTTCCCAGAAGGGTAAATCATGTTCCTCTTTATCAGCAGCTTTCATGGCAAACAGCACCTGGTTCGTTTCTCTATAATAGGGCTTAAGGGCATTGACATGAACAACCCTCCTGCCTAAACTTCCATCGTCCTCAATAATATAATTAAGGTCACTCATTTTCTGAATCACTCTATATGGTCCATCCCATTTAAGTTGTAATTTGTTCCCCTTAATGGGTCTCAGCCTAAGAACCTCATCCCCTGGGTTGAATTGACGTTCTCGTGCTCGTTTGTCATACCACTGTTTCTGTTTGGCCTTTTTAGTTGTTAAATTTTCCACAGCCAAATCCATATTTCTCTTGAGGCAGTTCATTAGTGAATCAATATAAGTTACTACATCGTGGGGATCATCTTCAATACACTGTTCCCAATTCTGCTTGATTAAATCTAGTGGTCCCCTTACATGTCTCCCAAATAATAGCTCGAAAGGACTAAACCCAGTACTTTCCTGTGGGACTGATCTGTATGCATATAAGAGTAGTTGTAACTTTTGTTCCCAATTATTTGGATTCTCCTGTAAGTAAGCTCTGATCATCCTGATGAGTGTACCATTAAATCTTTCCGTTAACCCGTTACATTCTGGGTGATAAGGAGAAGTTTCGAGGTGCCTGATCCCACAGATCTGCCATAACCTTTTCATAAGTCTGGATGTAAAAGAGGTTCCTAAGTCTGTGATAATCTCAGAAGGGAAACCCATTCTACTCATATAATTTACTAAAGCCTCCGCTACAGTCTGGGTCTCTATGTTTCGTAAAGGAATTGCCTCAGGGTGCCTAGTGGCATGGTCCACAATGGTTAAAATAAATCTGTTCCCTCGCTTAGTGACTGTGGGCAATGGACCTATGATATCCACTCCTAGACGTTTAAAAAGTGTTGAAATTACTGGTAAAGGACACAGCTTTGCTTTTGTCTTGTCACGGTTATGTCCCTGTTTTTGACGTACCACGCATCTCTGGCAGAAACTCCTAATATGTTTTCCCATATCAGGCCAATAAAAGGTTTGGGCTATTCTCTGTTTGGTCTTATTTATCCCCAAATGAGCTGAGAAAATGTCTGCATGTCCCTTTTCTAGCAGCATAGGGCGATATTTATCAGGAACAACCAACTGCCTTCTAATCTCAGGCCCTCCCTTTGCCATATTAATCAATTTTTCTTTATAGAGCAACCCACACTTTATAATGAAACGTTCAGGACATTCAAATGTTAATTCTTTGTCATCCACCTTTTCAAAACAGCTTTTTAAAGTGGGGTCTGCTATCTGATCCCTGGCAAATACACTTTTCTGAGGTATTTCTAACGAAAACGCCTCAGCCTGGGGTATGTTCTCTTCTTGTTCTTGAGAGCCAGTACCATTACTAGCTTCCCTTTGTTCAGGTTGTGATCGCGTAATCACCAAGGCACTCTTGACATGCTTTGTTAAGTCAGTGCCAATAAGACAAGGTGTAGGAATTTGAGAAGAAACCCCCATTCGCCAAACTCCCCGCCATCCTTGATAATCAACTAAAACATCTGCCACAGGCAAGTTCACTAACTCCTTCCCAATTCCTCTGAGAGTCATATTCTGATCAGGAATTATACATTCCTGAGGTACAATATCAGAGTGGCAGATCGAAACTTGTGAGCAAGTGTCTCGTAAAGCAGTGTAATTCTGTCCTAAAATTTTTATCCTGTCCCCAGCTGCTTCCAGTAGCTGAGAATTTATCTGAATGTACAAACAATGTCTTATTTCAGCTATTGGCAGATCCTCATATTCTGAACTCGGGCCACTAGAAGTATCCATTTCTGAAGAGCTAGCTGCTGCTTCTGTCTGCGTTCCCATGGCAACAGGGCTATCTCTAGAGGGACTCATTTGGCTGTTCTGTATACAATACACAGACTTTGCCTCTTTCAAATTCACTTTCTGAGGAGAAATTTCTTTCTTTTGAGTTGTGTTAAAACACTGGGAAGCAATGTGTCCCCTGCCTTGACAAGCAAAGCAAATTTTATCTCCCCATGAGCCTCTGTTAGTGAACTTTTCAGATTTTTCTTTTCCCTCCAAAATCTGGTTCCTGGACTGGCTCTGCCCAGAAGTTTTACTCACAAAATGGCTGCCCATTTTAGCCTGACCCTGACCTGGCTCTTTGGAGTACTTTGGGTCCCATGTTTTCCTCATACCTTTTTCCTCATAACTTACAGGCCCCCTTATTTGTGAAATAAAATCAGCAATCTGCGCAGCCTGTCTAATGTCAGTAAGTTTCCTTTCCTGAACCAAATATTTAAGTTCACCACGGAGCAAGGAATAGAACTGCTCCAAACCTACAATATTTTTTAACTGTTGAAAAGTCTGTACATTCTCCTGTTCCAACCACCTGTCCAAACATCTCTCTAAGTTATAACCCAGCTGTGTGAAAGTTTCATCTGATTTCTTGGTGAGCTTTCTGAATTTCTGTCTGAGGTGTTCTGAATTAATACCAAATCTAAGAAAAACCAACTTTTTAAACTCTGAGTAATCTTTACTGAGTTCTATTGGCATATCAGCATATATTTCTGCCATTTTCCCACTAATCAGAGACCTTAAAACTACCATTTTCTCTGCTTCTCTGAGAGAAAAATCTGAGGCTGCTCTCTCAAAACTTGTAAGGAACGCTTCAACTGAATCCCCTTGTTTATAGGATGGAAATTTCTTTAAATCTGCTTTTGATAATTGGCTCTCCTCATTTTCCCTATTATTATTATTGTTCTGGTTCAGTAATTCCATTCTTCTTATCTCCAATACTATACGCTGTTTCTCCAGTTCAAATTGTCTCTCTCTTTCCTCCTTCTCTAGGGCAATTCTCTCTCTCTCAGCCTCCCTTTCCAATTGTCTCATTCTATATTCATGTTCCTGTGCTAATTGAATTTTCCTTAGTTCTGATAACTGTTCCCCATTATTTCCTTCCTCCTGCTCTGAGGTAAATCTGTCCCCTTCTCCCTCAATCACCTCTCCAGTTCCCTCAGACATCTCTGGAGATTTAGGCTCACTTTCAGCCATTTTACTGCGCGTCAAAGGCATGTTTCTTACACAAGAGGCTCCTGACTATTTCCAAGCCTCTGTTTAAAATACTTTTTTCCTTTCTGTGTTAAGGTCTGATATATATTAGCAGTGTGTTTCAGCTGATCTGACACTAGAAACTGTAACTAAGCTTCTATGTCGTCTTCTTTTCCCCTTTTCTGGGCCTCTTGCCAACTAAGGATACTTATTTTATATTACTGCCTTTGGCTGCCTTTAGAATCACCACAGCTCTCACCACTCACTGGAGCTGTTTAAAATGGAGATCCCTCAGCTTTGCTGGGCTTGGTCTGTCCTCTCAGAGTTCACCTAACTCAGGACACTCTGACCAATTCGCCACAGTCTCTGCTTTGGGGCTACTCTCCCTCACAAAATGGCCACTACAGAGCTCATAAATCAGTTTCCCACTCTGAAGCTTAAGTGCCTCTCCACTAGATTTGCTCCCCTTGAGTCAAATCCTAGAGATGCCCACACTTTCCACTTCAGGTGACCCTAACTGAAGTCCTTTTGCTCTTGCCACCTTAGCCAAGGCTTTACTGGACAACTGGACAACTGGACAACTCGTATCCCACCCGCTGGCACCAATTTACTTTGTGACGTCCCTCTTTCACGTCACAATGGTCAGGACACT
This sequence comes from Pogona vitticeps, assembly GCF_051106095.1. Classification (NCBI taxonomy): domain Eukaryota; kingdom Metazoa; phylum Chordata; class Lepidosauria; order Squamata; family Agamidae; genus Pogona; species Pogona vitticeps. The sequence continues at coordinate 21,015,034 of NC_135784.1, forward strand.
CTCTCATTCACACTTTATTTACGCTGCCACCAACCACTCCTTCATAAGACTCTTCAGACAAATGTATGATTTTAAAAATAAAAACTTGTATTTTATTGATAACAACAGAAGGAATGGTAAATCACTTTATCAACTAAAATAAAAAGGCAATCAGTAATAATAAAGTATCCCCTCATACACACTCTCTCTCAGACCTTAACTCTCAAAAACTGACTCACATCATTCACTCCCCCCCTTTATATACACAGCTCCACCTCCTGGAGTCCCACCTCCTGCTCTGCTATAGGCAGATGGGTTCCAGCATAACCATGATAGGCAGGTGACATCATTGCAGCCGTCACAGGTAGTTGCAAGACTACAGGAGAAATGGCTGTTACAGAGGCAGGAAGTATTGAACGATGTAAGAGAAAAACCTTCCCGTGGACCCACGATCTGGCCGTGCCTTGTTCTATTCAGCCTTCACTGGGCAGGAAGACGAGTTTGCTGAGCAGTGATTTGAAAAACCTCCGGTGAAAGTGAGGTCCTTTATTTGCCCCAGTGGGCAAAAGGTGTAGCCAGCAATTATCTGAGTTGCGCTGTAATTACATCAGGTGTTCCTGATGGAGAAAAACTGGCCCTCCTCAGAAGGAACCCCACCGGAATAGGGAGGCTTCTTCAGAGATAAGGGGAATGAGTGGATATTACTTTTTCTTTGCACTCTTGAAGTGTCAGGTTTTTGTCTGTAAAAACAATAATAGCCATTTGAGGGGGAAAATATTGTGATGGGTCCAAATTAAGAGTTTCTGACTCTCCTGGTTCTGTCGGACTACAGGGCCCATTTCTCCAACCATGCTGGCTGAGGATTATGGAGATTGTACAGTGGGGTCTCGACTTACGAACGGCTCGACATACGAACGTTTCGACTTACAAACCGCTCTCATAGGAATATATGGACTCGACTTATGAACTTAGATTCGAGTTACGAACTCTTTTTTTCCTTTTTTTTAAAAGCTAAGTCATCTTAGGTTAAAAGGAAAAAAGAAAAAATATCCCCCTCTAGTGGCAGAAGGCGGAATAGCAGCTTCCCATTAGTTTCTATGGACAAAAAGAGCAGATACGGATTAAATGGTTTTCAATGCATTCCTATGGGAAATGCAGATTCGACTTAAGAACTTTTCGACCTGAGAAATGCCTTCCAATATGGATTAAGTTCGTAAGTCGAGACCCCACTGTATTTAAATTTTATTTGGGGACCCAAGACTGGGAAACAGTAGATTCAATACATTCACCATACATGGGCTCCCTCTCCGCCTACTTTGCATGCAGTGGGAGTTAAGATTTGAACTTTTATAGTCGGGGCGACATGCGTATGAATACCAGTAATCAGAGAGCAACATTGAAAGTGGGCTGTTCCCTTGATGCCCAGTGTGTGGGCCTCTCAGAAAGCCATCTGGTGGTTTGGCGTGGATAGTAGCTCGCCTGATGGCATTCACCTTCGTTCTTGTCCATGGACAGAAAAACAGGTTCTCCAGATGGGGTTGGACTCCAGTTGCCATCAGCCCTGACAGCCTAGCCAAGGGTGGAGGGATGATGATGGGAGTACTAGTTCACAAACATCTGGAGCAGGGGTTTTAAACTCAATTTACCTGGGGGCCGCTGGAGGCAGAGTCTGGGTGAGGCTGGGCTGCATCAGATTTTCCGCCAAGCGGAGCAAGAGCCCGAGGAAGCCACCCAGGAGTTTCCTTAGCCGGCAGACAGGTGGGCTGGCTGGCAGGCTGCAGTTCTGGACGGAGGGTGCAAGAGGTGCTGTCTTGGGAGAGAGCTGGCGAGCGAGGCAAGGCTTTTTTTTTTACTCTTGACAGCAGAGGATGTGTGGGTCCTTTGGGGGGGCAGGCAAGGCGAGGGCCACAAACTATCATTTGGGGGGCCGCAAATGGCCCCCGGGCCACATGTTTGAGACCCCTGATCTAGAGCGTCACAAGATCATCTTACATGCTAAGACTATGAGCTGAAATCCTAGCAAGTCGCCACTAGAAGGAGGCCCATCCACTCGGTGGGGAGTCCATTCCTCTATAAATTCCATTGATTGAGTAGACCTACTCTAGTGGTGACTCGGTGGCTGGGTTTCCGCCATCGGGTAATTTGTGTTCCTTGCTTGTGTTTATCTTGGCAGAGGATGAGAAGTTGTCTAGGACCGAGAAGAAGGACCCCGAAAACTCCGAGGAGTTGGAACCCCATTGGATGTTGTCAGGGAGACCGGACCAGAGTGTCCCTCTCTGTTCAGATCGCGGGGACGTTCCTGAGATACTTTTTGGGAACTGCCTGGAGAGAGAAGCAGGGAAGTTCATCAACTCTCAGGGAACCTACGAAGACCTAGACGAGAGTGCGATTCAGCCGGGAGCCTTCCCCGGCGGCGAGAGGGACAATGCTTGCCACGTCTGCGGGAAAGCCTTCCGCCGGCGCTCCAACCTCATCGCCCACGAGCGGACCCACTCAGGAGAACGGTGGTACAACTGCTCCGAGTGCGGGAAGAGCTTCGTCAGCCGAGCGGCCTTCCTCATCCACCAGCGCGTGCACACGGGGGAGAAGCCTTACAAGTGCTGCTACTGCGGGAAGGGCTTCAACACGGGCTCCAGCCTGACCCGACACAAGAGGATCCACACCGGCGAGAAGCCCTACAAGTGCCTGGCCTGCGGGAAGCGCTTCAACGACTACTCCAATTTCATCGTCCACAAGAGGATCCACACGGGGGAGAAACCCTACGAATGCTCCGTCTGCGGGAAGCGGTTCAGTGACAACTCAAACTTCATCAAGCACCATCACTAAGGAGCGATCGGAGGTCATCCAGGACTTTTTTTGGAACAAAAAAGGAGGCTAGGAAGCCCTCCAGAGTCACCTGCCGAGTCAGCATAGGATGGGTTTCCCAGTTGTGATGGGTTTTGCTGTGAAGGCTGGAGGGAGAAATGGTTCCTCACAGCCTCTGTTGCCTTGGCGAGCAAGCTTCCAAAAAAGGTAGAGGTGGTGGATCTCTCCCTATATCTGATGAACTAACTTGTTTCTCTTCGTATCACCCCCCCCCAAACACACAGAAACGTGTATTTCCCCCCACCACCCCTACCGCTCATCCTGTAATCTATTGATCTGTGGTTTCCAATCTTGGGTTCCCAGATGTTCTTGGACTACAACTCTTGGCCAGCACAGCTCGTGGTGAAGGTTTCTGGGAGTTCTAGTCCAAGAACATCTGGGGACCTAAAGTTGGGAACCACGGATCTATAGATTGAGCGTGCTGTTTGCTTTCACAGTTGAACCCAGATCCTTATGGAATCTGCCATGTCTGCAGTTTGGGATGGATGCTTGTGGATCAAGGGATGGCACTGAGAGAAGGCTAACACGAGAGTGATTCAGATGTCCTCCTAAAAACTTGCCAGCTGAAGAAGGAAGCTGGACGGGGTGAAATCGTTGTAGTGGCCAAGAAGCCGGTTCACTCTTGGTCCCTGTTGCAAATTTTGCGCAACTGGAGAAGGGCCTTGTCTCAGAGGTTATGTTTGTATCTTGGACCTACTTCCTGTGGTTAAGGTTCCAAAAAGGAAGCTGCCACTTTCTGGGTATTGGAGTTTCTTTGGGAGAGGCTCTTTTCCAAAACTCAAGGGAAGTTAGACCACAGCGCCTGGGAATGCTGCGACCGCGTCCATTTTGGAACATTAACAAGAGGAAATAGATCCAAGATCACAACAGATTCTCTGAGACGAGGCCCTTCTCCAGGTGATTGGAAAGGTTGGTGCCTGTAGATGTAGGTCTATATCCTGAAAATCCCCAAAATTCTGCCTGGGGAGTTCTTGGAGAATTCTGGGAGTTGGGAGTCCAAGAAATCGGGCATATCCCTGCCGAGTCCTTTCTGATACTAAGACTGGATTAAGGAGCGCTAAAAGCTCAGTGGTACAACAATACCAGCTTTGAGGGAAGGCGGCCCAAGGTTTCCAAGGCTAGCCCAAGATGTTATGCTGCTTGAGGCAATGGACAAGAGTCCTTCTCCACCTATAGAAGCTGAAGAATTTCACGTTGCTCCTGGAGATCACACAGCAGTTCCTGTCTTACCTGTTCAGGAAAGGTTGTGTGGAGCACACAACGTGATTCTCCATTAGAAGGGAACAACGGGTGAGTAGGAAGTTGCAGCCAGCTCTTCCCAATCCTCTGCCACCTGACGTGCCTGCCTCGCTCTGTCTCATGATAGGGCCAGCCCTACTGATTCATTTCTGGCATTGGAGGGGTCCATATTAAGAAAGATCCCTCTCAGCCTGAGGTTTTGAGCAGCTGCCGGCAGAAGACTCCAGCCTTTCTCCACCTCTCCATATCTCTTTGACTACAACTCCCATCATTCTAAGCCAGCGTGGCCAGTGGTTTTCTGAGAGAAAGGAGATTGTAGCCCAGTACACATGGAAAGCAAAATAAAATAAAATAATGGGGAGGAGTGATGACAAGACATTCTCCATCCAAGTTTTAACAGGGTTTTGCAACAACCACACTGAGTGCTGTTCATTTTTTTGTGGGAGGTTACTAGTTCCACATCATCTGACACTGATCTCCTCATGAACAGGTAAGCAGTGCTATAGCACCTATATATTATGGACAAGTCTCCCCAGGGCATGCAAGCACATTTTCAGGTACAATGATGATGATGGTGATGTGATGTCAATTCTGAAAAAACCTTTTCAGGGTTTTTCAAGGTAGAAGTTATAGTAGTACCCCCATATCCATTGGATCAGTGTCTGCAATTTCACATCTACACTCTGAAAATATTAAAAGAAAAAAAAATCCAGAAAATCTTTTTACATGTATTACTAGAACTGCCCATTAGAGGGAGCTATGTATATTTGTTAGTAAATCATACACTGGTGCCCTCTAGTGGCCAGTTCTGGTAACGCATGTGAAATCAGTGTTTACTATTATCCGTGGTTTTCAGTATCAATCCCCAGCAGATATGGAGGTCCTACTGTACCTGGAAGTGGTGTTTTACCCTTCCCTTTTTCGGGAACCCTGGAACTGTGCAGATTGCCCAAGGCCACCCAGGCTGGCTCTTCTCCCAGGAGCCATAGTGGGGAATCAAACACCCAACCTCTGGTTCCACAGCCAGATTTCTAAACCACTGAGCAGTTCAGCTAGCTTTTTTCCTACTATAGCAATCCCATTTAATGTTGGCTGATGGGAGCTAAGGGGGGGGGGGTAAGCCAGGAGTCTAGTGAAGCTTCAGTACTACTACTCAGCAATGAGTACTACTCTGTGTGAAATTGCATGGGGGGGGGGAAGAGGCTGCTACCAGAGATTCAGGCACATACTTTAGAATGCCAATGTCCCCTCCACTACCTTAATGTAGTTTTTTTTCCTCCTTACTTTCCCTGAGGAACATGGGGCGGGTAGTTCCATTGGCTCCTTCTCCAGCTTAGCCATAGGGTTAGTGGTGTGGAATCGTGGGAAATGTAATACAACTACATCAGGAGGACCCCCACAGGTTCCTCGCCCCCACAGGTTCCTCGCCCTCACAAAATCATTTTTATTTTTTTGTGGCACTGTTTGAAAACGAGTAGAGCATTATGGCCACTGATAATGAACATTTTCAAGTCGGGGGGGGGTGTGTGTGTTGTGTGTGTATTCCTTTTAGCAAGGCTTCCCCATACAGGGATCCCCACCATGTTGAAATAGTCCCACAGCCTTATCTAGAGAGCAGCAGGATGGGAAAGAGTTGGTTTTGATTTTATTTTATTTCTGCGTGTATGCGGGTTGAGACGAGGGAAATCTTGTGCCCCCCACAACTTTGGACATCAGCTTTTTAAAGACGCCACCAGAGACCGTGACCAAAGGGAAAGGATGATGGAATTGTAGTCAAAGACACTGGGTAGGTCAAAGGTTTCTCGTCCTTGTGCTTCTTGCCGCCGTTGGTGACTTCAACGCTGCTCTCAACTCCCGATTCTCCGTCCCATCTGCGGACTGGCCTTGAATCTACTATATGGGTGCTACAACTCTGTAGACAGACAGTGGTGCCCAACCTTGGGTCACCCAGATGGCTTTTTGGACTGCAACTCCCAGAAACCTCGGCCTAGCACAGTCGACGGGTGAAGGCTTCTGGGAGTTGTAGTCCAAGAACACCTGGCTTGCTCAAGGTTGGGAACCACTGCTGCATGATGCAGTTTAAGAGCCAAAGCAGCCATGTTTCATTACAGCATGGAATTTTTTTTGTGTGTGTGGGTGTGCTTGTGCGTGGATTTGAAAATATAGTTTACATCATGAGTCAAACATCCATAAGATTGTCTCCTCGGATAATTTCTCATGAAATCCTTTTCCCGGGTGTATTTATCGTTACCTGCCCCGATTTTGAGACTAATCAGAATCATTTTATGGGTTAACTGGGATTGTGAATTCACAAGCAATACTGAACCGGTTCATTTGAACTTCAGGGCCAATGACGATCCATCCACCAGGCGGCAATAAAAGAAGGAACACTGGACATTTACTGTAGGTATTGTAGAGATAATAGAATCAAAGAGTTTTAGGGGAAATGACTACCAACTACTGGCACTTTAATTTTTTTTTCCTTTATTACAACCTACTAACAAAGCATTTAATCTGTTCTGGGCATCCAATAAATCCACTTGTTTCATAAAACATCCGCTTACTCGCTGTCTCTTAACTTGCTTCCCTTCCACTCACCTCTGCTGAGCGGAGAAACGATGGCTGGACTTGTCGTGGGTCCACTGAAAATAATCAGCAAAGCTTTTCACAATAAGGAAATAATCCTTTCTCCACTGTTGTCTGTTGAGCAAGCCACTGCCTTAATGTATAGGGCCAGAGGCGGGGTGGGAGGGGGAAGAACTGTCGGCCAGTACCACGTCTTGGACAAGTTACTGCTATGGGGGACTACGGAGAAAACTAACATTTCCATGTGGTGCCCATTTCTGCCTTCCCTTGTGCCAGTGGTGAGTGTAGGCTCTCGGGCTGAAACTTAGGAATTTTTGAATAGCGGGGGTAATATATCTGCTCCCATAGGCTTCCCTGATCCTTCTGACCTTCGCTACATCAGCAGCCTTCGGGGAAAAATGCTTTCCCCCCCTTTTCCTCATTTTTTTGCAACAACTGTACAGTATATTGTTGTGAGCTTTCCCTATTCCAATGTAAAATATTTGGGAACTAGACTGGTCTCAAATGGGCGGTGAAGATCCGTTAGCTTTGCAAAAGACTTGCTGTAGGAGGTCAGGGGAAGAAAACTGCTAAGACTGGTTTCTTGAACTGTCTCATTCCAGTGCTCTGCTCTTATGGATGGTCCTTGGAGATGATCACGGTAAGCTCCTGGATCCCAACAGGTACCCTCACATCAGGGAATACAGTAGGATCCCCTTATCCACGGGATCACCATTTGCTGAAAATATTTTTTTTTTAAATTCCCATAAATATATATTTTTATTCATTTTATTTTATTAGATTTCTACCCCGCCCATCTAGACCAAAGGGCTACGCATCGTGTTTGCTAAATAATCCATGATTTTCCATCTGCAGAGGGATGGGGCTTTGAGCCGATCTCCCATGGATATAGTGGTCCTGCGGTGTCACATGCATTCAGATTTTTCCCAAAAATAGTAGTTTAGAAATAAAAAGCAAAAGAACCAGCAGCATTAAACACTTTATCTGTCACAGAAAAAATATGAGCCAGGATAATGCATCAGTTTGAGAACTGGGCTAAAAAGAGACCCAAGTTCAAATCTTGCCTCAACCATAAATCTCACTGCTTGTTGTTGTTTAGTCATTAAGTCATGTCCGACTCTTCGTGACCCCATGGACCAGAGCACGCCAGGCCCTCCTGCCTTCCACTGCCTCCCGGAGTTGGGTCAAAGTCATGTTGGTCGCTTTGATGACACTGTCCAACCATCTCTTTCCTCTAGCGTCCCCTTCTCCTCTTGCCTTCACACTTTCCCAACATCAAGGTCTTTTCCAAGGAGTCTTCTCTTCTCATGAGATGGCCAAAGTATTGGAGCCTCAGCTTCAAGATCTGTCCTTCCAGTGAGCACTCAGGGTTGATTTCTTTCAAAATGGATATGTTTGTTCTCTTTGCAGTCCAGGTGACTCTCATGAGTCTCCTCCAGCACCACAATTCAAAAGTACTGCTTGCAGTGAGATTCAAATCTCACTGCTACTGCAGCCCTTTGCACATTTATGCAAATGTAGTCCCACTGTGTTTAAAAAGGAGCCTAATTAAAGGACATTGTAACTGGTCCACGTGCCGTCTTGCTAGGCCAGTTCGTAAGCTTGCTGAGAGGCAAGGGCACAGACACGCACCTTTGACTCTGAATCTTGTGGAAGAAGCAGAAATATAAATATAAATAAATAGCTACAAAAAAAAGATTGAAGACAAAAGTTAAATTTATGTTATGTGGAAAGTAAGTGAACCGAGGAAATCTGAAAAAGACTGAGATTTGGAAGGGCAGCTATGAAAGAATTGGGGGGGGGGGGATCCCAAGCTGTAAGGATGCATCACTAGATCAAGGCGAAGGTCATCCATTCTTTGGCATTCTTGCTTCCTGTGTATGGACGTAAAACCTGGACAGTGAAGAAAGCTAACAGGAAACTATGCATTTGTAATACTTAACATCTACCAGCACAAACCCATTGGAGTGAATCTCAGCAGTAAACTGCCATTAGTTAATCATTCTGCATAAGCATTACTGCTACACATCAGATGCATGGTTTGGCATGCAACAGCAAAAGCAAAAGCCTTCACCGATTTCTTATTGTTACATTATTTTGTTTCTTAGATTTATTTAAAGTGTTATTTTTGTTTTATTATGTTGTGAACCGCCCAGAGTGGCCTTGATAGCCAGATGGGTGGTATGCAAATTGAATAAATAAATAAAACAAAATTAACAAGGAATTGCGCGGCACAGTGGTTAAACTGCAGAACTTTAAGCACTATGGGGTGATGTATAAGCCGCACACTTTGCTTTAACAAGTGGCAATTCGCCAGTGAAATTTATGCTAGTGGGAAACAATGATGTGCCATCAAATTGATTCCCACTTAAGGTGAACCTATCCAGGGTTTTCTAGGTATACAATAATCAGAAATAGCTTGTCATTTCCTTCTTCTGGAGGATACTCAGGAGCTGTGTAGCGTATTTATTTATTTGTTAGTCTATTTATAAGCCACCTTTCTCCCCATAAGAGGACTCAAGGTGGCACACAGAGTTAAAACAAGCAAAATTAAAAATATTAAAAACAAACTAGCAGCCTAATTAAAATACTGTATTTCATGTCATTAAAACATTAACTTTAACTTGACCTTAGTTACCAAGTCTGGTGGTTTTCCTAGGAGGCAGAGTGAGGAATCAAATTCTCAACCTCTGAAACACCAGCATTTTTTAGTTGGATTCTGGCCATGCTGGAGAGTTTAATGGATAGTATGGTGTTCCAGAGCCAAGTAAATGGGATCTAGATCAAATCAACACAGTGTTCCCCACTGGCAGTCAAATGGTCAAGCTGGAACTATTGTACTTAGGACATATGAGAAGATTAGCTGCAAAAAGACAATAATGCCAGGGAAAATGGAAGACAGAAGGGAAAGAGGAAGATATAATAGGAAAGGTATTGGCTCCATAAAGGAAGCCACAGCTTTGTGTTTGCAAGACCTGAGAAGGCTGTTAATGAGAAGATTTTTTAAGAAGTCATTAATTGAGTTGACATAAGTTGGAAATGACTTGACAGCCCTTAACAATTGTATATTTCTCTGTTTTATAATATGAGAAGTTGGCGTGTTCTGAATAAAATCAGTAAGAATATACGTTTTATATGGAATGTATCGCCATAAAGATGTCAATAGCCAACTTTAAGCAGAAGAGACAAATTAAGGGAGGAGAATTCTATCAAAGGCAATTTGGCTGATGATATCTGAAGACATGAGTCTTCTGATTCAGAAGCAGTCAATCCTACAAGGAATGTTGAGGTTGACCCACAAGGAATGGCTACTTCCATCACATATTTTTTATATAAGCTTATTAGAAGCAACTGGAGACCCAAGTTCTGGGCTAGTGGGATATTCACTTGGAGAAGGGGGGTATAAGTTTTCATGTGTGACACAGAACTGTGTGTTTATAAATAATTTTTTTAAGTCCCCCCCCCCAGTTCTGTAGAAATGTATTTACTGGTTGTTGTTTTTTTTTTACAAAACTGGCTTGGCGCATTCTTCAAATGTTGTTTTTGTGGCCAAGCAAGACTCCTCAGACACTGGTATGATTTGTGCTGCAGTAGATATTGGGTACTTCCTCTTCCACCCCTCCCAAGCTGAACAACCCCCCTCTCACCACATCCATGGAAATAGGAAGGATAAGGGTCTGCCTGACGGAAAGCATGGAACCAACACAGGCAGTCCAACAGCATAACTGTAGTCTTTCTGGGACCTGCTGTTATTTCACACCCTCCTCCTATCTGTCAATTTTTGACCCCTTCCCTCTTTGTCAACGGGAAAGAAAAATAACAAGTCTTTTTTATTTTCTCTTTTGAGTTTTCCGAGGATTGCCCTTAGAAAGCCAAACCTCAAGAGAATGGAAGTTTCACTGTACTCTGCAACAAATAATTACTCCCCCCCCAACTTTTTTGGCAGTGAGGGCATAAATGGAGTTGCTTCTCTCCGAAGCAATGGAGTCAGTAGACATTCCCTGTTTTGGTGTAACTGAGGTTTCAGGAATACTTTTATAGTTACACTTCTCCCTTTCACAATGTTGCAGCTTGGGGTGCTGGACCCCCCACTACTCGTGCAGTTCAAAATCTGGGTATAAACTTAACCTCAAACTTAAGTACAAAGCATAAACAGTTGATGTAGACATGCACAGAGAATACTTCTATCAGGTTTCTCTTCCGTAACATTGACAATCTTTTCTATATATTAATGTGCGTAATGAGCTTTAAAGATCCCCATGAACACCCCCCCCCATTTACCCAGTGGCTGAATTAAGAGATTTGTTTGGGGGCAAGTAGACCATTTTGAAGTCTTCAGTGTTGAGTTTATGGGATTATTTTTTTTGGGGGGGGGTTAGGGACACAGTATTTATTGCATATTTATTTGTTTATAGAAATATTTATTTTTTAAAATCAAAAAATAAAACCAAAACCGTACCCGCTCGGATCCGTGCCGTTCAAGGGAGAAGTGTATTTCTTAATGGCCATTTTTAGAGATTTCTGGAAACTTTCTGAAAGGGGTTCTTCCATTTTAGCTCTTCTTTCTTAGAACATTCGCCTCGTGTGAAAGACTGGAGAGCCGCCTACATGTTGGCAGTGCTGAAAATAAGAGAGGCACCATGACCAGTGGCGACAATTAAGCGGTACGGGCTGTTGCTTTTGGCCAGGCACTCATTTTAGCATCCCACCCCTAGCAGGAGGAGTCCCCAGTTCTTCCTGCACTGGTTCACGATCAATCACCAGTCTTGCACTGGTGTGTGCCAGGAATCTCACTACAGAGTGAACGGGCAGCTGTGTGGTTACCCTTCCAATCCCCATTTAGCTGATGATAACTGCCCATGATACCTTAAGGGCAATCTATCCACAGCTGCTACTTTCCAGATGCCCCGGACTACAAACCCCATTATTCCCCAGCCAGCAGATGATTATATGCCTCTGAAAAAGTGCCACTAAACTCCCAAAAGCGCACTGCTAAAGGAACAAAGAACAAAATGTGCCAGTTGTGAGTCAAACTAGTTTACTGCATTTCCTCTTGTCAGTCTGATGGTTTCCAACATTGAGGCTACAACTAAATACTGTATCAACATGTCAATCATTTTCTGCAACCAGCATTAACATAAAACAGATTCAATTTTCAAGCCGCAAACGTGGCCACAGCCTTTTCTACGAACGCTCCAGTTTCTGCTGAAATGACACCACTCCGCTGAAGAGTACGGTATTTTTTAACGTAAAAGGTGTGCAGATGCTCCAAAATTTTTTTTCTTTTAAAAACTAAACAAGTAAGGTGAACTCAATCCAGCCCCAGAACCAGGTGGGAGGGGAAATGGAAAGGAACGGCTGGAGAAGAAAGTTGAAGGAAGAGACAGAGATTTTTTTTTAAAGCAGAGAAAAAAGAATTCTCGTTGTCCAGATGGATCATTTCATGGTTTACACCAAGAAGGCATTTTCAAATGGCCTCAGTGATAGAGAGAAGAGCTGCCTGTAGATGTTAATGAAATCAAATGCTTAATATAGCTGGTAGGGGGTGGACATGTGTCCACTCTCCCTGCCTTCAAATATAACAGGAGCATCTGGAACCCAGAACTGAACTCCACGCTGCAACATTTTGTTGCAGGGCGTCACTTGTCTTCCCCATATTTTCTCTTGCTGGAGTAGTCTCTGTTACAGGGACACAACAGAACCTGCACGAGTTCGCAAAACAAACCATTAACTTCTTAACCAGAACTTGAACAATTTTCTGCATGGGAGTGATAGTTTCTGGGTACTTACATCTCAGAGGACCTCTCATGGACTATAAATGCCAACATGCTAATGAAGAAGGCACAGAAGAGGCTGTATTTCCTGAGAATGCTCGGCAAGTTAAATTTATCTCAGCATTTGCTTCTGTCATACTATCGTAGCACCATTGAGAGTGTCCTAACCTATGGCATTCTGGCATGGTTTGGGAGTAGCTCTGTAGCGGACAAAAAAGCTCTACAGAGAACCATTAAAATTGCCCAGAATATCATCGGGCTCCAGCTACCAACCCTGGATGACATCTTCACATCCCGCTGTCTAAGGAAATCACATAGCATCCTGAGAGACTCTTCCCATCCTGCTTATAACTTTTTTGAACTGTTACCATCTGGCAGAAGATACAGAACAATTAAGACTCGGACCACACGTTTTCTCAATAGTTTTTATCCCAGAGCTATAATTGCAATTAATAATGAGCTTAAAGACCACCAATAGTGAATAATTAGTTGGACTGTGTAACTTGGCCTGCGGTGTAGATGTTTGTATTTTTAGTGGGGGACTTTTAGTGGGTGGGGAGTGTTTGGGAATTTTATGTGTGTGCATGTGTCTGGTCTCTGGGTGTCTGTGAATTTCGTTGTATGTGTATATACTTACAATGACAATAAATTATTATTATTATTATTATTATTATTATAGTCTGGAAAAAAAACACTTTTCCAAGCCATGTTGGTCTTTGCTAATGAATCAGTTCTCCCTTTTCAGGTACCCTCTGAGCTTGGTCAGAGACGACATAAGCCACCCCATCTTGTGACTGCATGAAGTAAGAATATGTCTAAGCTGAGGTGGGCCTTGTTGGGTTTGTGGGACTACAGCTCCCATAATTCCACAGTAAGTGCATGGGATTCAGCTGTGGACATCTGGGAGTTGTAGTCCCCAAAAGCAATGTTCTCCCATTTGACAAATCCCCGATTCCTTTGGAAACCCTGGAGGGGAAGCAGGCCCAAAACTGGACCCATTGCCATGGCGTCCACAAGTGGCAATCCCCCCCCCCCCGGTCCCAACACGAAGAGGGCCCCGGCTCCTGCGTAGCCTGAGCAGATAAGACTTCCATGATGTTGCCAGAAAGCCAAGACAGGGGTTGGAAAGACCCACTGAGGAATTCAACCCTTAGGCTTCGGAACCGGCGACGGAAAAGCCCAAAGGATTCTTGCAGAGGGGATGATGGTTCCAACGACAGCTCCTCAAATTCTCTAACAAGCATGGCCTTCCTGTAGGCCAGGGGATGCTGAGAGTGATAGCAGAGAATCTTCTGCAAGGGGTCAGCCCAAACCATTTAAAGGGCCACAGTGAAACCTTTTTTTTTTTAAATCTTTTTTTGAATGTAGCTCCCAGAGACACCCCCAACCAAGCACAGCGATTTGGTGACTGGGGCATTCTGGGAGCTGGCCTCCAGAAAAGATTATTTTCCTAAGCTCTGGCCAAAGTTCTTCCCTCTTTCCTTGTCCTAGACCAGTGCTTCCCAAGCATGCGTCTCCAGATGCAGAAATCCTGGCCAACATGGTGGAGCTTTAGTCCAAGAACATCTGGTCACCCATAATTGGAAACCACTGGCCTACATACACCATCCTTGACCGATATTCTGTTACCTTGAAGATACTGCTTAAGTCTCCCCAGCAAAGGAGAACTCACTGCCTCCTGTGGCATTTCTGGGTTTCGTGACAATGGGGGGGGGACTTCTTTTTACTCACCTCCTCTATACCATGCATAACTCTGTCAACCTTTAGCATGCTTCCCCATTCCTTCCCCCCCCCGTTTCCTAAACTAATAAGCCCCCAAAATTGCAAGCTCTTCTCACAGGAAAACTCATTGTTTTCAGAGAATACCCACGTCATCAAGGCCACGTCCGCAAAGCTTGGTCCTTTTCTGCACCCTCTCCAGGGTCCTCTCTGGCATTAACGGCAAAATAAATAACTCTTACTACGCACTACAGATCAAGGATTAAAAGCAGGGCTCTGCTTTCTGAATGAGTTCTCCTATGGATCATCTGGTTTGGTCACGGACTGAAGCTTCCCCACTGCCACACACACAGCTGGGGTATTTGAAACTTTTCTGTTCTCCGTACAGACTCTCTTATGTGCAATCAAGGACTCTCTTTTGTGTGGTGTGGGGAGTCTCTTATGTGTAATAAGGAGCGAGCTGCGAGCACAGTCTTTCCCCCACGTGGATCCTCTCGTGAGCCACCAGGACCGACCTCTCGTTAAAGCTTTCCCCGCAATCCGAGCAGCGGTACGGCTTTTCCCCGGCGTGCGTCCTCTCGTGAACGATGAAGGCCGACCTCTTGCTGAAGCTTTTCCCGCACTGGAGGCACTTGTGAGGCTTCTCCTCGCGATGGATGCGCCTGTGGTCCGTGAGAGCCGCCCGGTGCTTGAAGGTCTTCCCGCACTCTGGACATTCGTGGGGCTTCTCTTCCAGGTGGACCGGCTTGTGGGCATTGAGGTGCGAGAGGTGCTCAAAACGGTCCCCGCACTCCACGCACTGGTAGAGCGCCCCCGCGGCGTGGATCGTTTTGTGGGCGATGAGGTTGGAGCGGTGGCTGAAGCTCTTGCCACAGTCCAGGCACTTGTACGGTTTCTCTCCCGTGTGGGTTCTCTCGTGAACGATGAGATTAGATCGGTGCATGAAGCTTTTCTCGCAGTGGGCACAAGTATAAGGCCTCTCTCCCGTGTGGGTACGTTGGTGCACCGTCAGCGTCGACCGGTGCTTGAAGCTTTTTTCGCAGAAGGAGCATTTGTACCGTCTCTCTGCCAAATGAGCATTTTTAGGCACAGGGACAGCATTCTGCGCTAGCTGGTCTCCCTCTTTCACCGGGGAACTTCTTGGCCGACTCTCAGAGGGGGCTCTGCTCTGAGCTGGAGAGCGGGATACGTCCTGTTCAGCCATAATCCCATGGGATTCCACATCCCTAGGGTTCTCCAGCTGGCTCCTTTTTGTCCCACAGGGGCTCCTGTTGCGTCCTGGAATGGGAAGAGAATGATCACTTGAGGTTTTCACTGCAAAAAGTTCTTTTTTGGGTATGGTTACATTTGTAACTAGGTTACATTTGCAACTTGGCAGATCTTCCCATCGTTACAACAAGCCTCATGGGTTCCCAGACTCAGAGGCATGCACCTACCTCGCATTAAGAAAGATCTTGTAACATTTTGTATTAATGCAACCTTTCAGTGGGTCTACACCACAGCTTGATCTGACTTTCACTCTCCTGGATCCACTTTAGGGAAACCTGGGATTTCTAATTTGAGCAGATCTCTAAAATTCAGAGCTGTCCTCCTCCAAGCCACCTGGTTTCTTGAGAACCCAGAGCTTAAATCCTTATTTAAAATGTTTTTTAAAATCGTAACGTATTAGCAAAGTATGCTGCTTATATACCACCTCATAGTCCTCTCTCTGAGTGGTTTACAATGTAATTATGCAGGACAGGCATTGCCCTCACCCCCAGTGAGCTGGGCACTCCATTTACCAGCTTCAGGAGGATGGAAGGCTGAGTCAGCCTGTAGCCAATAATCTGAGCGTGAGATCGAACTCAGATTGTGAACAGAGTCTTCACTACAGTACTGCAGATTAACCACTGCACCATGATGCATTCACTGTTCCTATGGAATAAAGCTAATATATCTTAACTTATTCCAATAGCTTACAAAAACATTTTTTGTAAAATAAAAAATACTTAAAAGTTGAAAAATGGGCCCCAATTATTCAAAGTAGCCTCTTTTTTTACAAAAAAGGAAAATACTACCTAACCATTCCTCACTATGCGAAAAATCAAGACACATTAGCATTCATATTAAACTGGCCACATACTAAAGTTATCACCCCCCCCAAAGTACCAAGTTTACTTGTATTGTGTTCCTTCTGATGCCTAAAAGAAACAGATCCTAATAAAAGGTATTCCCTAAAGGAATAAGAAGCAATCAAACACACTCCAAAATATTCATTACCTAAGGAAGGCGCTCCTCCTTCATCCTCGTCTTTGACCCCACTCCGGACAGGCCCCTGGCAGGCTTTTGGCACAGACATCACTATGTCGGAAGAACTGTCCCCTTCCTCCTTAAACGGAACCTAAAAGAGAAGTGATGGTCAAGGCAGAGGTTCCCTGTTTCTAAGAGCACCTTGTTTTAATGCAAAAAGTCCCTGATTTTTGTGTCAATGTTACTTGCTTCAATGTTACTTGAGAATGTTGGATCCCTGGATGCTATCAGACTGCCATTCTGACCATCGTGTTGGGTTTTAAATTCCTACTTTAGAAAAAGATCTGACGGCAAGTGACAGGAAGGACTCTCCTCTACCTAAGACCCAGAAAGCCACTGGCACACAGACTGAGGTATAAACCAAGCTGGACTGAATTTAATATTTTCAGGCAGCGGATAAGTTAAAATACAGGTACTGATCCTGCAGATACGATGGCCCTACTGCATTCACTGAAAAGCTAGATACCCAGCCCTATGGTTGCTTGTCCCACCAGCTCCATTTTGGAATGTTTTACCATGCCCGAACAGTGGCTGAAAAAAGCTCCTTTTCCTGGACCCCTTCTTCTAGCCTCTCCTGTCCATCAAGTCCCCCAAATCTACTTTTCCAACCTCTGCTTTCTCTATCCATGTGAGCCCAGGTGAGAAGCCCAGATGCTGGCTTGTGGTCCCTTGCCTCCAAGGCCTGCAGTCTCTCACACTCTTACCTCCACTCCTTGCCACTTTGGCAACAACCCCTCCGCCAGGGCCACTGCCTGGGAACAGGTCTCCGGCCCTACTTCTTGGACCTGGTTCCGGATCTGGGGAGGCAGGATGGCCAGGAACTGCTCCAGGATGACCAGCTCCAGGATCTGCTCCTTGGTGCGTCTCTCCGGCGCCAGCCACCGGTGGCAAAGTTCTCTGAGTCGGCCGCAAGCCCCCCGGGGTCCCTCGGCCTCATGGTAGCGGAACCGCCTGAAGCGCTGGCGCCACAATTCTAGGCTGCCAGCATCCTCCTCATTTGGGGTCTCTTCTTCCACTTCCTGGAGACCAGCCTTGTCTTCCATCCACTGGTCACGACCCCTGCTGGTCTGCTGGGCCTTCTTGCTCAAGCCAGACAGGAAGTGGGCCAATTTCTTCCCTCTGCTATGCTCACTCTGGCCTAAGTGGGGCAGGAAAGCGCCGGCACGACCAAGGGACGGCGGCAGTGGCGAGCTCCCCCTTTCCAACTGAGTGGACTCCATGTCCTTCAGGAAGTGCTGCCACTGGGCTTCCCAACACTGCTTCAGCCTCTCCTCTGGTTCCCGTTTCATCTCTTCCGACTGGCTTGGTCCCTCCCTTTTCTCAGTGTCCCCAGCCCAGTCTGAGGGGGGGCTGCTCGGTCCAGTCTTGAGGCCCGCAGGATCCATCTGCTCACCCTTCATTCCCTTTTCAAGCTCAGCTTGGATTTGGAATCCTAGGGCCGGCACACTTCCAGCGTCCTCGGCAGCCATTTTCCTTACAGGGCCTACAGAGGCGGAATAGGCGTCGGGGGACTACCCTGGAAAGTAGGGGGAGAGAACAATTTTACTCACTAAAAGAACAAAATGGGTGTTAAAATCAAGTCAAACTCCCCCTCCCCCAAACTAACGTGATGTTCACTTTATATCTGAGTGTGTGTCTCCGCCTGAAACAGTCACCGAGCAGGTTTAGACCACCTGAATTGTCACGGCTCCATTCCAAAGAATTCTGGGATTTGTAGTCTGGCAAGGCACTTAGTACGGATGTACATGGCAAAAACTTTCTTGTTTGTTTTGTTTTGGGTTGTTCCAGAGAGAGAAAGCTCTTTTGTTTTCATGTGTTTTGTGCACCAGTCCTACATGAAAGAGACCGGCTTTTTCAAATTTCACCCCCTTCCCCCAACACCGTTTAAGAGTTCCACCTGGCTTGCATACAAAAGCCCATTGAAAAGTCCCTGGAAGATCTGGTGGGCAAACAGAAAGGGAAAAATTGGTTTCTAGATTGCTTGACTTCTTGCTATATCCACAATACCATTTTTCCTGACAAACCAGATTGTTTTAAATGAACTTATCCATGACATATCTACCCCACAGCTCCATCAAGACAGCATTCAGCTGCCTACAAACTGTAGCAATAAATCACAATACAACTGCAATAAAATATAATTTTTAAAAATGTATGTATTTCATTTTATGAGTAGCCTTATGACTAGAATAGCCAACCTTGGGTCCTCAGAAGTTCTTGGACTACAACTCCCAAAAATTGTGGCCAGCACAGCTAGTGGTGAAGGCTTCTGGGAGTTTGAGTCCAATAACATCTGGTAATCCAAAGTTGGGAAACTCTGCACTAGAGCACATCTATTGAAGAGGAACTGGTAAGTCAACACTTGTATAAGTTTTATTGATCTCACAGATCTAAACCAGTTAAGACTAGTAGTGAATTTTAGGCCCATAAAACCAAGTAGGCTAATCATGTCACTTAATCATAAACAAGCAAATAGAAGTAATAACCCTTATAAAAACAGAATATAAAAATCAAAGCAGCACAAAGAAGGATCATGTCATATCACACAGTACAGTATTCTTTCTGAGAAAGGAAGAAAAAAGACCCTCATGCATAATACATCTCTATCATACTTTCTTTGTCTTTTTCCCCTATATTGAACAGCTCAAACCATCATAACCTTTTCCTAGCAGACAAAATGTCTCAGGACCTTGGTATTCTGCTAGCCTCTTTTCTTTTTTTTTCCTGGCTTTTTTTTTTTACTCCCTATATTGACAAAGCTTTGATGCTTTCTCCATCATCCACCCACCCTCATGGACCACTGGTTATCTACATTTCTCTGTAAAACAGCAACATTGTGGTACCATAAAGACCAAGTAGTTTTATTTTGGTGAAACAATGTTAATTTGTTTTTGCTGCAACAGACTGACATTGTTATATATTTGTAATGTGTATAGTTTGTGCCAAACAACTGCAAGGTGTGTTTGAGAGAGAGAGAGAGATTGTTACTGTTTATAGTTTCTCAAATGAAAAACAACCTGTGCAGACTGGCCAAATATGAACTCTTTACAGTACCTATATATTTTTCACAACACTGTACAGTATTTTTTTTATATATTCAAACATGACAGAGCCCATTCAGGTTCAAAAATTAAATCTATCTGGATACTGAGAGGCCTGGTAATGAAGAGATACTGTTTGAGAGTTTTCTGAAAACAAGTTTATTTGTACCGTGTTTCCACAAAATTAAGACAGGGTTCTATATTAAATTTTTGCTCCAAAAATGCATTAGGGCTTATTTTCAGGGGATGTTCTATTTTACAATCATGCCATCTTCTGGTTGTTGCACAAGGGTGGAGGGCGGGGTTTAACTGAACTGGAGCTTATTTTTGGGGTCGGGCTTATATTATGAGCATCCTGAAAAATCACACTAGGGCTTATTTTCAGCTTAGGTCTTCTTTTTGGGGAAACAGGGTATGTTTTAGATCTTTTACCAGTAAGACTTACAGCTCCAACTTTGAGAAAGAATGTGAAACTACGTTTTCATGCGAGCACCCAGATTAGCTGGGACCTTTTAAAGAATCAACCAAGGAACTAAAGTTGTTTCCCAAGGAAATGCTGTCATAAAGAAACATGTGGGACTTAAAATCCTGATCCGAATCTAGAGCATGAGGTACACATACTTGAACAAGACCTCTCACCTTCCCGATGGATTTAGTTCTTTGACCTGAAAGGACTTTGTAATGTTGGAATATTGAAATTGATATGGTGTATCAATATAGGTATATATATATAGGTTACTTGGATGAGCACCATGGTGTGTGTGTGTGTGTGTGTGTGTGTCTGTGTGTGTGTGTCTGTGTAGTTTCTGTCAGACAACTACAACAGAGGTAGTGTGGGTATGGTTGTGGCTGTGTGTTGTGTTCGTTTTGTGTGTGTGTGTGTGTGTGTGTGTGTATATATATATATATATATATATATATATATATATATATATATATATATATATATATATATATTTCTGTCAGACAACTACAACAGAGGTAGTGTGGGTATGGTTGTGGCTGTGTGTGGTGTTCGTTCTGTGTGTATATATATAGTTTCTGTCAGACAACTACAACAGAGGTAGTGTGGGTATGGTTGTGGCTGTGTGTGGTGTTCGTTCTGTGTGTATATATATATAGTTTCTGTCAGACAACTACAACAGAAGTAGTGTGAGTATGGTTGTGGCTGTGTGTGGTGTTCGTTTTGTGTGTATATATATAGTTTCTGTCAGACAACTACAACAGAGGTAGTGTGGGTATGGTTGTGGCTGTGTGTGGTGTTCGTTTTGTGTATATATATATATATATATATATAGTTTCTGTCAGACAACTACAACAGAGGTAGTGTGGGTATGGTTGTGGCTGTGTGTGGTGTTTGTTCTGTGTGTATATATATAGTTTCTGTCAGACAACTACAACAGAGGTAGTGTGGGTATGGTTGTGGCTGTGTGTGGTGTTCGTTCTGTGTGTATATATATATAGTTTCTGTCAGACAACTACAACAGAAGTAGTGTGAGTATGGTTGTGGCTGTGTGTGGTGTTCGTTTTGTGTGTATATATATAGTTTCTATCAGACAACTACAACAGAGGTAGTGTGGGTATGGTTGTGGCTGTGTGTGGTGTTCGTTTTGTGTATATATATATATATATATATATATAGTTTCTGTCAGACAACTACAACAGAGGTAGTGTGGGTATGGTTGTGGCTGTGTGTGGTGTTCGTTTTGTGTATATATATATATATATATATATATAGTTTCTCTCAGACAACTACAACAGAGGTAGTGTGGGTATGGTTGTGGCTGTGTGTGGTGTTCGTTCTGTGTGTATATATATAGTTTCTGTCAGACAACTACAACAGAAGTAGTGTGGGTATGGTTGTGGCTGTGTGTGGTGTTCGTTTTGTGTGTATATATTCTGTCAGACAACTACGACAGAGGCAGTGTGGGTATGGTTGTGGCTGTGTGTGGTGTTCGTTTTGTGTGTGTATATATATATATATATATATATATAGTTTCTGTCAGACAACTACAACAGAGGTAGTGTGGGTATGGTTGTGGCTGTGTGTGGTGTTCGTTCTGTGTGTATATATATAGTTTCTGTCAGACAACTACAACAGAAGTAGTGTGGGTATGGTTGTGGCTGTGTGTGGTGTTCGTTTTGTGTATATATATATATATATATAGTTTCTGTCAGACAACTACAACAGAAGTAGTGTGGGTATGGTTGTGGCTGTGTGTGGTGTTCGTTTTGTGTGTATATATATAGTTTCTGTCAGAGAACTACGACAGAGGCAGTGTGGGTATGGTTGTGGCTGTGTGTGGTGTTCGTTCTGTGTGTATATATATAGTTTCTGTCAGACAACTACAACAGAAGTAGTGTGGGTATGGTTGTGGCTGTGTGTGGTGTTCGTTTTGTGTATATATATATATATATATATATATATATAGTTTCTGTCAGAGAACTACGACAGAGGCAGTGTGGGTATGGTTGTGGCTGTGTGTGGTGTTCGTTTTGTGTGTATATATATAGTTTCTGTCAGAGAACTACGACAGAGGCAGTGTGGGTATGGTTGTGGCTGTGTGTGGTGTTCGTTTTGTGTATATATATATATATGTAGTTTCTGTCAGACAACTACAACAGAGGTAGTGTGGGTATGGTTGTGGCTGTGTGTGGTGTTCGTTTTGTGTATATATATATATAGTTTGTGTCAGACAACTACAACAGAGGTAGTGTGGGTATGGTTGTGGCTGTATGTTGTGTTCGTTTTGTGTGTCACCCAACTGCTCGATCAGCTAAAGGACTTACAGCTCAGAGGCCTTCGAAGGCAGTCCCCCAAAAACAAATTCTCAGTTTTATTAAGCAATTGTGCAATGCCACGGGCCCTCCTGACATAGCGTAAGGCCTCAGCGTGCCTGAATCAGACCCCTAACAGATAATGAGGTAAGGAGAGGCGAAGGAGATGATTCATGGTCAGGACGGTTCAGCAGGGAGGCGGAACCCCTTCCCAGCCTCTCAGTCCCGCCTCCGCCTTAATTCGTCTCCCCCAAAACAAGAAACGCGCCCCCCCACACAACTCACCCGATCTTCTCCTCTTAAAGTACCCCCTTCAACGCCCAGCTTGAGAAAGCCGCCTTTCTCTTTCTCCTCAGGAGAAGGGACAGAATAGGAAGTGGCCCTTCTAAACCCGCTTCCGGAAAGCATCGTTCACGCCCTTCTAGGAAGAAACTCCCTCACCTTAACCCCTTCCCAGCCGCTTCGGGTGGGAAAGGTGCGGGCGAGGCTCCTCCCGAAGGACGTTGGGCGGAGGGAATGAAGAGGAAAAGGGCGGAGATAAGAGTCTACATTCCAGACGGGAGCCTACAAGGGACATACATGTCAAAAGGTCAAAAGTAGAGCGAGTGAGCTCGCTCAGTGGGCTAGACGTCACTGTTGGTTAGCTTGGTGGCTTTTCCAGCTCAAGATGTGCCCAAAGCACGTTCGTTCGTTTAGTCGTGTCCGACTCTGCGTGGCCCCATGGACCAAAGCACGCCAGGCCCTCCTGTCTTCCACTGCCTCCTGGAGTTGGGTCAGATTCATGTTAGTTGCTTCAATGACACTGTCCATCCATCTCATCCTCTGTCGTCCCCTTCATTCCTCTTGCCATCACACTTTCCTAACATCAAGGTTTTTTTCCAAGGAGTCTTCTCTTCTCATGAGATGGCCAAAGTATTGGAGCCTCAGCTTCAGGACCTGCCCTTCCAGTGAGCACTCAGGCTTGATTTCCTTTAGAATTGATAGATTTGTTCTCCTTGCAGTCCAGGGGACTCTCAAGAGCCTCCTCCAGCACCATAATTCAAAAGCATCAATTCTTCGGCGGTCAGCTTTCTTTATGGTCCAGCTCTCACTTCCATACATCACGACAGGAAAGCACAATAGCCTCATTTTAGTGCTTTCAGCTTCTAGCCACCCAGAGACCTCTGGGTAGTGTGGGCGGCATATAAATTGAATAAATAAATAAATAAATAAATAAATAAATAAATAAATAAATTTGGGATTGGTTTGGTCCAGAGCCTACTTATTTGTCTTTCTGGTGGTCCATGCATAAGACTGCTTTTCCTATGTTTATGTCAAGCAGGTTGTTTCCTGGCTTTTCTGCCTCTCTTCCTCTGCCTATTTATAGCCTCCTGAAGTCTACCACATTCTTCCTTGTGTGGAAGCAACATTAAGAGAATTCATAAAGGGGAGAAACCTTAGAAATATTCTGTGTGTGAGAAAAGCTTTATTGAAAGACACCATTTAAAGTACCACAAGATAATTCATATGCACCCTAAGAAAAATCATCCAAGAGAAGGAACATGTCAGTCACAAAGTATATTTGGAAGATTATCAGAGAATCCATGCAGGACATGAATCCTTCAAGTGCCCAGAGTGTGGGAGAAAGGCCTCTCAGACAGAAATGTATCTTACAAATAAGTTTTCAGTTTCAAAACTGGCTCGTCACTGTCATGGTGGCACTGCTCTGCAAGTATCAAAGGGCCATAGGAAAACTGCAGGATGGAGGGGGGGCACTTGGTCTCCAGATGTTTTGATCTATATAGTTTCCATCACCTCCAGCCATCATGGCCCATCACAGGGGAGAGATGAAAACAAAGGCCAAAATATCTGAAGGACCAGAGGTCCCCCACCCACATGAACAGGTTCTTCAGACCCCAGCTATACATAAGTGCACATTTTCATATTTTTGGACTGCAGTTCCCAGAATTCTTGAAGATTTCCTCAGGAAGGATTCTGTGCGTTTTAGCTCACAAACACAAGACATTTTACATTTTGCTCACCTGAACCAGGTCTACTTGGCCTTCTCTGGCCCTTGATTCCTGTTAATGCATGTAGCCATCACCCCTGGCATGAATATTCAGCAGTGTATTTGTATGTACCAATGAGAGCTGTTCGGAGGCGGAGCCAGGGAAGCTAGAAAGGAGGGGTGAGTCAGAGTCAAGTCCCTTCAGTCAGAGAGACAGAGAAGAAAAAAAGAGTTTAGGGGATTTGAGGCAGAGAAAGTGTTTAAGGAGTGATTAGTCAGAGTGTGACCTGTATTAATTAAGACAGAAGAGGCTAACCTCAGTGTTTCATAGGAAATAGTGGTGCACCGCATGACGACGATAATCTGTCCCACTGAAATAGCTGTTTAGCGAAATCGTCAACATGCAAAAACCCTTTTTCCACTGGAATGCATTGAAACCCGATTTAATGCGTTCGAATGGGGAAAATACCTCATCGTCCAGCGAAGATCACCCATAGGGAAGCCATTTTGTGAGCACCGATCAGCTGTAAAAATGGCTGCCCTACGAAGCATGGGTCTGGAAAACACAGGGCAGCCATTTTGCGAAGCCGACAATCAGCGGAAAAAAATGTCGTCTTGTGAACAAACGGTTTGTGAAGCACGGACCTAATCAACGTCCAGCAAAAATCCCCCATTGGAATGACTGTTTTCTGAATTGCTATAGCGATCACAAAAAGTCATTGTGATGCAGATTCGTTGTTTAGCGGGGTTGTCGTCTTGTGAGGTACCATTGTATAAGTTGATAAAAAGAGATCAACTGGTGGCAGTTCTTAAAGGGCATGTTGGGATACTCATGTGAGCTCTGTGTTTGGTGAAACAAGCAGCGGCCACGGGATAAATGTCACAATGCAACAAATAAAATGCCATGGTGCTTCCTGGGAGTTGTAGTCTTGTGGCTCATTAGTTCTATAGAACAGCGGTCCCCAACCTTTTTGGGGACCAGCTGGAGGGAGTGAGCTCCATGTGCGGGGGGTGCTGGGGGAACCCCCGCACTCGCGCGATAAGCGTATCACGCTCGCACAGTGGGTATTAAGTGGTCAGATTAGTTTCCCAGCTGAAATGGAGTGCCCAAGCCTAGAAAAGCCTTCAAGCCTACAAAAGTTCCTTTTTTTGGAATACAATTTTCAGATTCCACCCAAGCTCCTTTTCCAAGCTCTACCTTCCTTTCCATGTGCCTGTTCCCCATCTGACGTCTCGTCTTCCACAAATCCTCGCTTCTGGTGGGTTTCCCGTGTTTGTTTTAAGAAAGCCAGAGACAATCTGCAGTTTGCCAGTTAGCCCATAATGGCCAAATTAGCTTTCTGGAATCTAGACCTCAGAAGGGAAATCTGAAATGTCATGCCTGAACCTTGGACAGAATATTTAAGTTTTTTCCCCATGTATAGAACAATCCTGAGAGAAATCTGTGGGAATAACTGTCCTTGAAAAGGGAAACTTTAGCCAAGATGAGGGTACTCCGAGTCTGAGAATTCTCGGCGAATGCCCTGGGAAGAATTCTGGGAGTACCAACATGAAAAGACACACCTGTAGACACACAACTTTTGCTCATCAGGAACCGGCCCTAATTTCTGAGGCTGCATAGCCTTCTCTGACCTTGTTCCCTGTTGTAAATGTCCAAATAAGGAAGCTGCCGCATTGCTTCCTGGGAGTCATAGTTCTACAGGAGTTGCCCTCTATAGCAGAGGTCATCAACCCCCGGTCCGTGGCCCGGTGACAGTCCTTGGGCTTGCCAGAACCGGGCCACGGATACAGATCTCCAATCCCCGGCATGCATGCGTGTGTGTGTGTGTGTGCGTGTGTGTGCGTGTGTCGTGCACGCAGTGGTTTAGGCATGAAATTTCAGATTTTCCTTCTGAGGTCCAGGTTCCAGAAAGCTAGTTTGGCCCTCTGGCTTTCCTAAAACAAAAATAGGAAACCCATCAGAAGCGAGAATTTGTGGAAATCAAGACATCCGATGGGGAACAGGCACATGGAAAGGAACGCAGAGCTTGGAAAAGGAGCTTGGGTGGAATCTGGAAATTGTATTCCAAAAATTTTATTTATTATTGTTTATTATTTATTTAATTTATACCCCGCCTATCTGGGCTACCAGACCACTCTAGTAACTTTTGTAGGCTCGAAGGCTTTTCTAGGCTTGGGCACTCCATTTCAGCTGGGAAACTAATCTGACCAATTAACAGCCAGACAGAAATAAATCCTGTGTCTCTCTCTGGTAAACTTTAGCTTTATGATACACTTATCTGCCTAATTCACACATTATGTTTTTTAGGATGAACACTCAAAAATATCTAACACTAATAAAAGAGCACAGTAACCCTACAATGCAGGGGTCTTTTATGCCCATTAAATTGTGACTCACCATTCAAGTGTTGTTTTGCCCACAAACACACACATACTTCCTGTTTCTAACTGCTTCCCAAATATTTACACCAAGGTTGGGGTGGCCTTGGGCCACCAGATACCTTGGACTCCCACTCCCATCAGCCTTGCTCAGCCTGGCCAACGATTTGGGGTGGTGAAGTCCTCAGCCCAAACCCTCCGGAGGGCTAAAAGCTCAGCATGAAAAAGTAACACCTGGGACTGCCAATTCGGATCCCCAGTCACTGACCATACTAGCTGGGAGACTCTGGCTATGGTAGCCCCCCAAAAAGTAACTTTTAAAGGAGCCAACAGAACAGGCAAACCACGTGGATTGCAAGCAGAGCATCCTGAGAGGCAAACAGCAGGGAGAAGAAAGAGCCAAGATCTCTCGCCCTGAAAGAGCAGGAATTTTTCTTTTTTGGGTTTTCATAGAATCACAGAAGTGTCGAGCTGGAAGGGCTACCTAAAGACCATCACGTCCAGTCCCAGTGGAAGCAGGAAACCCACAGCCGAAGTATCCCTGAGAAGTAGCCGTCCGACCGCTGCTTAAAATCTCCAGCGGAAGGCATGCCGCCAGCCTCTGAGCCAAGCCATCCCACTGTCAAAAACCTCTTGCTGTCTCTAAACATTCTTCCTAATGTTTAGGCAAAATCTCCTTGCTTGTAATCTGAACCCAACACTTCGGGGTTTACCCCCTTTGGCGCTCTGCGGTAGCTGTGTTAGCTGAGAAAGTAGATCAGATGGGTATAAATGAGGTGTTCAAAAGGAACGTCCTCTCCTTTAGGTTCAAAATGGTACCATCCAGGCTGCCACTTTGAGACACTGCTGCTACTCCTTTGCTGGGGTTACTTCCCCAAAGGTTGGATGGCCATTTCTTTGCGCTACTACAAGACGGCTACAGTAAGCAGAAGACTGGTCTAGCCTGGCCTCTATTCAGGACTGGTTAGGCTTCAGCTAGAGTACAGTTCTGGACACCACACTTTAAGAAGAATGCCACCAACTGGAGCAAGTTCAGAGGGAGGGCAACAAGGATGATCAGGGAAAGTTGGGCATGTTTAGCCTTGAGAAAAGAAAACAGAGTGGAGATAGGATAGAGTCATCCAGAGGAGGGGCAAGATCTGTTCTCCATCATCCCAGAGTGCGGGACACACAACAATGGGCTCAAGTTACAGGAAGCCAGATTTGGGTTGAATATCAGGAAAAACTTCCTAACTGTTAGAGCAGTACGACAGTGGAACCAGTTACCTCGGGAGTTGGTGAGTGCTCCAACACTGGAGGCATTCAAGAGAAAATTGGACAACCATCTGTCAGATCTGATTCAATTTGCATTCCTGCATTGAGCAGGGAATTGGAACCCATGGCCTTATGGGCCCCTTCCAACTCCATTACTCTATGATTCTATTCTAAGATTCCCTGACCCCCCTGCTTTACACAACAGTGAACTGCAAACACACACACACACACACACACACACACACACACACACACACACACACACACACACACACACACAGGGCAAAGCAGCGACCACTTCACAACCAGTCTGCACACTGGAACGCTTTCTCTCGGGCGTGAAGCTTCTGGTGAGTCATGAGGATGTCCCTCCTGCCGAAGCTTTTCCCACAGATCAAGCACTGGAAAGGCTTCTCTCCGGTGTGGGCCCTCTCATGGATGACCAGGCATGTCCGCTGGCTGAAACTCTTGCCGCATTCGGAGCACTTGTAGGGCTTCTCCCCCGTGTGTGTCCGCCGATGGGTCACCAGGAACTGCTTCCTGCTGAAGCTCCGCCCGCAGTCCGGGCAGAGGTAGGGTTTCTCCCCCGTGTGGGTCCTTTCGTGCTTGATGAGGTCCGATTTGGAAATGAATCCTTTGCCACAGTGGGAACAGATGTAGGGTTTCTCCCCGGTGTGGATCCTTTCATGCTTAATTATGTACGATTTGCGGCTGAAGCTTTTCCCGCAGTATGAACAGGAGTAGGGTCTTTCCCCCGTGTGGGATCTTTGATGTTCAATCAGTTCCGACCGCCACACAAAACCCTTCCCACACTCAGGGCATTTTTTTAATCGTTCATCCTGGATCCTCGGCTGGACGACACCGCCTTTGACTTGTGGGTAAATTGTTGGACTGCAGAATATTTTCTCCCTGCCTTTCTCTGGGTAGCTTCCTGGATAGCTGTCCGAACCTTCCCCCAGGTCAGGATTGCAGGAGACACTCCAGCTGGCTCGTTCTGACAATGTCCCATGTGATTCTGCTTCCCCAGAATTGTCAGAGTCTCCTCGGTACAGTCGCTCATCACCTGGTAGAAAGCAGAAAATTAAAAGGTCAACATCTTCGCTTAACCCAAATCGAGGAGCACCTCTTGGCATTTCCACGATAAACCACAAACAAGGAGGAAGTTAGATGAGGCTTCCCAAAGTGAATTTGTGTGCTTGTTATTTTAGAACAGACATTCAGTCATCTCCCCAAAACCAATATATTTTAGGTCGTGGCTGAAATTCATTAATAAATCACAACTGGAGTAGGCCCACTGAATCAATGAAAATTACAAAGGTATGGACTCATCGAATCCTCACTGGTTCAATGGGCTTACTCTAGTTGCAACTTTATGACTGGATTTCAACCAAAGCTTCCTGTTTGTTTTTCCAGCTATGCTGTCTTCTTAGTAATGCCTCTTCTGTTTGCCTTTAGTTGCCATTCTTTATTAATATATACTACTCCAAAGTAGGATTTTACAGTCCCTCCACATGAAACAGAAGTAACCAGAAGACTATTTGCTTTAAAATAAAACCACAACCCCCTCTTATTTCTTTAATTAGATTTTCTGTTCAAATTAGGTCTGTGGCATTTGCGCACACGCACACACACACACACACACACACACACACACACACACACACACACACACACACATTTCTAGAGGCCACAAAATCTTCCACAAGAGGTTGGGCCTTCTCCTCGCCATCTCTTTGAAATCATCTCCTGATGGGAGTTCCATCTGGTCCTTTCCTTCCTAGTTTTAAGAGGCTGCTGAAGATGCTTCTCTTTCAAGGAGCCTTTGCTGGCAGCCCCTTTTAAAGGGTTCTGTCAATTTTTCAGACATTTCATTCCTTTTGTTTATATTTGTTTGATGTACAATGACCAGAATAGTGCTGTGCACTAAT
Organism: Pogona vitticeps; assembly: GCF_051106095.1. NCBI lineage: Eukaryota > Metazoa > Chordata > Lepidosauria > Squamata > Agamidae > Pogona > Pogona vitticeps. The sequence goes on from NC_135784.1 coordinate 21,044,852, forward strand.
GGGGTTGGAGAGGGAGAGGGAGGGAGACAGAGACAGACAGACAGATTCCCACATACAACCATCCTCCATTTGTTTCTTTCCATAGTTTCATCACCAGCCAATAATGACTGGATACTCTCCATGTTCCTCTCCCATTTTAAAACTCCAGGAGAATCAAGTCACAGAAAAAAAAGCAGTAAGGGTCTTTATTGCCGCCTGTAGAGCCTCCGGAAAGCTATAGAGGTACTTTATCAATCATAACATTTCCAAAGAGAGGAGCCATCTCCAAACATCCCACCATCCCACCCTTATATTATGGGAAGCATCAGATGCACCCACCCGCAACCTGCATACATCCCCAGTCCACAAACTTCAAAAGTTACCCAAAGGTTTTACTTGAGTCCATTAAAAATTTGCTCTCAGAATTTCAAGGTACCCGGAAGATCTTTACCCAGCGCAGTGGCATCTCTGTCATCCTCTTCTTCTTCTTCCTCCTCCTGCTTGATCTCTCCTAAGATGACTCTTTGCCAGGAATCTGATGAACCTTCTTCAGCCTCTTGGAAATGAGTGGCTGCTTCTTTGAATGGCCCCACCACCTGAGAGGGTAGAGCAGGCGGCTTAAAGGAGGTGGCTGAAGGCAGAGCATCCATAGCAGCACTTTGGGGAACATGTGGTCATCCCAAGACGGATCCTCCACCTTCCCTTGGGTAAAAGTCCCTTCTCTTTACTCAAGAAGCATAAAATATCAACAAGACATCAACAAAATTCCCTCTCCATCCCTCCTCAGCCATCTGGGGCAGATGGGAATTGGAGTCCAACACCCACTCCAAGGGCCAAAGATTCTCAGTCCCCAGGGAAGAAGAGGAAGATAATATATAAACTCTTACATAGAAAACATTTATATGCTGCCTTCTGGCTTGAGGGGGAAAACGAGCACTTGAACATATTTGCCATGATAAAATACAAACATGATTACAAAAGTGTATGCAAAGTCTGTATCGAACAAGGCAACCATCTTGTAACTAGCTAAAATTAATGCTCATTTAGAGACTGGCATAATAAGAAAGAGAGGGGGGGGGAGAAGTAAGTTCCAAGAGAGACAGATTTTCAGAAAGAAAGAAAAATACCTTTATTCATTTCTGTGATAGATATCATTATCGGAATTTAAGATTTCTCAAGACAAAACATTTGCATTGATTTTTCATTTATGACACTTTTATTCTGTGCTTGTTTCAATTCCAACCTTTTTTTAATTGAAAGAGAATCAAGGAAAATTGGGGAGGCAGCTGGGTTTCTCAAAAAAAAAAGAGAGAGAGAGAGAGAGAGCCTGATGTCAAAAAGTTTGAGGATTGTTACTTTAAAGCTAGTGGTTTTTCAGTGATTTTGAGCTTGCCCCCCTCCCCTGACTTTAAGATTTTTGGCTGCTTTCTGGGAAGCTGCACATGACAGTCAGAACCTTTCCCCCTCTGGAGCAGAACACAAACATGCATCTCATCAAGTACAGTGGTACCTCGATTTATGAACTTAATCTGTATTGGAATGGCGTTTGTATGTCGAAAAGTTTGTAAGTCAAAGCACCATTTCCCATAGGAATCCACTGAAAACCATTTAATCCGTACCAGCTGTTTTTCATTCTTATACAGCGGTGCCTTTTTTAACAACGATAATCTGTTCCAGGAAAATCGCCATTAAGCAAAAACATCGTAAAGCAAAATTAAAAACCCCATTGAAATGCATTGAAAACCGTTCAATGCATTCCAATGGGGTAAAAACTCACCGTCCAGCGAAGATCCTCCATACAGCGGCCATTTTCGGTGCCTGTATAGCGAGGAATCCGTCCCTAAGCACAGCGGGGAGCCATTTTAAGCACCCGGTGGCCATTTTGAAAACCTGACGATCAGCTGTTTTTGATCATCATAAAGCGAAAATTGGTTCCCGAAGCAGGGAACCGATCATCGCTAAGCAAAATTCCCCCATTTAGACCATCGTTTTGCGATCGCAAAAAGATAATCGTAAAGCAGATTCATCGTAATGTGGGGCAATCGTAAAGCTGGGCACAACTGTATCAAGATGCTGTTCGCAAGTAGAGGCATTAGTTCCCATAGGAACTAATGCAAAGCCGGTTAATCCATCCTCTACCACTAGGGGGAGAATTTTTTTTATTTTTTTCTTCTTTTGACCTAAGATGAACTTAGGTCCAAAAAAAAGAGCAGGAAAGGTTTTTTATCATTCGCAAGTCAAAGCAACATTTTGCGAACGGAGCCATCCGTAATTCAACATGTTCATTAGTGGAGACATTCGTAAGTCGAGGTACCACTGTAGAGAGCTTTGGAAAGTTGCCTTTTTGGACTCCCCGTGGTAGCCCAATCCTGTAACTTTCTCAAGCTATGAACATACGCTCAGAAGCAACAGCACAAAGTCTCCTCACCCGCTCTTCCTGCCTCTCGTCCTCCTGGTGCCTCTGCAGGAAATCTTCGGCCAGGGCCACCGCCTGGGAGCAATTTTCAGGCTCCACCTCCCTGACCCAGCTCTGGATCTCGGGTGGCAGAACCGCCAGGAACTGCTCCAGCACCACCAGCTCCAGGATCTGGTCCTTTGTCCGCTGCTCCGGCTTCAACCAGAGGTTACACAGTTCCCAGAGGTGGTTGCAAACTTCACGGGGTCCCTCCGCCTCCTGGTAGCTGAACTGCCGGAAGTGCTGGCGTTGCGTTTCTGAGTTGACGGCCGCCTCCTCCTCCTCTCTGTCCAAGACCTCCTCTTTCACTTTCAAACAGTGGACTTTGTCACTGGCCCAGAGGTTGCTCTCTGACATTGGGTTCTCCTTACAGAGGTCCGGCAAAAGGCGGGCCATTCTTTTCCCTTGAGGATGCCGGCTGATCTGCCGAAGACAAAAGGGATGACCCACAAGTGAAATATTTACAGTATTTATATTATTTATATGCGGCCTTTCTCTCCATAGGGGACCTAAGGCAGTGGTTATACTGCAATACTGCAGCCAAAACTCTGCTCACAGCACAAGTTCAATCCCAGGTAGCCATTTTGAGGTTCACTCAGCCTTCCATTAATTGAGTGACCAGCTTGCTGTCGCGGGGGGGGGGCAATGCATAGCCTACATAATTAAATTGTAAACCATCCAGAGAGTGCTTTAAGTGCAATATATATAAGTGGCACACTTTGCTTTTGCTCTACAACAGATAAAGCTATAAAACAAAAACAGTTTAAAAATACTATATATCATATTTAAAAACAATTAAACCAATATTAGGATGAAAAATGAAGTTTAAATACATTTTTTTTCAAAGTTTAAAAATCTGTAAATCAAAAGCCAGCATCCCCGAGACAACTGAACAGGAGTCAGCAATGTGAAAGCTAAACAGCATTAGGAGGCATCAAAAGAAACACAGGCGTGGATTCAGCTGGTGAAAACTAGAGGAGACCCACTGAATCAACAGCATGTCCTTAAGTGCTGATTCACCATGCAGCAACTGGTTCAGTACAGCTAACAACTGGATTTAAGCCCTCTTGTCTTATGTAAGAGAAGCAATGGTACTGTCCTACTCAGATCTCAACTAGAGTATGATGTCCAGTAGACAGCAACTGAGATGGTCAAATCTCTTGAAATTAAAACTTATGCTACAAAATGATATAGTTTAACTGTAAAAATTGTATCTGTATTTTTTCCCTGTCTCGTAAGGAGCTGTCACCATGGACTTCATTAATCATCTTAGAACTGCAGAGTTGGAAGGGGCCTTAAGTATTATCAAATCCACACTCTGTCAAAGAGGCTCCCCAGCCAGAGACCTAAACAGCATGAAGTCCAATTCGTTCCAGGGGATTCACTTTACTGGACACTAAAATTGGGTTTGGCTCCTTGTCTACATTCCCACTCACAACCATGTGTACTATAAATGCACCTGAAATTTTGGACATTTACACGATGAAATTCTGGATACCAACCCACAAAACGTCCTGATCCAACAAATGTATTCTGCTTTAGAGTGACGTAAAGTCTTTTGTTGGCAGAAATAATAAGCACAGCAATCCCACCGGTTCAGACAAAGTAGCAGCTGCTTATTTTTAAGATTCCAAAATCTCACGCAAAGAAACCAAAAAAATATTCTTTTTTTTTTTTTGCTGTTCTCAGCATTTGCATCGCCTACCTACATACACACATAGAGGTTTGCGAGCATTCCAGGTTTTCCTACCTCTTCTGGCAGGCAGAAATTCAACCAAGAGAGCTTCTGCCGGCCTTGCATCACTCCCACGCAAGGGAAGAGCTTCACCAGTTGGATTTCTGCCTGCCTCGCAGTCCATGGAGGCACTGCTTCGCCCACAGCCCACAGCCCCCCTTTTCCCACGTACCTGCTTCTTTCCCAGGCAGGAAAACTCTTGACCGGCGATCCCTGCGCGTGGGAAAATTCAAAGGCCACTTTCCCACGGGAAGCGGAACAGGAAGGAACTTTCTTTAAAAAATACTTTTTTTCCTAGAGCGCCCTTTACTGGCCAACATGGTCTTCCTTTCTGTTTCCTCTCTAGGAGTTTTAACGCTGTGGCTTTAACCCTTTGGAGGAATACCTGACCAGAAACCATGAGGGGAACCGACCACGAAAATGATTCAATCAAGGCTATCGCATTTCGGGCACCCTGGCCAGAAGACATCGCTTTCCTAAAAAAGATGGTAATTTTAGGAAAAGATAAAGGCAGTCGGAAAAGAGGAAGACCAAGCATGAGATTGACTGACTTGATAAAGGAAGCCACTGCCATCGTTTTGCAAGAGCTGAGCAGGACTGTTAATGATGGACTTTTTGAAAGGCACTAATTCGCAGAATCACCCTAAGTGGGAAAGCAATTTGACAGCACATCACAACCTGGCTATTAATCTGTTACAGAATTTATCAAATTGCTTCTGACTTATAGCAACGCTACAAATTTTAAAAGGCCATTTCCTTAGCAGCCCTTCTCAGATTTTGAAAACTCAAAGCAGTGGCTTCCTTTATTGAGTTGCTCAGTCTCATATTAATTTTCCTCTTTTCCTGCTGCCTTCCAAGTTTTCCCAGAACTGTTGCTTTCCCCAGAAAATTTTTGTCTTGTCAAGGGCTCACTAACATTCATAGGAATCTCAGTGAAGACTATATACCTGTTCGTGCTTTGCAGGGAGATTGTGAAACTAACTTTCTGGCATTGTGATGCTTCTGTTTTGTCTTTGATGACTATATTTTAATATTGTAATATTGTAATATTTTAATATTGTATATGTGGAGCACATGGTTTTACTGGAAGGAAGGCCTGGATGTGAAGCCAGAAGTTGGGTGTTTGATTCTTCAGTCTCCCTCCAGAGAGATCAGCCAGCCTGTGCAGCCTTGGGCAACCGGTCCAGCCCAGAGCACCCCAAGAACAAGGGAATAGCAAACCACTTCTCAGGATTCTATAGCTAGAAAACCCTGGAAAGGGTGGCCATAAATCAGGATTGCCTTGACAGTACATAATTATGTACGGTCACCATATGTACGGTCACCATAGGTCTTTGAGAGTACATAAAGATATATACATACTGTAATTCAAAAGTGGGAGAAGGAGAAGAGGGCTAGGGTCCAGATACTGCTTTAAGAGCCATTTAAAAACTTGGCTCTTCAGGTAGGCTTTCCCTCCTGTCAATTCTTGAATTCTACGTATCTTTCTGTTTTTTATCCCCCATCTTGATCACACTATATTATTGTTCAAATGTTTTTCTGATTATGAATGTTTATTTTTGATTGTGATGTCTTTATTGTTATCTAATTATATTTTATGATTTTGTAAGCCGCCTCGAGTAGACGCTGTCTGGGGGGGGTATAAATCGAATGAATGAATGAATGAATGAATGAATGAATGAATGAATGAATGAATGAATGAATGAATGAATGAACGAACTGTTTTGGATTGAGATTTGAAGTTTAGATTTAGAGTTTCGGGAGATCCTGATTCTAGTCCCCTTGGAGAGATTAAACTCAATAGGTACTCTAGGCGATCATTACAATATGATATAAACCCTGTGCACAACATTTGCATGGACTTAAATATTGGTCATCTGTACTAAGCCGAACTTCCTCTTTAGAATCAAAAATGACTAAAAGGCGTCTATCCTTCATTGGGCACATCATGAGAAGGTAAGGCTCACAGGAAAACACAGCTATGTTCCGGAAAGGCAGGAGGAAAAGAGGAAGAGCAAGCAGGAGATGGAGTGACTCAATAAAGGAAGCCATAGATTTTGAGTTTGCAAGACTTGAGCAATGTGGCTACAAAGGGGGCCTTTTGAAGATCATGCATTTCTAGGGCTATGTCGGAAGTGATATGACGGCACAACAAAATGTTGGCTGGATAGCTCAGTGGTTTAGGTACCTAGCTGTGGAGCAAGAGGACAGGAGTTCGATTCCACCACTGTGCCTCTGTGGAGAAGAGCCAGCCTGTGTGCCCTGGGCAAGCTGCACAGTCCCAGGGTGCCCTCAGAAGAAGCGAATGAGTATTCACTACTCTTGAGTAGTCTCTACCTGGAAAACCCTGAAAAGGGTTGCATTGTCAGAATTGACTTGGCAGCACATGATGATGATGATTATTAACAACAAAAAAGCCCAGTGGGGCTTGCTTCCGAATAAGAGAAACCCTTCTGCCTTTCTCTAATTTTATGTATATATACTTGGGTAAAAATGAATGCTCAGTAAATCTAGGTTTCCTGAAATATATAAATCCCCTTTAAAAAACCCAGTTGAAACACACATTAAAACTCCTGTAAAATGGAAATGCTCTTGGTTCCATAATACTGTACGTAGAATATTAGACTCAGCAAGGAGCAGGTGTTATTGGGCAAAAGAATGTGCAAGCTTCCACCTACAGGAATCTTCTACCTTCCATCAGGGATGGCTGAGCAGCTATCTCTGCTGAAATACATCCAGCAATATGCAGCTTAAAACTGTGCTATTGGAGCAGAATAGAGTGGAACTCCTACTGCTTCTTGCTGGGAAAGACAATAGTGCTAGGAAAATGTTGATGGCAGCAGGAGAAGAGGAAGACCAAATGTGAAATGGATTGACTCCATGAGGAAACCAAAGACTGAAGCTTACAAGAGCTAAGGTAAAGGTTCCCTATGACATTTAGTCCAGTCGTGTCCGACTCTAGGGCGCGGTGCTTATCCCCGTTTCCAAGCCGTAGAGCCAGCGTTTGTCCAAAGACAGTTTCTGTGATCACATGGCCTGCACGACCAGACACGGAACACCATTACCTTCCCGCCATGGTGATACCTATTTATCTACTCGCCTTTTCCATGCTTTTGAACTGCTAGGTTGGCAGGAGCCGAGACAAGTGATGGGAGCTCCCTCCGTCACATGGATTCGATCTTATGATGGTTGGTCTTCCGACCTTGCAGCACAGAGGCTTCTGCAGTTTAACCCACGGTGCCACCACGTCCCTTATGAGAGCTAAGCAGGGGTGTTAACGAGAGGACATTTTGGAGGTCACTCATTCATTGGTCGGAGGCAACTTGACGGCGTTTCACAGCGACATCTGTTACTTCTCTTGCTTGTCTTGATGCAGCCTAGAACCCACAGCCCAAGCCAAGAAGTTAGGGGGGGGAAACAGTTGAAACACATAGTGCTGTGGCGCTAATGGGAGCAGTATATTAAATTGAAATGAATGAGAGAGAGAGAGAGAGAGATTTTGTGACTAAAAGTCCCAGAACTTCTCTCCCCAGAGACCATGCTGTTGAGTTCTTCTGAAAATCATAGTCTGAAAGAGTGATGCTTCCTGTTCTCAGAGTGGGCAAGCTGAGGTTCTCCAGATGTGGTTGGACTCCAACTCCCATCATCCCTAGCCACTGGCAATACAGGTGAGGGCTGATGGGAACAGCAGTCTAATGACCTCTGGGCACCACACATGGGAACATGATTCATCCAGTCCTTGGCCCTCTTACCTATTCACACTGGACTGGGGTGAAATGTAGGTCTATACGGCTAGGCTGGAGTGAGCTCAATAGGGTCACTAGGAGGTCCGGTAGGCCAGTGGTTCTTAACGTGGGCGATAATGCCCCCCAGGGGGCGATTTCATTTTTCAGGGGGGCAGTAGAACGAAAAGGGGCAGTGTGGGGGCGCTGGAGCAGAAGGGGGGCGGTAGGGGGGCGCTGGAGCGAGCCAAACCTGTGAAGATGGCTGCAGCCTTTTTACAGTGTGCATGAATATATATTTTCCTTCAATTTTAATTTAGTTTCAGAGTTTTTGTCTTGAAATTTTTAGTTCCTGCATTTGTTTTTATGCCCTTTTTATATTTCTTTTTGCGTCTTAAAATTCACTTGCAACTAAATCATTAAATGTTACTTTTTGGGGGGCATTTTATTTTCTTGGAATTTAATTTTGTTTTCAGGGGTCATTGAATGTAAGTGTCTTAAATAAATAAATAAATAAATAAATAAATAAATAAATAAATAATAAATAAATAAATAAATAAATAAATAAATAAATAAATAAATAAATAAATAAATAAGATATCATCACCGTGGGCGATGATAACTTCCTCAATGGCTCAAGGGGGCGTTTCTTTCAAAAAGGTTAAGAACCACTGCGGTAGGCCATTCGGTGCAATATTTGCATCCAAATGGCATACAGACCTCAAGTGAACTTACTTGGTCTGCTTTTTAAGTGTATTAGGTATGTGTACGACACGTTAGGTAGGTGACCACAGCCTAATATAGGTCTTAATACAGTGGTGCCTCGCATAACGAGCGCACCGTTTAACGACGAATCCGCATAGCGATCTATTTTTTTAGATTGCTAATGCAATTGCATTGCAATGTTTTAATGGGTAAAATATCGCATTGCGATGATCGGTAAGCATTTCGCTCATAGCGACGATTAATCCGGAACGGATTAACGTCGCTATGCGGGGCACCACTGTACACCTTTTCCCCTTGTCTTAAAGAGCTGGTCAAGAGACTGCCTGCAGACACAGCAGCGGATTCAGCTGCTGCCAGTTTCTCAGCTGACCCTTTAAGACAAGATATTTTAATTTTTTTATAAGTCTTGCAGCCCATTTTTGCTGCCTGAATGGAGTCCATGGGATATGAATCAAATCCATCCTGCAGCCATGGCGGGTCAACTGGCCTCCAAACTGTTGCAATTCCGTAGTGTAGATACCCAAGCATCCGACCCATCAGTTAGTTAGTATTTTGGGAATATTCTGTACGTATAATTACAGCATGTTAGTGACAAATAGATGCAGTAGCTCTTCCATGCCCTTATGTTTTACTGCCTTTATTTTTATTTTCTGCCTTCCAAATAATTCTGAGAGTGAGGTTACTGCTCTTCCTATTTCTCGGGTGGAGAATTGTTAAGACTGATGGAAACAGATTCTCCCCAAGTCACAGAATTTGCCTGTGGTACTAAGGTTATCTCTCCAAAGTGCAATCTCTTATTTGCCATCAAGACAGAATGATCATGTTTCCCAACTTCTAAACCCTTCAAAAGTTTCTCCCCATTATGGATGCGTTCATGTCTAATGAGAGTCGACTGATGGCTAAAGCTTTTCCCGCATCCCGAGCATTTGAACGGCTTTTCCCCAGTGTGGGTCCGGTTATGCGCAATAAGAGATGACCGGTCGCTGAAACTCTTTCCACAGTCTGAGCATGAATAGGGTTTCTCTCCCGTGTGAGTCCTCTTGTGCGTTGTCAATGTAGACCGGTCACTGAAACTCTTCCCGCAATAAGGGCACTTGTACGGTTTCTCTCCTGTGTGGATTCTCTTGTGTTTCACAAGGTGCGGGCGCTGGCTAAAGCTTTTCCCACAGTCGGAGCATTTGTAGGGTTTCTCTCCAGTGTGAGTCCTCTCGTGGAGGATGAGGTGGGATCGCTGGCTGAAGCTTTTCCCACAGTCTGCACATTTATATGGCTTTTCCCCCGTGTGTATTCTCTGGTGAGTAATCAAGACGTTTCTTCTGCAGAAGGTTTTCCAACAAACTGTACATTTATACTGGGACTCTCTTGGAAGTGTCCTCTCAGACATGAGAAGATCAGATCTGAGCCTAAGGACTTGTCCGGATAGAAGTCTTGTCTCTCCCCTCCCACCCTTGAGGATTACTGGCTGCTTCACTATGGTGTCATCAAGATCTTCATATCCTCCCTGCGAATTGATGAAATTTCCTTCCTGGGCTTCTGAATTTCCTTGTAGGTTCTCAGCTTCCTGCTGCTGGCCATGAAAACAAGTAGCACCTTCCCCAGCGTGTCTTGGTAATGCTGCAAATGGCTCTAATTCCTCCGGATTACCTGGCTGATTCTGTTCCTTCTCCTGTGTTATCTTAGGTTGCACTGGAGGGAGAAAAATAATAATGTGTAGGTTATTTCAACATATGAAAAAAGCTCTCTCTACCGATATTGTTCCCTTTCAAATGCTGCCTGCCACTCCTGGAGCCTTCTTTTTCATAACTCACCTGAGGCGACTAAAAATTTCATACAAGCGAGTACACAGATCTCATGATCTCTTAAAGAGTAACAAGTTTTATTTGGTATAAACTTTAGTTACTGCGGAAATGATTTTAATAGAGGGATGAGTCTACTATCCACTTAATTGGTGCACTTTAATGGCAAAATCCTGTTGTACAGGTTGTGTAGCTGGCCTACAAATTGTATAGCACTATTCAAATACAGTATTGTCATACATAAACACCACTTGCATGTGTGTTTGGGATACATATTTTCTCTTTTTTATTCAATGGAAAATTCTGACGAACCTCAGACAGCATAATGAACATTAAACATAAAACCAGCTATTCCATTCTATACCATTTCTTCTGTTGTTCTCTGTCATATCAAACCCACATAAAATTTAGTGTACATGGTCTACGGCCCGTTTCTTCATTTAGAATTCAAACCAGTGGTTTGGGTCTCCAGCTGCAAAGCCAAAGGTTTGGAGTTCAATTCCCCAGTGTGTTCCTGAGAGCAGAGGTGGCTTGTGTGGCCTTGGGGAAACTGCACAATCCCGGGGCACCCCCAGAAGAAGAGAATGGCAAATCACCTCTGCGTACACTCTACCGAGAAAACCCTGAAAAGGGTTGCCATAAGTCAGAACTGAATTGATGGTACATGATGATTATCATGTAGAAGGTGGTAGGTCTTGTTTTCTTGATTACAATACTGAATCATATTTAGCCCCAGATGTTGAGCAAGAAAGATGGGATCTAAACTGAACCAAACGGAATCAATCATCTCCGCTCTGCCAGCCGGGTTCACTTCCATGCTAGCTTGAAAGGAAAGGGATACCTGCGGTTTTCCTCTATTTTTAGTATCTTAGGGGGCAACCACATAGATTTAAAAAGTGGGAAATGTTAAAGGTTTCAGACAGGCCGATTTATATATTTTTTCCATTGATCACATGATGCAAAGGGACATATGAATCCCACCAAACCTCTAAGTTTTCCCCTGTGCCACTGGGGCTTCTACTTTAAAAAAAAAGCCTTTAACATCAGTTCAGGCATGTGATGTGAACCAATGAAAAAAAGGGAGGATGAGCTGCACACAAACACAAAACAGTCTTTGTTGAAGCCCCTTCCTTCTCGCTTTTGCCTTATGAGGAAGGAAGAGCCACACATACACTCCAGCAAAGCCTCTTTGCCAATACACACTTTTAACAGCTTCACCTCCATGGGCAAGCCTCCTGGCTTGTTTAATTTTTTTTACAGCTTAAGAATGAGCTTCTCTTTGTCAGAAAGGGTTTGATCTTAATGATAACAAGATAAAAGTCCATGAAATTGAGGAAATGAAGCCTTGTTACAACTTGTTAAGGCAGTTCTTTATAATGCCGCCATCTGTAGGGCTATAGCTAGAACTGCACGCACCAAACAAGGCTTTTTCCTATCTCTCTGTGTGGACTCATAAATGAAACAGACCCAAACCCCCTGGTGCAACTTCACAGAGCATGAATGTGAGTGAATTTACATTTCCCTCACTGTGTAGTAACACCGTCAGTAGTTTAATATCCTGAGTTCGTGTGCAAAGAGGGGGCTTTGCACCAACTGCTCAGGTTGAAGTCTTTCTCCTAATAAGCTGCCAACGCTTCAGTCATTGCCCTTTGAATTTCAGAGCATCTAAAATAACATGGAAGGAAGACGTCTTACCCAACATGGTGGCATCTCTGTCAACCTCTTGTTTGATCTTTCCAAAATGGAGCCTCTGCCAGGTGTCTGGTGGAGCCTGTTTTGCCTCTGGGAAAACATGATCCACTTTCTGGAAGAGAAAATACCAATTACCAAAGTGAGAATCTCTCTCAAAGATGCAGGAACAGAAATAGTATTTATTTATATGCATTTTTATTCAAGATGTCCTGAGACACCATACAAAAAAGACCAAAACGATCAGAATGCACATTTTAAAAGCCAGCAAATTATAAAAGTATCATATTTTTCCGTGTATAAAATGACACTTTTTCCTAAAATAATTAAAGGAAAAATTGAGGGTCGTTTTATACATGGAAATAGGGGGGGGGTCAAAGCGCTTTGATCCCTGCTTTCCCCCCTCCACGTTTTGCAAAGAAAATGTTTGCGACAAAAATGTAGGAGGAAAGCAGGAATCGCTTTCCCCCTCCATTTGCATTTCAATGTGGTCAAAGGTGACTATTAGGAACAATAACTAAGGAGCAAAAAGCAGATATTTGTGTTTAGAGGAAATACAAACATGTCAAAAGAATTGCAGGGGAAAAAATTCCTATTTGTCTCTAAAAGACCACTGACCTTTCAGATCTAAATAGTTTGGGGACAAGTTATCTGAAGGACTGCCGCCACCCACGGAAACCTACCCAGACCCTATATTCAGCCTCAGGGGCCCTGCTGATGGCTAGAGGAGAGAACGTAGGCACCAGCTGGTCCACCAAGGCCAGGCTTTTCCACAGGTGGGGGGGCCACACCTGAGAAGGCCCTCTCCTACATCATTGTATGGTGCAATACTCCCAAGGATGGGCAAAACATAGAACTCAAACAGTCAATTTAAAACATTACATCTTAATTTACTTTTGCGTTAAAACAGGAGGAACAGATCTCATCCTAAGAAAACAAATTTTAAAAGTATGTGGAAAACATTAAAAGCATAACTTTTCAAATTCTGTATTTAATGTGTCAGAGCTTGCCATGCGTTTAAGAAAAGTAACAACTTGAGTTTCAATGTATTAACTGAATCCATTGTTTACCATCTCTGACAGGGAGAGACATGAAAGAGTGCCCTTCTAGAAATCTTAATTATTGGGTGGGTGTACAACTATACAGAGGACAAAATGGTTAGATAGTGTCATCGAAGCGACCAACATGAATCTGACCAAATTTTGGGAGGCAGTGGAAGACAGGAGGGCCTGGCATGCTCTGTCCATGGGGTCACGAAGAGTCGGGCACGACTTAATGACTAAACAACAACACATCTTTATAGGAAGAGGTGCCCCTTATAGATCGTAGAAATCGTAGAAAAGGGAAGTTGAAAAGGGGCCTACAAGGCCATCCAGTCCAACCCCCTGCTCAAGGCAGGAATACCATCCCTACAATATGTATTGAGCTTTATTCACTCATATGATCCAACATGCTCAACCAATTCCATTACATCAGAGACAAACATAACAAATAGCTTTTGGTCACACAGAGAAGCAAAACAAACACAAAACCAAAAAAGAAGAGAAAACAAGGGTACTCTGCCATCTTTAAGACTAAGAAATTTTAGTAGTCTTGTTTTACATAACTGAAATACACCTACCTCTCTGAATTCTGCCCTATTTTAAAGTAACCAGGCTTAACGTGGCCACTTTCATTTTTGGGGGAAAACAAGCATGACACTCCCAATCCAGATTATATTTATGTATTTTATAGCTGACTTTTCTGACACAACTCCCTGAAAACCCTCAGGTATCATAGCTAGTGGCATGTTTGGGATTAGGAGTTGGTGGCTTCTCCTTTTCTGACACAAAATGAAAGCAGCCATGTTAAACATATTTTAATAATAATTAATAATAGTTTTAGAATGGTACAGCTGGAAGGGACTCTATGGATCACAAAGTCCAGCCCTGTCAAGAAGGCCCACTGGGGGAATTGAACTCCCAACCTCTGGCGCTGCAGCTAGAAGCCCAAACCAATGAGTTGCCCAACAGTTCTGTTGAAACCTACCTACAGCCCAAATAAGTTACCATATTTTTCCGTGTATAAGACACCCCCCCCCCCCACTTTTCTAATCCAAAATTAAGCAATCTAAGTGAGGATTAGCAAGTGCAGGGGGAAAGGGATCAAAGCGCTGCAGGATCGCTTTGATCCCTGCTTTCCCCTGCACTTGTTTTTGTTCTCTCCTTAACTTACTTCGGTGTATAAGACGGCCCTCACTTTTTTAGTTCACACAGTAATTTTTGATATACTCGCCACGGGACGAATGCCACATGTAACGTGATCATCAGCCACTGTTTTGCCACGGAGATGAGCAGACCTTACACCCAAAATCCTTGCGCACCCCTTCAACCTGTGGTAGGAAGCAACCCCGCACAGTTTTCCCACCTGCCCTCGGGGCCTCTCGTCCTCTCGCTCCCTCAGTAGGAAACCTTCTGCCAGGACCACGGCTTGGGCACAGGTCTCTGGGCAACTTTCATCAACCCACTCCCGCATCTCTGGGGGCAGGACAGCCAAAAACTGCTCCAGGACCACCATCTCCAGGATTTGCTCTTTAGTGTGTTTCTCTGGCTTCAGCCAGCCGTGACAAAGTTCCCGGAGCCGGGTGCAAGCCTGGCGGGGCCCCTTGCCCTCTTTGTAGCGGAAGTGCCTGAAGCGTTGGCGCTGGACGTCACCGCGGACGGCCTTCTCAGCCAAGATTTCTTCCTTCACCTTCCTCCTGTCGTCTGGGTCTTTGGCCAACAGGTTGTCAGCCAGCGGATGGGCTCTGCTGGGTTGGAGCAGGACCTGGCTTGGTTTTTCATGCCTCCGATGTTTCCTGGCATCCACAGCTCCCTCAGAAGGAGACACGGTGGCTTGAGATTCATCCCTTAATGCTGACATCATTTGCTGTGCATTTCTTCCTTCAGAGGAGGAAGACGCCGTTGCTTTTAGGAAATCGTGCAGCTGGGCTTCTCAAGGCTGTGGTGGCCCCTTCTTCAGTTCATATTTCACACACTTTGGCACGTTACTCTCCCAGATCGCCTTACGGCGCTCAGCACGGACCACATTCAGACCTTCTCTTGCTGCTTCCTCCACGTCCAATAAATCCAATCCCTCTGCTTTCACTCCCTGTTTCGGAATAGCCTCTAGCAGGAGACTCAAAGCTGAAGTCCCTCCTTGCCCGGTGGCCATTTTGTCTTCCACAGAAACCGTGGGCTAATCTGGAACCCTAAAGCCACTTAGGGTAAAAAAAATCTGTTCCCAGCAAATTGCTTGAAGGATTTCGAGCTGGACAGAATGGTTCCTGGGGGAGGGGGAATAACAGACTCATTTATTTGTGCACGTATTTTGTATCATGCCTTTCAAAGCAGCTTATAAAATAAGTTTTAAAAACATGATTAATCTACTAATTGCATTAAAATAGCACAGAAATTGAAAATACAAACAACATGAAGTACAATCACCCACCTATTATAAGGCCTCAACTTTAAAAACAGATGTTAAACTAAAAATTAAAATTCTTGATGCAAAGAAAGATAATTCTTCCAGAGACAGAGAATCAGGCAATTCACACAATGAAGGAGTAGCAATACTTGTACTAGACCACTAAGAACCCTAAGTGGTCTGAATGGATAGTTCAATGGTTTAAGTATCTGGCTGCATAGCCAGATGTTCGGAGTTGGATTCCCCACTGTGCCTCCTGGGAGAAGAGCCAGCCTGTGTAGCCTTGGGCAAGCTACACAGTCCCAAGGCGCCCTCTAGAGGAAGGGAACAGTAAACCATTTCTATGTATTCTCTGCCTGAAAAGGGTTGCCAGAAGTTAGAACTGACTTAATGGCATATGATTATTATTTTTTAAAAAATCATACAGTCTGCCAGCTTTCATGGATCAAATCCCACTTCTTCAGGCATGCACCGGTATCTTGTTGTTAGTACAGAGAATTTTAGAGTCCTAAAAATTCATGGCAGATGGATGTGTCAGACTTATCGTGGCTTCTTAGTGATAAGTTAGAAAGACTGCGTCGGAGGTATGGTTTTCAAGTGACACTTCAGTTACAGTTCATTAGATATCACACCCAGTTCCTCAAGCAAAGAAGCCCAGACACTCTGTACATGTACAGGGCAATCTCAAATAATTCTGCTCCCTGAAGGAGAGGTGTAAATGGCATTCCCTCATGACACAGTATCGAGCAGCTGAGGATAGCTAAGTTATTCAGATGCACCAGGTAGAAAAATCCACATACACTCTTGTCTCCCAAATTGTGAAAATTAAATAATAAGAAATTAAATAGGTTAACTTTTTCCCTTTTATAATACACCCATTCTGCTGCCTGATACCCCCCTCCCCATTGGCACAGATGCTTCCAAAGCAGAACTTACAAACACTTATGTCTGATTTACAGTTCCCAGAATCCCCCAGGGTAGCATGGTCAGTGTCCATATTGTTGAGGGGGAATTCTGGGAGTCGTAGTCCAAACCTTTCCAGAGCAGTAGCCATTATAAGTCTGCCAAAGAAGGGTCTTGTGGCACTTTGCAAACTGAAAATGCTTTACTTGTCCTAAGCTCACGTGGACTGCAGGCCACCAATTTTGCTGCAGTAATAAAAGAAAGAAAAGAGTAACTTTTGCAAGTTCTGCTTGGGCTAACAACTGTTTTCCCATTTCCTCAAAGGAACCCATCCTGTTAGAGAAAACATAAAGTGGGGAGAACACTTATGAATAACTCAGTTTCTGTCTAAAGTGACACCGGGGTGGGTAGGTGTTGGTAGCTGGGGAGGATGGGGGTTGTAGTCCAAGAGCTCTAGAGGGCAGTGGGGCTGAAGAAGACGGCAAGCAACGGAGATATCAGACAGAAACGGGTCTTTCTGTTTCATCGGTTTCCAAAAATCAAATCAAATGAATGAACAGAGACAAAACAGGCTTTTTTTGTGTTTGTGTGGCCACACTCCTGTAACCATCTTTTCCCGTGTCTTTCATTTAGAAAACCACTCTTAATATATATATTTTTCACATATAACGTCCAAACGGATACAGAAAGGCACGAAAACGCAACCAAACAGTGACACCAGCCGCTGGGATTTTTAAAAGTCAAGATCATAAGAACTGGAAAGCAAAATCTAAAATCAACCCATCCCTATCTCCTATATATCATTTATTCTATAAATCTCCGTACTCCACAAAGGGGGGGGGGAAGAAAGCTGGTGAAAGAATAAGGACCATTTACAAGGTGAGCTTTGTGTATCCATCGGAGATGGAGGCGCCGCTGCGCTCACACCCAACAAATTCCCAATTTAAGATCCCAGACCTCAAGGCGACGTTTCCACGGGTGTTTTTGTTTCCCTACCCTCCGACTTTTCCTGGAGCCGCAGACGCGCCTGAAGAATTCAAAACCCATTTGGGTCTCCCACAGCAGAAAACAGAGGAAATGATCTTCTATATTCTTTTTTATCCCTCGCTCTCTCTTTTAATCCATAGAGCACAAAAAGCAGAAAACTGGTGCCGCGCCTCGTGTGTCTGGAGAGCAGATTTCTGGGTTCACATTTCGCCTTAAAGGAGCCCAGTAAAGAAGCGACTCCTGCCGGGGGAGATGTTGGAGAAATTCAGATTTATATGTCCAGGAACAGCGGGGGTGGACGGAAAGAAAGAGGGGGGGGGGTCTTTCTGCCTCGCCTTTTGGGTTTTTTTGTGAGAGTAAAATGTAATCGCCTCTACTTTAAGGGCTAGTCCCACCATTGGGAGTAGACTCAGAAAATCCATTTGCTCAATGATCACTTAGTATTTATGCAAATCCCATAGATTCAGTCTGTTTCTGCAACCGCAGCCGAAGAAACACAAAAGCGTTTATTTTCCCCGAGGGTGGTGCCAGCAAATATGACGAACAGCCTTGTAGCACCTGGAAGGTGAAAACGTTTTGTGTAGCAGAAGCTTTAGGGTGGACAGCAAGCTCCCTCCACAGGCAGAAGCAAATGTACCGTATTGTGATGTGTCAGAAGAAATTGATTTTAATCCACAAAAGCTGGCATTGAAATAAATTTCTGAGTCTCAAAGCTGTCACAGTCCTTTGTGGGTTTGTTTCCATTCCCATTGATTAAGTGCGCCTGCTTTAGGACTGAGCAATTGGATTAAAAAAAGTTTCTGTGTTAAAAACAAAATTTACTGTTGCAAGTTTAGAGTAGAGTGTTGATAGGTTTGTGTTTTTCTGACAAACATGGACAACTTATTATTAGAGAAGTCCCAATCAGCAGATTTAATACAAGACCATGAAACTGTAAATATTAAAAAAATAACCGTGGGATCCATTCATTGCAATAAAAATTCAAAGGTGGGCAATTTTTTTACTGGGTCTGTGACGACTTACATATACATACACGCAAGCATTCAAGATATCCACAGCTCTTCATAGGAGGGAGGGAACAGCAAAGTTGGGGATTCATATTGCCGGACTTGCTATCAAGTCAGAATGAAGTCACACCAGTGACTCAAGTTGGACTTGACTTGGGTTTTTTTTTTTCAATGACTTAACTCAGAACCCATCCTTTCCTTCTTTTTTTCTGGAGAAAAAAAATGTCATTTTTCATAGGGACTCAGGACTTGGTACCAAAGACCCAGATTCGAGATTCAAACCCAAACACTGGCCAACATCCTTGGGAAATAGCCTAAAAGTAGGAGTTTCAAGTTTATATTGATTCAAAACAAGGGTTAGGGTTATGGTTACATTTAAGAGACTAAGGATGCAATCACACTGATAATTTGAATGGGTTATTTCCCCCCCCCCTTTTATTCTATTGATATAATAGTATGTATAGTCCTGTAGCTGTAGCATATATTCTTATGGGCCTGTTCACATGGTTGTCTTTAAAATTGGTGTGTTTCTTGCTATTGATGCTGATGCTGTAGGTTACATGTGTCATCATGTGCCAAAACAGTTTATTCAGGATGCAGTATTTGATACGTTTTTCCAAAATACGTTTTACTAGGTCTCTCTACAAAAGAAATCTTAAGTATGTAACGATAGGAAATTAAGTTTGTTGCAGTGGTTGTTAAATAGTTGCTTTCACTAAATATATATATTAAAATGCTACAAAATTACAACTTTTACACTTGGAATTTGTGCTTCACTTCCTCAAGAAGCCTTTTTTCTATCAATGTATTCGCAAAGGTTTTCACGGCTGGGATCCGACGGTTGTTGTAGGTTTTTCGGGCTTTTTGGCCATGTTCTGGAGGTTTTTCCTCACAACGTTTCGCCAGTCCTTGACAGCCAGAGAGACTGGCAAAATATTAGGAAGAAAAACCTCCAGAACACGGCCAATCAGCCCAAAAAACTTACAACAACCAACTTTTTTGTATTCATAGTGGTCCCCAACCTTGGGCCTCCAGATGTTCTTGGACTTCAACTCCCAGAAATCCTGGCCAGTGGAGGTGGTGTTGAAGGCTTCTGGGAGTTGTAGTCCAAGAACATCTGGAGGCCCAAGGGTGGGGACCTGGATAGAGAGATCTTATTTTGAGTGGTAGACTCAACAGTACAGCTTCTGTACCCCTAATTTGTAAGCAACAAACAAACAAACAAAACAAACACAGAACTCTCTGTTTCTGTAGGATTTAGAAGCAGCCTTGGAAATTTCAGAACTGTCATAGTTTGTCCTCTCGAGTGTCAAAATAAAATCTGTTAGGAAAATATCTGGAGCAGCCTTTTTGTCTGTCTAATAATGGTAAATTCAGCTATGCCAGCAACATGGATATCCTTTCTTTTGATTCATGCCATCTTGGTACTGTTTGCTTCAAATTAATTGTTAAAATCGTAATTTCATGATTTTATATATTTTATATTGTTCTGTTTTTATCTGTGTAAACCACCCTGAGTAGACATGGTCTAGAGGGGCGGGGTAAAAAAAAATTAAATAAATAAATAAATAAATAAATAAATAAATAAATAAATAAATAAATAAATAAATAAATAAATAAATAAATAAATAAATAAATAAATAAATATGGCCATTCCCCCCCACCCCAAGTCCTCTGCAGAGCCTTGTGAAGCCTTAGAGCAGTATGACAGTGGAACCAGTGACCTCGGGAGTAGGTGGGGGCTCCAACACTGGAGACATTCGAGAAAAACTTAGATCATCCCCTGGCAGACATGCTTTGATGGTATTCCTACCTTGAGCAGGGAGGTTGGACTTGATGGCCTTGTAGGTCCCTTCAAATTCACTTTTCTATGATTCCATGATAAGCCCATGTAAATAGCTGCAGCTGCATCCATGATGGGACCCCAGGTCTAATTCCACTGCTTTGCATGCAATGTATGTTGCAGCCATCTGGACTTGCATAGGGAGACCCAAGGGTGGAACAAAACCTGGACACAACATCTCTAGTGGTCATCAAACCTACGCTCATTCCCAAAGCTTTCAAGGTGAGCTTAAAATGTCTTTTTTTTTCCTTTTGGAAATTCTGGACACAGCACATATTTCTTTAAATGTTTTAGGAACACCCTCCTAGCCATGTAGACCCAAGCAGATACAAAGGCATTGTGATGTCTTCCCTTCAGGCTCTATTGCTCATATATTTTCTTGAATAATACTGTATATTTGTTCAATCAACTATATACAGTATTGAGGGGAAGTTGATTCTGTCTGCCATGCTGGCAGTTTATTTTTCATTGCATGGCCAGAGCCACTCATCATCCCACAATTTTGATACTTGGAATTCCCAGACTCATCAGAACTTGCTGTCCCCTTACCCTTGCCAATCATTATATAGTAGTTAAATCTCCATCAATTAGAAGAAGATTCTGGGTGTCTCCAGCTCAAGATGGATCTTTGCTAGCTTTGTCACTGCTGAACGTTCATCATTCAGATTCTTCATCTATGACTCTGTCACTGACTAGTGGACCCCATCTTTCTTCTCCTTAAAAGTTACGAATAAGTTGAGCTTTTGAGTTCTACAGAATTGTTCAGCTTGCAAAGATGGATATAAAGTTGGTATTCGTAACTTTTAAGCAATTGAATCAAAGCACCGCCTCCCCCCCTTTTTTTATCACACAGAACTACAATGAATGTAAAATTAACAAAATGTTGTACCAAAATATGTAGCCGGTAATGAACGGCTTCAAAGGAGGATAGTCTGGTTCATGGAGCACAGTGGCTGCTCAAGGCTCCTGCACTGATGAGGGTTGGACTAGATGGCCTTCAGTATCCTTCCAATGCTGTGGAGCAGAAACAGAAAGGTACACATCCAGCTTGTGCCCCTTTTTAAGTCACTAAGGCCAAAGGATATGGGACTGTATAGTCCTTTCTCAATTCAGCAGAGTTTTTCCAAGTTTTGATTTCTTTATTTATAGTTCCACCCATTTCCAGCATTTTCTCCAATGTGCTCCAGTGGGCGTGCGTGGTGTTGTTCCACACGCGTTTATTGTCACAACAACCTTATAAGGTAGGTCCCACAAAGCCAGAGTGACTGGCTTTGAGGTCATCAGCCAAGCTTTGCGTCTCTGTAAGCAGAAGAGTCAAACCTGCACAAGTTCCAATCCAAAACTCTAACCACTGCGCCATACAGCTCTCTTCATAAGAGGCGTTGAGATGCTTTTGGGCCAGGTTGAAAACAGTGTGGTTGGATCACAATTATGAGAAAAATCCTGAGCTGACATCTTGGGGTGCCTAGTTGAGGAAAATTTGTTTGGTTTGAAGAGAAACACTCAAGGAACAGCTCACGTATCACTTTAACCTTTTAAGAAAATCTATCTCTAGAGGCACAAGTAGCATCTGAACTTCCTGTCTATGCTTCAGGAAAACCTAAAATTGCTACATAGAGATAGAAATAATGGAAGAGACACATAAATCCTCAGATGATAGTGTGATTTGCGACGGTTCTTTGTTTTTGTAGTGTGAACGCTGCGCTTGTACATCTAGTTACCTTGGAGTAAATTCCACAGAACTCAGTGGGACTTACTTCTGAGCAGGCATATAGAGGACTGCACTGCTGAGACTGGCCAAAAGCTTCCACCTGCCTGCATGGAAATAAACGGCATAAAGATCCCTGCTAGATTTACAGCGTTTGGGGAAATGCTTTCCAATCTCCACCCCCCACACTGCACGATTTTGACTAGAACTCCCCTGTCCAGTTCATTCCACCCCCAGGCATGCTGGAGGAAGGATTCTGGGAGTTGTAGTTTTTTTAAAAAGGTGGGGGAGGGGCTTTTCCATGTTCTTTATTGACATGAATACATTTTTGGGTTGGGGGTGCCCTTTAAGTGAAGAAAGACCTTTGCTGCTCTTAGAGGTCCATGCATTCATTGCATGGAGTAGATTTTGCCGCACCAGGTATAGGATGATTCTTATACGATTTTGTGCATTTTTTATTCCTGGGTCCGAGTGTATCAGGATTAGAAGCTGGAAACTTTATAATTATAATTTTGGAGCTGAGGTCATGTATGGGCACCTGGTCCCATACAGGTTTTACAGTGCATATGGACTATACCTGTCAGATAGCTATCCAGGTCCACCCACAACCTAAGTACACATGGAGCAGGACCCCGCCACAACTACAATTCCAGCATCACTGCTTCTCCTCACAACTACAATTCCCAATGGCGAAGGGATGTCGAAAGGGGAGTAAGAGATGTGGAACTATGGCTGTTGAAGCCCCACTGCCACCCTCTGCTTCGGCACTACAACTCCCAGTGTTTATTGGTGACAGAGCAGTTCCTGGTGGGTTTAATTCTGCACACAGTGACCAGGAAAAAAAAATCACCATTTACTGAGCTCCTGTTCTGTCACTAATCTGCTCCCCAATCTCCTGTCAACTCCTCCAGACCAAAAAAAATAAAAAATAAAAATAATAAAAAAGGACAAAAAGAAACAAACAAGGAGAAAGGAAGCTTTTGATGGTCAAAGCACCTATCTATTACAAGCCGCCTGCAAAAAATTAATCGCACCATCTTTCAGAAAGATGCCACATTGGGGGTGGGGGGGTGTCTTGTGATCTCTTTCTGCCTGTCGTTTGCCTCGCAGCCCTATCCAGCGCCCTCCAAATCGCTGCAACTCCCTGGACTTCTTAAATCCCTCTCCCATGAGATGAAAATGCACTTGAGAGATCCATCGAAAATTCCTCTCCCCCCCCCCACCGCAGAGGTGGGGCAGGAAGTGATTCTAACTAAACCCCTCCTGTCCCCTCCTTCCAATCCACATGTTGCTCTCTCTAGGAACTGCCTTGTTTCACACACAAACCCCTTGCCATCTAATCCACACACTGTGGGAGCATCTTCAGCACTGTATTCCCAGCTCTTGGGAAATACCAGGACAGGAGGGGGGAGGGATAACCCCTTTTACTACAGGGGTGGGCAACTTGCAACCTCCCACATGTTGTTTGACTGCACCTCCACACCACCCGACTGGGCACTACCAATGGGGAGGAACGAGGGAGGGGGAATGAGTTCCAAAAACATCTGGAGGGTCACCTGTATCCCCTTGCTCAGTCTGTGCCCTCCCCGAACTACAATTCCCAGAGTTCCTGGGTGGACTTGGCTGCTGGATATTGCTTGCCTCGCTTTGCAAAGCTCCCCCAACTGCCTTCCACCCCCAGAACTACAGTTCCCAGAAATCCTCATTCTCTCTCCCTCTCTCAAATATATATCATTTTAACCCTCAGTGCCTTGGTCCCACAGGTGCTACTGGGCTTAAAGTTCCCCACCTAGGAGGGGCGGGAAGACAGTGACCTTAAGACCAGTTACTTCCCTCATGGTGGCAGGAGAAGGGGCATTTTGGACTTGTAGCATGAAAAAGTAACTTCCTTTCTGAGCTGAGGGGAATTGCAAAAATATCTGGTGGGCTGAAGGTCTCCCACCCTTTCTCTTGACTAAAATTTTCCCTGTGTTATCCCTGAGAGGCAAAAACATGGGAAGAATTCCCCAGCAAGACGCTAGCTGTACATTGTGCTTCTCTTGGAAAACCTCCTTCTGGTCTTTCCTTTTTAATTCCTCTTATTCCATTGTTTGCAGTTGGACCATCTTGAAATTCATTTAGCCACTTCAAGGCTGGCCCTACCATTAGGCAACGGGAGCCCCTCTCAGGCTGCCAAATGTCACAGAGAAGCAGGATGTTGTTAGTAATTTAATTTTGTTCCATTTGTATTTTCATGCCAAGAAATGACAAGGGAAGTGCTTTGGGGGGGGGGCTTTCCCAGCATTGCCTTGAGGAAAACAGGCTGCCTTTAAAGGAGGAGAGGTGTAATCTGGTTCTCTTAGCAGCAAACAGGTCGGTGGTGGTTTCAAGCTTATTTTGGTGGAAGTGGTACCTTAAAAAGGGGGGGCAGCTGTAGTACCACGAAAGAGCAGCAAATGGTTGATGCTTGAATTGGTTACTCTTGTGCGTAGCAAGTGCTGTAGTGGGTATCTTTACTACTGGTGTTATATTCACTCATATGGAGAGAGAAATCTGCATTTAAATCTCTCGTTAGAGTTATAATGATGATGATAATAATAATCTTAGAACTGCAGAATTGGGAAGGATCATTGAGTCCAATACCTGTCAGGGAAGCACAGTGGGAATTAAACTCACAAACTATGGCTCTGTTGCCAGAGAACTAAACCACTGAGCTATCTAGCAGTTGTCTTATTTAAATTAAGGAAACCCAGTGTGAAAGAGGATGAGATGGTTGGACAGTGTCATCCAAGCAACCAACATGAATTTGACCCAACTCCGGGAGGCAGTGGAAGACAGGAGGGCCTGGCGTGCTCTGGTCCATGGGGTCACGAAGAGTCGGACACGACTTAACGACTAAACAACAAGGGCAGCACTAAGTGGCATTATTCTGAATTATCCTGTATCCTCTCCGCAGACCACCACATTTCAAGATCCTCTCAGATGGCTCAGCAACAT
The DNA here is from genome assembly GCF_051106095.1 of Pogona vitticeps. Classification (NCBI taxonomy): domain Eukaryota; kingdom Metazoa; phylum Chordata; class Lepidosauria; order Squamata; family Agamidae; genus Pogona; species Pogona vitticeps. The sequence continues at coordinate 21,069,822 of NC_135784.1, forward strand.
CAGCTTGAAGCCCAGTGACCTTTGCATGTGGGGAAAAAACAACCAGAGGAAAATAAGGCACTAACTTAAAAAACCCAATTGGAAAATACCTTAATCAAACTTGGAAGGAAGAGAAATAAAGCAAAGCTATCATAATAAAGAAAAATTCGACAAAGGAGCTTCTACATAGAGCCTGTACTGAGTCACTATAAGAAAAGTTCCATAACTTACAGCCTCAGGCATGGGTCTCCAACAATTTCAAGCTGAAGAAGTAGTAGTAGTAGTAGTAGTAGTAGTAGTAGTAGTAGTAGTAGTAGTAGTAGTAGTAGTAATAATAATAATAATAATAATAATAATAATAATAATAATAATAATAATAATAATAATAATAATAATAATAATAATAAAAGAAGAAGAACTACTACTACTACTACTACTCAATTTTCAGCAAGAGTGCAAGTTTAGTGTTTACGTTGTTCCAGTAGCTTTGCAGCAGCCTATCCTGGCTTCTCAACAAGGTCTGCTGAGCCCTGTAGCCCATTTGTCACCACATGCCATGGGGCTATAGCACCTGGTGCAGTCCTTGTTGACCTTGGGTGACAACCGATCTGGTATGGATTTTTGTTTATTTCCTCTCATCAGAATTGATGGTTTTGGTGGACACAGTTGGTCTGGCTTCTCAGCGGAGACCTCTCTGGCTTGGGAGGCCCTTCAGCAAAGCTCTCAACATCCCTGAAGCACACAAGCACCTCCACCTCAACAATTCATGTGCCCATGGTGAAGAAATTGGGGAAGTTAACATCAAAAGAGTAATATTTCAGGGGGATTCTTTGTCACCACTGCTGTTTAACATCTCACTAATCCCCATGTCAATAATTTTAAATAAAACTGGATTGGGCTACCATATTTCACAACAAGCTGGAAAAATCAATCATCTCTTATACATGGATGACTTTAAACTGCGTACATGCAAAAAGTTCTACAGAGATAGAATCACTGCTAAACACAGTGCAAATATTTAGTGAAGGTATCCCAATGAAATTTGGAATTAACAAATATGCAGCTCTGTCCATACACCGTGGCAAGATCCCAAAACTAGATGGAATTGAGTTAAAATGGCAATATTATAAAATCACTTTCAAGTGATTTATTTATTTATTTATTTATTTATTTATTTATTTATTTGATTTATACCCCGCCCATCTGGCCTAAAAAGTGATGAAAATTATAAATACTTGGAATACTAGACACCGTGCACACAAATGTTAAAGAACTGACAGAAACAGAACATAGCAAAAGACTACAGAAAATCTTAAAATCACAATTAAATGGGGGAAGTACAATCAAAGCCATCAACACATGGGCTATTCCAGTAATTAGATTGTTCTTGTTGTTTAGTTGTTAAGTTGCGTCTGACTCTTTGTGACCCCATGGACTAGAGCACACGAGGCCCTCCTGTCTTCCACTGCCTCCCAGAGTTTGGTCAAATTCATGTTGGTAGCTTCAAAGACACTGTCCAACCATCTCATCCTCTGTCGTCCCCTTCCCCTCTTGCCTTCACACTTTCCCAATATCAGTGTCTTTTCCAGGGAGTCTTCTCTTCTCATCAGATGGCCAAAGTATTGGAGCCTCAGCTTCAGGATCTGTCCTTCCAGTGAGTAATTAGATTACTCATTGGAATTAGATACCCAGCTGGAATAACAGAATGGACAAGAAACGAACTAGAAGAATTGGATCAAAAAACACAGAAACTTAATGAACATGCATCACACACTACATCCAAAAAGCAATGTGGAGAGATTATATTTACCACAAAAAAATTGGAGGTCATGGATTACTGCAAATACAGGAGGCAGTAGAGGAATTAAAAATAAGCCTAAATGATAATATCAGTACAAGAAAAATTACTGAAAGCAGTGAAAATGGAGAATATTTTGAAAACAACAGAAACAAAGGCTCAGTATAAGAAACAACCATTTGAAAAGAAATTAAACAGCTGGAGAAAATAATCCACTACATGGACAACACCTGAGAAATATTGATGGAAAGCATGATCATAATTCACCATGGGCATGGCTAAAGCTGGGAACCCTTAAGAAAGAAACTGAAGGATTGATTTTTGCTGCACAAGAACAAGCACTCCAAACCAAGGCATTAGTGCTAACAGCAAATGTTGACTCTGCCAAGAAAAAGATGAAACTGTGTCACACCACATTTGTGAATGTCCAAAGATTGCACAAACAGATTACAAAGTTAGACATGATAGAGTGGCAAAGTTCATGTACTGCTCATTATGCAAAAAATATTACTTTCCGGCCTCCAAAAACTCATGGGAACATCAGGTAGAGAAGGTGTCAGAAAATGAGGAAGTCAAAATCTTGTGGGATTTCCGGATCCAAACAGACACCTTGAACATAACACACCAAACATAGTGGTAATAGAACGAAGACAGGTCTGGATCATTGACATTGCAATTCCAGGGTATGCTAGAGTTGAAAATAAAGAATTGGAAAAACTAACGAAGTACAGAGACTTGGCAATTGAAATCTCTCGCCTCTGGAAGAAACACATTTCAGTGGTCCCTGCGGTCATTGGGACTTTGGGAAGAATATCAAGAAATTTCACACAGTACTATAAGCAGTTGCAGATCTCAGAAATAACACCATCAGAACTACAAAATATCAGGAACAATACTGTGTCACTATGTAACAGATACTTAAGTTTTTTGTTGAAACTTGCATCTGATATATAATACCAGTTAATGTTTTTATAATTTTTAGATTGTGCCTGGTGTTTTAAATAATAATAATAATATCCACTTATATCTAGTGGCAAATAAGGAGGCACCTCGCCAGTCAGGATTGAGCAGAGGGGTGTAATGTAACCTTCACAGATATAGATGAATTCTGAATCATACCTGCTAAAGTGAGAATATGTAAAGGACATGCGTCTGACATCAGACTTCAGTGGGTCCTCAGCATGTTGTCCCCAGTGCCTCCCATGTATAAATCTTCCCACCCAATTTCATAGTTTCATTCTCCCAACACCATTAAGGTCATGCTTATGTGGAGTGACTACCATCAATCGCCTTCTACAAACAGGCTTATAGAATGTGGCAACATCTGTGCTATAGGCTGGGCCTGATCCATTCAGCACATTCTATGGCAGGAAGCTGCCATCTTACATTTTAAACCCCATAGCCATCTCTTAAGGAAATGCTGACATTGTGCTTATATTCTGGGCAATACAAGATGACAGCTGCCCACAGCAAAATGGAGCAGAATGGTTTGGTAAAGTAATTTTTAAAAAGTATCTTCTGTATCCTAAAATGTCACCACAGAGTTATCCTTTGTAAATCATTGTATTAAACAGAATAACTGATAGGAGTTCAAACATGAATGACATTACTGTACTCATTCCCTCAGTTCATTTAATATACTGTACAACAAAAATTGTTTAAAAATGCTAAAGAAATAAAACAAAATGAGGAAAAATAAATGGTCGTAAGAAAATGATTGGCCGTATTAATCTTCATATAATCAATGCACCGTACAGCTCTGCTAATAATTATGCTATTAATAAATTTCATATTATCACTGTTGAAAAAAATAGAAATTATTCCTTCTCCAAAGGGAGAAGGGAACTGCAAGTTTCTGTTAAAGTCAGAAAAGAGAGCATGTTGTGCTTTCTCTTTCACAGGTCTTTCATGCAAGAGAGAGATTTGGTTTCTTATTCGCACATTACAAACATTTAAACTTTTTTTGTGTAGAGTGGATTCTTTCATGTTTAATAAGATTTGAGCGATGGCCAAAGCATTTGCCACACACTGGGCAGCGATACGGTCTTTCCTTTGTGTGGGTTCTCTGGTGTGCGACAATAGCCGATTTATCCCGGAAGCTTTTGGGACAGAGGGCGCACTGAAAGGGCTTCTCCCCTGTATGGATCTTCTCATGCTGGACCAGGCCAGAATTCTGTGAAAATCTTTTCCCACACTCTGAACAGATATACGGTTTTTCTCCCGTGTGAGACCTCTGGTGCTTCCGAAGAGATGAGGCGTCACCAAAACGCTTGTTGCAGTCTTCGCACTTGTATGGCTTCTCGCCTGTGTGGATCCGTTCGTGCACAATGAGATTTGCACGATGGCGGAAGGTCTTCCCACAAGCTGAGCAGGGGTAAGGCTTCTCATCGGTGTGGATCCGCCTGTGAACATGGAAAGCTGACATGGTTCGGAGTCCTTTCCCACAATCAGGACACTCGTGTGGTTTCTCTCCCGTGTGGATTCTCAAGTGTCGAATGAGGTCATACCGGTGAAGGAAGCTCTGTGTACATTCTGTGCAATGATGGGGCTTCTCTCCTGTGTGGATCTTCTGGTGAGACACAAGCCCGGCTCGCTTGCTAAAGCTCTGCCCACACTCGGGGCAAGAAAAGGGCTTCTCTTGGATGTGGGTCTTTTCGTGGGCAGTCAGAAGGGATCGTTGGGTGAAGCTCTGCCCACATTCTGGGCAGTTGAAGGGCTTCACTCCGGTGTGGGTACTCTGATGAGCCACCAGGACGTCTATCCCTGTGAAGCTCTCCCCACAATCCCAGCACGTGTACGGATTCTCCACGGAGGCTGGATGAAAACAAATGGTTTCGATATCTTCACTAATGGTGTCAGTTTTCTGCCGTTTCTTAGAAGATTCTCCTTTATCAGGATTTTGGGAAAGGGTCTGTTCTATTTTAACCGGCAGGATCCAGCTGACTCCATTTGTTTTCACTGGCAGATTTTTCGTCTTCCAAAATGGTCTCTCCTCTTCACCTGGAATAAGAAAAGAATCCTTTAAAAATAAATAAATAGGAAAAGAATCTTAACAATGTGGGATGTACGCTCCGGGGGTGGAGTGGGCGGGGAAGGCATGTTGGATCAGTTTACACACCAAAGCCAAGAGTCCTGTGGCAATTTAAAAAAATTATTTGACCTGAGGTTTCAGCACCCAACACTCTTTTTGACCTTGCTGTCTTCCAGAAGTTTGGGAGTTGCAGTTCCCAAAAACCCCAGCCAACATGGCTACTGGTGAGGGAACATGGGAGCTGAATTTCAGAGCCTCTGGAGAACAGCCCCTCCATTTGAGAGCACCCTGTCTACCAAAGCAGAGCCCTTTTTAAGCTATGAAGCTCCTTTGCACTAGAGATGCCAGAGATTAGAGCGGGGAAACTTTACATACATAGAAAAGTAGCTGCTCTAACCACTGGGTTATACATCCCATCCCAAATTCCAGGGGATCCATTCCAGGGTGGCAGACATGCCAGCTGTCATTGCCCTTGTAAGGTCAAAGAAGACCAGGTGCCAGTCTTGAAGAAAGCTAAGGGGGCTTCAAAGACACTGACGGGTCTTGCCCACATTCCCTTCTCTGTTTCATTTTCTGCTGCTCCCCAGAGTGTTGATTCCAAGGGAGCAGAGATCCTTCTGTATTTGTTGATGCATGGCCATAAGGCAGCCTTTGCTCCGACTGGCATCTCTGAGATACGCTGGACTGCAACTCCAAGGTGAAGGTCACTCCACTGGAGTTCATCCCACCCAAGAAAGCCTTACCCAGAGCAGGGATCTCAACGCTGTCCTCCTCCTTGTTCTCTCTGAAGTGCGGCCATGTGCTGGAGTCCGAGGGAGCCATCTTGGTCGAATCGGCAGACGTCTCTCTGAAAGGCCACAGAGCCTGAAACGACAGGGAGGGCCCGAGGAGCAGAAAAAAACTGGGTGAGAAACCACTTTAAAGATGCAGCCCGTCACAACATTATTCGAGGGTTGGGCAGTGCAACGGGGAGAGACCAAAAATAACAAAAAATAACATCATATTTTTGCATAAAATATTCACTGCCAGTAATTATATCTTATGAGATTTGATCTCAGAGGATGGGGAAAACCTATTGAAATGTTGAGAAATCACTGTGGTATCAAGGGGAAGTTGAGGACAATTAGGACAAGGAAATGATCCTCTGCCCATGCCCTGCCCATGCCCTAAATCATCTTCATCTCAGAACTGCAGATCTGGAAGGGACCCAATGGATCCTATGAAGGCACAGTGGGGAATCAAACTATGGTAACGTGTTCTGTATGGAGGACTTGGAACAGCATCTAGTATGGCTGAGAAGGCCAATTTGAGAGTGACAATCCCTTCCACACTGAAGACAAATACAGTCTGTACCCCGTCTAGCTCCCTGATTTTGCTGCTTTCGGGACTGCCTCCTTGCCTCGGCCTGCTGGACAAGGAGCGAAAAGGGAGATCGGAAAGAGCTTTAAAAGGGAAACGGAGATCAAAGAGCCCTTTCCGATCTCCATTTTCGCTCCTGTAAAAGTGTCTTAAACTGTTTGAAGCCTGTTTTAAATGCTTGCAATCGTTAGCCCACCTCCTGAAACCTATGCAAACTTAATTTGGTGTTGTTCTGAGTCGTTGTTAATTTTTGGTGATTTTTTGTTTTTCCCTCATTGAACTCTATTGAACTGTCCGTCCAATGCATTTCAATGAGAGAAAACAAAAAAAATCACCAAAAATTAACGACGACTCAGAACAACACCAAATTAAGTTTGCATAGGATTCAGGAGGTGGGCTAACGATTGCAAGCATTTAAAACATGTTCCAAACATTGTAAGACACTTAAAAATGAGCGAAAACGGAAGAGCTTCAAAAGCACTGAAGCCAGCTTCAGTGCTTTTGAAGTCCTTTCCGATGTCCGTTTTCGCTCATTTTTAAGTGTCTTACAATGTTATAAACCTGTTTTAAATGCTTGCAATCGTTAGCCCACCTCCTAAACCCTATCCAGCCTTAATTTGGTGTTGTTCTGAGTCGTCGTTAATTTTTGGTGATTTTTTTTATTCTCCATTGAAAGCCTTTGAATGGACCATTCAAAGGCTTTCAATGGAGAATTTAAAAAATCACCAAAAATTAATGAAGACTCAGAACAACACCAAATTAAGTTTGCATACGGTTCAGGAGGTGGGCTAACGATTCCAAGCATTTAAAACAGGTTTCTAACAGTTTAAGACACTTTTACAGGAGCGAAAAAGGGACATTGTTAAGTGAAATTCCCCCATAGAGAACATCGTTAAACGATGGGGGAAATTCCTCAAAGAAACCCATCGCTGTGTGAATTCATCGTTGTATGAAGCAATCGTTGTGCGAGGCACCACTGTATTTGAAATAGGTGCTGGAAGCGAGCTTTGCTGATACCATGGACTGCCAGAAAGATGAACAAATGGGTTCTAGATCAAATCAAGCCTGAACTATCTTTAAAAGCCAAAATGTTGAAACTGAGGCTGTTCTACTGTGGGCATATTATGAGAAAGCAAGATTCTCCTGAAAAAAAAAATAATGCTGGCAAAGGTAGAAATCAGCAGGAAAAGAGGAAGGCCAAATACAAGATGGACTGACTATGTGAAGGAAGCTACAGGTTTGAGTTTGCAAGAGCTCAGCAGGGCAGTTAAGGAAAGGAGATTTTGGAGATTGTTCATTTATACGGTTGGCATGAATCAGAAGCAACTTCATAGCCCACAATAATAACAAAACACAGGCGTAACACTCACCTGCTTTTCCCACCTCGGCTCCTCTCTGGGTTGCTGCTGCAGCAGCAGGAACTCCTCCGCCAAGGCCACTGCTTCAGGGCAGGACTCCGGCCTCCCTTCCCTCACCCAGGCCTGGATTTTTCCCGGCAGGATCGTCAGCAATTGCTCCAGGATCACCAGCTCCAGGATCTGCTCCTTCGTACGTTTCTCCGGCTCCAGCCACCGGTGGCAAAGCTCTTGGAGTCGGCTGTAAACATCTCGGGGATTCTCAGCGTCCTGATAACGGAACCGCCGGAAGCGCCTGCGCAGGGACTCTGCATCCAGATCCTCCTCTTTGACTGCCCTGCTGTGGCCCTTGTCTTTGGCCAACGGGCTTGTTGGGATTTCCAGGAGGACGCTGGGATGGAGGGGCTCCGCTTGCTGCTCTCTACGCTGAGGGCTGCAGTCCGATGCTTCCTCCGGAGACCTACTGGCCTGAGATGCTTCCCACGGGGCTTCCCAGCATCCTTGCAGCCCTCCCTCATCTTCCTGCTTCACCTGGGCAGGGGCGAATCCTTCCTGGAATTCCTCTATAGGCCCAGGCATGGTGGCGATGGGCATTTTCCCCGCACGTTTCCCAGAGTCAGGCTCTACCAGGTGCTGCTTCTCTAGCTTCACTGACTCAAGAGCAAAACACGAAATGCTTTTCTCTGCCGCCATTTTAATTTTTAGACCCAGGTTGCCTCTAGTGGGTAGGACACACTACCCACCCAAACAGCGATCTGATGCCAAAAACAGTAAAGCTTTCCAGAATCTCAAAATTTGAGCCTAGATGAAGAACAAGACAAAGGGATAGAAAGACATTTGATAGAAAGACCAGAATCAATGCAGCCAAGAAATGCTTTGTGATCTCTCCGCAGACCGATGTGTGGGAGATGCCATTCCATATGCTGTCAGGTCAGAATCAACATAACAACCTAAATGGGGCTTTGAAGGTAAGCAAAATATTTAAGGGGTGGCTTTACCAGTTCCACCCCTTGCTGAGTTTCCCTGGCTGAGCAGAGATTTGAACCCGAGTCAGCGAGGCCTGCTCCAGATTGTTCTACATCCCCCCCCCCAAATATTTTTCAATGTTTCTCCCTCTTGAACAGCCTTCCATTCCTAGTGAATCTGCCTGTCCGTGTTCATGAGTCTGACGTGTGCGAATTCTTCCTTGGTTTAAGAGGATTTTCCTCCACCTAACATCTTTTTTCCCCCCTGGTCCTGTAGTAGAGCAGCCCCTTCACTCCACAAGTTACGAGCTTGACAACTATAAGCAATTCTGCCACTTCTTCCATGGCCTGGTTCAGAGGCTACAGGCTGGTTTAAGCCATATGCTTTCTACCAAGCAAACTGGGAAGAATAGAGGGACTCGTCGCTGTCCTGCACAGAATCGCTCATCCATCATCCGTATCTTTACCCAGCCACGGAACCATGTAGAGTAGAAATTATGCCAAGTATGTAGTCTCACTCTACTATTCTGAGGATGTGGACTCGATCCCATCACGATATAACTGTTCGTCTCTAAGGTGCCACTGTGTTTTTGTCTCATCTTTATTTTCATTTTGTTTTTGCCTCCTATCATGTGGTGACTTGATGAACTACTAAGGACACCGCTGAGGTCTTCCTTTCAAGGTGTTTCCATGAAGGGCACCCAGATAAAAGAGATTCTACCTGTTTGGATTGTGGCATGCTCTGTTTTTGTATCTGTGTTCTAACTACCAATAATCTTAAAAACCCACTTCAGGTGGGTTCTTACCGTATTGCAGATGCTTTTAAAAACAATATTTTGACCACTAAGAGTATGTATCACAATTTTAAATATATATATATAAGCAAGCTTTTGAAGGCAAAAAGTGTGGCTTGCATAATTATGTTGTAAGCTGCCCAGAGAGTGCTTTTGCACTATGGGACGACATATAAGTTCAAACAACAACAACAACGTCCACAACAGTAGCCCACTTGGGGACAAACAGCCTGCTAGGTAACCATCCTTCAGAAAGCTGCCCCCCAAGGGATCTGTGATCTCTTTCTGCCTCCCAGCCCTGCCCAGCGCCCTCCAAATCACTGCAACTCCCTGGTACCTCTTACCCCTCAAACGAGATGATTTTTCCTGGTTCCTGAAAAAAATGAACCTGAAATATCAGCCAAAACTGTGCCCTCTCCCCCCGCCCTCCCCTGAGTGAGGCGGGGCCGGAAGTGGCTCAAAAATAACCCTCTCCTCCCCTTCCCAAATTCACATGCGGGTCTCTCTAGGAATTGCCTTGCTCCACTCCTCTTCCTCGCCTCCCCCCCCCCACTTCTCTTGCCAACCCACCCAGCATGGGAGCATCCTCAGCGCTATATCCCCAGCTTCTGGGAGAAACCAAGACAGGCAGTGGAAAGTAGGGGAGATCAAACTCTCCCCTCCAGATCTTTATTACAGCGGGTGGGCAACGTGCGGCTCTCCACATGCTGTTGGAGAGTGTGTCCCATCAGCATAATCGGGCGCTACCAATGGGGAGGAGCGATGGGGGGAAATCAGTTCCAAAGGCATCTGGAGGACCACCCGTTTCCCCCCCTCCTCTGTTCCGTTGTAAAGCTCCGTCTGTGCCCTCCCCCAACTACATTTCCCAGAGTTCCTGGTAAATCTTGGCTGTTGGAAACAAAGGACCTTCCTTCCATTCCCCATTGCAAAATTCCCTCTCCTGCCTCCCACCTCAAAACTACAAATCCCAGAGTTCCTCGGAGCTCGGCCCAGTGTTTTTAGTTTCCCATTATTAAATCATGAGGCAAAAGGGGATGACAGGAGAGAAATTACAGTACAAGTCACACACACACACACACACAGAGTATAATTGTCGTGGGGTGCTTTGGGTCTTTAAATTCCCCACAAAGACATTAAGGAGGGCAGGGAAGATTAGGTCTTTAAGAACAGTGACAAAAAGTTACTTAAGTCCTAAGCTGAGGGGAATTGCAAAAATATTTGGTGGGCTGAAGGTTTCCCGCCCTTAACCGGGAATTTACACGGGTTACCTTGAGAGACAGACAATAACAGGAGAGGAAATCTGCAACAATATGTTAATTGTTCAACAAAACAAAACCTCTCTGTGGCTTTTGGTTTTTAATTTCTGTAATTCCATTATTTGTAGGTGGATCATCTTGACATGTTTATATTAATTTAGTCTTCTCAAGGCAGGCCCTGTCGTTAGGCAAAGGAAGCCCCTTTCAGGCTGTCAAATATCATAGAGGAGCAGGGCTTTAATTTAGTTAACAATGGCATTTTGTGGCAAGAAACAATGAGGGTAGGTGCTTGAAGGGCTTTTCCAGCATCACCTTGAGGAAAACAGCCTGCCTTTTGAGGAGAAGTGCAATTTGGTTCTCTCGGCAGCAAACTGGGGGGTTCAAGGTAACTTTCCTTGCAGTGGTATCTTAAAGTGAGGAGCACATGTGGGGTCACAAAAGAGCAGCAAATCCTTGATTCGTCTTGTGCTTCTTCTGCCAGGACCAAGGAGAGGTGCTTGCAGGATTTGGGGCCTCCTCTGTCAAAATAACATTTGTGGCTTTTCCATTGAGCATAGCAGGCAAATGGGGATGACTAGTTGTAATCCCTCTAGTGATAGAAAGGCAGGGCATAAATAGACAAAAAATGTTAACGTTGTTCCTCATAGCTAAACGTATGGATCCACCTTCAGGTTTTTCTACTTTTTGCCTTGTTTCTCCCTGAAATAACCCTTGATCAGTGGCCTATGGCAGTTTGTTTCAATGCTTTTAATTTATTTTTCAAAGCGACTTTGCTGCTGCACCTATATGGAGGAGAGGAAATTGCATTTTTTTGGATCTGTCCTCACAATGGTCTGCTTTGAATTAAGGAAGCCTAACGAAAAAGATGTTGTCCTCAACCAGGTTTCAACTTTTCTCAAATCTATCAAACTCATCCTTTTCTCTTATTCTTGAGTTGCAGGTGCAATGTGGTAGGTAGTGATGGGCGGAGACTTGAGATCTCCAGGTTCTCTTCCCCAGCAAACCTGAACCACACCTAGGCCCAGACCTTCTCTTTGAACATGCCTACCTTAGTGTTGTTATGTGGATTAAGGAGAGCTACAGACACTGCATTTTGCTCCCTGAAGGTAAGACTGGACGTATAGGAAACAAATAAATAAACAAGAAACCCAGAAACTGGGCAGAAAAATGCAATCATACAATTTTAATTTAGAAAGCAAAATTACTTCAATTTTCCCTATCTACTGATCCTCTGATGTATTGGATTATAACACCCATGTTCCCCTTACCACCCAATACTTGCGGCACCTCCCTCTCTCTCACACACATACACACACACCACACACACATAGGTATAACGAATTGAAAACTTACATAACAAGCCACCCACATGCCTTTCTATACTAGCATCATCACCTTCTTGGTATCTCCTCTGCCATAAAAAACCTCCAAAGTAGTACTGTATTAAGAAAATTGCAGGCCCGTTTGCTAAGCCACTGACAAGGCCTTTCTTAGCTCTGAAATGTTCAGGGAATAATCAGTAGAGTGCATACATACCATGCTTTAAAGACCACAGCTGCTATGATGGGAAAATGTTGTCATTCTCAATGTTTCTGCATTTCTCCAGATCCCATTTTCATTTTCTTCTCACCATATGTTGTACCAGATTTTGCAAGGCATATGTTTTTGTACTCCACTGGTAACAACTGAACACATTTTTGGTGCATTTCTTACATTGTTTCCTTTTTTGGGTACAGTGGTGCCTCGCAAGACGATTTTAATTCGTTCAGTGAAAATTGTCTTGTGAAAAAATCATCTTGCAAGGTTCCCTATGCATCGGTCTAAATAAAAACATCTTGCGAAGCATCGGTCTAAAAAAACATCTTCAAAGCATGGTCATAGAAAAAAGGGCTTGCGAAGCACCATAGTGATCACAAAAACCAATTGTCTTGCATGTTTTTCGTCCCACGAGGCACCACTGTATACTGTATATGTATTTATGCAATTTACCAAACTAGATTTTCCCACTCAATAAAACATAGTTTTGTATTGATCTATTATGTGCATTATAGCTATTCAGATTCTAAAATGTGTGCAGTTTTACTTACAGCTTTGTCTTCCTGAAATGTTATCTAAGCTTTACAAAATCTCTGAATGAGTGAAGAGAGCTCTACTTCCCATGATGCTTGCAAAACAAGGTGTTCAAATTTGATGGATTTTCACATACCTATTAGATACATTGCCAATTACATCATTCTGGCTTCTATATCATCTATATCAATGGTTCCCAACCTTGGTTCCCCAGATGTTCTTGGCCTACAACTCCCAAAAATCTTGGCCAGCACAACTAGTAGTGAGGGCTTCTGGACGTTTTAGTCCAAAACACCTGGACTGCCTAAGGTAGAGAACCACTCCTCTACACAGACCACCACATTTCAAGATCCTCTCAGATGGCTCAGCAACACACAGCATGGAACCCAGTGACCTTTGCACGTGGGGAAAGAACAACGTGAGGCAAGTAGGGAATAGATTCCAATATCCAATTGAGAAAGACTTTATTTAAACGTGGAGGAAAGAGGAATAAAGCAAAAGTATCATAATAGAAAAGAATAAATCAACAAAGTAGCTTTTACATAGAGCCTATACTGAGTCGCTATAAGGTAAGTTCCATAACTTACAGCCTAAGGCATGGGTCTCCAACAATATCAAGCTGAAGGCAAAATAATAATAGTCATTGTAATAATAATAATAGTAGTAGTAATAATATCCACTTACATCTAGTGGCAAATAAGGGGGCATCTCACCAGTCAGGAGTGAGCAGAGGGGTGTAATGTAACCCTCACAGGTGTAGATGAATGCTGAATCATACCTGCCAAGGTGAGAATGTGTGAACGAAACATGCCTGATCTGACACCAGACTTCATTGGGCCCTCAGCATCTTCTCCCCAGTGCTCATCATGCATAAATCTGTCAAATTTCATAATGCCATTTCCCCAACACTTTCTTGGGCCACACTTCCTTGGAACCACCACCAATCACCTCTTGTCCCAAACAGGCCCATAGATGGTGACAACCTCTGGGGCTGTAAGGTGGGCCTGATCCACTCAGCTCCATTCTATGGCAGGCAGTCACCATTTTGGATTCCAACCCCCTCCCCTGCCATAAAATGTTGACATTGTGCTCATATTGTGGATGATGTAAGATGGCAGCTGCCCACAGAGACTGGAGCAGAATGATTTCATAAGAGAAAATTTTAAAAAGTGTCTCCTGTATGCTAAAATGTCACCACAGGGTTATCCTTTGTAAATCATTGTATTAAACAGAATAATCACATTAAATTCCTTGCATCCAAACATGAATGGTATTACTCATTAAGTCAGTTCATTTATCGTAGAACAAAACTTGTTTAAAAATGCTAATGAAACAATGAAAAAGAAAGAAGGAAAAATAAATGGTGATTATAAGAGAATTGGCCATATTAGTTTCATATGATCAATACCCCTTCCCACGGAATTATTTCAGCTCCATTTCATTTATATTACCACTGTGGAACTAATCAGAAATTATGAAAGTGGACAGTTCCCATATCTGATAGAACAGAACTGTGAGTTTCTCTTAAAGTCAGAAAAGAGGGCATATGTTGCGCTTTCTCTTTTGTAGGTCTTTCATGCAAGATAGAGATTTGGTTTCTGAGTGAAGTTCTTCCCACGTTAGGAACATTTAAACTTTTTCGGTGCAGAGTGGATTCGTTCGTGTTTAATGAGATTCGAGCGATGGCCAAAGCATTTGTCACACACTGGGCAACGATACGGCGTCTCCTTTGTGTGGGTTCTCTGGTGTGCGACAATAGCCGATTTATCCCGGAAGCTTTTGGGACAGAGGGCGCACTGAAAGGGCTTCTCCCCTGTATGGATCTTCTCATGCTGGACCAGTCCAGCATTCTGAGAAAATCTTTTCCCACACTCAGGACAGATGTACGGCTTCTCTCCCGTATGGGACCTTCGGTGTTTCCTAAGAGATGAGGCATCACCAAAACTCTTGCTGCAGTCTTCGCACTTATACGGCTTCTCGCCTGTGTGGATCCGTTCATGCACAATGAGATTCGTGCGATGGCGGAAGGTCTTCCCACAAGCTGAGCAGGGGTAAGGCTTCTCATCGGTGTGGATCCGCCTGTGCACGTGGAAAGCTGACATGCTCCGGAAGCCTTTCCCACAATCAGGACACTCGTGTGGTTTCTCTCCCGTGTGGATTCTCAAGTGTCGAATTAGGTCATACCGGTGAAGGAAGCTCTGTGTACATTCTGTGCAATGATGGGGCTTCTCTCCTGTGTGGATCTTCTGGTGAGACACAAGCCCGGCTCGCTTGCTAAAGCTCTGCCCACACTCGGGGCAAGAAAAGGGCTTCTCTTGGATGTGGGTCTTTTCGTGGGCAGTCAGAAGGGATCGCTGGGTGAAGCTCTGCCCACATTCTGGGCAGTTGAAGGGCTTCACTCCAGTGTGGGTACTCTGATGAGCCACCAGGACGTCTATCCCTGTGAAGCTCTCCCCACAATCCCAGCACGTGTACGGATTCTCCACGGAGGCTGGATGAAAATGAACGGTTTCAATTTCTTCATTAATGGTGTTAGTTTTCTGCTCCTTCTCAGACGATCCTCCTTTATCAGGATTTTGGGAAAGGGTCTGTTCTATTTTAACTGGCAGGATCCAGTCGACTCCCTTTGTTTTCACAGACAGATTCTTCTCCTTCCAAAAGGGCCTCTCTTCCTCAGCTGGAATAAGAAAAGAATCCTAACTGTTGGTTCTCCCTTCTGGGGAGAAAGTTTATACCCAAACTCCAAGAGTCCTGTGGTGGTTCAAGGACCAAAAGATTGATTTGGCCTAAGCTTTTACAGATTGCAGACAGTTTTTCAGATGCAAGAGTCTGCAGTCCAAAACAGCTCAGGGCAAATTAACTTATTAGCCTTTAAAATGCAAAATGGCTACTCCCCTGGAAATTTCCAAGAGAGAGGTTAGATGTCTTCTTAACACTTTCCCTCACACCCTATATAGCATCAGATTTCCAATTTATTTCTTTTGATACATTCTGACCTCCTCTGGCCACCAATATCCCCTCCATCATGCCTCAGTCTCGCCTTCCATGACCTGGCTGCCCCCCAATATTGGGGGATCTCAAGTTCCCCAAAACTCCAGCCAACATGGCTAGTGGTTAAGGAAACTGGGAGTTAAATTCCAGAGGCTCTGGAGAACAATTTCTGCATTTGAGAGCACCTTGCTTTTCACAGTAGAGCCCTTTTTAAAGGCTCTGAATCTCTTTTGCCCTGGAGATGCAGAGACAGAAGCTGAGAAGTACAGAAAAGTAGGTGCTCTAACCACTGGGTTATACATCCCAACCCAAATTCCAGGGGATCCATTCCAGGGTGGCAGACATGCCAGCTGTCATTGCCCTTGTAAGGTCAAAGAAGACCAGGTGCCAGTCTTAAAGAAAGCTAAGGGGGCTTCAAAGACACTGACGGGTCTTACCCACATTCCCTTCTCTGTTTCATTTTCTGCTGCTCCCCAGAGTGTTGATTCCAAGGGAGCAGAGATCCTTCTGTATTTGTTGATGCATCGCTATAAGGCAGCCTTTGCTCCGATTGGCATCTCTGAGATATATTGGACGGCAACTCCAAGGTGAAGGTCACTCCACTGGAGTTCATCCCACCCAAGAAAGCCTTACCCAGAGCAGGGATCTCAACGCTGTCCTCCTCCTTGTTCTCTCTGAAGTGCGGCCACGCGCTGGAGTCCGAGGGAGCCATCTTGGTCGAATCAGCAGACGTCTCTCTGAAGGGCCACAGAGCCTGAAACGACAGCAAGGGCCCGAGGAGCAGAAAAGAACTGGGTGAGAAACCACTTTAAAGATGCAGCCTGTCCCAATGTCAGCTTCAAAATGTATACTGGACACCTGAATATGAGAAGTTGCTCTATGTCAAATCAGACCAGTCGGGACACCTACCAGAGTGGCCTGTAGTGTATATCTCGGGAATCTTGACCTCCTGTACCAGGAGACAGAAGGCAGGAGGACCTTCTGCAAAAGGAAGTGCTTGGGGTTCTCAAGGAAGGGCTTACACAAAGGAGGGGCAGCTCTCTAGGGAGGGCAAGGAGCTGGTCTAGGTTTTTCAGAAGACGGAATGCTAAGAAAAAAACACGGGGGAGGGGACAGGAACAGCCCCCATCCAAGATCTGGAAATCAGGATATTTCGGGGGGCATATCTCTAGAGATTGCCCATTCTAGTTCTAGAGGGGGAAAAAGTCTTCTTCAGTCCCTAGGGTTGAATTCTGATTCAGAGAAATCCCTGGGAAAGTTGACAAATTCCAGGGTTGGGGAGTGCAATGAGATGACACCAAAATGACAGCATGTTTTAATTTAAAACCTTCACTGCTAGAACTGAAATATAAAGAGATCTGACCTCATCAAATGGGGAGAATGGGAGGCTATAGAAATGCTGAGAAATCACCAAACCGTGGTATCAAGGGGAAGGTAAGGATCACCCGGTCAAGGACATGGTTCTCCACCTATGTTCGAAACAATTTAATCATGGCCTATTCTTGGCTTTGTATCTCTCAAAAATCTCAAAGGGTTTCCAGTTCTAGATTTTCTTATATAATATCACTTCTAAGAACTGTTTTAGGAGAGGTAGCCGTATTAGTCTGTGCTAGCATATAAGGCTAAAATTTTAAAATAGACAAAAACGTTGCAGCACCTTAAAGACTAACTGCTATATTTTGATGTGAGTTTTCATGAAGTCCACTTATCCAGTTACTCCTAATGTCTGTCCCACAGAAGCCAGAATGCAGAGATATTCCTCTCTAAACATAATTCCAACTTTAACAGTCGTCTTAGCCTCTTAGTACAGATCTCTCTATATAGGCAAAAGGTGCCATGCTTAGGTAAAAATAGGCAGGAGTAATCTGAAGGTTTATAGAAGTATAAAAATATGGGGGCAGGGGATAAGGGAAGGGAATTCAGTGACCACCGAGCATGCTCAGCGGGCATGGAATGCAGTCTTATTGCTAGGCAGAGGTGAGCAAAGGAAACCAGAGGTGGGCACAGAATGGTGTCCTGAAAAAGGGTACAGCTAGCTGGCTGGCACCCAATAAACGGAACGCTAGAGATTTAAAGGTCTTGTTTAAAGGTCTCACTGCTTTAAGGCATGCAGTGGTGTGTCACTAGACAGTTACCCCGCATGACAGTTTTTTCGCTAGACATTGGCTTTTTGCGATCGCTATAGTGATTCGCAAAACAATGATTCCTATGGGGGAATTTCGCTGGACAATGTTTGGTCCCTGCTTCGCAAACCGATTTTCGCTAGACGACAATTTTTACAGCTCCCTCCGCGGGCGTTTTCGGGACCTAAGCTTCGCAAGACAGCGATTTAAACAGCGGTTCGTAAAATGGCTTTCCTATGGCCGATCTTCGCTAGACAACGACGATTCTTCCCCATTGGAACACATTAAACAGGTTTCAATGAATTCCAATGGGGAAATGCTTTTCGCTAGATAATGATTTCACTAAACAGTGATTTCAGTGGAACGGATTATCATTGTCTAACGAGGCACCACTGTACTAGCCAAAAGCCTTGGATACACTCATCCTCTCCCTCGGGACCAAATTCTTTCTCACCGGTCGCCCCCGTGGTGCTTTCCTTTGCTGCCGCACCAAAAAATCCTCTGCCAGGCTGACCGCTTGGAAGCAATTCTCCGGACGGCCCCCTTTCACCCAGTTCTGCATGTCCTCCGGCAGGATGGTTAAGAACTGCTCCAGAATCACCAGCTCCAGGATCTGGTCTTTGGATTTCTTCTCTGGCTGCAGCCACCGCCGGCAAAGTTTCCAGAGCATCCCACAAACCTCTCGGGGACCTTCCGCATCCTGGTAGCAGAACTGTCGGAAGCACTGGCGCTCAATATCCAAAGTGGCCCCACCCACGTCGGGAGCATCCTCTTCCACCACTTCCATGAACTCTGGCTCGTCTTTGGTTACAAGGCTGCCGACAGAGTGGTGGGTTTCTCTATCGATGCCGGACACAATTCCGGCTCCCCCATCTTGGTTTCCAGGCTCCAGTTCTGCATTGGAGGCTCCCTCAAATGGAGAGGAATCAGCCTGAGTATCATGCCTGGATCCTGATATAGGAAGCTGTTCCTCTTCCTGGTCAGAAGAAGGAGACTGTTCAGCCTTCAAGAAAGTTTCCGCCTCTCCTTCAGAACCATCCCCTGGCTCGCCCCCCAGTTCTGGTTCAAAATCTTCTGGTGCAACTCCTTCCCACGGCTCTTTTGGCCCTCCAAAGTGGATAACTGGAAGGCCTCTGGCCACAACCCTCTCTGCTTCAGATTCTTCTGGGTCCTGCACTCCTATCTTTGCTCCTTCCTCTGGCGTAACTTCCGCCTGGAGATTGGGGACAATGTCATTTTTGTGTTCTGCTGCCATCGTTGTTCTAGACACCAAAATCTGGTTGTTTGTCTTGGATGATGCCTTCACGTAGTTAATTTGTGTTTCCTGGTGACGCTGAATGCAGAGTCCAAGATTGTCTATTGTTAATGGTTTCCACCTAAAAGGGAAAAATCAAGAATAGACTAGAGGCAGTCTGACCGCACATGAAGTTATTCATTGCTTCAAGATACTGATGCATCCCTGAAGTAGCAGCAGCGTTCAGACAGTTAGTTAACCAGGAATCCTGCATTAATGACTACAGTTATGGACACAATTTTATGCTAATCTAATAATTCTCAACTCTGGACCTCTAGATGTTTGTGACTTCAACTCCCAAAGGTCTTAGCCAGCATGGCTAATGGTAACACCCTCGAACTCAGTGGTTCCCAACCTTGGTGCAATAGATGGAGGAAGGAAGGAGAATCTCATGCTGCCACCACTAGTTTAAACAGGAGTTTTGGGACATGGATTTACTAGATTTGAGAGAGAACATCCACAACTCCTAACTGTATATTCCACGTTCAGAAACAGCATATGCTTTAAATGCTAAGTGCTGGAGAGAAGGAGTAGCCATAGGCAATATTGTTCTGCGCCCGATTTACAAGATTCTCAAAAAGCTCAGGTCGAGCACTGTCAGAAACAGGATATTACACCCCATGAATGATACAGTCAGGAAGATTTAAATGCTGGACTGAGTGGTGATGATACATGCCTTTGTTTCCATCACTCTACCTTGCCCGGGGGGGTGGGGGTGGGATTCCTAGAGATTCATTATGCTGCATTGGATTTGCACTCAAATCCAATAGGGGCTACACACTACACTAAAAATTTGTCACAGCAACCACCCCGTGTTGCCCCATTTAAAGAAAGCCTGGCAGGGAGTAAGCACGTTGTTTTCAAACTGAAATCATAGTTTTGTAAAGTAGGCAAATATGGTAGCAGTACATGAGGCCTTAAAATCTCCTCTCTCTCTCTCTCAGTTTCTGTGTGCACCTCTGTCACCCCTCAATGGTGACCTTTTTAAATAACTTATTAGGACAGTGGATCCCCTAGTCCAGCTGTGTTTGGAGATTCTGCAGAACTGCCCCAAAGTCCCGGTACAAATGAGCTACATAAATTTTTCATCTCTTTGCCCAGACCCTTCAACCGAAGCCCTGGCGGCCAGACTTTCAAGTGGCTGCCTTTTCCAAACCAACCCCCCCTGCCCACATCTGCCAGAGGTTAACAACCGCACCCTGCCTAAGGGTGGGGCCAGCCTTCCCCCCCCACACACAGCAGAGATTAAATGAAGGGGGAGAAAAGCAAGAAGCAGCAAAAAAGAAATAATGAAGGAGGAGGCAAGAGGAAAGGCAAGGGACGCTCCCACCCCTTTCTTCTTCCAGACACGGGGGGGGGGGGGTGATCGTTCTTGGCTCCTTCTTTTCAAACTACCGCTCCCAGAATCCTCCACTCAAGATGGCCACGGGCGGCTGCAGGATTCTGGGAGTTGTAGTCGCGAAAAAGCTCCGCCTTTGGCCCTGGGCCCACCCGTTGTCGACTTAACTCCCAAGCATCGCCGGAGGGGCGCTCCCCCCCCGCCCTGCTCCTTCCCCAAGAAGGTTTCCCCCCCACACACACACACACGTGGGAACGCGGCCCTTCGGCTCCAGAGAGAGAGAGAGAGAGAGGGATGCCCCACCCGGCCCTCCAGGAAAGGGGATCTATTTTGGGGGGGCTGGGTGGGGGGAGGCTGGCTCTCCGGTGCTCCTTCTTCCCTCCACCCACCCTTCCTCTCTCCCCAAAGGAGGGTTTCTCCCCCCCCCACATACACACCTGATGCCCTCCCAGGAGTCCCGACGGCCTCGCCTCGCCTCCGATGCAGCGCCAGGTTTCGTCGCCGTGGAGCTTAAAAAAAAAAAAAGGAGGAAGCCGCACTCGCGGGGGCACGAGGAGGAGGAGGACGGGGGAAGGAAGGAAGGGCTTTTTAACGTCACTTCCTTTCCTTCTGGAGAGCCGCTCTAGGAGGGCCGCACTCTGCCGTTTTAACCCCTCGAGTGCTCTGAGAAATCACTCTGTGAGCGGGGAGGGAGGGAGAAACAAAACACCTTTCCTAATTAGCGAAAGGGAGACACCATCTGTTTATGGACGTTACACGGGGGCTACCATGTCCTAGAGACCGCATTGAGCCGCAATACTTTGGGGCCAGACTGGTTGTTTTTTTTTTTTACCCCAGCCAGGTTTTTTTTCTCAGCCTAACCTACCTTACAGGGTTGTTGTTGTTCTAACGGAGAGGAAGCAGGGAGGGAGGGAGCCGGCTGGGCTGCTTCGAAGTCCCGGGTGGAGAGGCGGGAAAAAAAACCCTTTGCAAATAAAGAAGGGACCTCCCACGGGAGGCTCTTGGGCCAGTCCCATTTCCTTTGCACTAGGGGCGGATGAGGGGGAGGTGGTTTGGGTGGGGAAGGATGATGAACGCCACCTTCAGTTTTTTGGAGGCAGGGAAGGCGAGGTCCCAAAGGCATCTTCACCTAAAATGGGTCGTCCTGACCCAAAAGCACCTTCGATCCCCATGAAGACCTGCGCACGCCCAAGCGAGGGCACGGATCCTGCAACCAACAGGAGCAGCAGGTCTGGGCTTTGCAGCGGTTCAAACGCACCTCGCCTGCCCGGGAATTACTGCAGGATTGCCTGCGGGCACACGGATGGATTCTTGTCACTGGAGAAACTGGTTCGGGGACGGTGCTACAAGGAGGCAGCCCGTCATGGCTGTCCGAAAGCAGCTGGACTCCAATTCCCATCAGCCGCAATAAAGCTCACTCCCTGCGATTATTAGGAAGGGTTTTGATTTTCCTGATCCTGGATTGAATTGCAAGGCTCCCTTTGCTTTCCTTCTCCCTCAAGGGCTAAGCAAGGTGTTGCTCCCCCCCTGGAAGCGGAACTCCAAGTCCCATCGCCCGCTCAAAAGTATGGGCCAAAGGGAGGGCGGCGGCTTCCAAAAGTTACTCCAGCGACCATGAGGGCAGAGGGATTCTGGGAAAGGAAATACAAGAAAAGGGTTCCCCCCTCCAAAAAAAAAAAAATCTGAGGGATAATGGGTTTTGTAGTTCAACAGCGTCCAGAGGGGCATCATTTGCCCAACCCTGTTTTTCGCCTCTTGGGAAAATTCAGGGTAAGGGTTAAACTCTGAGAGTTTGCAGCCCTAGAAAAGCACCCGAGGAAGGAAGGAAAAGAAGAAGAAGAAGAAGAGGGAGGTCTCTTCTGTCAATATGTAGATTCACTTCCTGCCTCTTGTCTTAATAATACTGGTGGGGGAGGAGAAGGTTGGTAGGTTTGCATATATAGATATATAAATATTTTTAAATTGCACTGGAGCACAGGGGCGAGGAAGAGCCGGTAGTTTGTTCTGGCTGAAAAGGATGTTGCACCAAAGCAGAGATTAAGGAGAGGAGAAAAGCCAAGACGGACAAAGGAGATCTTGATGAAAAATGTACTGCAAGGTGAAGACGAAGCTGAGTCCCGGAGTATTTGCAATTTCATTTCATTGTCTAGGAATCGCCCTGGGGAGCCGCCTGTGGATGGTGATTAAATAAATGCATCTGAGAAAATAAATTTCCAGGAAGCAGGATGCAGAAATCAGATTATTAGGTCCTAATTCTAGACTTTGTTGAACTCCAGGTCTGCTCAGGAGCCACTGGCAGGTCGAGAAGGCTGTTTTCTATGCTGGCAGAAACTTTGCTTGCAGTGTTACTGGTTGAGGCATTTTTATGATTAAGTGTTATTCCGCTGATCAAATGTCTGCTGAAAAGCAGAGAGATGGCAGGCTTTCTCTGGCATGCTGCCATTTCCTCACAGTTAGTGCCTTGGCTGCTTTTCCTTTCATATTTTGTTACATTTTTAATGTGCATTTTGATCACAGTCTCCATGAGATCATCTAGTCCAGCAGTCTGTTTAAAAGCCGGAACGATGCCATGACCACCCCCCTGAGAGGCGGCAACCCGGCCTCTGCTTAAGACTTCCATGGAGGCTCAGGAGGACGAGTTTTGAAGCCAAATTAGTCTTCCTGTCGGCTTCTTTGCCCAAATTTTAATTGTGATTATGATGATGAGTCATGGAAACCACATCCTAAGTCTGGAATTTTTTTCACTTCTTTGCACTATGCCTTCTGCGATCGTGGCCATTCTGGCTGTAGGATTCTGAGAGTTGTAGTCCAAAAAAAAAAAAGAGAGAGAGAGCAAAATTTCTATGCTCTGGCAAATCCTATAAGAAACCATGAACAGAAGTTTGTGGGGAAGTAGCTTTTATCTAAACCACTGGTTCTTAACCTTTGTTACTCAGAAGTTTTTGGACTGCAACTCCCAGAAGCCTTCACCATCAGCTCTGCTGGCTGGGGTTTCTGGGAGTTGCAGTTCAAAAACACCTGAGTAACAAAGGTTAAGAACCACTGATCTAAACTTTGAGATGGGGGAGTCTTAAATGTAAAAAAGGATTGGACCGTGGAACAGTATGGTCTCCCTGTGGAGAGGGGAAACTCATGTTTCCTGCATGTTTTTAAGGATCTCAAAGTGACTGTTACAGTTTCATTTCACACTGAGCAGTGGGTTGGACTAGGTGATCTCCGACATCTCTTCCAACTGCAAATTTTTGTGGCAGCATTAAAGAAAGCCTGCATGTTATTTACGTGTCATGTTCCCCACTACAAAACTGGACGCTGGCGTTACCTAATGGTAGGTCAGCTTTGAACTTTGCTAAGAAAATAACGGTATTGTGAAAACTTATTCATCCATTTCATTTCCTGTCTGTGTTTTAGCTTTGCAGATGCCTTGTGAAGTAGGCCGGGCTCATGACTGGCACAAAAACCACTCAGTGAGTTTCATTGTTCTGTGAAGACTTAACCCTGGACCTTGTATATCGGGCTAAAATCCACACGAAGGGGACTCCGTTAACTCTACGTTTTAAATGATCACTTTCTTTCAGGATCCTGGTGACCTCTGAGGAGTTGTCGGAGTAGCTCCCTGAGGCAGATCAAGTTCTGCTGGATCCCAGTCAAAGGAAGGGAAAGCATGGAGGAGAATGGGAAAAGAGTGACATGTTCAGGTAAGTGTTGTTGTTATGAGCCGTCAAGTTGCTCTGAATGTACAGCGACCCCATGAGTGAATAATCTCCAAAATCTCCAAAATGTACTGTACTCAACAGCCCTGGCTCAGCAGTTGTAAACTCAAGCCTCTGGGTTCCTTTAGGAAGTCAATCCATCTTGTATTTGGTCTTCCTCTTTTCCTGCTGCCTTCCACTTTTCCTAGCATTATTGTCTTTTCCAGAGACAGGTAAATGACTCATGGCTAATAAGCTTTTCATGAAATATGGAGAAGAAAGGCAATCCCATAAGTTCTCCTCCATGTTGGCAGGTTGTGTGCCTGTTCCTGAACTACACAATTGGTCACACAAGGGAGACCTGCCAGAATGCAGGGTGACATTTTTGCTACTCGTTTCTGCTCCAGAACAGAATACTAGACCATACGTCTTGCCTTTGATCAGGAGCAAGCCATACATTCTGTTTCTGCTGCTCTTATTATCAATAAAGTCTGTAAGCATTCTTTTTTTTTTTTTTATCCTACAGGTCCCACAATCTCCCAGCTATTGCAGAATTTTGAATTTTTGGTACAATTCTGTTTTGTTACATAGAGAAGTACAGAGTTTTACACAGGAGAATAGCTACAAGTTCCCCAGATAGTCCACACCTTTCTCATTAACTGGCACGCAAAACTTTTAAAAGCTTACTTTGAATTTTGTAGGAGGAAAAAAAAATAAAAACTTTTAATTACTCACAGTTATGAAGAGATCAACAGCAATCAAACAAACTGAACACTAATTGAGGAAAATTAATTGAGGAAAACTCCTGACGATTTTTCCTTTCTTATATCTTTCTTTGATTTCTATCTTAGTCTAGGTGCAATGTTTTAAAATTATATTGTTTCTTTTATTGTAAGCCGCCTAGAGTGGGCTAATATGTCCAGATAGGCGGGATAGAAATAAAATAAATAAATAAATAAATAAATAAATAAATAAATAAATAAATAAATAAATAAATAAATAAATAAATAAATAAATAAATAAATAAATAAATAAATAAAATAATAGGAAAAAAGAAGCACTCAGCAGAGAGGGGCAATAACCATTTCAGTGTGATAGGAGGGTAATCTCTCCCTTCCCCAATATGTTTGTAATGATAAATCATATTTATTTCTCTCTTGCCTGCACAAATAATGCTTCAGAATGGATTTAATTCCTGGCTTGGCAACATCCCGATGTTTTGCACAACTCTTCCAAACAGTCATTGCTAGCGTGGTTCATAGTGAAGAACAGGAGGGGCTCTAGCTGAAAACATTTGGAGTGTCACATATCCTCTACTTTCAGCATACTCTTATTTTAAGGTATACTGCCTCTTGCTGAGGAAGGTCATTCCAGTTGCTGTTATTTTGAATTCTTCTATGCTTAAGTGTAGGGTATTACAGATGTGCCGTTAACTTTTTTTGAACTACAAATCTCATAATTCTCCATTCTGGGAGTTCCACCTAACAGATGGACACTTACAGATACCTAAATTTGGCTCATCTGGGAGAAAGGCCTACATTGGAAGGCTTCATGGCCTACTCTAGGCCCATGTTTGCCTGTTTCCTTGTTCAAAAAGGAAGCTGCCCTAAGGTGCCACTTAGGCCTTTCTCCCAGGTCAAGTGTAGGTGTTAGTAAGTGTCAGTTTGTCAGGTGGGACTCCCAGACTGGGGAATTATCAGATGTGTAGTCCCAAAAACCCTCGAATGGTCCATCTCTAGTCAGGATTGTTCCTAAATGAATACTTCTCGGGTCTACCCCTTCTCCAGTTTAGGATGAGGTGTGATTCCATGGACATCTTCCTCCCCCCTCCAGATTCATACAGCCACATGACCACACCTGGGAGACAAGGTGGAACCATTGGGCACTGATGGATTACTCTGGTAACTGGGGTTTGTTTCTCTGGTCTCTTAGTTTCACCTTTCTCTGATTTCTAGGGTTATCGGACAGTGTGAATGAAGGAGAAGCAGGCGGGATGCCTTCTGAAGCTGAATGTGTGAAGATGGAAGGGAGCACCCATGTTGAAGATGAGCTGAAGAAGAAAGAGAGACTCGAAATGGCAGCCGAAGAAAAGCATCACAATAAATCTATGGCTGACGAAGGTGGGGAAGCTATTGAAATCTCCGTCCACCAAGAAGTATTGGTGGAAAAGAAAGAGAATACCTGCCATTTGTGTGGTAAAAGCTTTTGCTCTAAATCCCGCTTGAAAGTCCACCAGAGAATCCACACAGAGAAGAGACCGTATAAATGCTTGGAGTGCGGGAAGGGTTTCAGACAGAGCGGACACCTTTCTCAGCATCGAAGAATGCATACGGGAGAGAGACGATATAAATGTTTGGAGTGTGGGAAGAGCTTTAGTCAGAGCACATACTTTATTCTGCATAAAATAACCCACACGGGAGAGAAACCTTTCACCTGTCTGGAGTGTGGGAAGAGCTTCAGTCACAGCAGGAAACTGGCTATCCACCGCAATATCCACACAGGGAAGAGACCATACAAATGTCAGGAGTGCGGGCAGACTTTCAGCCAGAGCACCCACCTTACGTCGCATCAAAGGATCCACACGGGGGAGAAACCCTATAAATGTCTGGAGTGTGGGAAATGCTTCAATCAGAGCACACACCTGACTCTGCATCGGAGGATCCACACAGGAGAGAAACCTTATCAATGTGTGGAGTGCGGGAAACGCTTCAGCCAGAGCCCACACCTTACTTTGCACCAAAGAATTCACACGGAAGAGAAAATGTATAAGTGCTCTGAGTGTGGGAAGAGCTTCCACCGAAGCGACCACCTGACGGCTCATCGGAGGAGCCACACTGGGGAGAAGCCGTATCAGTGCTCGGAGTGCGGAAAGAGTTTCAGCCGAAGTTCAATCCTCAGTAAGCATCAGAAAACCCATCATGATGTAGATGTTCCAGTGTGAACTTCCCCATTCACTTATGTCAGCAGCTAGAGTTTTTCTTTGACACTTGTGGACTTTTCAGGCTTGAAGTATAGTTAGATAGACAGAACTCTTTTCAAATTTAGTATTTGGAAACAGGTTTCTGTCTAACTGATCTTTAGACAAACTTCAAAGACTAACGGGTTCTTCCAGATGGGAAAACAGTTCTTTTCTCCTTTGTTCATCATGAAGGCACGCTTGGGTTTTGGGGCATGTCATACTTTTAGAAGCAACCTCTTTTAAAACTGTCTTCTCTGACTTTCCCCTAAGAAAAGGTGGGAATCCTTTTAAAATATTGTTGAAAGGCAATCCACTTTCAGAGTAGCTCTTCTGGAACTCTGATTCTGTGTTGCGATTTTTCCCCATAGCCCCATTTTCCCCCAGCTGATCGGCGGGGGCTTGGGAAGGACCACGGGGGAGCCCTCCCCCGCGGTCCTCGCAAAGCCCTAGCTGGCATTTTCCCCCAGCTGAGTGGTGGGAGCTTCCAAAGGACCGCGGGGGAACCCTCCCCCACGGTCCTCCCAAAGGCCCCATTTTCACATAGCTGATTGGCAGTTCCAAAATGGCCACCCACTGTGTTGCCTCTCTTTAGAGGCACCGAAAATGGCCGCCCCTATGGAGGATCTTCACATAACGGTGAGTTCCCCCCCATAGGAATGCATTAAACAGGGTTTAATGCGTTCCTATGGGGTTTTTTGCCTCGAATAGCGACGAATCCAGATAGCGACGATTTATCCAGAACGGATTATCGTCACTATGCGGGGCACCACTGTACTATATTATAAGTCAAAGGCCAATTGGAAATGTTAGCTAGCAAGACGCCTCTGTATTGGTATGTATAAGAATTGTGAAAATTTTGAAACTGCGTGTCAATTAAACTTTTCCTTTGAGTGTTCTTGTTTCATTGGCTACGTGAGCTTTTATTTTATTTTTTAATTTAAAATATTTTTACCCTGTATTTCTTCATAAAAGTTTTTAAACTTTTAAAACGATCATTGACAAAAGATGACTAAAAACAGGAAATTATTCACATATTAAAAAAACATTGTATTAAAAATGCTAAATACTGTAAAAGCATTATTAAAATAGATTAAAAGCAACAAAAATACTAATCCTCCCAATCTACTGACAACAAGGAATCATTTGGGGTAGGAAGACCTGCTGGGAAAAAAAAAACATTTTTAAAACTGTTTTATATCTATTAAAATATGTATATCCCACTCTGTATCTAAAGGTTTCAGGGTGAAACATTGTCAGTTAAAAATATTAAAACAATTGAAAAATAGTTAACAAGATTGTAGTAGTTTGGGCATATAAACTGGGTAGTTTGGGCGGCATATAAATTGAATAAATAAAATAAATAAAAGTGCTATTTTACTTTGGCTTGGATTGTGTAATTTTTAAAATTGCCCATACCCTGGCTTGAGATCTTTGGGTATGGAATGGGACATAAATACCTGAATTTTAAAAATGTGAGACCAAAAACTGGAGTTTACTTGTTCGCCAATCATTGACTGAAGATTGAAAAACAAGGAGCCGTGCTTCAATCAAGTGGTGCTTGCACCTGTTCTTGTTGGAAGCTAAGCAGGATTCTGCCTGGTTAGTTTTTGGAGGGGAAAACCAACGAGAAGCAACGAGTTCTCCAGATTAAGGCTGTGATGAAGCTTCTCCTTGAAACGTTACAATCCTGTCAGTGCTGAAAATGCTGAGTCGGGCTGCGACTGTGCCAACAGCTTGATTCAGAACCTGTTTGACACTTCTGTTTGGATCAGGTAATCACACCAAAAGTAATTTTGAAAGTAATCAACCCTGAGTGCTCACTGGAAGGACAGATCCTGAAGCTGAGGGTCCAATAGTTTGGCCATCTCATGAGAAGAGAAGACTCCCTGGAAAAGATGCTGATGTTGGGAAAGAGTGAAGGCGAGAAGGGGACGCTAGAGGACAGAGATGGTTGGACAGTGTCATCGAAGCTGCCAATATGAATTTGACCCAACTCCGGGAGGCAGTGGAAGATAGGAGAGCCTGGCGTGTTCTGGTCCATGGGGTCACGAGGAGTCGGACACAACTTAACGACTAAACAACAATCACATCAAGACTGCTGAAGGTTCAGTGCCAGTGTCCACACTGGGCCCTCAATCAGATGCAGCATGATCTATTATGCCACGACTCTTCTTCCTTCAATCCCACCATTTCTCCAATCCCCGGTTCTCCTTTTCTGGTTCATTGTAAAGCCAGTGGGCTGTTTAAAGTGTTGCACCGTGTTAAGAAAAAAGAACAGCTTCCAAAGTTCTCCATAACGTACAAACACACAAATCTCACATAAAACATACTCGCCTGTTGTAGCTCATTAGAGCTGTTTCTACTTCATATTGATTTTTATCATCTTTTTTTTTAAATCTGTGCAGAGGTGTTCTGGCGTAACCCTTGTGGTGTAATGGACAGCATCATGGACTAGGACTCGGGAGACCTGGGTTCAAATTTCTGTTCATCCATGGAAACTCACTGGGGGAGTGGAACTAGTAAAATTGCTCCTTAAATATCTCAGTTACCATGAAAGCTCTGTTAGGGTATCTCTATGGTGGCTCTGACCTGACAGCATGTAACAGAGGTGAACCTGTGCTTGACTAATATAGCAATGCAATTATAAGTTGATCCAGCACTGAACTTGGTACAGTGGTGCCTCGCTAGACAGTTACCCCGCATGACAGTTTTTTTGCTAGACATTGACTTTTTGCGATCGCTATAGCGATTCGCAAAACAGTGATTCCTATGGGGGAATTTCACTGGACAATGTTTGGTCCCTGCTTCACAAACCAATTTTCACTAGACGACGATTTTGACAGCTCCCTCTGCGCTCGCAAAACAGATGTTTCCGGGACCTAAGCTTCACAAGACAGCGATTTAAACGGCGGTTCGCAAAGTGGCTTTCCTATGGCTGATCTTCGCTAGACAACGATGATTCTTTCCCATTGGAACGCATTAAACAGGTTTCAATGCATCCCAATGGGGAAATGTTATTCGCTAGACAATGGTTTTGCTAAACAGCGATTTCAGTGGAACAGATTATCATTGTCTAGCGAGGCATCACTGTAGTTTGCTTCTTAAAAATAAAATAAATACTTTGGGTCACTCAGGAGAAAGATTGGGGGGCATTTCCACTGTTGAAGACTTCATGCCCTGTTTAGTAGATCATAAGAATACCATCCACAGTCACACACACCCCATCCTTTTGGATAATGAAATAACTGGTCCCATGGGGAAATCTCTGTTCAGATCGCACTGGCTTGATAAAAGTAAAAGCTGCCAGCAGCAGATGGGGGGGGGCTCTGCTTTGGGAACAATACGGGCCAGGCTGATTCACATTGACCTTTGCATCATACGATCAATTCATGTGTGTATATATATACATATATTTAATGCCTCCATTTCACATCCACAGCAAATCTCATACTATTTACCAGTGTAAATAGTATTAGATAGACACATGATCTGACCCAGTACAGAGGCAGTATGAACTCTGAAAGCTTTTGGTGGAAAGTCATGTGACTGCTGTGATGTTTTAAAAGCATTTATGTCCTTCAATGCCGCAGAACTTCTTTTTCAACTTTAAAGGCCAGACAGTGCATTGATGGTAACATGTCTTGACCAATGTATCTGATATGTGATTTTATCTCTAAATAATGTATTTTTGTCTTCCTGGTCATTTGACCATAATAAATGATGATGATGATGGAAAATCAGACGTTAATTTGGTGGCAAAATGAAGCCAGTGTTGGCACCTGTTGGAGCTCTGGAAGAAGGGCATTCTGCAGCCAGGGTTCCAAATCAAGACCAGAAGTATACAGACAACCAAGTGCAGTTCCTCTGGGTTTGATCCCCTGATCAGCTATGGGGAACTGACTGGGGGAATGGAACGGGTAAAATGACTCCTTAAATATCTCACCTTGAATGCCCTGTTAGGATCACTAAAGGCTGGTTGATGAGTACAGAACAGAGAACATAACATGTGAACCGGCCGCAAGTGAGTGTCTTGGGGGGGGGGGGAATAAGGACAAAGGAGCCTTTGAGACAGTATTGTAGTATGCAGTCTATGGAAACAGCTTTGAATATAAGAGACTAGTTTATGGGGAAGCATGAGTTAAAACTGGAAGAACATGTTAGCCGGAGAAGGAAAGACTGTCCAGTGGTATGCCCTGCCTCTAACAGAGTTGGGATCAGAAATTTCGTTAAGCCACCAGGAACAGCCATGTTAAGCCAGATTAAAGCCAAATAAATAGTTTCACCTGGTGGATACTTTCTTTAGCATGCAGTACTACTTGCATTTTTTTAAATGTGAGCTTTTGTGGACAAGTTCACTTCATCACATTAGAAACTATAAACACACCACATTTTTGTCCTTTTTTTACTTTTTATTTTTATTTTGTTTTCACCTATAATGCTTACACAGACTAACAGACTAACTACCCATTCCACAACAACAAAATGTGGAGAACTCCAAAAGTGAAATGAGTTCCTTTATCAGAGTCTAAATATAAGGGAAGCTCAAGTCAAGGAATAATTTCTGTTAATAACTTTTTTGCAACGGTGACAGCCTCAGCCTTTCTACATAGATAACGTTCAGTCCATCCCTTAAAAAAGACATACTACAGTAAGGCAATAACCATTAAGTCATGGAGAAAGGTATTTCAATGAAATTTATTTGCAAGGACAAAAAAGGTCCTTCAGACCAGCCGGTCACATTTAAAACTGAACTGTTGACAAGTGACTCGAATTTCTTTGCAGCATACCCTCCTTTCAAAATTTGTTCTGCTATCCCCATTCCCCATTTGCTTATGTGGCTCACAGCATGAATCACCTGGACAAGATGTTGGGCCAACTGGGAACCACTAGCATCTCACCCAGGTTTACCACGACTCCCAACTTCAGACAGAAAACAACCTGCTGCCTCAGTTCAAGTACTTGCGTTAAGCAACAAAATTGAGTTTGGACTACTCAATTTCTCCAACAGTTTTTTCTTGTACAAGTGATGGTTATTTTCAGAGTTTACACACTTGTAGAGCCCACCTGCCCAGTGTGGATTTTCTTATGTCGGTAGAAAACTGAACTGTCCCTGAAACATTTTCCACAATCAGAGCACTCGTAGGGCTTCTCTCCAGTGTGTATTCGCTGATGAGTGACAAGGTTTTGCCTCCTGAGGAATCTTTTCCCACAACTGGAGCACTCATAAGGCTTCTCTCCTGAATGTATTTTCTGATGAGAGACAAGTTGTTGCTTCCTGATGAATCCTTTCCCACAATCAGAACACTCGTAGGGCTTCTCTCCAGTGTGTATTTTCCGATGGGTGACAAGCTTCCCCTTCTCGATGAATCTTTTCCCACAATCAGAGCATTCAAAGGGCTTCTCTCCAGTGTGTGTTCTCTGATGAGTGACAAGTTCCCGCCTCCGGATGAACCCCTTCCCACAAACAGAGCACTGGAATGGCTTCTCTCCTGTGTGGGCTCTTTTATGCATTGTGAACGAGGATCTGTCCCGGAAACTTTTCCCACACTCGCTGCACTGGTATGGTCTTTCTCCTGTATGGATCCGCTCATGGTCAATGAGGTCCGGACGCTGATTGAAGTGCTTCCCGCACACAGGACACCCATGTGGTTTTTCACTCGTGTGGATTCTCCTCTGATGGGTTGAAAGGTTTCTTTGCTGGCTGAATGTTTTCCCACATTCTGGGCACCGATAAGGTTTCTCTCCTGTGTGGATTCTTTGGTGAGCAAGGAGGACGGAGCGGTACATGAAAGGCTTCCCACACTCAGAGCAGCTGTGTGATTTCCCTCTTGAGCATATCTGTTTTGGCAGGGCAGAAGTTACTGATGGCTGACACCCATCCAGTTTTTCATTGGTGTGGACCGTCATCTGATGGGTCAAAAGATTTCCTTGCTGGCTGAATGTTTTCCCACAATCTGAGCACCGGTAGGGTTTCTCTCTGGTATGGATTCTCTGGTGAGCGAGCAAGACGGAACGGTATCTGAACCACTTCCCACAATCTGAGCACTCATAGGGCTTCTTCCTAATGTGTACTCTCTGATGAGCGACGAGTTCTCGCCTCCTGAGGAAGGCCTTCCCACAATCGGAGCACTCAAAGAGCATCTCTCCAGAGTGTATTCTCTGATGGGTGACAAGTTTTTGCCTCCTGAGGAATCCCTTCCCACAGTCAGAGCACTTGAAGGGCTTCTCTCCTGTGTGAGTTTTTTTATGCATTGTGAACGAGGACCTGTCCCGGAAACATTTCCCACATTCACTGCACTCGTACGGCCTTTCTCCTGTATGGATCCGCACATGCCCCATAAGGTCTGGACGCTGGCTGAAGCGCTTCCCACACACAGGACATTGATATGGTTTCTCGTTGGTGTGGATCCTTCTCTGATGAGTCAAGAGGTTTCCTTGCTGGCTGAAGGTTTTCCCACAGTCTGAGCATTCGAAGGGCTTCTCTCCAGTGTGTATCCTCTGATGAGTGATGAGCTCTCTCCTCCTGAGGAAGGCCTTCCCACAATCAGAGCACTTGAAGCGTGTCTCTCCCATGTGGATTCTTTTATGCATTGTAAATGAGGAATTGTTCCGGAAACTTTTCCCACATTCCCCACAGCTGTACGGCCTTTCTCCGGTATGGATCCGTTCGTGGTCCATGAGGTCTGGAGGGAGACTGAAGCGCTTCCCACAAACAGGACATCCATATGGTTTCTCGATAGTGTGGATCCTCCTCTGATGGGTTAAAAGGTTCCCTTGCTGGCTGAATGTTTTGCCGCAGTCTGAGCACTGGTAGGGTTTCTCTCCCGTATGGATTCTTAAGTGAGCAAAAAGGACGGAGCGGTATTTGAAGCTTTTCCCACACTCAGAACAGCCATGCAGTTTCCCTCTTGAGTGTATCCTTTTTTGCAGAAGAGAAAGTATGGATTCCTGATCAAATGTTTCCCTTAAGACTGACCGTTTATCCAGATTTCCTCCAGATGTTCCCTCATGGCCAGGTGGCTTTGCAACGATCGTTCCACATACATTTCCACTGTGCTCGCTCTCACCCACTGGGCTGGTTTGAAAGACTTTTCTTTCAACTTCCTCCTTGTATGCTCTCAAAGAGTACAACCATGTCGCCTTCCTCTTCTCTAGGTCATTAAATTGCTGGTTCAGAGAAACTGGTTCGTCACCACTTTGTGCCTCTCTAAACAACTGCCTAGATGGTTCCCCCTCTGCAGAATTTTCTAGCTGGTGCTGCTCTTCCATGCATGCCTTTCCATCTTGTGCTGGAAGACAAAAGGGAGACGGTCACATCTTGAGAGCAAGAAACACCTCTCCCAGGTTCTTCTAGCAGAATCATACTCTCTATGAGAGCTGCAGAAAGTTACTTCTGCGTAATTGCTCTAACAGCAGGGAGTATTTAACTATCACTCGGAGCATCCTGAACACACAAAAATCCGAGCTATAGGAAAACTGTACTATTGCTTGGCATCTGGGTTTCTGAGATCTGTATTCCACAAAAGTTACTTTTCCAAATTCTGTTATCTAAAGCCAAAACACACAAAGAATCTGGAAAACAATGGCTTTCTTTTACTCTTGCAGAAAACCTAATTTTGAACAAGATGCCCCAACACTTAGGAAGAAATTTTGTTGTGTACCTTATGTCTGCCTAAGGCTGATGATGTCATCAGCCTTATTTATTTAGTTGATGGCATCAACCTAACTTCTCTTCTAAGGTTCCCATTGCTCCTATGGAATCTCTTTCATCTTTAGGAAGCCACAGGAGTTGCGGGCTGGAAGACGAGAGTGTTTAATTACAAAAAAGTGACTGTCACTGATACGACTATCGGCAGCAGTGATGGTTGGTACTTATGACTTCCTGTCCCCCACCTCCTACAGCTTCCTAACAATGAAAGGGTTGAGATAGATGCTGTGGGAGCTTCAGGACAGAAGTAGGAAATGCTCAATTTCTGAAAAAATTGATCCTTATGACATCATCCGTCTTTGTGAACAAGATGTCAGCCGTTAAATTCTGAGGTTCTTGGTACTAACTAGTGTTCCAGGTTACACAATCTTCTGCGAATGTGTAATATGGATGGGTAAGTGGCTGAGGTCTCTGGCTGCGGATCCAGAGGTTGGGAGTTCGATTCCCTCACTCTGCCTCCTTGACAAGGGCTGGTCTCGATGAGCCATAGGATCCCTTCCGGATCTTCTGTTTTAAGACTGTTATTATTGTCGTACAAAACAAAACATGAAGGGCTTGTCTCCTCCAACAGAGAGGCCTTCCCCATGCTTTTACAGACCAACCTCAGAAACATCAAATGACGGAAACTGTACTTGGCCTTGCCAACTTCTGTTTCTAAGCTGGAAATGGGCATTGTGCGTTCAGCAGAGCACATGGTGCTCCCCAGTAATAAAGAGGTGCCTCCCTAGCATCCTGGCTCTCTACCACAATTGCATCCTGAAATATTACATTTTTTTTTGAAAAACAGAACCACTTTTTAGGTTCATGAATTCCCTGCCCAGTGCGCTAGGGGTGGCCAAGGTTTTCCTGTTCTGAGGTCTTACCCAACACTCACGAAAACCCCATCACAACAATGTTTAACAAGAGGACACCAGAATTTTTAGGTGTTTTAAAAAGCAAATCTTAAATTTCGTAAGAAAAAGCGTGATCCTTATATACGGCCTCATACGGCCCTTGAAGCACTCTCTGGGCAGTTTATAATTTAAGGATGGAGCCCAGCTCCATGAGCTAAGTACTCAATTTGCTGACCTCAGAAGGATGGAAGGGCAGACGGCATAAGAGTTTTCAGTTGTTAAGAAACAAAAAAATCACCATTTTGGTAAGAAAGGTTTTAGAGGATGGGAGCGATGGGGGATTCATAGGGGTGGCCTGCCAAGGTCCAGGAGAGTGGGTGTCACCCCCCCAGACGTCTGGACATTGCCTGCCTTTGAGCTAAGGAAGATGGGGTCCTTACCAATCAACACATAGTGGCCGTCCTGCTTGATTTCTTTGAAAAGCAGCTCCTTCCCAGGCTCCGATCCAGCCTGCTCTGCTTCTGGGAACTGGGCCGATCTCTCATCAAATGTTCTGCACATCTAAAACCAAGCCAAGAGTGGTAGGAATTAAACCGAGTATCACCCACTAGTTCCTTTCTCTCTCTTTTCAGTCTAACACATGGACACCTTGATTTTAGTCACATGGAAGGAGGCTGGGCTGGAAGGTCTCATGGACCAGGACAGGCCAGTTTTGGGCCTAGTTTCCTGTTGGAAAAGGAAGCTGTCCATGGGGCCTCCTGGGAATTAGAGCCTCCCCCCCCCCTAGGTAGGAAGGAAATGCACGAATAGCAAGGATCCAGGGCAGGGGTGTGCAACTTCCAAGGACTTGAGGGCCTTTTGTGGTCTGCACTTAATGAGAACACTCCTGTTTTCCCACCGTTCTGCCTCTGGGAAAAAATTGCAGGAAATGGCAACAACGCTAGCTAAAACGATGTTCTCTCTTATGAGGCCCTTAATTTATTTATTTATTTATTTGATTTGTATCCCGCCCATCTGGTCTATGCGACCACTTAAGACACGACAGGGGGTCATCCTATTGTCTGATGGGAAGGTGTGAAGAGGAACCAGTGAGAGCGGCTAAACCTAGAAGTGAGATGTCCCCTCACGCCTCTAGGGCCAAAGGATGCAGCACCCTCTTTACTTCACTACCTTCTGTGGTTCAGAACCTGGTTCTAGAAGAAGGCAGGAAGGCAGAGAGAGAAGCAGGCAGGAAGACAGCGGCGGGAAAGGAGCAGCCAATAGTGGAGGGTGGAGAGTTTCTTAATGACAGAGAAGGAGAAAGGATGTCAGCGGGATAGGAGCTATATACAGGGAGCAGAGTTGGGGTTCAGAGGGAAAAGTGAGAGAGCTCGGAGGTAGAAGAGAAAGAGCGAGGAGGGGCACCTGTCAAAGGGGGAAGAAGGGTCCTATGTGTTCTCTTTTCCCCAAATGGGAGAGATGAAAACTGAGAGAGGAAAGGGAACCTCACGGGGATGTGGAAGCGCGGGAATTGAGATACAGTTGGGTGAAGCAGAGCCGTTGGAAGGGACCGTGTATGTTTCCCTGAGAGGGAAGGGTCCTTGGAAGAAGGTGGTGCATCTGGAGCCTATCCCCCATGTATACCACACACCACCAAGGGCGAATGGGGTTGACACCCTTGTTGCGGGACTATCTGTGAGATGAGGAGTCAATTGCTGAGGAAACCTACTGACCACGAGAGGTTTGGAATGTCCCCCCATTAAAGGACTTGCTAGTTATGAGAGGTTTACAAGGAATGTGGCCTGAAACATCTGCGGCTGCTGGTCCCATTGGAACCACTGCTTGTCCAACGTCCCCCTGTTAAAGGACTTGCTACCGTGTTTCCCCGAAAATAAGACAGGGTCTTATATTAATTTTTGCTCCAAAAAACGCACTAGGGCTTATTTTCAGGATATGTTTTACTTTTTTCATGGGCAACCATCTACATTTATTCAAATACAGTCCTGTCATCTTCTTCTGGCTGCTGCACAAGGGTGTACAGTTTCACTTAACTGGGGCTTATTTTGGGGGTAGGGCTTATATTATGAGCATCCTGAAAAATCACACTAGGGCTTATTTTCAGGTTTGGTTTTATTTTCGGGCAAACAGGGCAGTTATGAGAGGTTTACAAGGAATGTGACCTGAAACGTCTGTGAAACATTGCCCACATTCACTGCACTTGTACAGTGCAGTGAATGTGGCAAAGTTGATGTACATCCCGCCCGTTGAAAGATATTAAACCTTTGGTTAATGTTAACCCGTCTCCTGTGATGACTTTCATTAAACAGGAGGAACTGCTTAATCTAGAACAAGAATCCAATCACTGAAGTCCATCTCTGGGGTTTGCATTCTGGCACTACACAGAACCCCCGACCCCACCAATGCTTAGCAGTCAAAAGAGGAGGGGGCAAAAAGACCACGTCCACTGAATTTCAGCGGTGGCAACCCTAAAGCAGACCGACATCCTTAGGGAACAGAAAAGCTTGAGTTTACAAGAGTTGAGCAAGGCTTCTAAGATGTCCAAAGTGGGTTTCATGAACTGGGCTGAAGAACATGCTCACTATCACATGCCCACACTCACCAAGTGCTCCCATCTTCCAGGATCTTGATGCTGCTGCTGCTGCTGCAGGAACTCCTCGGCAAGAGTCACTGCCAGGGAGCAGGTCTCCGGATGACCCCTCTTGACCCACTTCTGCATCTCCCAGGGCAGGATGGTCAGAAACTGATCCAGGATCACCAGCTCCAGGATCTCCTCCTTGCTGTGCCTCTCTGGTTCCAGCCACTGATAGCACAGCTCACGGAGCTTTCCGCAAACTTTCCGGGGCCCCTCCGTCTCCTCATAGCAGAGCTCCCTGAAGCCCTCGACAAGGTTCCTTTCCTTGCACCCTTCCGTGTTTGGGTTCTCCTCTTTCACTACCCTGTTGCTCCCTGTCCTGCCTGGGGGCCCATGGGCCTCTTCCGAGGAGCCGTAAAGGACCTGGGGAACAATCTCTCTTGGCTGGGCTTGGCTGACACTACAGGCTTCCTCACAAGTGGAGAGAATAACAGCCCGACTGGGGCAACTTCCTGCGGGCACTTCAAAATTGGGGGCTTCTATCATCTTCAGGAACTGCTGCCATTGGGCGTCCCATTGCTCTTTCAGACCCGTGGGGGTTGCCAATCCTTCAGCATCTGCGGCAGAGCGTTCCCAACATTCCTTTATGTGGCTGGACGGGAATGAAGAATGGCCATTTCCGGCTCCTTCTCCTGCCTCTGGGCCCATGAAGTCTTCCTCCATCTTCACTCCTTGGTTCAGGGCAGGTCCTAGCTGAAGGTCCAGCGCCTTTCCCTGATATGTCACCATTTTATTATTCAATCCAAAGATACCTGGAAGGGGAAATAGTGAATGAGGTGCCTTGTGTATCACACTTGTTGTCCAGTTCCTGAGGCTTCCATATTTTTCATCTGCTAGGTGTCACCCTATAGGAGAGGGGATTAACAAGAGTCAAATTGTTCCTAGCAAAGATGAAAGCTCCTTGGTCTGCTGTGTTCAGGTGTCACCACTTTTCCTACTGAAATTGTTGAATCTTATTCTGTGCTTCAGGGAGTGAGTTAGAGCTTTATTTTTCTACTATTGCCTGAGACATACCTATTTCAAACAAAATGGCTCCCACCCACCGAGCCAATTCCATTTCATTTAATCATCTAATCTCCCCATTCCCTGTTTCCTTTGTCTCCATTCTTCTGGAATTCCCCACCCTTTCCTCCAGACAGTGCAGTGCAGTCACAGTTAACGGTGACGATGGGATTTGTAGTCCAAGAGAGTTTGATGGGAGCACCAGACTAAAGGAAAGAGTTATTTACAAATTCCTTGTACTCGCTCCTCCCCTTTCCCCTGATTTCTGGAGTGCCCTCATCCAGATGGCAGACACACACATAGCATGGCATGGTTGGATGATACAATCTGCCACACCTGACAGGGAATTATGGGTGTGACAGTCCCACCACACGTGTGGGGCGGCCAGTCTTTGGGGGGGGGGGAAGTTACTTTTGTAGGTGCTTAACTCAAGATGGGATGGGGCACAAAGCCTTGCCGGCCCTACAGGCGAACAATCAGAAAGGGGAAAGGTCAGGAATCTACGGCAATCCACCCAGAGATCTCCCAATAGATCCCGATCGATCTGCTTTCCCCGCTCACCTCCTGGTTTGAACTCACCGGATTCCCTCCCCAAAAGGGAGCTCCGGCACCAGCAGCTGCAACAACCACGTCCCTCCCACTGGGGGGGGGGGCAGGAAAGCAGGAAGTGACGTCAGACCTCCACTGAGTCAATCGCA
Organism: Pogona vitticeps; assembly: GCF_051106095.1. Classification (NCBI taxonomy): domain Eukaryota; kingdom Metazoa; phylum Chordata; class Lepidosauria; order Squamata; family Agamidae; genus Pogona; species Pogona vitticeps. The sequence continues at coordinate 21,109,697 of NC_135784.1, forward strand.
CTTCTCCCAGGTACATAAACACGTTCTGGGGGGGTTGTCTAGGAATCGGAACTCTTTTACCTCTGGACTCTTACTGTACTGTAGTGTGTAGACTCAGAGCACTGGTTCTTAACCTTGGGTTACTCAGGTGTTTTTGGACTGCAACTCCCAGAAGCCTTCACCACCAGCTGTGCTGGCTGGGGTTTCTGGGAGTTGCAGTTCAAAAAAACACCTGAGTAACCAAAGGTTAAGAACCACTGCTGTGTAGAGACCTTGATGTCCCGTCAAATCGCCTCGGATTTATGGCGGCCCTATGAATGAGTGCCCTCGGAAACGTCCTGTTCTCAACTGCCCAGCTCAGCTCTTGTAGGCTCAAACCTGTGGATTCCTTTAAGGAGTCAGTCCATCTCATAATTGGTCCTCCTCTTTTCCTGATGCCTTTTACCTTTCCCAGCATGTTCTTCTCATGATGTGCCCAAAGTAGGACAGCCTCAGTCTCAACATGTTTGCCTTCCAGAGAGAGTTCAAGCTTTATTTTTCATCTTTTTGACAGCCCGGGGGTATCCACAAAGCTCTCTCCTCCAGCACCACATTTCAAACGATTTTTCCACTTGCTGGCTTTCTTTCTTGTCCAGCTTTCACACCCATACAGGTTGACTGTGAGTGATCTTGGTCTTGGTCATCCTGACACTTGAGGATCTTTTCTAATATCCTTCATGGCTGCCCTTCCAAGCCTCAATCTTCCTCTTGATTTCTTGGCTGCAGCCTCTATTTGCATTGATGATTGAACCAAGCTATACAAAATTAAATCAGTTCAATATCTGAAATCCAGTCCTTTCTTGAACTCAAACGAGTCTTGCAGACAGCAGTCGCCATACAGCTCTGAGCTTTTTGCTGGATACCCATCACCTTGCCAATCTGTGGTCTCAGCTTCCCCTCCACAAAAGAGATGGATCCTAAGTAGTCACTCCCATTGACTAATGGGGCACTTATAATCCTCACTAGCGGGCTGTTTCAGCGAAGCAATCAACCTCACCAGCCTAATGTTGTACTTTGAAATACAACAGACACATATACATATCTAATCCCTTAATGAACACTGCCTGACCTCAGCTCAGTCTTTGTGACTACGGTCATGTTTGCTGCTTCTCAGCGTTCATGGTCAATGATTTTGGGATTTCAAGTTTAATTACTAATGTGGGGTGTGTTTTGTTCCTTATTATTGGGAACAAAAATAGCTGTACTACCAGCAAACTCTTCCAGATCTACGTTTCCCTTTTCCCCCTCCCGCGAGGCTTTGAAGCAGGAATGATTAAATGAATGAAAGGCGGGGGGGGGGGAAGAGAGGCTGTGGCTGTGAAAGTGCAAAAAATAAAACGAGAGTGGAGGAGGAGAGGGAGTCCTTTTGTCTATCTGCAAAAAAGAGAGGGGGAGATCCCACACCCGGGGGGGGGGAAAGAAATCATCAGTTCTCCCTCCCCCCCAGATTCCCAGCCCACTCCTCCTCCACCCCCTTTCTTTCCCTCCCTCAGCTGGAGAAAGGCCCGGAGGAGAAGCCCCCAGCACCACCACCCCCGTTTCCCCCCCCCCATGGCCAAGAGCCAGGCGCTGGGAGAACCCCGGGGCAGAGGGAGGGTGCAAGGAGGGGGTCTCGGGAGGATCCCGTGTCCAAAATCAGGGGGGAGCTGTGAGGGTCTGGGCTTCAGATGCCTGTTTTGGCGCCTCAGCAGAGCCCTGTGCCTGGGGGACCTCCCCTGGCTTTGTCTTCTCATCTGCGGGCAGAGATGGGACCTTGGAGGATCCCCTTGCCTGATCTTTCCACAGTTATCAGTATGGGTGGCATCAGGCCCTTTCCTATCAGGTTTCTTGAAACCCTAATACTGTACATATTTCTGCCGTGTGCACCCTATCCAGGTTTCAATGTGTTTTGTGTTGTTGATATTCTTTTACCCTTGTATTCCTTTTATATTTTTTTGTATTTGTAGACTCACAGTTCTTAGCTTTAAATACAAAAGAAGTTCGCTGCAAAAGGATTAGCTGGTGCGTGTTGTCAAAAGTGAATGCCGCTACAAGTAGAGGATATGGATCCGAATGTGGAATGGTTCACAAGAGTGGAACAGCAAATGAGTGAGCTTTGACGATGCTGTCGTGAAATTTGTAAAGAAGATAAATTTTCAAAGCAGACCACAATAACATGATTCTTCTCGAAAGCTACAGCCAGATCCTCTGCCCCTAGAAGTACTTCCACCTTGTCGCCATCATCTCCCTTATCCAGACCCTTCACTTCTGATAACTCCAATGATTAGATGACGTCAAACCATTACACTTCGAAGGATCCAATGACTAATTTTTTGTACAGTATATAATTTTATAATTTTGGCTGACAGTATTATTGTGTTCCGTAATATGTACTGTACTTAATGCAAATTAAAAGTTATCAAATTGGAGTTTCCTTTATTCCTATTCAGAATAAAATGGGTTATGCCAGATTTATATTATTGTGCTGTGTCCTGTATGTTTTTTGTATGACTAGAATTACAGTACTATATTCTACTGTGGTGTTGTGTGATATCTATTGAAAAATACAGTGCCATGACACACCACAAAATAACTGCTTTTAAGCTCCTTGCTTATCGACCAATTCGCTTAATGACCTAGTCGTAAGACCGGAACTCGGTCATTACATGAGGATCGCCTGTATACCCAATGGAAGACACCCAGGGCCTAATCTCAAAAATATATGTTATGTTGATTACTCATAACTTACATTGAAGAGAGTTGAAAAGCTTGTGGGGGGGGGGAGATCTTGACTGTGTAATTTCTGATTAAATAAAGGACTTCCTTAGTACAAAAAAAAGTCCTACAAAATCTATCTCTGCTAATATTCTTAAGCACAGTGTTAAATCACAGCATCAATGATGCTTAATGCCCCCCCAACCCAAGTTACGTGAACAAGATGAACCCAATGTGCTAGAGAAAGTAAGAAAATCGGATCCTAGTGACGCATGCGGTGGGCATGTTCTTTTGTGTCATTGTTTTGGATAACTTATGGAAACTGAGATAATCACTGCCCAGCCTATGATTTTGTCTCCCTCTTTGGGTCCAATCTCTTTATTCTTAAACTGGAACTTAACTTGAACCCTAAAGAAGTTATTACTTTTATGTGTTTGGCTTCAAGACTGGAAATTGCATTAAACTGGAAAAATATGTGGCTCTGCAATGGGAACTGAAAATCCATACTGGTGAACCTCTTTCATGGAAAAGCTGTAGCGTAGAATTCCAAGCTTAAGCAAATCACTCACGCAATATCTGCTTTTTTGCATTTGTTATCCACTTATTAAATCTGTAAACAATAATATCTACCCCTGTCACATAGCTCTTGCCTCACATGCCTCTTTGTGGGAATTATGTTTATTTACTTTCCCATCCCTTTATTCCTACTTAAACCTGATGCCTTCTTATTTTCCTCTCTTAGCACCCTTTCGCTGGGACCCATACCTGTTATTCAATGTATTCATTACACTTCCATTGTTGTTGATCTTTTGTTTCACCTGCTAAAACTTTAATAAAGAAATGATCAAAGTGTGAGGCTTTACAATTTATCCGAAGAATTTCAGTAGTGGAATTAGTTCCTTTATATGAGCCTAAATGTCATGGGATTTCAAATCTCAGAACACAATAGGACCCCCATAGCTGCTGGAGATTGATTCCAAGTCCCACAGTGGATACTGAAAATTGTGCATAATAGTTAACACACATATGATCTATATATACCGTAGCATGATAAAAGGAATATATATACTATAGTACTGTAGCATGGTAAAAGGGGGGGGGGAGGAAAACATTTTCACATGCATTACTAGACCTGGCCAATAGAGGGCACCAGGGACCATGCTATATCCTTCACTAACAAGTATTCATAGCACGGTCTCTTGCTTCCTCTACTGGCCTGTTCTGGTAACATGTGAGAATAGTTTTTTTTCCCCTGTATTCGCGAAGGCTTTCACAGCTGGGATCTAATGGTTGTTGTGGGTTTTTCAGGCTCTTTGGCCATGTTGTGAAGGTTGTTCTTCCTAACGTTTCGCCAGTCTCTGTGGTCGGCATCTTCAGAGGACAGCACTCTGTGCTCTGGTTCTAAACCCCCTGTGGATCTTCAGAGGACAGGATGCTGTCCTCTGAAGATGCCGGCGGCCACAGAGACTGGTGAAACGTTAGGAAGAACAACAGAACACGTCCAAAGAGCCTGAAAAACCCACAACAACCAGGTTTTTTTTCTGTTTTTTAAAAATATTTTAATATTTAGTATATTTTCAGACCCTAAGTGAAACTGTGGAAACTGATCCCGAGGATACAGGGATCCTACTGTCATTTCTGTTAACATTTTTTTGCAACTATGACGACCCCAGCCTTCTTAAATGAGTAATGTTCATCATGTAAAAAACACACAATTGTAAACCAGACAAGGAGCTCATTAAATGAAATCTATGTGACGGTTCTTCTCAGATTTCACACATTTGTAGGGCCCATCTGCCCAGTGTGGATTCTCTTCTATCGGTAGAAAACTGCACTGTCCCTCAAACTGGAACACTCGGGGGGGAATTCTCTCCTGTGTATATTTTCTGACGAGAGACAAGCGGTTGCTTCCTGATGAATTTTGTTTATTTAAATTATTTCTGTGCTGTGTTTCTCCCCATAGGGGCCGCAAAGCGGCTCACAACAGATAAAATAGGAAATTTAGAAACACTATATAAATATCACAAATCTTATGCTACAATCAGAGCATTCAAAGGGCTTCTCTCCAGTGTGTCTCCTCTGATGAATGACAGGTTCTTAATGAATCCTTTCCCACAATCGGAGCACTTGAATAGTCCCACTCCTGTGTGGGTTCTTTTATGCGTTGTGAATGAAGCCTTGTCCCGGAAACATCTCCCACGTTTGCTACATTTGTATGGCCTTTCTCCAGTACGGGGAGCCAACAGTACGATGTGATTGGAAAAAAAAAAGCTGAATGCGATTTTTGGCTGCATTAACAGATGTATAGTCTCCAAATCCCACAAGGCGCTAGTCCCCCTCTATTCGGCACTCGTTAGGCCTCAACTTGAATACTGTGTCAAATTCTCAACATCACACTTTCAGAAGGATGGCAACGAACTGGACGAAGTTCAGAGGAGGGCAAGAAGGATGTCCAGGGGGCTGGAAACCAACCTTTATGAGGAAAGATTGAAAGAACTGGACAAGTTTAGCCTTGAGAAAAGAAGACTGAGGGGTGGTACGATAGCATTTTTCAAATACTTGAAAGGATGTCATACAGAGGAGGGGCAGGAACTGTTCTCAGTCATCCCAGAGTGCAGGAGACATAATAATGGGCTCAAGTTACAGGAAACCAGATTTTGGTTGAATATCAGGAAAAACTTCCTAACTGTTAGAGCAGTACGGCAATGGAAACAAATACCTCAGGAGATGCTCAGCCCTCCAACGTTGGAAGCATTCAAGAAGAAATTAGACAACCATCTGTCAACCTCTACTTTTATTTGGAATCCTACACCGAGCAGAGAATTGAACTTGACAGCCTTACAGGCCCCTTCCTAATTAATTATTATTCTATGATTCTATGGATCCATTCGTTGTCAATGAGGTCTGGCTGCTGGTTGAAGTGCTTCCTGCACCCAGGTCATCCGTATGGTCTTTCCCTTGGTGGATCCTCCTCTGATGGGTCAAAAGGTTTCTTTGCACGCTAAACGATTTGCCACATTCTGGGCAGGCGTAGGATTTCTCTTCCATGTGGATTCTTTGGTGAGCCAGTAAGATGGAGCGGTACATGAAACATTTCCCACAATCGGAGCACTCATGGGGCTTCTCTCCAGCGTGGATCTTCTGATGAGTGACCAGCTCTCGCCTCTTGACGAATCTTTTAGTACAATCGGGGCATTTATAGGGCTTATCTCCATTATATATCCTTTGATGGGTGACTTCGTCCCCACTCCTGTAGGACCTTTCTCCAGTATGTATCTGCTTGTGGTCCATGAGATCTGGACGCAGACTGAAGTGCTTCCCGCACACAAGACATCCATACGGCTTCTCACTGCTGTGAATCCTTGTCTGATGCATCAGAAGGTCTTCTTGCTGGCTGAATGTTTTCCCACATTCTAAGCACTGATGGGGTTTCTCTCCTGTATGGATTCTTTGGTGAGCAAAAAGGATGGAGCGGTACAGGAAGCTTTTCCCACACTCGGAGCAGCTGTACGGTTTCCTTCTAGAGCGTGTCCTTCTTGGTGGAACCGAAAGAATGGATTCCCGGCCAGATGTTTCCCTTAACACCGACCGTTTATACAGATTTTCTCCAGAAGAGGTTTCCTCATCGGAATCAAGGTCAAGTTCTCTTCTAAACATTCTTCTACATTCACTTCCGTCGTGCTCGCTCTCGTCCATCGGGCCCGTTCGAAAGAATTTACTTTTCATTTTCTTCTCATATTTGGAAGGGTACGACCATGTGGCCTTGCTGTTCTCTGAGTCGTTCAATTGCTCATCCTCACATTGGTCTTCTCCAAACAACTGCCGAGATAATTCCACCTCAATAAAAGGTGGTTGGTTCTGCTCTTCCGTGTATGCCTTCCCATCTCGTGCTGGAAGACAAAAAGGGGAAATGTCAGATCTTGAGAGCATGAAACATCGCTCCCAGGTTCTTTGAGTAGAGTCATACCGTCTAAGGGAGCTGCAGAAAGTTACTTCTGTGGACTACAGATCCCAGAAAATCTCTCAGTGCTGCAACAACAGGGGGTATTTAATGACCACTCGGAGCTAGAAACATCTGAGCTAGAAAAAAAACATACTATTGCTTGGCATCTGGGTTTCTGAGATCTGTATTCCATGAAAGTTACTTTTCCAAATTCTGTTATCTAATGCCAAAACACACAAAGAATCTGGAAAACAATGGCTTTCTTTTACTCTTGCAGCAGACGTAATTTTGAACAAGATGCCCTAACACAGGAGTCCCCAACCTCTGGTCTGCGACCCGGCAGTGGTCCGAAGTCTAGGCAGGACTGGGCCGCGGATACAGATTTCTCCCCCCCCCCGTGAGCACCAATGCACGTGGGCGGGCTCTGTCCCCTGTGAGCGCACTGTGTGCAAGCATGCTCTGCGCCGTGCACATTCGCGAGCACCCCTCCCGCAAGCACCGCCACACACATGCACACGAGCACACTCCACTCCTGTTATTATATGTCGCATTTCTCCCAACAAGGGACCCAAAGTAGCTCACAACATTAAAATTCACACAGTTAAAAACACAGTAAGTTAAATATTGAAAGACATATTAAAAATGTATGATTTAAAATTAAATTGAAAGATTAAAACATGGATTAAAATTATCTGCTAAAATGCCTTCCAATAGCGCTTAAAACACTCTTTGGGTGGTTGAGAATTTAATGATGAAGCCTAAACATTGCCACCTCACGACAACTCCCCGCGCCCCCGCAGCTGAACTGGGCACTCAATTTACCATCCTCGGAAAGACAGAAGGTTGAGTCAACCTCCAATTGACTTCTTGAGGCTATCAGGATCCAAACCAGGCAGTGAGCAGGGTCCTGCAGTTTAACCACTGTGCCGCTGATGTTAAATTTTATCAAACACACACACACACACACACATCGCTTTTTAAGTTCCAAATGTATCCTGCCCTGTGCACGAGAGGTGGGCTTTTCTGTTCTGAAGGCCTTCACAGCACTCATGCAACTTCCAAACTGCAAAGTTTCACAAGAGGACACAAGGGCGTTTTCAGTTGTTTCAAAAACTCTGTGAGAAACGTTTTGGAGCCGGCGGTCACAGGAGTGGCTGGCCAGGGTCCAGGGGTGTGTGTAGCCCCCAGCGTTTGGGACATTGCCTACCCATGGGATAAGGCATAGGTTCCCAACCTTTTTCAGACCGCGGACCGGTTGGGGGGGTGCGGGCTCTGTGTGCAGGGGCAACCCTGCACTCGTGGGTGGGCATGTCACACTCACGGGTGGACATGTCGCAGTTGCAAAGGGGCGTGTCATGCTTATGGAGGGGCGTGTCACACTCCTGCGCATGCCTGCAAGTGTGACATGCCCACCCACTGAGTGTGAAATGCCCCTCCACAAGCATGACACGCCCACCAACAAGTGAGACACACCCATCATGCAGGCGTGCGAGGGGATGGCGATCCGTATCTGCGGCCCAGTTCAAGGAAGCCCACGGACCGGCACTGGGCCACGGACCGGGGGCCCCTGGGCTAAGGAATACGGGGGTCCTTACCAATCAAGATACAGTCATCCTCCTGCTTGATTTTTCTGAGAAGCACCTCCTGCCCAGACTCTGATCCAGCCTGTCCTGCTTCTCGGAACAGGACCGATTCTTCATTGACCCTCCTGCCCATCTTTTAAAAACAAAAGCCAAGAGGGGCAAGAATTAAACAGAGGATCACCTGCTATTTCCACCCACTCTCTTTGACGCCCTTCCCTCCATCCCCCAAGACTTTGCTGCTTTGCTGATGTCTAGGCCATTCTATCCCAAGGCCCACACTCACCGGGACCTCCCACCTCCCAGGGCCTTGCGACTGTAATAGGACTGTCTGAAAGGCTTTGCTGTTGACTTTCTTCTCATGGCTTCTCAACAAACGCAAACTTCTGTCCTTCCTCTTCTCTGGGTCATTAAATTTCGGTCTGAGAGAAACCTCGCCACCACATTGGGCCTCTCTGAACAACCGCCTCGAGGATTCCGCCTCCATAGGAATTTCTGGCTGGTGCTGCTCTTCCATGGCTGCCTTTCCATCATCTGCTGGAAGACGAAAGGGAGACGGTCACATTCTGAGAGCAAGAAACACATCTAGCTGGTCTTTTTTACCAGAACCATAATGGCAAAAAAATTGAAATAAATAAATAAACAAGGAATACCAGCTAAGAAAAGAAGGAAGTCATGTATCCAGTAAACCATATTCACTCTCTAGGGCAGAGGTCCCCAACTCTCGGTCCACGGCCTGAACTGGATTGGGCCGCCAAGACAGACCTCCTGTCCCACCCCCCCCGCATGCACTCACCCCTGCACAGGCCGTTTGCACATGCGCACAAGCGCGCCTGTTCGCACATGCACACGAGCACGGGGTGCCTCACTTTCCCCAGCCGGTCCGCGGACCAAAAAAGGTTGGGGACTGCTGCTCTAGGGTCGCAGCATCCTGACTCTCGACCATTCCACACTCCCAAAATATTCAAAGTTGTTTTGAAAATCAACTGCACACTGCTTTTTCAGTTAAAAACATGCCCTGCACAGTGTACTGCAGAGGTGGGCAATGATTTCCTGTTCTGAAGCCGTATCGAGCAATCAAAAAACTCTCGCTCCTGAAAAGTTCAACAAGAAGAAACAGACCGACCGACCGACCGACCGACCGACCGACCGACCGACCTTCCTTCCTTCCTTCCTTCCTTCCTTCCTTCCTTCCTTCCTTCCTTCCTTCCTTCCTTCCTTCCTTCCTTCCTTCCTTCCTTCCTTCCTTTCCTTCCTTTCCTTCCTTCCTTTCCTTCCTTTCCTTCCTTTCCTTCTTTTTCTTTTTTCATTGGGTAAGAAAAACAAAGTCTGATGCTAATCGACCGCCCCATTGTGCTTAAAGCACTCTCTGGGCATTGTACAATTTAATTATTCAGGCTACACACTGTCAGCCACCACCACCACCCCCTTCAAGAGAGAGAGAGAGAGAGAGTGGGTGGGTGTCTGTGTGTGGGTGGGCCCCAGCCTTTGGGACATTGCCTACCCATGACCTAAGGAATACGGGGGTCCTTACCAATCAAGATACAGTCATCCTCCTCCTTGATTTTCTTCAAAAGCAGCTCCTGCCCAGACTCCAATCTTGCCTGCTCTACTTCTGGGAACTGGACCGACTCATCATTGACACTCCTGCCCATCTAAAAAAAAAAGCCAAGAGTGGCTAGAATTAAACTGAGGATCATTTGCCAGTTCCAATCACTACCTTTAATGCCATTCCTTTCATGTCTCAGAATATTTTATCCGCCTAGACATTCCTCCTGGCAAATAAGGCTATAAAGAGATGGGCCGATCCACTTGTATCCAAGACATGGGGACCCCTGGCTTCTTCCTGGACTCCCTCTGGGTCCCAAGGCCGGTAGGAGAACCACAGGTAGGGCAATCCCATTCTTGTATGTAAAGCTGGTGCCTCCTTAACTGCCCCAAAGATTGTACACCACTGGAATGCCCAGGCCTGGAAATGGTAACAGCAACATCAGCTAAGAATAGGTCCTATTCTGTGAGGCCCTTGGCGCATGACACGGGGCATCGAAGGGTCGGATGGGAAGGGCATCTCTAGCGGTTGCATTCTGGCACCATCAAGAACACTCAGCTTTGCCCATGATTAGCAGCCAAAAGGGAGGGGCAAAAAGACCTCTGCCACTGAATTTCAAGGGTGGCAGTTCTAAAGCAGTCCCGACGGCTTCTAAAAGCTTCAGGGTGGGTCTCCTCAAGTGAGAGAGAGAAAACGCGCACTATCACAAAGCCCGTCCTCACCGGGGGCTCCCATCTCCTGGGATCTTGCGGCTGCATCAGGACGGTTTGGAAGGCTTTGCCTTTCCCTCTCTTCTCATACGTTCTCAAAGAATTTGAGCCTTTGTCCGTCCTTTTCTCTGGGTCATGAATTGGTTGACTCTGAGAAATCTCGCCACCACGCTGGGCCTCTCTGCACAACTGCCTAGACGATTCCACCTGCACAGAAATTTCTGGCTGGGGCTGCTCTTCCACGGCTGCCTTCCCGTCTTCCCCTGGAAAAAGAAGACGGTCACATTCTGAGAGCAAGAAAGTACCTCTTTCAATTCCTTCTACCAGAACCATAATAGTAAATAAATAAACAAGGAATAGCAGCTAAACTGGACGTAGACATCATACATCCGGTAAACTGTATGCATTTCCCTAGGGTCTCACCAACATCCTGACCATCCAGCACACTGCCCCCTTCCCAGCAGTAATGAAATTCCCACACCGCAAAAGTTTCAGAACAGGATAAATGTGCTTTTTTTTTGCTTTTTGGCATGAAAAAGCAAAGTGTGGTGCTTACCTATACTGGCCCGTAGTGCTTGAAGAACTCTCTGGGTTATTTGCAGCTTAACTACGCAGAGGACATATTCCCCCCGTTCCCATGGCCTCAAGCCAGCCACCTGAGCCCAGGATCAAACACAGGTAGTAATCAAAGTCTCAACTGCAGTTTTCACCACTGCACCCACGAGGCTCCTCCCACAAGGGTGGGCGGATTTGTGTAACCCCTAAGCTTCTGGACATTTCCTGCCCTTGCGCTAAGAAATACGAGGTTCTTACCAATCAACACACAGTGGCTGTCCTGCCTGATTTCTTTGAAAAGCAGCTCCTGCCCAGGCACTGATCTAGTCTTCTCCGCTTCTGGGAACTTGGCCGATCTCTTCTCAAATGTTCTGCACATCTAAAATAAAGCCAGGAGTGGTAAATTTAAATTAAACCGAGTATCAGTTGCCACTTCCATTCCCTCTCTTTGATGCCATTCCCTCCATGCCTCAAAACATTTCTTCGGCCTAGATATTCCTGCAGGTCCAGAAGGAAAAACACAAGGGTTTCCACAATGGATGTTCTAATTCACCGATGCCTCATTGACCACCCTTGCTTGCCTGCCTTTCAAAAATGAAAAAAGACATACTGGAGTAAAATAGGTGTATCATAAACTAGTCAACAAACATAATTAGCACACATCACAATGTGCTGGTTCCCAGCCTTTAACTCTCGAGATATTTTGGACATCATCTCCCAGATGCCCTGGCCAGAATGGCCAATGGTGAAGGATTCTGGGAACTGAAGTCCACAACACTAGGAAAGCCCAAAGTTGAAAATCACTGATAGACTAGAAGGCACGAGGCATATTTATTTGGCTGTGGGGTGTGTTTTTTTTTTTGTAGACCACAAATCCAAGAATTATTATAGCTTCTCTTTTTATTTATATTTTCCCACTATATTAAGTTGGGTTGTGACAATCCACTTGCAGAAAACGTGGACTCTGATACATGGGGGCCCTGGCTTCTTCCTAGACTCTCTAGGAAGGTCCCAAGGTAGGTAGGAGAACCAGTGGTTCGGCAACCCTGTTCTTGTAAAGTTGGTGCCTCCTTAACTACCGCAAAGATTGTACACCATGCCCAGGCCTGGAGATGGCAGCAGCTGCAGCTAAGAATATGTCCTATCTTGTGAGGTCCTTGTACAATATTAAATTGTACAATACAGTTTATGTGTTTCTATGGGAGGGGCTAGAATGCGATGTTTACCTAGTGAAGCATTCTGACCAATCAGAATGCATCTCCTAGAATGTGATGCTTACCTAGTGAAACATTCTGACCAATCAGAATGTTTCTCATGCCAGCCCAACGGATATATAAAGCCATTGTCACTTAGCAGTCTCTCAGCTGGGGCTGAAAGCGCTGACAGAGTTTGCTAGGACCAGGCAGGGAAAATATGTGGTCGGATACGACATGCGTTAGATATGTTATAGGACATGAGAGTTAGTTTATTAGAGCAACTATGTATGTCGAGTTTTAAGAACGATATACAAACATAATTAAGTAGCAATTTATATAAAAAGTACCAATATCTGAAAGCACTGAGAGTGTATTCTATTCTACATGGGTTTTGAACAGTAGAGTGGTCTGAGTTGACTAGATAGGCGGGATATAAATAAAATAAATAATAATAAAAATAATAATATTGTAATGTTTTTAAAGACGACCAAGCAATGATTTTATTTATTTTCAGCTGCGGGCACAAAGACACACAAGGGAAAATGCAATTTTTACTCTCTCCTCTTTTCCTCATAACACTTGAAACTGCTGTGTGCAGACTGTCAGTTACATTATATATTTTTTTTATTGTAACAAAAAGGTCATGGGGCCCAGATTACAATGGCTTAGATTAATAGGAAGTCCATAGAGACTTTTAGTCCACAGAAGCCTTATAACCCAGAACAAATTCTGAGGTAAAACTAAAGGGCCTTAATCAGGAAGGCAAAACTGAACTAAATTATTTTTAAGAGTCAGTCTGAGTCAAACCAGAGTTACTGAGATGAAATATTTGCTGAGGTGAAAGAGTAACCAAAAGAAGAGTAACTAAAGTACAATTTTGTACAATTTTTTTCTTGCCCTGTGAACAGAAGTACTTGTGGCCAGTTTATATAAGGAAAGTAAAATACATTTTTATTTCCTTATATAAAAGGAATTCAGTAGTAAACTTCCAGAATTAACAAAGATGAATTATAGACAGTGGGTTGACAGACTGAAGACTGATTTACTGTACAAGCTAGAGAAATTAGTAACTGTACAGACAAAGAAACTCCTCCTAATGATGAGTTAAGAAAGATATGTGAACGAAATTATAGAATTGCAAAGTCTATAATATATTGTACCACAGTCTCACAGATATTCAATTAAGTTTTGTGAAGAATTCACAGACAAAGAAATTATTGATAATTTATATGAATTTTATGGTGTTTCTAGTCACACATCTATAATGAATGTTACGAGACAATTTGGCAAGTTACGTTTAAATAATAATAACTGAACAACACATAGACAGTTTACAGACAGCAGGTTTTGCAATTACATGTGATTTAGTAAAAAAAGGGACTTTTTCTGTCATCACTTGGAGAATTTTTGAGGCATTTGTGTCTTTAAATGTTGTTCAAAAGTCAGATTTTCAAGAAACTGTGAGGAACTTGAGAGAATAATGTAAAGATCAAGAGAAATCAGAGAAACATTAATCTAGTTATCTCAGATGCAATAGTTACAAGATAGACAACAAAGTAACCCTCAAAATTGTTTCAGTTGCAGCTGTATTTTTCTGTGTAAAAGATGATACTTTTCCTAAAATTATTGGAGGAAAAATTGAGGGTCATCTTTTACACAAGTAAGCTGAGGAGAAAACCATGTGGTAGCAAAACTGCCTACCCTATGCTCATCAGTGGAGTCTGGAGCCACCTTTGTGCCAGGACCCACCCCATCCGTTTCTGCTTCTGCTTCACAGATCTGAAGCAGCCGGTGCTGTTCCTCCTCACCTGCAAGCAGATCCGGAGTGGAGTGTGCATGCACACTGTGGGGCTTAGGAAATGGAGGGGTAAAGCAGCAATGAAAGGGCTGCAGCACTATTAAGAATGCTTCTCAGCACATCAGCACCAAGAAATATGCAGGTAGAACATCTAGATGTAAAAACAGCATTTTTGCATGGAGAAATACAAGGAGGACTTCATATGCAACAACCACCAGACTCTGTCAACCAGAAACATCCAGAATTTGTTTACAAGTTAAGGAAAAGGACTGTATGGACTTTTTAAAAAAAGCAGCGAGAGCATGAAATAAAAACAAAATTTAAAAAATAAGTAAATAATAATAAATGAAAGACTAAAGAAGATGCCGATTCAAGAAAGGATTTTAACAAGGTGATGATACCACCTTGGGTCTTTTAGGCAGAAAAGTGGGTTAAAAATATTTTCAAAATTATTTCAAATATTTTAAAAAATATTTTCAGTCAATGTATCTTAGTAGCAGAAGAAACTGACATTTTGCATATATCCTTTAGTTTGTTGATGATCTTTTTAGTTGCTACAAATAATGAACAGGAATATAAAGAAATAGTAGAAATATCTCGTTCAGAAGTATAGATTAAGGAATTGGTTAATGTAAAATATTATTTAGGTAAATAAACAGAAAAAGATATAAATGGTTCATATTTGTTAAGTCAAAAACCAAAGATAAATGAATTAACAACTAAATAACAACTTAGGTCTTAAAGATGAATGTGATGTTGCAATACCAATACAAACTGATTGTCTTGAAGGTAAATCGGAAAGAAAAGATGCATCAGACAATAGTAAATGTAACATAGAAAGTAATGTCAAAGAATACTAAGTATAAAGCTCCAATGGATAAGTTACAATACAGTGGTGCCCCGCATAGCGATGATAATCCGTTCCGGATAAATCGTCACTATCCGGATTCGTCGCTATGCGGGGGGGGGGGAACCCATAGGAACGCATTAAACAGAGTTTAATGCGTTCCTATTGGGGAAAAACTCACCGCTATGCGGGAATCCTCCATCCGGCCGCCATTTTCACTGCCCGGTAAGCGAGGGCAGGGTGCAAAAATGCTGCAGGCGGCCATTTTCTGCACCCGGCGGCCATTTTGGAACCGCCGATCAGCTGTTTTCTAAACATCGCAATGCGAAGATCGGTAAGCGAAACGCTTACCAATCATCGCAATGCGATGTTTTGCCACCTAAAACATCGCAATGCGATCACATTAGTGATCACAAAAAAGTTAAGCGAGGCACCACTGTATCTTACTACACAACCAGGCCAGATATAGCTACTGTTGTTAGTTTTTTAAGAAGAAAAGTAACAAACACAAATACATGCAAGGAAGAATACAATTTCTACTTAATGTGTGTGTGCACTTTTCTCATAAAGCTTGAAACTGCTGTGAGCAAACTATGTCAGGTAGGACACCTCTATTATTTTTATAACCCAGGTCAATAAGAAACTTGGGACATGACAGGGGGCATCCAATGTTTGGATGGTAAGGCATTCTCTGGGGATTCCATTCTGCACCACAGAGAACTACCAATCCTACCCATGCTTAGTAGTCAAAAGAGAGGGGCTAAAATGACCTCTGCCAATGAATTTCAGTAGTGACAGCCCCAGTGGCTTCTAAGAGGCCCAACGAGGGTCTCCTGAAGCAAGCAGAGAAAATCCTCATTTATCTCAAGGTCAACACTCACTGGGGGCTCCCATCTCTCAAGATCTTGCGGCTGCATCAGGATGGTTTGGAAGCCTTTGTTTTTAACTGTGTTATCATATGTTCTCAAAGAATTTGAGCCTTTGTCCATCTTCTTCTCTGGGTCACGCACCTCCATAGAAACTTCGGGCTGGTGATGCTGTTCCACGGCTGCCTTCCCGTCTCCTGCTGGAAGGTGAAAGGGAGATTGTCACATGCAAAGAGCAAGAAACACCTCTATCACTTCCTTCTGCCAGAACTATAATGGTAAACAAACAAACAATACCAGCTAAGCAAGGAGTGAGCATCATGTATCCAGTAGACCGCATGCGCTCCCCAGGGGACCAGAGGTGCCTGCTCAAGCATCCTGATCTTCCACCATAATATCAACTTGCAAATATAATTTTTATTAAAAAAACTATACAGTGGTGCCTCTCTTAGCGAGCGCTCCGTTTAGCGACAAAGATTTTGCGATCGCTTTGCGATGTTCCCTATGGGGTATTTTCGCTTTGCGATGATCAGTTCCCGAAGCAGGGAACTGATCATCGCAAAGCGACCATTTTCGCACAACTGATCGGCAGTTTCAAAATGGTCGCCAGGGAAAAAACATGGCCGCCCGCTGTTTTCTGGGACGGATTCCTCGCTTAAGAGGCACCAGAAATGGCCGCGCTATGGAGGATCTTCGCTGAACTGTGAGTTTTAAGCCCACAGAAATGCATTAATCGTGTTTTAATGCGTTTCTATGGGCTTTTTTATTTCGCATTGCGATGTTTTTGTTCAACAGCGATTTCGCTGGAACGAATTAATGTCGCAATGCGAGGCACCACCATACTGCTTTTTAGGTTCAAGACATCCTCTACCCAGTACACAACGGGTGGGCAATGCTGTCCTGTTCTGAAGCCCTACCTAGCTCTCATGAAACTCCCACACAACAGAGTTTAACAGTTTTTGGTGTTTCCCCCCTTCTTTTAGTGTTAAGTATGGTAAGAAAAAACAAAGTTTGAGGCTTATATACCTCCCCATAGTGCTTAAAGAACTCTCTGGGTTATTTACAACATAAATAGGCAGAGCACACATCAAACCCACCCACCCACCACCCACCCAGTGAGCTCTGTACTGAATTTTCTGACCTCAAAAGGATAGAAGGCTGAGTCAACCTCACAGCAGCTACATGACCCCAGGATCAGGCTCACGTTATGAGCAAAGTCTTCACAGCACAGCTTCAGCACCATGAGGTTCCTCCCATAGAGGTAGGTGGGCGGGTATAGTCCTCACACTTCTGGACATTCCCTGCCCTTGAGCTAAGGAATATAGGGGTCCTTACCAATCAAAGCATAGTGGCCATCCTCCTGGATTTCTTTGAAAACCAGCTCCTGCCCAGACTCCGATCCAGCTTGTTCTGCTTCTGGGAACTGCTCAAAAAGAGGAGTAGCAAGAATTTGACTGAGGATCACACTCTACGTCTATACATTACCTTTGATGTCATGGACCTTTCTAGCGTCTAGTCATTCTTCCAGGACCAAAAGAAAAATACTAAGATTTCTATAAGAGAATTTCTAATTCACTGATGCCTCATTCATCAACCTTCTCCGCCTACCTTTCAGCAATGTAATCAAGCAAACTGGGGTAGAATAGGTACTGTATATCATAAGCTAGTTCACAAAAGGAGTATATAATTGAAACACATTACAATGTACTGGTTCCCAGCCTTTAATTCTCCAGATATTTTGGACATCATCTCCCAGATGTCCCAGCTGGCATGGCCAATGGTGAAGGATTTTGGGAGTGGAAGTGCACAACACTAGGAAAGCCCAAGTTTGAAAATCACTGATACAGTGACCAGCAGGCACAAGGCAGGTGCATTTGTTTTGTAAATTCCAAGTTCCACAACTCTCATTATAGCCTTTCTTTTTTTACTTATACAGTGGTGCCTTGCTTAGCGATTGCCTCGTTTTAACGATGTAATTGCTTAACTATTAGTTTTCTGGAGCGATCTTGCGCTCCGTTTAGCGATGTTTCCTATGGGCATATTTCGCATAGCGATGTTTGGGACCTTGCTTCCCTTAGCGATGACAGTTTAGGTCCCCCTGTTTCGCTTAACGATGGTTTTGACAGCCCCATGTTCGCTGTTTTTTAAAGGTTTTTAAATGTTTAAAAAGGGTTTAGAATGCTTGAAATTGTTAGTGCACTTAATAAACCCTTTGTTAAACTAATTTGGCTTCGCTCTGACTCTTTTTGAATTTTTTGTAATTCCCCCCACCACCACTGAAATGCATTGAATAGGTTTCAATGCATTTCAATTGGGGAACCGCGTTTCGCTTAGTGATTTTTCCTATGCCGATTTTCGCTTAAGGATGGCAATCCGTTCCCATTGGAACGGATTATCCGGTTTTCAATGCATCTCTATGGGAAAACGCGTTTTGCTTAGCGATGTTTTCCCATAGCGATTTTTTTTGCACCAATTAAAATCATTAAGCGAGGCACCACTGTATTTTTCTTTTAAGTTAAGTTGGAGGGCTGTGGATAAGAATACACCACGAGGACTCACGCCAAGCAGATCTCGTAAAGGTCATCCATGGCTCATCTATGGCAAAGAAGGCGGGTGTAGGTAACGGGGCCAACTCACTTGCAGAACACGGGGACTCAGACACATGGGGGCCCTGGCTTCCTCCTAGACTCGTTTTGGGTAGAATCATCAGTGCTCGGACAACCTGTTCTTGTAAGGTTGGTGGCTCCTTAGTTACACACAAAAGACCAATGGAATCCCCAAACCTGAAAATGGCAACAGCAATGTCTAAGTTCTATCTTCTGAGGCCCTTACAATGTGACATGAGGCTTCGAACTGTCTTATGGAGAAGGCATCTTTGCATTCTGGCACCACAGAGAACTCCCAACTCCACCCATGCTTAGCAATCAAAAGAGAATTGCAAAAATGACTTCTGCGATGGAATTTCAGTGGTGGCAACCCTAAAGCAGTCCTGGTGGCTTCTAAGAGGTCCACTGCGGATCTCCCGACGTGGGACAGAGAAAATGCTCACTAGCACAAAGCCCATACTCACTGAGGTCTCCCATCTCCCGGGATCCTGCGGCTGCATCAGGACAGTATGGTAAGCTTTGCTTTTAACTCTGTTTTCATATGTTCTCAAAGGATATGAGCTTTTGTCTTTCCTCTTCTCTGGGTCATTACATTTCTGATTCAGAGAATCACGTTGGGCCTTTCTGAAAAACTGTCTAGACGACTCCACCTCCATAGGAATTTCTGGCTGGTGCTGCTCTTCCACGGCTGCCTTCCCGTCTTCACCTGGGAAACAAAAGACATACACTTTTAGTTTTAAGCTCAAGGCGTCCCCTGTGCACTAGAGATGGACCATGCTTTCCTGTTCTGAAACCCTTCCTAGCACTAACGAAACTCCCACAACACAAAGGTTTAACAGCAGGACACAAGAGGTTTGGTTGTTTTTTAAAAAAAGTTCTCCATTTTCGTAAAAAAGGAGCAAATGGTGATATTTATATTGTTGTTGTTTAGTCGTTAAGTCATGTCCCACTCTTCATGACCCCATGGACCAGAGCACGCCAGGCTCTCCTGTCTTCCACTGCCTCCCGAAGTTGGTTCAAATGCATGTTGGTAACTTCGATGACACTGTCCAACCATCTCATCCTCTGTTGTCCCCTTCTCCCATTGCTTTCACACTTTCCTAACATCAGGGTCTTTCCCAGGGAGTCTTCTCTTCTCATGAGATGGCCAAAGTATTGGAGTTTCAGCTTCAGGATCTGTCCTTCCAGTGAGCATTCAGGGTTGATTTCCTTTAGAATGGATACGTCTGATCTCCTTTTGCAGTCCAGGGGACTCTCAAGAGTCTCCTCCAGCACCAGAATTCAAAAGCATAAAATCTTCAGCGGTCAGCCTTCTTTATGGTCCAGCTCTCACGTCCATACATCGCTACTGGAAAAACCACAGCTTTGACTATGCGGACCTTTGTTGACAAGGTGATATCTCTGTTTTTTAAGATGCTGTCTAGATTTGTCATTGCTTTCCTCCCAAGAAGCAGGCATCTTTTAATTTTGCGGCTGCTGTCACCATCTGCAATGATCACGGAGCCCAAGAAAGTAAAATCTGTCACTGCCTCCATATCTTCCCCTTCGATTTGCCAGGAGGTGATGGGACCAGCGGCCATGTCCTTAGTTTTTTTGATGTTGAGCTTCAGCAGTGCACCACAAGGCTCTTCCCACAAGGGTTGTAACCCGCAGACATCTAGACATATCCTGCTCTTGAGCTAAGGAATATGGAGTTCTTACCGATCAATAAACAATGGCTGTCCTGCTTGATTTCTTTGAAAAGCAGCTCCTGCCCGGACTCTGAGTCAGCCTCTTCTGCTTCTGGAAATTGGGCTGATTCCTCTTCAAAAGTTCTGCAAATCTAAAACAAAGCAAGAAGAAAAAACACCTGTAGTTATTTATTTATTTATGCAGGCAGGCCACTACTCTGGGCGGTGAACAAATCAAAACAGCGCAATACACATAACAAAACCAAGAATAAAACGAGCAATTAAAAACAGATAATAACTAGAGGAAAATCATAAATCCAGGGTGCAGTAATAATAGGCAGTGGAACAAGGCAAGTTCACAGCCACAAAAGGACAACCCAGTTACTCAAGCAAGATTATTCTAGAGCAGGCTTGTCCAACCTGCGGCCCAAGGGCCGCATGCGGCCCAGGTCAGCTCATAATGCGGCCCAGTGCAATTTTTTATTTTTAAAGAAATTCCAAAGTTTCAAGTTACACTGCCGGTGCTTGCGGCCGGAATGCAGCTGGGGCATGTCACAACAGTGGGGGGGGGGGGAGGGAAGGAAGGAGTGGGAGGGGAGGGGAGCTGTGTGACTGTATTGCACCATCCCCATCAATAGGTGGACCCCCTCCCGGCCCCATAAAGCCACCGGAACCGAAGCTGGCAGCCTCTGCTGTCTGAGATCGCAGCTGCCGGTAGGCGCGCTCGGAGTGGGGCTGCGGAAGATGGCTAGGGCTGCCCCCCCATGCAGCCCAAACCAAATTTTCATCTTCTAATGTGGCCCAGGGAAGGTGAAAGGTTGGACACCCCTGTTCTAGAGTAAGGGCATAAAAGGCTTGTGAAAACAGCCAGATTTTAATTTGTTGCCTAAAACCAAGGAGGGTGAAGTTAATCACACCTCGGATACGAGCAAATTCAAAAGCAATGTCGTCTCCGCAGAGAAGGTCCAGTTTTGGGTGGAAGATTTCCAGGCATACCTTGGGGTGGCCACCTGCAGCATCCCAATATATGAGGGCTGGGGGTGGGATGAGGGGTAGGCATTGTGAGGGAGAGGCACTCAGACAGGTAAGAAGGTCTGAAACCATTAAGGGCTTTAAATGTTAGCATAAACACCTGGAACCTAGCCCAGAAGCCCCCAGACAGTGCAAAGACGCCAGGTCAGCTAATTGTGATGTACCAGATACCAGCCTGGCAACTGTGTTTAGCACTTGCTGCAGTTTTCAAACTGCCTTCAAGAACAACCCCACGTAGAGAACATTGCAATAGTCTAGTCCCAAGATTACTCAGGGATTTCCCACTAAGATATGGAAGGAGGTGTGCAATCTGCGTCAGATGGCAAAATGCAGATCTGGCCCTGGCTGAAATCTGATTTTTCCATTGAGAGGGCCCGGTCCAGAAGCACACCCAAATTTAACACTTGATCCTTCAGATGGTGTGTGACTCCATCAGTTAGGCCCCCCAAACAACAGGAGTTCTATCTTGTCAGAATTCAATTCCAATCTTTTTTTGCTGTTTGTTGTTTAGTCGTGTCCGACTCTTCGTGACCGCATGAACCAGAGCACGCCAAGCCTTCCTGTCTTCCACTGCCTCCTGGAGTTGGGTCAAATTCATGTTGGTAGCTTCGGTGACACGGTTAAACTTGTCTCCCTTTGTCCAACCCATGGTTCCTACTAGGAATTTTCTAATTCACCGATTCCTCATTGATCACCCCCCCATCTTTCTTTCAGCAATAAAATCAGGCCAAATGGGATAGAATAGATTATCACAATCAATCAACAAAAGGATTATATAATGGGCACACATCACAATGGGGACTCTGGCTTCCTCCTCCTCCTCTCTTTGGTGCCTCCCCAACTATCCCAAAGATGGTACACCACTGAAATGCCCAGCCCTGGAAATGGTGAGAATAGCAGCTAAGACTACAGAATCATAATTGAACTGGAAGGGGCCTCAAAGGCCATCAAGCGCAACCCCCTGCTCAATACAGGAATCCAAATCAAAGCAGATCTAATGGATGGTTGTCCAATTTTCCTTTGAATGCCTCCAGCACCAGAGCACTCACCACCTCTTGAGGTAGTTGGTTCCACTGTCGTACAGCTCTAACAGTCAAGAAATTTTTCCCCGATAGCCAGTCTAAATCTGGCTTCCTGTAGCTTATTATGTGTCCTGCACTCTGGGATGATTGAGAACAGATCCTGCCATTCCTGTTTATCAAATATGTGAAAAATTGTGATCATATCTCCTCTCAGCCTTCTTTTCTTAAGGCTAAACATGCCCAGTTCTTTCAATCTCTCCTCCTAGGGCTTAGGTTCAAGTCCCCTGGTCTTCCTTGTTGCCCTCCCTCTGAACTTGCTCCAGTTTGTTGCCATCCTTGAAGTGTGGTGTCCAGAATTGGACAAGTCCTGGGAGACCTCCCTGGGGGTCCCCGTGGCAGCGACTGGCACCTTCGGAGGTCTCCAAGGGTTCCCCCCCCGACATCGGAGGAAGCCCTTTGAGATGTCCGGAGGCAAAAAGGCAGGGGAAAAGGGTAGGAAGTTGGTATTTCCAGCCCTTTCCCTCTGCTTTTTTACCTTTTTTCTTCACTCGGAACGCATTGATCGGTTTTCAGTGATTTCCTATGGGAAATGGTGCTTCGACTTAAGAACTTTTCAACTTAAGAATGCAGTCCCAGTACAAATTAAGTTCTTAAGTCGAGGTCGTCTAGTCGTTTAGTCGTGTCTGACTCTTCGTGACCCCATGGACCAGAGCAAGCCAGCCCCTCCTGTCTTCCACTGCCTCCCGGAGTTCTGTCAAATTCATGTTGGTTGCTTCGCAGACACTGGCCAGCCATCTCGTCGAGGTACCACTGTATTATATTCGAGCTGCCTGCAGAGTGACAGTTTTAGGCGCTCAGTTCCTATTTTAGTTCAGTCTTTCCACATAACACAGACTATGAACTTACAAACAATTGAAAGTGCAAGTGTGTGTGTGGGGGGGGGGGACGGGACAGGATTGCAGCTGGAGGAATACCTTACCACCTTGAACAAGTTGAAATCTCCAGGGCCAGATGAACCGCATCCGAGAGTAATGAAGGAACTGGCTGAAGAACTCTCAGAAACGCTATCATTTTCTTGAAATCATGGGAAATGGGCGAGGTGCCAGAGGATTGGAGGAGGGCCACCGTTATCTCTATCTTCAAAAAGGGCAAAGAAGAGGAACCTGGAAACTATAGGCTAGTCAGCCTGACATCAAACCCAGGCAAAATTCTGCAAAAGATCGTAAAGCGGTCCTTGTGCAAGCACCTAGAAAACAATGCAGTGATAACTAGAAGCCAACATGGATTTGTCAAGAACAAATCCTGCCAAACTAATTTGATCTCGTTTTTTTTATCAGGTCACCTCCCTGATAGACAGAGGGAATGCTGTACACATAGTATATCTTGACTTCAGCAAAGGTTTTGACAAACTGCCTCATGATATCCTGATTAGCAAGCTAACTAGGTGTGGGCTGGTTAGATCAAAGTGTCAGGTGGATACGCAATTGGCTACAGAATTGTAGCTTGGAAACCAAGCCTTATGAGGAAAGGCTGAAAGAATTGGGCATGTTTAGCCTTGAGAAAAGACTGAGGGGTGATAGGATAACACTTTTCAAATATCTGAAAGGTTGTCATACAGAGGAGGGGCAAGATCTGTTCTCGATTATCCCAGAGTGCAGGAAACGCAACAATGGGCTGAAGTTACAGGAAACCAGATTCCAGCTGAATATCAGGAAAAACGTCCTGTTAGAGGAGTACGAGAGTGGAACCAGTTACCTCAGGAGTTGGTGAGTGCTGCAACACTGGAGGCATTCAAGAAAAACTTAGATAATCACCTGGCAGATATGCTTTGATTGCTTTCCTGCACTGAGCAGGGGGTTGGACTTGATGGCCTTGTAGGTCCCTTCCAACTCCCAAAATTTCTGCTGCTCCAAAATTTTCCCTGGGATTGATGTCAGGCTAACGGATGATCTATAGTTCCCTGGTTCCTTGTTTTTGCCCTTTTTGAATACAGTGGGGTCTTGACTTGAGAACTTAATCCGTATTGGAAGGCGGTTCTCAAGTCAAAAAGTCTGTAGGTCAAGTCTCCATTGACCTACAGTGCATTGAAAACCGATTAATCCCGTAACAGGCCGTTTTTGTTCCATTTTGGTTTTTTTTCTGGTCTGTAAGTCAATTCTCAGGCTGCAAGTCAAACCTAAATTTTGTGGCCAGAGAAGTCTGTAACTCAAAAAGTCTGTAAGTCAAGCCGTCTGTAAGTCAAGGGTCCACTGTATAGGATGTTAGCTCTCCTCCAATCGTCCAGCACTTCACCCATCCTCCATAATTTCAAGAAAATAAAGGGCAGTGGTTCTGCAATCTCTTCTGTCAGTTCCTTCAATATGCTTAGATGCAGCTCATCCGGGCCTGGCCGGTACACCGGTAGTAAGGTACACCTTGCTTATTCGGTTATCAATATCAAGCTGCAATCCTACAACCCTCCCCTTTGCATTTCATATTTGCCTCGAGAAGTACAGACTGTCCTTTGGGAGAAGATCGAGCGGAAGTAGGAATTGAACACTTCCAACATTTTCTTTGCCATCTTTTTCATTGCCCCATCCCCATGAAGCACCCGAGCCACCGTTTCTTTTCTGTCTTTTGCTACGCGTATGCCTGAAGAATGCTTTTTCTTTCATCATCTCTTGCTACCCTTGGCTCTTTCTCAGTGTTTGCCCTCCTAGTGCCATCCGTGCAATTCTTTACTACTTGCCTGTACTCTTTCTTTGTAGCCTGGCCTTCCTTCCACTTTATACGTCCTTTTTTTCTTTTCAGGTCCTCTCTGAGCTTTTTGCGAAGCCACATTGGTCTGGTTTTGTTTGTTTGTTTGTTTTTTTGCTGTCTTCCATCTTTTCTTTCTTTCTGTAATTATTTCTAGTTGAGACTTTAGATTTTCCATTTTGAGAAACTCCCACCCACCTTGGACTCTTTGTCCTCTTAGGATTTTCTGCCATGGGATCATACCCATCATTGTTCAGAGCTTATTAAAACCAGCTTTCTTTAAATCCATTGTATACATGCCGTTACGCTATGCTTCTGTTTCTTTTGAAATCAAGAACTGAAGCAGAACATGGTCACTTTCTCCTAGAATTCCTCTTGCTGCCACTTCTTCCACCAAGCCATCTCTATTGGTTAGGACAAAGTCAAGGATAGCTAGTCCTCTACTTTCTTTCTGTACTTTTTGTAGGAGAAAATGATCAACTACGGGCCAGGAATTTCCTGGAAGGTCCATATTTGGCACAATGCCCCCACTTCTGCTGAAGAGTTCTATGTATTATTCCTCTCCTCTTTAGCCTTGAGTCTGGCTTACTCACTCCTCCAGTTCTTTCACTTTTTCTTACAATTCTATCCTATCTTGCGACATGACAAGGGGCATCGGGCATGATGAGAAGGGCATCTCTAGGTTTTTGCATTCTGGCGCCACAGAGAACCCCCAGCCCCACCCACGCTCAGCAGTCAAAAGAGAGGGAGCAAAATGACCTCTGCCAATGGTGACCACCCCAGTAGCTTTAAAAAGGTCCAATGTGGGTCTCCTGAAGTGGGGCAGAGAAAATGATCAGTATCCCAATGCCCACACTCACCGGGGGCTCCCATCTCCCGGGATCTTCAGGCTGTATCAGGACGGTTTGGAAGGCTTTGCTTTTAATTCTATTCTCATATGTTCTCAAAGGATATGAGCTTTTGTCTTTCCTCTTCTCTGGGTCATTACATTTCTGATTCAGAGAAGCCTCGTCACCCCGTTGGGCCTTTCTGAAACACTGCCTAGGTGACTCCACCTCTATAGAACTTTCTGGCTGGTGCTGCTCTTCCATGGCTGCCTTTCCATCGTCTGCTGGAAGACGAAAGGGAGACGGTCACATTCTGAGAGCAAGAAACACCTCTATCAGTTCTTTCTACCAGAACCATAACGGTCAATAAATGAAATAAATAAATAAATGAACAAGGAATATCAGCTAAGCTGGGAGTGGGCACGTGCCTCCTAGGGGCTCAGAGGTGCTTCCTCAAGCATTCTGACCACCCACCACACTACCCCCTCCCAAAATATGAAACATGGGTTTCTTGTTTTTTAAAACCACATGCTTTTTAGGCTCAAGACATTGCCTGCCCTGTGCACTAGAGATGGGGGCAATGCTATCCTGTTCTAAAGCCCTATCCAGCACTCCTGGAATTACTACACCAGAAAAATATATCAACAGGACACAAAATATTTGGTTGTGGGTCTTTTGTTTTGTTTTGTTTTTAAAACCTTCATTTTGGAATGAAAAAGTAAAAGGTGATGTTTATACACCACTTCAAAGCACTTGAAGCAATCACATTTTACAATTAAATTACGCAGGCTACACAATGCACCCCCGTGAGCTGGGTATTCAGCTGACCAACCTCAGAAAGATGGAAGGCTGAGTGAACCTCAAACTGGCTATCTGAGGCCAGGATTGAACTCAGACTGTGAGCAGAGTCTTGACTGCAATTTTCACCACTGCATCTGTGTGTGTGTGTGTGTATGTGTGGGTTGGTGTGGCCCCCAGCCTTTGGGACATTGTCCAGTGTGTGTTTGTGTGTGTGTTCGTAGCCCCCAACCTTTGGGACATTGCCTACCCATGACCTAAGGAATACAGGGGTCCTTACCAATCAAGATACAGTCATCCTCCTGCTTGATTTTTTTCAAAAGCGGCTCCTGCCCAGACTCCAACCTCGCCTGCTCTACTTCTGGGAACGGGACTGATTCCTCATTGACACTCCTGCCCATCTAAAACAAAGCCAGGAGTGGCAAGAATTAAACCAAAGTTCACCTGTCATTTCCACCCACTCTCTTTGATGCCATTCCCTCCGGGCCCCAAGACTTTGCTGACGTCTCGGCATGCCTCCAGGTCCAGAAGGAAAAATGCAAGGGGTTCCACCAGGGATTTTCTACTTTCCCCAATTCTTCACTGACCACCCTCCCCATCTGCTTTCCAGCAAGGAATAAGTTTATCGCCAGCTGTTTAATAAATGGATTATATAACTGGCACACATCATAATGCGCTGGTTCCCAGCCTTTAATTCTCCAGATATTTTGGACATCATCTCCCAGAAGTCCCAGCTGGCATGGGCCAAATGGTGAAGGATTCTGTGAGTTGAAATCCGCAACGCTGGAAAGGCCAAAGGTTGAAAATCACCGATACAGGGACTAGTGGGCTGGACTGAAAGGTCTCATGGCCCAGGATAGGGCAGGTTTGGGCCTAGTTTCCAATGGAAGTTGTTCCCAGAGCCTGCATAGAGTTCTAGAAGTTCTGTATGTTCCAGTATGGCTACTGGCTCCTTAACTATCCCAAATACTGAATGGACTAGCCGGGCATGGAAATGGCAGGAACAGCTGCTAAGAACATGTCCTCTCTTGTGAGGCCCCTTGGGACATGATATGGGGCACCCAGTTGTCTGATGGGGTTTGCATTCTGGCACCATAGAGAACCCCCGACCCATGCTTAGCAGGCAAAGAGAGAGGCAAAATGACCTCTGCCACCGAATTTCAGTGGTGGCAACCGTAAAGACAGTGGCGTCTAAGAAGTCCAAAGGAGGACTCATTAACTAGACAGAGAAAAAGCTCACTAGCATACTCACCGGGAGCTCCCATCTTCCAGGATCTTGCTGCTGCAGGAACTCCTCGGCAAGAGTCACTGCCACAGAGCAGGTCTCCGGATGACCCCTCTTGACCCACTTCTGCATCTCCCAGGGCAGGATGGTCAGGAACTGCTCCAGGATCACCAGCTCCAGGATCTCCTCCTTGCTGTGCCTCTCCGGTTCCAGCCACTGATAGCACAGCTCACGGAGCTTTCCGCAAACTTTCCGGGGCCCCTCCGTCTCCTCATAGCAGAGCTCCCTGAAGCCCTTGACAAGGTTCCTTTCCTTGCACCCTTCCGTGTTTGGTGTCTCCTCTTTCACTACCCTGTTGCTCCCTGTCCTGCCTGGGGGCCCATGGGCCTCTTCCGAGGAGCCGTAAGGGACCTGTGGAACAATCTCTCTTGGCTGGGCTTGGCTGACACTACAGGCTTCCTCACAGGTGGAGAGAATAACAGCCCGGCCGGGGCAACTTCCTGCGGGCCCTTCGGAGTGGCTCCCCTTCAGCTTGGGGGCTTCCATCGTCTTCAGGAACTGCTGCCACTGGGCGTCCCATTGCTCTTTCAGATCGGTGGGGGGTGCCAAACCCACAGAGGCAAGGGCAATGCCTTCCAAACATTCCTTTCTGTGGCTGGCCCGGATGGTGGAACAGCCATTTCCTGCTCCTACTTCTGGCTCTGGATCCGCTGAATCTTCCTCCACCTTCACTCCTTGGTTCAGGGCAGTTCCCACGTGAAGGTCTGGTGCCTTTCGCTGATACATCTCAGTTTTCTTTCTCAATCCGATAAGACCTGAAAGGGGAACTGATCAAACAGGTGTTGGGTGTATCACACTGTTGTCCAATTCCTGAGGCTCCCGTATTGTTCTTCTGCTTAGGAGTCACCCTATAGGAGAGGGAATTATCAAGAGTCAAAAGGAAGCAGACAACAGCACAGCTTGGAAATAACAAACTAGAAAATATTAATCACCTATAACTGATTCTCCTCCAGCCCCTATCATGAAGGTATATTGTAACTCTATTGCATCAGAGTCATAACTTTATATGGAGGAATCACTCTTGCCGTATTGCTTTTTGGGTACTTTTTCAGTGAGCGAGGGGCACAGTGCAGGAGGAATATTCTGTGTTTCAAATGCTGTTGTGGGACATGTTAAGATCCTAAAATATGCTAATCTTAAGAGGCCCTATAAAAAAATGATACATCTTCAATTACATACAACCTGAAATGTAGCAATTTTGCATTTTGTTCCATCATAGTCCTGCATAAACAGAGGGTCTAAGATGTAGCTTACTGAGCTTGTGGAGAAGTCTGGCACCAGTGTTAAAGTGGGAAGAGGAAGTGGCTTAGTCTTGAATAGGCAATCAAGACCCATTAGGCTTACAAACATACTGTAGTAGCAAAGATGAAAACTGCTTGGTCGGCTATGTTCAGAGGCCACCACCTTTCCTACTGAAGCGGCTGAGCCTCATCCTCTGCCTCAGGAGTGAGCATGGCCCTTGTTTTTATCTCCTAACGCTGTCTGAGACACACAGTACCTGTTTTAAACAAAATGGCACCCACCCACCAAGCCAATTTCCCTTCATTTAATCATCTAATCTCTCCATACCCTGTTTCCCTTCTCTTAGTTGCTCTGGGCTTTCCCACCCCTTCATCCAGACAGTGCAGTCACAGTTAACAGTGGGATGATGGAATTTTTAAGTCCAAGGCAGCATGATGGTGATCTGAGTTCTTCCCAAATCTCGTGTACTCGCTCCCTATGCTTTTTTTTCCTGGTTTCTCCAGTGCCCTCATTCAAATGGCACCCGTGCCTGGCCTGGCATGGCGGGGTGATGTAGTCTGCCCACACCGGGCAGGGGATTATGGGCGTGGTAGTCCTCCTCCCCCCCCCCCGCCTAATCTGGGTCAAAGCCGCTTACTTCTCGATGGGATGGGGCATCATCCTTACCGGTCCGACTGGCAAACAATCAGAAAAGGGGAAGGGCGGGGGAAATCTACGGCAATCCACCCAGAGCTCCCCCAACAGACCCCCGGCCGGCCTGCTTTTTCCCGCCCGCCTCCTGGTTTGAACTCGCCGAATTCCCTCCTCAAAAGAAAAACTCGGGCACCTGCAGCGGCAGAAGCGACCCCTCCGCTTCCTCCTTGGTGCTGGGAAACAGGAAGTGACGTCCGAGCCTCCACTGAGCCAATCCCTGCCCGCCCTCTCCTCAGGTACATAAGCGCGTTCTCAGGGTTTGTCTAGGAATTGGAACTCTTTGGTCTTCTGAATGTTTGGCTCCGAGTCGCAGCTGCGAACAGGCGGCTGGGCGAGTCTCTGGCGCGGAGTCGCCGGTCTTGCTCATGGCCTGTTCTCCCTCCAGAAGGGCAAAATCCGCAGGCTTTTACGTTCTTGTTTAAGAGAGTTATATGCTCTCCTCTCGTCTCTTAACCCTGGCCTTGTAGCACCTTCCAGAACAAAACAAAGAAAAGCAATAACCCAAAATCAAAATGCATATAAAGAAGAAAAAAAATTATCACATCTTTCTTAACTCCTCCTTTTAACCATTTTTTAAAAAATTAAGATACTTTTAAAATGTTGACCTGCTTTTGATTATGCAGTTGTATTTTAATTAGCATATAATTTGTTATTGGGTTTTAATGTTTGACTTGATATGTTTTTAGTTCTGTTCTTTTTAACATTGTGAGCTGCTGTGGGTCCCCTTATTGAGAGAAAGGTGGCCTTTAAACGAAATAAATAAAATAAACCAAAACACAGTCTTTCTTCTGGGTCCTTTATTTTGGTATAGTGGAGGTAGGGTTCCAGAGTGGTATCTTGGGACTAACGGCATCAGCCTTCCATGCTGCCTCAGACCTTGGCTACAATCCTCATAGTTGAATGGAGGGAAAAGGATATATATTAGTGCAAGCCATCCCTGTTTAATGTAAAGTATTTTAGAGTGGTTTGCTCTGGAAGCAGCAATCAAGAGCCATTAACTTTACAAAATACTTCTTCATTTGGTGGTATGGTCTGATCCAGCTGTCTGAATCCTTGGATTCTTCTTATTGGGCAAGGAGGCTGTTGAAACTACCATGATGATCAGGTGCCAAGTTTACCTCACTGTTCAATGCTTTCATATCATTTTGAAAAACAATTGGTAGCATGAAGAAGCAATAGCCAGAGGGATAAGAACCAGAAGGAATTTTACTTTGTTGGAACCATATATTTCTTCTTCCTCAAGCTGAGGATTAAGCAGAGGAAAAGACACTGAGGGGAAGATGTAACTGGAGAAATCTAATGGCCAAAGTAATATCTTATGTGGCCTAAGTAAATTTTTTGGGGATCCTCGTTCACAACAGCCAGTTGACATGACGGCTAGGGGGCTTTGAGATCTGTAGTCCAAAAAGTGAGCTTTCCAACTTGGTTGGCTGATCAAGACATCACCATTCAAAGACAATTTCCTGCACCATTTTTTATCAGTACTGGCAATCTTTCCTGCCTGATTTTTCCAACTACAAAAGGAAAAATAATAAAAAAATAATAGCTGTGTTATAAGTAAAGGCATACAATGAGATTGTCATTATATGGAAGAAAACTGTGCTTGCTTCTAGATTAACGACCATAAAGGTGAATCAAAAATATCCCTCTGGTATACCTGGTAGGGGCAATATTAGAAGCAGCAGATGAAATAGATTAGAATTTGCAGGGGCTTTTTAAAGACAAGATTGAATACAAAAACATGTCTATTACTGCCATGTGCCATCATCACATCTGATTACTAAAGCCCTTGTAGGGTTTTCAAGGTGATGTGCAATATTTAAGAAATGATTTTGTCAATGCTTTCCCCGCCCCACAGTTAAGTTTTCATGGGCAAGTGGGAATTCGAATTCAGATTGCCTCAGTCCTTCTCTATCATTCTGCTACACTAAATTGGCTCTCATACATTGCTATAGTATCTCCCACCAAAACAAGCCTTTAGCTGGACCAACTGGAAGTCACTTAGTGGACTTCAAAGCAAAGTAGGGAGATCAAATAATCAGATAAAATGGCACTGCATTACATTTTTTTTGTTTGTGTGCCTATAAATTCAATCCATGCATGCAGTTTATGCCCCACCATGTGTACAAAAGATCTAGCAAATGGTAGCCTGCTTCTAGTCAAAACACAGTCGGAATTTTGTTTATAATTTTACCTATATTTCATATGCATCCATAATTTTAAATTGTGCAACTCTTTGATACAAATAAAGAATGGAGCAGTCTTCCCCATGTAAAAGTTTGAAATGAGTCTCAAATAGCTTAGTCACTGGCAGTAGCAGCTTCAAGCTGAAATACGTGAATATATTTTTTTATTCCATCACTTGTCTCTAGCCTCCGCTCATCACAAGAACAAGGCCCCCAGGAAATTATGTAAAACTTCATTCAGAGTGTGTGTGTTTTTACAAAAAGAGGAAACTCGGCAAATCAAGGTGAAAACTAAAAACAGATCTCTGATTGATCACATACAGAACATGGAGCAGAAATACACGGGTCCGTCCATCTCTTGAAATCAAACTGTTTGTAGGAGAAAAATAATAGGAAGCCAAACATGACAGGGAACCTTCTGCTTTCAAAAGATCGCTTTATTAAGCTTAAGAAAAAAAAAATAAAGGGGAAAAAACCTTCAAGGCTCTAAGAGATGCTGAAAGCGGGGGAAACCAAGGGAAAAATCATATTTATATTTAAAGCAAAAGATAGTAAGAAAGGAAATACCACAGCAAATTAAAAAACAGCAACAAGGGGATAAACCGTATAAGAGTCAATTTGGATGGTGGATGATTGAGAGCATATCTATCTGGCAGGATTCTTATATTACCTCCCACTTCTTGATAATAACACACAGGGGAGTACAGATTTTGCTTTCCATGATTATCAAGGACCTGATGTCCGGAGCTTACATGCAGAGCTGAAAACCATATCACACGACCCCACCTGTGCTTTAAATGCTTAATAAACCAGTATGTATAATCTATCTTTTTTTCCTGCGTTTCTCTAGTTTCCAACTGCACAGTTCTTTTTTCCAACTGTCCATTTTTTTATCCCACTGCACAATGAAAAAAAAAAAAACAATCACCACCCTGGTAGGCTAGACATAGGCATAATTTATCCACTCGACTCCCACCCCACATACCCCAGGAGTAGCCAATCTGGGTCCATTCAGACATTGTTTGATTGGGGGGGGGGGTGTTTCCCACCGTTCCTCAGCTATATTGATCAGTACTGTAAGCCAATTGTAACTGGAAGTTATTCATCCCCAAGAAGAGTCTTTCACAAACAATTTCAGTATTTTGGAAAATACTGGTGGTATAATCCTTCTGGGACAGTACCATCCCAAATGCCAAACACCCCATCAGAACAACGCTGTGATGGTGAACTGATCTCCAGAATTGGCACGCTTACTGGATAGAGCAGATGGGAAAACGGCTCGAGAAGGCAGAGCTTGGACTAGAATGCCCAGAATCCCCTAACCAGCTCCAGCATTTCTGTTTTGTGTTCGAAGAAAGGTCTCCCCGCACCCAGACCGCTTGTAGGCCAAGCTTCTTCTCTCCTCTTCACCCCGACACACAAGAGATTCTCTAATTCCAGGAGTGAATTAGAGAGAGAATTTAAAGAAGAGGTAGCCCCTAATCGGTGCTGTGGGACACCACAGGTCTCCTCCGTGGCTTCTCACTATGCCCAGCTTCTATTATAGCTCCGTCCCAGCCCTGTGAAGTTCAAGTGGTACATTCCTGAGTCCTACCACTTCATTCTGTATCAGTTCTCACCAGCAAGCTGGGAGAACTCCATTTTAGATCAGGAAAGAGTAGGGTTTCTTTCTCACCACAAAATATCCCTTGGACCCCATCCCTTTACAACCCTCAGCCAATTGATTCCTCTCTTGCCATCTGAAGATACGGCCAGATCAGCTTCTCCGTCCTGAACAATAATTAAGATCATCTTAGCTGAAATCCTGTTGCTTAGCATAGTAAGTTGAATCAAAGGAACTTAAGGAAAAAGTTGACTCATCCAATCAGTGGTGATTTAATAGATTGCAGTGTACAAGGCTAAGCAACAGGATTTCAGCCATTGCCTCCCACCGCAAAGCACTCTGGGATGTGCAGTTTCCTGAAGTTGGTAAACATTCCTTGATAGCAACTTAAGACAGTTGCACGAGTTCAGTCTACTAGGAGGTGAGACATTCCACAAAGATGAAACTAAGACAAAGAGGTTCGTTCTACAAATTATATTTCTGGACTGCAGCCTGCAGAGCAGAGACTATTGAATTTTTGTGTATTTTACCTCTTGGGGGGGAAAAAAAGAATTTCCGTAAAAGTAGCAGGAGTTTTTCTCCTTGAAGTGCTAGCTTTCTACTTTCAGGGAGTTTAAACAAAATGTAGAATAGCAATGAAAAATGTCCTTTCTGCTTCAGAAGTCTTAGCAGAACAGGCCACCTCTGCAGGATTCAACCACCTCCTTCTGAAGCATGTATAGATCCCAGCCTAATTCTCAGCATTTGCTAGCTAAGTTCAAAGCTAGACGAAAATCAGCGGAAGGAACAGATACTGTAGGAGTTTCCAGTTCAGTTGACCCAGCCACCCCTCTGTACGAAGCTCGCTTTTACCACGGCAAAGAAAATTCATATATGTATACATATAATCTCTCTATATATTGTATAAAATAAATAATAAGCATACTGTCAGTTGAGCCTGCTACCCAAGCCAAACACTAGCAAGACAGAAACAGAATTAATTTCCCACAGTCCAACATAATTTTGTCTAGCTTCACAACCGGCACTGGCTGCTGCAGTTCAACCTATTTTTTTACGGCCTTGGGACAAAAACACCATGCAAACTGGTTTGGGTGGAGCGTGGCAGGTTGCAGTATTTTCAAGTGCATGTCCAAGGCCCATTTCTTCCTGTTGACTGCACAGCTTAACTGTGTAGAAAAGCTAGAATGCAGTCCTTCAAAAGCTTTTGTGAAACCGAGGTTATTTCATAGTCCATAGAAGGGTCACCCTGCTCCCATAGGCTCTGTGGCATGACACCCCCCCCCCGCCTTCTCCCTTCTGTTCCCTACTGGTTGGAGAGGTGTGTTTTCGGCCATTTTCTGGGTGCTGGGAAGCAGGAGCACCCGGCTGTTGCTAGGCAACCGGCTAGCACAACAAGCCTTCCTCACCAGGAATGACAAAAGCAGAACAGAGGATGGGTGACAGAAACACATATGACAGAGAGAGAGAGAGAGAGAGAGAGAGAGAGAGAGAGAGAGAGAAGGCATTTAAGCATCAATAAAACACATATTCTTCCATATTCTTCTGTAAACATATGGGGGGATGTACAACAGAAATGCATGAGAGAGGCAGAGACATGGCTGTCAGGTTTTCAGTAAAACACATATTCTTCCCATGACGGCGAGATAAAGCTAGCTGTCATGACTGTTTTCCTCCCACGAGAGCAACTATTTAAAGAGGGAGACTTGATCACCATGCAGGCTCTATGTGGGAGTGCAAATCCCCCCGTTTGGTGTTTTTTTTTTAAGGCTTCCAGCTCACATGCAGACCTCCAAGGTTACGGCAGCCTCTCTACTTCCAACGGACACTTCTGGATGAGAAACGCCACAGGTTCAAGTGCTCCCTCCCTCCCATTTAGAGTGCGTACACTTTACGGATGCCTAAAGAAGGAAGGAGGGAGACAGAGAGAGAGAAAGAGAAAAAGAAGGGGTGTGTGAGAGACATAAAGGATTTTTAAAAAAAAGGAGAGCAGAAGGAAGTTGGGGGCCAAGAGAAAAGGGGCAGAAGGCCTGTACCACTTTCTGTGGTGCCTAGTCAACAACTAGCTTTGGGGAAGGCTATGACATGCAACGGCACCTTTAGGGACAGAACAAGTTCACCTCAGCTGTGCCGTTTACTCTATTTTATCATTTCCAGAACGGCTCTGCTCAACTGAGGGTGGAGGAGAAAGCCTTTTCACATCTTCATCTCCACACTATCTTCTTCCGCTTCTTCCGCTACGTCTGGATAGGCCTCTTCCGAGGCCTGAGAGAAGTCCGACATCAGGTTCAAATTCACACACTCGGGGCACTTATCTGGGTTTTCGGCGCTGGACGAGAAGATCTTCCCGCAGTCGGCGCAGATGAAGGAGTTGACACCCAGGTGGCTGCGCTGGTGCCGGACGAGGGCCGCCTTGGCCTTGAAGCAGTTCCCGCACTCGGGGCAGAGGTAGGGCTTCTCGCTGGTGTGGGTCCGCTCGTGGGCGATGAGCTGGGAGCTCTCCCGGAAGCATTTCCCACAGTCCAGGCACATGTAGGGCCTCTCGCCTGTGTGGGATCTCTCGTGGGCCACCAGGCTGGAGCGCTGGATGAACCCCTTGCCGCACTGGAGGCAGATATAGGGCTTCTCCCCCGTGTGGGTCCGCTCGTGTTTGCTGAGGCTGGAGCGGACGCTGAAACTTTTCTCACAGTAGAGGCACTGGTAGGGCTTCTCCCCTGTGTGGGTCCTCTCGTGGGCGATCAGCTCCGAGCTCCAGTTGAACCCCTTGCCACATTCTAGGCACTTGTGAGGCTTCTCTCCCGTGTGAGTCCGGATGTGGGCCATGAGGTGAGAGTTCTGGCTGAAGCTTTTCCCGCAATCGGAGCAGGTGTAGGGCTTCTCCCCCGTGTGGATGCTCTGGTGGCGGATGAGGTCGGCGCTCAAGCTGAAACCCTTCCCGCACTCAAGGCATTTGTAGGGTTTCTCCCCCCGGTGGCTTTTCTCATGGAGGACCAAGGTGGCCTTCTGGCTGAAACTTTTCCCGCACTCCAGACATGTGTAAGGCTTCTCCCCCGTGTGGCTCCGCTCGTGGATGATGAGGCTCGAGCGCTGGTTGTAGCTCTTCTCGCACAGCAGGCACTTGTAGGGCTTCTCCCCCGTGTGGGTCCGCTCGTGGAGCTGAAGGTGGGAGCTCTGGCTGAAGCGCTTGTCACAGTGGGAGCACTTGAAGGGCTTCTCACCCGTGTGGGTCCGCCCGTGCGTATTCAGGGTCGACCGTTTCCCAAAGCTCTTTCCGCACTCGTTGCATTTGTACGGCTTCTCGGCCGCCGGCGGCGGTTTCTCCGGCCCCCGCAAGGACACGCTTTGGCTCAGGCTCACCCCAAAGCTTTTCGAGATCTCTTGGCCCTTCTTTTGGAGGAAGCTCTGCTGAATCGCAAATTCGCTGAAATCAAAAAAGCCCCCTCCGAAAGGAATGGAGATCGGCCCCCGGTGGTTCACCAGCGAGTGCCCCTCGGAGGCGCCGGCTTGCTCCTCGGGCCCAGGGAAGCTGACTTCGTCTCCCCCCCACATCATCCGGTTCAGCTGCAATCGCTCCGAGCTCCCCAAGGAAGGCTCCCCTTCCTTGTTCTGGGCCAGCCATCCCGCTGCAAAAAAGCAGAGGAACAGAGATGGAGAAAGACTTCAATATAAGGAGCAGAAACATGGACTGTGGCTAAGAAAAGGAGAAGGTGGAGGAGATGCTTTATACCCAGGTGGAAAGTACACAGCCTACGGCATTGGTTCCTAACTCTAGGTCTCCAGATGTTCTTGGTGTACAATTCCCAGAAATCCTGGCCAGCACAGCTAGTGGTGAAGGTTTCTGGGAGTTCAAGTCCAAGAACATCTGAAGACCAAAGACTGGGAACTACTGGCCTAGGGGAGGCACGTAACCCCCAAGGTTGAGCCTAGTGGTCCCCCCCCCAGATCCCACCCTTGCAAAAAAATGTGTAGTTGCCATGTTCAAATGAGAGATCTCTAAAATGTCCTGCTTAGCTCTTGCAAACTCAAGACTGTGGCTTCCTTTAGGGAGACAATCCATCTCATATTTGGGCCATCCTCTTTTCCTGCTGTCTTCAAGATTTCCCAGCATTATTGTCTTTTCCAACAAGAGTTGGTTTCACAAAAATATGAGCTGGGGCAAAGCAAGAGGAACTTACTCTCCTGGAAGCCAGCATGGAGATAAAGATTGGCCTTTTGAGCAAGCTGAAGCCTCCTATCCACATCGTTTGAAATCGAAATAACCCATCTCCTTTTTCTAAACCAGAACTTCTATTCCCTTGTAGTTTCAGGATTTTTTTAAATGGAGGGGTGCTTCTATATCAGTCCAGTAGTAGGTCCTGGGGAATATACTGGCCCTTGGAGTTTGCTCACCTCTGACCTATAATATGTCAATCTTTGAAGATCCACTGAACTTCAATACTAGTAGGCACTGATAGGAACATCCCCGTGAATTTCTCCAGTCTGGTTTTGATGGTGCACTAGGGAGCTATAGCTCCTCCCCTCAGAAGCTATAAGCTACCTAGGCTCCTAAACTCATTTAGGCAGTTCTTATGGGCAGGTTCAAACATCAATGGTAAGCCATGTTGTGGCTTGATGAATTCTGGCTTCCTGCTGTGTTGACATTCAGCCTTGCAAAGAGACCATGGTTTCACGGTTTCTTACCAGCTTGTATTAACCATGGTTTCTTGTTATGTTTGAACCCAGAACTGTGGCTTGTCCCTAGCTTTGTTCCCCCAGTTGAAGGAAGAATTAGCAAAAGGGGTTGGAGGGTGGGGAAGACTGAAAGGAAATCAAAATTGAGGAAAAATATCTGTGATTGGTTAGTTTATCTAGAGAACAATGTTAAACAAACAAACCATAGTTGGTTTGTTTATGGAACAATGTTAAAGCAATAAATCATGGTCAACATGAACTATAGTTTATCTTGATGAGTGAACGTGGCCAAAATCTTATGCTCCAAAAGCACTGTTCAACAGGTCTGGAGGGAAAAGAATCACCTTTCAGTCTCAGCATCATCTCCTGGAAGACACCACTGTTCTGACACAAGTCACCATATCGCTGTCTTATTTCCTCCAATCTCAGTGTGGGAGGCTCCTCATCTTCCCTGAAAGTTTGAAAAGGAAGCCAAAGAAAGAGAGAGAGAGAATTGGTAAAAGGAATTATATAAACTCCTCTCAGCAAAGTACTTCTACACATGGTGCAGAATTATGCAAAAATTGCAGCACCTCATTCAATGAGGACATTAGCTACCACAACATGTACCGGTCAGCTGCCAGTGTGGAAAGCTTGCCAAGGAGACCAGCTAAATTTACGCAGGCCCCAAGACTAGTAGCCATGATGGCAGTAAGATGCCGCTAGGATGACAAAAGGCAGCAGGACTCTAAGGCGGAAAAAGCGTGATCATGCAGCACCACAACGTTGGTTTCATCCCCCCCGCCTCCTAATTGAAACCTCTCTTCAGCCATTTTGTCTGAGGAATGAGCTACAAATGCACTCAATATTTCATAGTACCAAAAGAAATAAACACAAACACACACAAGAGAGAGAGAAGGAGAGAGAGAAAGAGAGGGCACACTAAGAAGCCCAGTCTGCTATAGTAAAACCTCCCACTGCAATCCTGTTCTACCAAAAATATGTTTGTTGGTTTTCTGAAACATGAAATCTTATTTTTCATGCCATTTCCAGACCCCCTCCCTCTGGAGGGACTGGGGTGGCCTCTGAAGGATCCTGGATTTGGAAACAGGACTCCACCATCTTGCCTTCCCCTGGACTAATGACCTGTTGCTCACAGACACGAGCCAGGGGCTAGTCTTTTGATCCTGCCCTTTTGTGGGCCGCCTAAAGCCCCCACCCTGTTCGGCCACCCTGGCTACAGAATCCTGCACTAGGCATTTCTCCTTGGGAACCCATTTAGAACTGAGGCACTGAACGCATCCTCAGTTTTTTTAAAAAAACCAACTGCTGGCCATCTGTCTCAGCCGGCAGAAGGAATTTGTTTCTCCCAGAGAAACAGAGAGAGAGAGAGGGGAAAAAATGACATTTGGACATCTGATGGTATTTTTGTTTTATGGGTCTTACAGCTTGAGCTCCCTTGCACTTTGTCCCCTTGTGAACAAAATGGCAGGCAAATGTTTTAAAGGGACTCTTGATGACAAAGGACTACTTTAGGAATAGGAACCATGTTGTTCGGCAACAGAAGGAAAACAGATGACACAGAAATACAAACAGGCCGTCAGGCTCCCCAGTTCTTACCTGTTTTCAATGCTTCCAGCGTTCTACAGGGGAAGAAAAAAAGGGGGGAAGACATGTACTATGTATAGGGTAATAATGTTCACACAGTTAGAAAACCATTGTGTTAAAACTGTGGAACTCATTGCCCCATGTTGTTGCAACGGACAGTCATATCATGAGAAGGAAATGATAAAAGCAATTCCTTTAACTTTCTATATTATGTCCTCTCTTTTTCTTCTAAGCCTTGTTGCAAAGTATCAAGGAAGCTATTCTTTCCATGAGTCCAAATGCCTCTGGAAATAGATGTGTGTTTTTTATATGACTGAATCTGGAGTAGGTGGGCTGGAAACCAAGAGCCTAGGCATTTTTCTGTGGAAACCCATTTGGAACTGAGTCATTTTAATGCATCCTCAATTAAAAACAAACAAACAGGCTGCAAGTCGAAAATAAATGCCTACCGGACCAAGGATACAACTCAGTAAAGATCAGGTTCATATGATATAAAATTTACGCTAAATAAGATTGGTAGAATATTTTAAATAAAAAATGTTATCTCCCTACTTGGGATTAGAAAGGTAGTTATCTCTTGATTCTGGCTTTTTTGTTTCGTTTTTCCCATCACTGGAAATATGTGACTCTGGTTTGTTTACTGAAGAAGACAAACAGGAAGGGATCCCTGAAACTTACCACAATCTCCTCACGGCTGTTGTATTCCTCTCCGTCTTTATCACCCTTCTCTTTTCCTGCATCAGTCACTTCTACATCAGATAAAGCCTTTGAATAAGTGAAATTGCTGATGTTATTCAAAATAATAACAGCCTTTTCTTCTGCTAACTTATTATCATTTTTAAAAAAAATCAGTTCCACAGTATCAATACAAACAAAAACTTTCCAAGGCATTCACATGCAACAAGAAGCCATGATTTGTGCTAACCACGGCATCTTGCTTACGTGGCCCACCGCCCTGCAGACAATCAAAAAGACCATGATGTACAGTGGTGCCTCGCTTAACGACGTTAATTCGTTCCAGCAAAATCACTGCAGAGCGAAAATGTCGTAAAGCGAAATTTAAAAACCCATTGAAAACCATTCAGTGCATTCTAATGGGCTAAAAACTCACCATCCAGCAAAGATCCTCCATATGGCGGCCATTTTCGGTGCCTGTATAGCGAGGAATCCGTCCCTAAGCACAGTGGGGAGCCATTTTAAGCACCCGGCGGCCATTTTGAAAACCCAACGATAATCTATTTTGATCATTGTAATGCGAAGAATCAGTTCCCAAAGCAGGGAACCGATCTTCGCAAAGCGAAAAAAACCTATTTAAAACATCGTTTTGCAATCACAATTGCAATCACAAAAACCGCCGTGAAGCGGATTCGCCATAATGATGGGTAATCGTTAAGCAGGGCACGACTGTATTTTCCTCAGTTCTGATTTTTGGTTTGAACTTATTTTTTCAACTTCTGTTTCAGGGCTGATTTCTAGGGAAACATGCCAGGGACAAACCATGGTTACAGGTTAGGACATAAGGGTGAGCCATGGTTTCATTAAGCCAGAATATATAAGGTAACAATAAACCATGAGTTGAAACTGTTGCCTTGTGAGTGATTAGAAGAGGCAGTTTTATATACCAAAATAAGCCAGATTTCAACAAACACACAGGCTTTTCACAATGTGCGAACTTCAAATTTCACAGTCCAAAAACCCAATAAAGTTTTAGACAGAGATAGCTAAAACCAAGTTTTAAAAGAACAAACTGACATACCTTGGCTCCTTTGCAGAAATATGAATGAGTCTCTCTTCCATTCATGTAGCTCCTTTGGTAAACCATAATTAAACTAGTAGCCTATCAATACTTTCGTTCCCCATTTAATCAGAACCAGAGAACTACAATGTCCAGCTTCAGAATAAGCCATGATATCACACCAGGTTCAAACCATGGTTTAATATCTTGGCTTGCTGAGAAACTGTAGAAAAGGGGAAACTACTTGCACTCACTGTGGTTCACCGAAGACTTCCTGGTTTATTTGTTTGTATCACAAAAAGGAGAGACGGTGTGCTGTAATGGGTAGTGTCAGACTAAAAGAGACTTGGGTTCAAATCTCCCATTCAGACATGGATAGTTGTTAGAGTGGATGACAATGGTAAATCACTTCTTGATCATCTCATCCTGAAAACTCTACTGGGGTTGCCCTAAATTCAAAAAAATTCACAGCCCATAACAAAACCACCAAAAAAAGGTAAAGGAGCTACTCTTTCCCAATTCGTGACAAAGTGACTTATATGTTGGAGTAGGATAATAGAGACCTAGGTTCAAATCCTCCCTCAGCTATGATCCCAATATATCTCACAGAACTGTTACAAAGATAAAACCGGATGCACCTACTTATACCACTCAGAGATCTTAGGACAATGGTTGGAGTATACAGTAAATACAACATTAAATATCATGCTGAGATACAGACTTAGAGGTACGATCATTTTCAGTAGATGTTTGATGTGGCTGAAATTCATTGAAATCTTAAAGAGCATCCATCCCCCAAACAACGATTACCTCATCCTTTATGACAGGCTCATCTTCGTTTGCCTCTTCGATCACTAATTCATCACCACTACTGTCCCCTCTATTTTTTACCCCACCCTCTTCAGTTTCCAGCAGATCAATCACATTGTCCTGTGATTCCTGATGATAAAAGAGGGAAAGAAAAAAAGATTAATAACTGTTACTATAACTTATAGCACTTAAAGCTCTGAGCATTTACAATTTTCCATCCACCATTTGTAGGTAAAACTTTCCTCTCCTCTTTCGAAGGTGTGTATTTTTCACCCCACCCCACAGAGTGGGGGGTCAGGAGTTCAATTCCTCCCTGTGCCTCTTGGGTGAACGGCCGGCCTGGGTAGCCTTGGGCAAGCTACACGGTTCCAGAAGTGCCTCCAGAAGAAGGGAATGGTAAACCACGTCTGAATACTCTCTATCTAGAACATTCTGGAAAGGATGGCCATAAGCTGGAATTGACTTGATGGCATGCTGTATCATAATCATGTTCTTCTTCAGTTGGATTTTGGTTCTTATAACTGAAATTCATTATATCTCAAGGGTGGAGAACCGACAGCTCTCCAGATGCTGCTAAACTACTCTCAAATCCTTCATTGTTGTCTCTAGCTTTTTTACCCAGGCAGCCGCCATGATGCAGGTGTACAGAAAATGTGATCTCCTAGGAGTGAGTCCTCATCTGAGCCATGCCACCATCTCAGTGTTCGGTGTCAAAAACTTAACGCACACTTACCTCATTATCCTGCTGTGGCAACACAGCGAGAGAAGGAGTTGCTTGGGAAGCAGATGCCAACTGACTGGTAATGGGAGAAAAATGCTGCTCCAAGTCCTAGAACAAACCACTAATTAGATCAAGGGTAGCTAAGATTCAAGAAAACTTATTTTGAAGAAATTGTAACAGAAACATGGTACACCAGGCGTGAGCCAAGTAGTATGAGCTATATAAGGTTCCAGGGTTCCTCAGCCCACACTTCTAATATTTTTTTTTTAAAAAACATTCCTCTTTTTAAAAATCGCCTATGATTTCTAAGGGGCTCAGCTAGCAGTCCACACCCATAACACAAATCAGTCCTTCCATATTGCCTGAAAAAGTGTGATTTTTCTTTAAAAATGGGACCATGAGGGGGCATGAGTGGGCTTCTCTGGTTTTTTTAAAAAGTTTTTTTCCCCCCAAATAAAAATATTTTGGGGGTGGGCACAGTGCGGAAGCAAACCACAAAAGGCCAGGGATGGGG
Source organism: Pogona vitticeps (assembly GCF_051106095.1). Taxonomy (NCBI): domain Eukaryota; kingdom Metazoa; phylum Chordata; class Lepidosauria; order Squamata; family Agamidae; genus Pogona; species Pogona vitticeps. The sequence continues at coordinate 21,153,188 of NC_135784.1, forward strand.
TGTGTGTGTGACCTTCATATCCCTGGAATGTATCCACCTTAGTTATTTCCCTCATGCAATTCATGCATAATCCTACTGGCAATTTCTAATTGCCTAAAGGAGCTACCAAAGTCTTGATGCAAAATTGCGATTTGTTTATTGAGGTACGAGTTGCATTCCTGGGGGTGCCCCTGATCGCCTGACTGGGTGCATGTCCAGGAAGGCAACTAGTAGTGCCTGATTGAGAAGCAGCCATTTGCTGCCAAGACTTATGCAAATTATGCAGGAATACACTGCCAGCAGGATTCTGTCTGCTGCCTCTTCGTTTCTGATGTTTAATTTGTACAAACCAGTAAAATTGTAAGCAAGCGGGTATTGAAATAGATACCAGTGAATACTAAGCGCGCTGAGTGGTGATGGAATGATTTCCTACTGTTAGGGGTAGAAAAAAGGAACAGAGCAGCTAGAAGTCTAGACAAAGCACAGTTTACTACAACATTTTGTTGCAGGTCCACTTTGTAGTCCAGAATCTTTATGCCAATCCAATCGTTCCCAGCCTTGGGTCACCTAGGTGTTCTTGGACTGCAGTTCCCAGAAGCCTTCTCCATCAACTGTGCTGGCCGGGATTTCTGGGAGTTGCAGTCCAAGAACATTTGGGTCATCTAAGGTTGGGCACCACCGTGCTAACTGGTAAGATACCTGGTCTAGGGTGACAAAATGTCTGCCAAAGCATTCATTCTTTCCTAAAGCAAACTTCTCCAACTTGGTATCTGACCCCCCTCTAATGTTTTAGACTCCAGTCCCCATCAGCCACAGTTAGCATGGCCAGTGATAAAAGTTAATTGGAAAGGAAGTTCAAAAGACAAAAAGGACACCAGGTTGGAAAGGCTATTTCACACCAGTATTCGTGTGAACTACAGTCCCTATCATTCTTCTGAAGTTGGGTGTGGTTTGTGGGAACTAGAGTCCAGCGACGTATGAATGGACACGTTTTGGCAAGCTCATTTGCTTCCAAATTTCTTTCTTCCTTCCTTCCTTTTCTCCCTCTCTCTTTTTTTTCCAGAAGGAGTGAAGAATCTGTTCACCTCTAGATCCGGGTGCTCCTCCCCCCCTCCTCCCTCAGTGCTGACCAAGCTCACTGGGGCTGATGGGAACTGGAGTACAACAGCATCTGGACAGATGCAGGTCCTTCTCCACCTGTTCGGCAGCATTTTACTACTAAAGGTGATCCTCTAATTTAGAGGCAAGTGTCTGTGGTGCAGACAGCACCCGAAAATGGGAGTGAAATTCTTACCACTAAATGATTGCCAGTTGCTCCTTTCTCTTCTTTATGATCTTCACTCCGCCTCTCCTCAGCACCCTTTGTCTCATCAAGTCCATCTTCCCCATTCTCTCCCCCCTTTTTAAGATCACCCTCAGAGGTCTCCTGAGGAAAAAAGACAAGGTAAAAACATGACAAAAGGTCAAGTCACATTTGGTATATAACATAAAACAACCCAAAACGTGCATAGGTGCCCGCCCATCCACCGGTTGCATTCCCATTTCTAAAATCCTGTTTCAAGCAGTGTAAGATTCAGCCTTTGGAGACCAAGATCATCCACACTCTTGTATTTCTGAACACCATATATGGGTGTGAGAGCTGGATGGTAAATTTTGTTTAAAATGTGGTGCTGGAGGAGAGCTTTGAGGATACCCTGGAGTGCCAGAAAGATAAGCAAGTGGGTCCTAGATCAAATCAAGTGTGAACTCTCTCTGGGATGCCAAAAAATGTTGAAGCGGAGGCTGTCCTACTTTGGGCACCTCCTGAGAAGGCAGGGTTCTCTGGAAAAGTCAATCGTGCTGGGAAAGCTGGAAGGCAGCAGGAAAGGAGGAAGACCAAATATGAGATGCACAGACTTCCTAAAGGAACCACAGGCTTGGGTTTGGAAGAGCTGAGCAGGGCTGTTGAGGACACAACTCATTCATGGGGGCACCATAAATCAGAGGCAACTCAAAGACACATAACGACAACAACGTCTCCAAAATGCAGGCAGAAATTCAACAGGTGCATCTACACATGGTGACCACTCCCATGGTTGTATTTCCTCCTCTCGAAGAGCACGGGAGAACATATATTAGCCAAGTTGCTTTTTGGAATTACAACTCCCCCAGAGTTCACTAGCCATGCTGACTAGGAAAGTTTGAGAGTTACATTCCTCCCCACAAACATGATTTTTCTGCAAGAGAAAAAGTTGGTAAGCAAAGTTTCTCCTCTTCCATCTCATTCCGCTTCCATTCCATGATTCTTCCCAGGAGCTCCAAACACTGTCTGTGCTTCTCTCCTAATTCATGTTCACCTTCCTAACAACCCTGTGGGGTAGACTTAGAGATAAGGACGATGCTACACTGCCCAGGCACCTCTGTGGCTACATGGAGATCCAGCACTACAACCCAGTGTAGTGCTGGAGAGTGTTGTGAGAGTAAAAACTCATTTACTCTCGCAACAGCCCCATAAGGTAGGTTAAGCTGACTGCTAGGGATCAGCATGAATTAAAATCCTCTGTATTCCAATGCAATACAGTGGTGCCTCGCTTAATGAGCGCACCGTTTAACGACGAATCCGCATAGCGACCTGTTTTATGCAGTCACTAATGCGATCACATTGTGATGTTTAGATAGGCTAAACATCGCATTGCGATCATTTCTGCACCCGGGGGCTATTTTGGGAACAGCTGATCGGCGGTTCAAAAATGGCCACCGGGGGCAGAAAATGGCCGCCCGCACCATTTTCGCGCCCTGCCCTCGCTTACCGGGCAGCGAAAATGGCGGCCGGATCCAGGATTCTTCGCTTACCGGTGAGTTTTTCCTTAATAGGAACGCATTAAACGGAGTTTAATGCGTTCCTGTGGGTTTTCCCCGCCCGGATAGCGAAGAATCCCGATAGCGACGTTAATCCTCGAATGGATTAACGTCGCTATGCGGGGCACCACTGTATTCCATCGATCACAGCCCACTACTTCCTAGCATAGTAAAAGGCTTTCCTTTGCAGTGTATAAAACAATAATGTGCTGTTAAGTCAATTCCGAATTGTGGCAAATATTTTTTCAGAGTTTTCCAGGCAAAGAATATTTACAAGTGGTTCGCCCTTCCCTTCTTCAGGGATTGTCCTGGGGCTGTGCAGTTTGCCCAAGGCTACACAGGCTGGCTTTTCTCAAGAGGCTCCGTTGGTCATTTACTGCCAAAAGAGAGGAACTGCTTCAAATTTGTAACGAACCCAATCACAAAGGTACAGTGGGGGGAATCCGACTCCCAACCTCTGACTCTTTAGGCAGATAGAGACCTAACCACTGAGCTATCCAGCCAGCTCCTCAGCTTAGATCCACCACCACTCCTGCTCCTCATTCCTACCTTTATTTTCTCCTCAGCAGAAAATATTTTCTCTACTCCAGAGTCCATGGTCAAGCTGAGATGAGGCCCACGGAAACCGAGTGATCCTGTCGGGAGAGAAAGCCAGAAGGAGTGGGTCAGGGAGAGTGAAGTATTTGTAAAGGGACCGAAAGGAAGATACTGTAAAACTGCAGGGCAATTTTTAAAAATATTTTATTTTTATATATACAGGAAACACATTGTTATCCGTCTCTCTATATAAACAGTCAGATATAAAATAACAGCTTTTTTAAAAGTCTGAGTCTATATCAGGTGCCATCTGAGAAAAGGCTAGGCCTGAAGCAGTTTTCAAAAAAGCAACCGTGCCTCTGAGCACATGCAAAGTGCAATCCCTCTCCATAGGAATTAAGCCCAGCTTACCCCACCGCTTACATATCGAAGAAAGAAAGAGGAAAACATACCAGGCAGACCAAAGAGGCAAAGAAAGAAGAATTTTAAGGGCTTTTGAGCATGTGCAGAAAGCGTATCCCCCCCCCAGGTATTAGCTTGCGAGGAAGGACGTCCTCCTGCTCTCCAAGACTAAGGTGAAAGGAGGCGGCGGTTTAAGCTTCAAAGGCGACAAGGCTCCCGAGCATGTGCAAAGCGCAGCCCTCTTCGTCCCCCAAAGATCGGGCCCAGTCCCCTTCCCCCGTCCACCTAGGACGGAAAAGAGAGAGAGGGAGGGAGAGAAAAAAAAGGTTGCTTTCCGGGGCGGCGACAGTTGTTTCTAGACGGCCTCTGAGCATGTGCAAAGTACCACCCCCTCCTCCGGGTGGGGTTTCCAAGCAGGAGATTTTTCTTTCTCTCTTAAGTTTGAATGAGGAGAAGGAGGGGCAAAAATAACAAAAAGGAAATACCATTTTCACTCTGTCGCCCAAATGCTTTTAAATTCAGCCTCTTTAATATCTTTGGATATTTAGATTGCCTACATTGCAAACTTAAACCGGCCAGACATTTCACCCCCCCCCCCGGCTTCCCTTCCCGAGGCACTCTGGGAATTGTAGTCTTGCAACCCAGAAGAGGGTCGCTCGTCTTCCCAGCGTCCCTTCTGCTCCCGAGACTACATTTCCCAGGGTTCCTTGCAAAGCATGGCGCTCTCATTCAAGGAACTGACCGGAGCCTTACTACTGTACACCCAAGTTTTATTTGATTTTATTGACCTCTAGCTAAACACAGGTTTCTTTCCCGAGTATTCCCCCGCTCCCTTTTCTCAGGGCTAGGGGAGAAGGAGAAACCGGTTTGGAACCCGGATTTGGATTGCCCTGTGTAGACACGCGTTGGGGGGGGACACGTCTGTGCCCAGGCAAGAATGCAAGGAGCAATTCTCCGACCCGCGTGTCTTTTGGATCTTCCCTTAAGGAGAGGGAAGCAACCCGGGTTGCACTTACCGTTCCCATGAGCAAGGCCCGGATACAGAATCGGGGATGGGAGGAAACGTGGCTCCTTTTGCCAAAAGGGGAGCAGAAGGAGCAATACAAGAGAGGCGGCGTTTGGGCTTTCCCTGAGCAAATGGCCAGGGCCCTCTGGTGGCCAAGACTGACCCACTACTAGCCACCAACGAAAACAAAAGTCAGATTTCTCCCCACGGGATCGGGGATCGGGGTGGTGGTGCTTTCTTGAGAGAGAAAACGCTTCGACAGCTTTGGGACAGGCAGAAGTTCGACAGGTGCGTTTCCCCCAGCAAAGTGTATGTGGGGGTGGGGAGGGACTTCTCCTAGGAGATTACGCTATGTGCTGTTTTAGGAATTAGATTATGAGATTATGCTATGAGATTATTATGTTATGCTATGTCCAATGTTTTTCCTCCTTTATCTTTCCTTGGGAAGGTTGGCAGGGAAAGAGGAAAGCTGAGTGTGAGATGGATTGCCTGCATAAAAGAAACCACATCCTTGATTTTGCAAGAGCCTCAGCAAGACTGTTAATGACAGGACATTTGGGAGGTCACTCATTCCTAATTGCTTTAGATTGGCGGCAACTTAATGATACATTACAGCAACATTTTTTTTCTTTTCTGGTTCTGCTCCTGTGCCTTTTAAAGTGGAGATACACATCCCATTGCAGCCCCAACAAACAGATACCCATCCCATGGGTCCAGTTAGCTATGTACAGATGAGAACTCTCATCTACTAGGATTTTCCAGCAGCTTTCATCCCTACCAAGAGTACACTATGTCTTTTGTAGAGTTTATGGGTCTTAATCAGATTCTGGAAATGATGGCTGAAATCCTGTTATGCAGAAGCAAATGATGCGATTTTAGATGCAAATTGTTGTATGTTAAGAAATCTCCAATCGGTCGCATGCAGAGTCACCCAAATCAGTATGTAACAGGTAATATCTACGGAGATATCTTAATATATGACGATCTGGTGGCATTATCAAAAAAAATCCCCAAGAGAGAGCCGCTGCTCATTCTCAGAGACTTTAATGCTAGAGTTGGTGCTGATCACAGTTCTTGGTCCACTTGTCTAGGCTGCTTTGGCATTGGAAAGACGAACGAAAATGGCCAATGCTTGCTGGAGTTTTGCTGTTATTATGGTCTCTGTGTCAGCAACACATTCTTTAATACAAAACTTCAACGCAAAGTCTCCTCGAGACATCAGAGATAGAAGCATTGGCATCAGCTCGATTTGATCCTCATTAGACGCTCTAGCCTTCCTAGTATTACGGTCACACACAGTTAACAGAGTGCTGATTGTGATACTGATCACTCCCTGGTGTGTAGTAGAGTAAAACTGCAAATACTGTAAAGAGATCATATCACACAAAAAAAGGAAGGAAGTATTGACATAAGCAAGACTCACAATCAAAGAAACGTGGAGGAATTTGCTCAAGTGCTTGAGGAAACCCTTCCAGGCCCAGCTGATGCAAATGCACCTGAATGATGGGAACATTTCAAGAAAGTTGTTTATAACACTGCCTTGTCCATGTTTGGCAAAAAGACCAAAAAGACGGCCGACTGGTTCAAAGCCCATTTGGAGGAGCTGATGCCAGCTATCGAGGAAAAGAGAAGAGCTCTAGCATCATACAAAGCCTGTCCTAGTGAGTACAACTTGCAAGCTCTTCGACTTGCTTGTAGCAAAGTCCAACAGGTTGCCAGATGTTCTAATGATTATTGGCTTCAGCTATGCTCTCAGATACAGACAGCAGCAGACACAGGTAACATCAAGGGAAAGTATGATGCTATAAATCTGCTCCCTTGAAGACTGCTACAGGTGTGATCATCCAGGACCGAGCACAGCAGATGGAATGCTGGGTGCAGCACTACTTTGAGCTATATTCCTGAGAGAATGTAGTAACCGAAGAGGCATTAAATAACATTGAGTGCCTGCCTATCTTGAAAGAGTTGGACAGCGAACTAACTTTAGCAGAAATAAAAGTGGCCTCCAGCAAGGCATCTAGGAAGGATAACAGCCCTGTTGAAGTGTTGTAAAGAGATCATCACCACCGAGCTGTATGAAATTTTCTTTCTTTTCCATAGGGAAGGTGGAGTACCACAGGACCTGAAGGACGCAAACACTGTCACATTGTACAAGAACAAAGGTGACAAGTCGACTGCAACAACTACCGTGGCATCTCTCTTCTCAGCGTTGTAGGGAAGCTGCTTGCCCGTGTTGTGCCGAAGAGACTCCAGGTGCTTGCAGACAGAGTCTATCCAGAATCACAGTGTGGATATCAAGCTAATAGATCCACCATTGGCATGGTATTTTCATTCACACAGTTGCAGAAATGTAGGAAACGACAGCTACTCTTTGTGGCCTTCATAGATCTCACAAAGGCCTTTGATTTAGTTAGCAGGGACGGACTTTTTAAAATACTTCCCAAGATTGGATGTCTACCTCGGCTCCTTAGCATCATCAGGTCCTTTCATGAGGAAATGAAGGGCACTGTAGTTTTTGATGGCTCAACATCAGATCCCTTTGACATCTGAAGAGGAGTGAAACAGGGCTGTGTCCTTGCGCCGACTCTGTTTGGGATCTTTTTTGCTGTCATGCTAAAGCATGCCTTTGGAACTGCAACAGAAGGTGTCTATCTCCCGACTAAATCAGACGGAAAGCTGTTTAACCTCTCTAGATTGGGAGTGAGGACCAAAGTCCAACTGAAATGCATACGGGACTTCCTCTTCGCCGATGATGCAGCCATTGTTGCCCACTCTGCTGAAGACCTCCAACAACTCATGAATCGTTTCAGCAAGGCCTGCCAAGACTTTGGACTAACTATCATAATGAAGAAAACACACGTTATCGGCTGGGGTGTGGACTCACCTTCCTCTATTACCATCTCTACACAAGGCTGTTCATGATTTCGTGTACCTCGGCTCAACTATCTGACACACTCTCTCTAGATATACCACGTCTCTCAAAATCAGGGAGTGTACCCCCAGAGGAGCAAGGAGATATTCCAGGAAGGAGTATATGACTGGGATTTTTGTCCTTGCATCTAATTCATTCTGCTTGAATGAATTAGATGAATAAATCCTGCCCCTCCTCTAGATGACTATCTTTCAACTATCTGAAGAATGCTATCCTCTCTCCCCTCAGTTTTATTTTCTCAAGGCTAAACATGCCCAGTTCTTTCAGTCTTTCCTTGTTATGGGCTTGGTTTCCAGTCCCCTGATCCTCCTTATTGCCCTCCTCCGAACTTGTTCCAGTTTGTCCGCATCTTTCTTAAAATGCAGTGTCCCAAACTTGGTGTCCCGTTCCCTTTTCACCCAAAGCTGACTGACTCACAAAGTCTGTGGAGAGACCCTCGGCAACATTTTTCAGCTCCTGTAAACTCAAGCCTGTGGCTTCCCTTAGGAAGTCAGGCCACCTCATATTTGATATTTTCCTGCTGCCTTCTACCTTTCCCAGCAGGACTGGCTTTTCCAGAGAATCCTGCCTTCTCAGGACAGCCTCAGTTTCAACATTTTCTGCCTCCAGAGATAGTTCAGGCTTGATTTAGTCTAAGACCCACTTTTTCATCTTTCTGGCACTCCAGGGTATCTGCAAAGCTCTCCTCCAGCACCACATGCATGAGGCCCTGAGCATCTTGCAGAAAAGCAAAAGATCTATGAGGTGAATAAAGAAGCTGTGACTACCTGCCAGTTTCCAAAGATTACTGAACCGGCCAAAGTTCCTATTATGAACAGCCCTGCTCCAATCTTGGTTAAATTAATTTTTAAAAAACAATCTTTACTTTCTTATCACTCTGTCTGTAATCTCAGCTCTGTTTTCCTTTTGTTAAGCATAATTTTAGGGCTCTGTTTATCATACTTAGACCGTCACCTTTATGCCCAAGCTGGGAGTCAAGGTGTCTCACAGGTTACACACTATTGAATTAAACTACAATTTAAAACACAAGATTTTATATATATGCAATATTTTCTTTTCCCTTCCTTTCGATATATACTGTATATGGAAGCCTTTTATAAAAGCCTATAGACATCCTATTTTGTTTTGCTTTTTTTCTTGCTCATCTTTTTCCCCCATTCTTTTTTGAGTTATAATTCTGTGTTAGACCTATTGTATCTCCTTTTTAGCTCTTATGTGATTTTCTTTTCTTATTTTTAACTAATCAATAGAAACGTTTAAAAGAAGATGACGACAGAGCCAGAAGAGTCAACTGGGAGGCTGTGGCAAACTTAGCAAGCCTTTCTGCTGAAACTCTGTGGACTAGTAGATTGCTTGAACCACGTCAGCAAACTTGAGCTCTTTGTCAGAGCAATGAAGTAAAAATTAAATGAATAATGAGTCAGAGACTTTCTACTACTATAACAAATACAAGTGAGGGCAGGCAAATTTTAGGGTTTTTAAAAAAATTGCTTGGTTTAATCAAGTTACAACAAAATATACAAATATATTATTAATAAAAAGAAGTATTTGAAGTACAGTATGATCCCTGTATCTGTGGTCATTGATCCCAAGCCCTCCCCCCAAGATTATAATGAACACTATTTTAATAGTAAATACTATACATAGCATTTTGACCAAACTCTGGAAGGCAGTGGAAGATGGGAGGGCCTGGTGTTCTCTGGTCCATGGGGCCGTGAAGAGTTGGACACGAGTAAACAACAACAACATACATAGCATGGTCTCTGGCTTCCTCTAATGACCTGTTCTGGTAACTTCACCTTTAGAAATACAAATTTCTAGAATTTTTCTTTTAATACAGTGGTGCCTCGCTAGACGATGATAATCCGTTCCACTGAAATTGCTGTTTAGCAAAATCATCGTCTAGCAAAAAGCATTTCCCCATCGGAATGCATTGAAACCTGTTTAATGCGTTCCATTGGGGAAGAATCGTCGTCATCTAGCGAAGATCGGCCATAGGAAAGCCGCTTTGCAAACCGCTCATCAGCTGTTTTTAATCGCCGTCTTGCAAAAAATGGGCTTTGAAACACCCATTGTGCGAGGATCGCTCCTAGGGAAGCCATTTTGCGAACGGCCAATCAGCTGTTCTAAATCATCGTGTTGTGAAAAAACGGTCCGTGAAGCATGGACCAAATCTGTCCAGCGAAATTCCCCCATAGAAATCACTGTTTTGCGAATCAAAATGGCTGCTGCAAAATGTCGTCGTCATGTGGATTCGTCGTTTTGAGGGGTAACCGTCTTGCGAGGTACCACTGTATTTTCAGACCATGGATAAAGGAATTGACATATTGATCCCATGGATAAGGGATCCTACCGTACATACTCTACAACAAAAAAAGAGATCATTTTCTCAACAACAACACAAAAGCAACTTCATTCTATAAGAAAACTGGACCACCATCCGTCAGATCTGCTTTCACTTGCATTCCTGCATTAAGCAAGGGGTTGAACTCGATGGCTTTATCGGCCCCTTCGAACTCCATGATTCTATGATTCTATGACACTGATTCTTGCAGTGAGATCAGGAACATTACAACTACAGAGATTAGGAGGCACTGCAAATCCCCATAAAACCATGTAGTAGAAGCAAATGTAGACATTCGTGTCTTTGAACAACCAGGCCTTTGTGCAACGCAAAGGTTTTGTGACATAATAATAACAATAGTATCATTCTGTGAGGGCTAAACTAAGAATGGAGAAATAAAATGTCCCTACAATGAAGCGAGACGGCAGCACCTCAAATTTCTCTGCCGCAGGATCTCAAAAGTCAAATTTCTTTCCAAGACAAGTAAGACTCATCTCATCTCTTGTGAAAGTCTGACAAGTAGCTAAAACAGTCTTGTTCCGAGGAGCCTTTGGCTTCTAGGATCTTTTAAAAACCATTGTTTTTTCTTAAGAGAAGGCCTAGATCTGTTTTTACAAATATATATTTAACCATTTTAATCTGTCGTAAATCACTGTGAAAGCCACGCCTGGGCAGAAAAGGCACTAAATAAATGCTTTGAATAAATAATTAAATAATAATAATAATAATGACACCCATTAAGGTTAATGACAAAGGGTGCGACAAGTTGCAGAATGGAAAGGAGAGGGGGGGGGGTCTTACACTGATGCTTCATCCATTCACAAGTATTCCTTATTCTTGCTCTGAAGTCTAATTACATCTGTCTGTTTTTCAGCTTCTCTGACCTGGGCTTTTTTCCTAGCTCCATTTTTTCACCTGCGCTTAAGATATGGCTATTGCTAAATCCTTGGTATTCTCCCTGAAGTTTAATCGTTTCAGCCAGAATCCAGCTTAATGGTGTAACTAGCAGCAGCCGTATATGAATGAGTCTGATCACCTAACTACACACTGGTTGTGTGACTCAGAATGCAACTAGGAATTCAACTGAGGACTTACTGATTAGCAACTACAGTCGTGCCTCACTTTACGATTACCCCCCATTACAACAATCTTTTTGCGATTGCAACTGCGATCGCAAAACGATGGTCTAAATGGGTTTTTTTTCGCTTTGCGGTGATCAGTTCCCTGCTTCAGGAACCGATTCTTCACAAAACGAGGATCTTAAAACAGTTGATCAGCGGTTTCAAAATAGCCGTCAGGTAAACAAAATGGCTCCCTGCTGTTTTCTGGGACGGATTCCTCGCAAGACAGGCAGCGAAAACGGCTGACCTATGGAGGATCTTCACTGGACTGTGAGTTTTGACCCCATTGCAACGCATTGAAGGGGTTTCAATGCGTTTCAATGTTTTTTTTTTTCACTTTACGATGTTTTTGCTTAACAGCGATTTTCCTGGAATGGATTATCGCCGTTAAGCGAGGCATCACTGTATTTGCCAATCTCAGCTGTGCCTTAGCGCTTGGTGTTGTTGTTGTGTGCCACCAAGTCACATCCAACTAATGATGACCCTGTGAATGAGTAGCCTCCAAAATATCCTAGCATTAATAGCCCTGCTCAGCTCTCACAACCTGTGGCTTCTTTGATGGAGTCAATCCACCTTGTATATAGGGCTCCTCTTTTCCTGCTGCCTTGAGGTTTTCCCCACATGATTGTCTTTTGAGCAAGTCTTGTCTACTCATGATGTGCCCAAAGTACAAGAGCCTCGGTTTCACCATTAGTATTTCTAGGGAGAGTTCAGGCTCAATTTGATCTAGAACTCAAGTTAATTGGCATAAATATTCAGTTGGATTCTGGCCTGTATGTTTTTGAATGAAATGCTTCCCAAACTTCTCTGATACCTGATGAATCGATCTATCTAAGGTTATCTTCTCCTACATGATAGGAATGCTTCCACTTCCTGCAGTCTCTGTGATGATCCTATAAATACACTGCCTGAACAAATCTTTCTTCACACCGTTAGTACAATTTCTGTCATATTGGTTGAAACATTTTCCTCTAGCCAAGTGTTTCCCGTACCTAGATCCAATTTGGGCCCCACTTGGACATGGATTCTCTGATGATACTTTAAGCTTCCATTATGCCTGAATGTTTCCCCACATTCTGGACATTTGTAGGGTTTCTCTCCTGTATGAATTTTCTGATGGGCCTTCAAATGTTCGATCCGACTGAAACTTTTCCAGCACCGAGAACACTTGTACGGCGTCTCTTCAGTATGAATCCTCTGGTGCTTCTTCAAATGTTCTCTCAGACGGAAGCTTTCACCACACTGAGAACATTTGTATGGTTTCTCTCCAGTATGAATCCTCTGATGTTTCTTCAGACTCCCTCCCTCTGTAAAGCATTTCCTGCATTCAGGACACTCGTACGGTTTCTCTCCCGTATGAGTCCTCTGGTGGATCTTCAAATGTTCTTTCCGAGCGAAGCTTTTCCCGCATTCAAGGCATTTATACAGTCTTTCCCCCGTATGAGTTCTCTGATGTCTCTTCAGCTTGTCTCGCTTGCTGAAATACCTCCCGCACCAAGAACATTCGTAGGGTTTCCCTCCAATATAAAGTCCCTGGTCTTTCATGACGGCCTGTCGAAAAGTGAAGATCCTCCCAGATTTGAGATACTCCTGCCTTTTCTTTGCAGGACAGAGTTGCTCGTGACTGATCAGAAGTCGTCTCTCACCGAAACATTTCCTACAGTGAGAGCATTCATGGAGTTTCCCTTCGCTTTGAATCCCTTGGTTTCTCTCAAGGGACTTTGTATAACTCAATCTGTTCCCATGCTCGGGAGAGTCATGGGATTTCTCTTTCGAACGATCGCTCTGTTTTCTGTCCAAATTGTCCTCTTTCCAGTTTTCAGAAAATTCAAATTTACTCTTTCCTGTTAGCTTCCTGTCTTGTTGATCACAGGATGAACTGGGTCGGAGGTTCTCCTCTGATGTGTGGCTTTCAACATGATCCTCCATGGAATCTGTGATACTGCGTTCATATAGGTAATGATGCTTTCTAGTGTACCTGGAGACCAAAGGCTTTTGGTCACTCGTCTGTACATTGGAAGACGGATGAACAGAAGCTGAAAGACCTCTGGTGAGCACTGTACCATCTCCCTCCACCTCCACTGGCCAGTCTCCCAGCTCCGCTCTGGACTGACATCCTTCCTCCTGTGTCTTCAATGCATTCTCTCGGCTTACTGGGAAGTCCGTCCTGGGTAGATCTTCTGCCTGATTTCCTCCATACTGAGACGTCGCCATTTGGATCTGATTTCCCATCCCAATTCCTGCAGAAAGGGAGAGGAGAAAAGACACATTCAAGAACTACCACTTCTGGAACAATGAGGAACATGAGAAACGCAGGAAGTTCAGCAAACCAGGAGGTTACCCTGATATTCATCTGATGGTCGAAGAGACCGCTGGTGTATTGAATGAGACATTTGCCTCATAAAACCCATTTATACATTATTTCACGGATGTCCTGGCATCAGTCTAAGGGGAATCGCAAACACAGAACAAAACCACACATAGCATCCTAAACTTATAAACCTGGTGTTCCAAGAGTAGCTAATCTTGTCACGAGGATCAGATGGTATCTGATCAAGAGAGACCTGGGCAAAGGAAGAGTACGTTTCACTCTGTACAGAGCAATGTACTGCTCCCAAGAGGAACGGGGCCTTCCATTCTTCCTTGACAGATTCACTGTAGGGAGGTTACCCTGTAAAGATGCTCAGTGGCCCAGATCAGGTGTCGAAAGGAGGGCTGGCTGTCTATTGACCACTTAACCTCAGAGACCAGTCCCAGTGGAATTCAGTGGGACTCCCCAGGGTGTGAGGGCTTCTGTGTGTTTCTTTCTGCTTACCACATCACCCTAACTCTCTGTCGACAAGCACACAGCAATAGATCATCTACCACATCCATTTACAGTGGTGCCTCGCATTACGACATTAATTTGTTCCAGCGAAATCGCTATAGAACGAAAACGTCATAATGCGAAAATAAAAAGGCAATTGAAACGCATTGAAACACCTTCAATGCGTTCCAATGGGCTGGAAACTCATTGTCCAGTGAAGATCCTCCATAGGGCGGCCATTTTCGGTGGCTGTCTTGCGAGGATCCGTCCCAGAAAACAGCGGGGAGCCATTTTATTTACCCGGCGGGCATTTTGAAACCGCCGATCAGCTGTAGAAAAATCGTCTTTTTGCGAAGAATCGGTTCCCGAAGCAGGGAACCGATCATCGCAAAGCGAAAAAAGCCTATTCGGACCATCGTTTTGAGATTGCAAAAGCGATCACAAAAATGTTGTCATAATGCGGTTTCGTCATAATGCAGGGCAATCATAAAGCAGGGCACAACTGTATTTATTTAAAATGAAGGCAAGCAGTCACTCAGGAAAAGCTTGCCTGAAGAGAAAGGCCTTGGACTGCTTGCGGAGGGACATCGAAGACGGGGCCAGCTGGGCCTCCTGTGGGAGGGAGTTCCAACTAGAATCTGGCACTGCTTTTAAAAGGGCAACAGAATGATTTTGGAGGCCATATCTAGCCTTTTATTTTATGAAGGGGCTAAAAAAATGCCACGGGAGGATACAGACTGACATGAAATAGGTTTTCCTTGGGAAATGCGATAATGGGCAGCTGTTACTTCACGGCCTCGCTTGGAGAGTATCTGGACCAGCTAACTGTGGGAAGCAGAAAAACTGATCTTGGTGGATCTGGGATTTGATCTCATCGGTATCGTTTCATGAATTGCGAAGGGGTTTGGGGACACAAGTAGACATTCCACCAGTTCCCATCCAGATTTCAGACCTGTCCGTGTGCTGACTACGAAACAGAGAGAAAACCGGCAAAGATTGTTACACTTACTATGTGGGAACAATAGGTTGGGGCGAGGAGTGAAGGAACAGAGATAAGGGGAAACAGAGGGGAGCCAAACAAAATAAACATTGAGGCCAAGCTTTCTGGTAAACAAAATGGCAGTTGCTGTTCACTATCCTGATCAGCTACTGCTCTGAATTGCCAATTTTCCACCCTTTGGTTTCTATTTCTGTCAAAATGACTGGAAATGGAGTAAAACCAACACGCGTCCCAGTTGTTTCAAAAATAATTTGAAAGGGGACACCTCTCTTTTTTTTCTCCCTCAGACCTTCCTGGTTCTGAAAATGAGTGGCAAAGGCCTGGCTGGCATTCACGGGCTCTACTAGACTGAGCAGAGCGCCTCCTTACCTAAAGGATCTTCATCCTCCTCCTCCTCCTCCTGCAAAACATGCCAGACCATAGTCTCCTGTCCTGGTTGCGTGAGACTCCGTTTGACGATCTGCAATGACAGGCTGGTCTCCTTGAACTTTCTTTGTCTCTGCAAACAGGAAGAAGAAAAACCCAAAACACACACATAAATTCCCATCAGATTTTATTGTCGGAGAGAGAAGGTGACGGCATCACGCATGAGCCCTGAACCTCAGAACAAGTAATTTCAGAAAGCCTTCGCGAATACAATTTCAGAACAAGTGGGGAAATACTCAGTGAAACAAACATTGCCTATGACCCCAAGTGTTAGCTAATATTCTTAGTTTAGCTGTGCCATCAATCTGAGGATCCACATCTCTCCCAGAAATATGCAATTATCAATCAATCAATCACTCAACCAAGCAAGCAAGCAAGCAAGCATATTTCTACACTACTCCATCCAGTGGACTGACCACTACTCTGGGTGGTTTCCAACATAAAAATATTTAAAAAATATATGGATTTCCCTCCTTCGTTTTGCTGTATGCACAGGCCGCAGATCTGAGTCTGTCTCTTCATTAGGATATGTGTGAGAGTTTGACTCTCATGTAAATCTAATGTTTCATGTCCTGAATAGATTCACCAGAACAGCATGTACCTCTTCCACTGCAGTTTGGCCTGTTCTCTGTCCTTCCAGGGGGAGCAAGGCAGTGGTCTGACTTGGGCATCTGATCCCACTGTCTGCGAATGATGAAAAATGGATTTTAGAATTCAGAAGGGAAACTAGTCCATCCCTTAATCCTTCAACTGAACACATTTATGGCTTTTTTCATCACTCTGCCCTCTCATTGCCAAGGCAAAACATAGATGAAAATGCAGCGTCGTAATAATTGGACATTGAAGAAAGAAATTAAAAACAGGAGGACAATCCCAATTAAACGGAGCTGCACTACGTTTAAAAGCATAAAAACGACAAAGCATCCCCCAAGCTCTCTATAAAATAACCGTTTGCCTAAAAGTGATCAATGAAAGAAATGAACTAATTTCCGTGGATCAAGGCTTATGATCCTGACTTCCTTTCTACCACCTCATCTGAGAAAGGAATACAGATAATCACACAAATGTATCTCACAGATAAATACATACTGTCCAAAATCCCATTGCTTGGTGTAGTAAATTGCACCAGTGCCGGGCACACTGAATCAATAGGAATTTAATGAGACAACTTTGCCATAACTTCCACTGATTCAAGTGGAACGACAGTAGGATCTCCATATCCACTGATGATTGGTTCCAATCCTGCATGGATTTTTTTGAAATATTATTTTAACATGCATTACCAATTCTGGCCACTAGAGGGTGACAGAGATCATGGCATATATTCTTCATGGTCTCTGGCTTTCTCTAGTGGTAGGTTCTGGTAAGACATATGAAAATAGTTTTTCTGGTTTTTTTTTCTTTAAATATTTTTAATATTTTCAGAATGTGGATAAGTGAAATTGTGGATATTGATCCTAAGAATATGGGGGCCCTACTGTACTTTATTTATTAATTAATTAAATGTATACCTCACCCCATTATGCACTATTCTGGGTGGTTTAACGAAAGGTTAAAACCAACATCAAGACTAAATAAACATTTAAAACTCTCACAATATGAAAACCAGATGGTACCAAAACAATTTACAGAAGTGGCAGGATACGAGATGAATCAAATATCAACCCAGGTCGGTCTGAAAAAGAAAGGTCTTGAGTTTTTTCTGAATGACAAAAGGGAGGGAGCCAGGAGCTGATTCCATTAAGGTTCGGGGCCACCACGGAGAAGACCCTGCCTTTAGTGGAAGACTTTCAGACTTCTCTTTGGGTGGCCACCCGGAGGAGCCTGGTCTGGGAGGATCTGGTGGGTCAGACAGATGACACTGGGGTCAGACACTCCGACAAGTAATGGGGTCCCAAACCTTCCAGACAATCAATCCAGTTCTGGAAGGGGAATGGGGCATCATGAATGAAATAAATACAGCCTGTCTTCAAAGGGCCCCAGTGGATGGGATGCATACTTTGTGTATGCATGTATAGTGGTGCCCCGCATAGCGACATTAATCCGTTCCGGATTAATCGTCGCTATACGGAAACATCACAATGTAGGAGGGAAAACCCCATAGAAACGCATTAAACCGGCTGGGATAGGCGGTGCGGGGCGGCCGTTAAGCGAGGCACCACTGTATATATTAAATTGTTTAGCTATTATTTCTGTAATTTTGGGGTGTATTTTAGATTCAATTAATTTTTTTTTCTTAAAAAAAGAACTCTGTATCATCATGGAAGAGCCCTGAAAAGGAAATCCCCCCGACACACTTCATCCCACATATCTATCCGAATCTCCTCTTCTCCAAGATCCGTACAAGTACGGAAGCCTCGGGCGTCCTTTTCACCTCGGCAGGTGCAGCTTCTCACAAAAGCAAAGGTAGCAAAACACTGGGGACAGCTCAGAGCCGGTCCTTACCCAGCACACTCGCCTCCAGATGGCCGTTTTGCTCGGCTTCTACAGACTTTTCTTCTGCATCCAAAGCACCCAGGAACTCGCCTGCCGTTGGACCCTAAAACACAGGTGAAGATGCAGTTGAAAACAGAGGAACACAGCAGGGTCAAAATCAGCTGCAGGGCAGGCAAGAATCCCTGCTCATACACCCCATTCCTCATGTGTGAAAGGAATCCTCAGCAAAGGGTTGTGGGTTTTGATGCTGAAGCTGAATGAGGCACAAGGAATAAGAACCCTCTAATAACGTCTTGAGATAAGAGCTAGGAAAGTGTTCTGACCTTCATGTGCATGCGATCAATGTGAGGCACGTTCCTATACAGCACCATAACCCTTGGTCAGCCACAGAACAGCCTTGCCTTCAGCTGCCCATGTTCCAGGTGACATACGGTTGCCAACAAAACCCAAGGAAAAAGCAAAGCATGTTGCTTATATACTGCCCCATAGCACTCTCTGGGGTGGTTTACAATTTAATTATGCTGGCTATACATAATTTAATTGAGCTGGGTAGTCAATTTACCAAACAGAGAAGGATGGAAGGCTGAGTCACCCTGAAATCGGCAACCTGAGCCCATCGCGATCAAGCGCAGGTCACGCGCAGAGTCTTGACTGCAGTATTGCAGTTTAATCACTAACCCTGAGACTCCTTCTTTATCCTTTGAAGTGTGCTTAGGCTGACTGTTATTTCAAGCAGGAACCTAAGTTTATGTGCCACACTGGGGTAGATCACCACAGCTTGGAATTTAATAAAAGAACAGAATGGCGCCTGGTGCCGATACTGAATTAAGAGCATCAGATACTAAGATGACTTACATTTCTGTGCCAAAGGGAAGATGAATAAACTACATGAAACAAAGAATACAGACAGACTGGCAAGACGCCTCATACAGGTTTGGTAACCAGGAGTTACTGAACTTGCTTAAAACCAATTTTTTTGTATCCTCTGCTCCTGTCTCTGCATGTGCTGGGGGTTGCATATTCCCTATCTTTGTTCCAACCAAAAACAACTCCGCATGCTTCCAAGAGCCTGATCCACATCCAGCATCCCGGTCAAAAACTGCATAGATTAAATCACAAAACCTTACCTGCCAGCTTCTCGTCTCTGCCCCTTCCTGGCTCACGAGGAAGTCCTCCGCCAGGGCAACGGCCTGGGAACACGTGTCGGGCCCTCCTGCCCGGATCCAGCCCTGGAGGTCCGGGGGAAGGCTGGCCAGGAACTGCTCCAGGATCAGCAGCTCCAGGATCTGCTCCTTGCTGCGTCTCTCCGGCCTCAGCCACCGGTGGCAAAGCTCTTGGACTTGGCTGTGAAGCCTCCGGGGGTCTTCCACCTCCTGGCAGGAGAAGTCCCTGAAGTGCTGGCGTCGCACCTCCATCCTCAGGGCATCCCCTCGCAAGATGGCAGCCTTCACTTTCCCATAATCCTCCCTGTCTCCGGCTTCCAGGCTCTGAAAGGCCTCTTCCGCTTCCCCATGAAGTGCTGGCAGGAGCCGGGTCACCCACTCTTCTTTGGGCCACCGGCAGGCGTTGGCCACTTGCTCGAAGGAGGCCAGGAAGGCCTTGGTATCATCCCACGGGGCCATCATCTCCTTCGTCACAAGGTGCTCCTCTCCTGAGTGAATGGGCTGCAGGGTCTTCAAAAAATCCTGCCACTGGGCATCCCAGTCCTCTTGTACCCTCTGACCTCCTTCTCCTTGGCCCTCGTGCAAACTCCGTTCCACCATATATTCAAGTTGAAGTATGCTGGTGGCTTTTCCTGCCCTGATTGCGCCTCCCTCTTCTAATTCTAGGTCTGCAGAGGTCTTCTCCTTCATTGCTCTCTTTCCCAACTTTTATATTGTCCCAAATCTAGAAGCAGAATATTTTCTCATTAGATCAACATTCAACTCAAATACTTATACACAGATTCTTAAAGCACGTCACAGTAACGGAGCAAATGGACAGTTTCATGGTCCCATAACTGCAAAATCCAAGATGAAAATATGAAATCCAGTAACTATTGGGTGAGAATTTTGGAATCAAAGTTTCACAAATGACAGGAAAGAGAACAGTGCGTAAAAATTAAATTTAACATCCCCCACAACTTTGCACTGTTTTTACTGGAATTAGCTCTGGTGTAGAGCACAATATAAACACATATTTATTATTACTACTACTATGATTATCATTGACTTTAGCAATAATAAACGATATAAAAAAAGTCTGAAAACAGGGATTGCAACTGAGGGCTGGGGCGAAGGAATTTAACGGTGCAATCCTAGGTAACAATTTATATATGTGGGTCTTTCCGGAAGTAACTTTGACAAGAAAAGCGAAAGAAGCTACAGTATCACCCTCTGAAGTTGTCCCCTCTGATCAGCCCCCACATCAGCGCCTGAATGCGCGGGGCTGGAGGGGGGTGTCGATCCGTCTGGGTGTCAAAGGAAAGAGGAAACGGGGACAGGCAGGGGCCGTTACACTGACGTTTGTAACGCAAGCCGTTACTTCCCCGGCGCCCATATCCCCCGAAGCAAGGGCCGGGGCTGCTCGGGACAACGCCGCGTTTTCACCGGCATGGAACGGGAGGGGGGAGGAGGAACTCACCGAGCAATTTCTAGGCTACGCCGACTCCAGATGTGCAAGCCTTCCTCCCGAGGAGACCTAGCTTGCAAAGAGGCCCCGCTCCGCCCACGTGCGGCTCCGGGAACAACTGCAGCAGCAGCAACAACCCAGCTGGAGGAAGGGAAGGATAGAGAGGCCGCCCCCCACGCCGCCCCACCTCCAGCCAGTTCGGCCCGAAGAAAGTCCAGCCTTCCCCTCCGCCCTCCCCGGACGGACCCCTGCCTGCTCCCTGGCCTTCCTCCTCCTCCTCCTCCTCCTCCTCTTTTTCGGTGAGTGGGGGACCCGGCAGCGCTGGGGAAGTC
This sequence comes from Pogona vitticeps, assembly GCF_051106095.1. NCBI lineage: Eukaryota > Metazoa > Chordata > Lepidosauria > Squamata > Agamidae > Pogona > Pogona vitticeps. The sequence goes on from NC_135784.1 coordinate 21,173,957, forward strand.
GGCGCCCCCTACCGGCAGCCGCCGCCGCTGCCTCCGCCACCACTACCTTTATTTAATAGATATTATTTAAAATATTCTTTACCCCGCCTTTCTCGTTTAAAAGAACCCAAGGCGGCCTACAGCAGTGAAAGACAATATCTGAAGTTGAAAACTATGGGTATACCACGGTGGCTGCCATCATTAAAAAAAAAAAGAATATTTAAAACTAAGAACCAAGAGGCAACGTACCTTATTAAAAGGCAATCTGGAAGCTGAGTGATGGGCAACTGGAGTTCTTATGAGGCTGAAATGTTTCAGTCTGAGGAGAGTTGGTGGGAGACCCCCTGATATATCCTCCAGGTTGGTTTCACTTCCCCCTGGTCTGAATAGGCTCCTTAGAGGGACAAAGGACTGGGGGGTGAGGGATAATCCCACCTCTGCAGTCCTTCTCCACCCATTGTCATGGGTCTTATCAGGGGTCTTTCTGGTGGGTGTGATCCTGGCAACAGGATAGATAAGAGAGATTGTATCTAAGGCCTCCACCCCTGTTGAGTGAGGGATTTTCTTTCTCCTCAGAAAGATCAGGACCACACACACCAGAAAGATGACCCAGGACAATGGGTGAAGAAGGACTGCAGAAGTGGGATTATCCCTAGGGCCCAGTCCTTTGTCTTTCTAATGAGCCTATTCAGACCAGGAGGAAGTGAAACCAACCTGGAGGATAGAGATTTCAGGGGTCTCCTACCAACTCTCCTCAGACTAAAGAAGCTACTTGTCTGAGTAATGAAACATTTTTTCAACCTAATGCCATGACTCAACTTCCAGATAACGTCACCTGGATGAATGACAATCGTCACAGATTAAAAGGCAATATTAAAGCTAAGAACGATAAGTATACAATGAAAAAAACACAAACGAATCAATGCCACTCTGAGAAATGGAAAACACAAACATGGAAAACACAAGTAGTTCTAAAAATCCAGTCAAAGCAGTAAGGCATAACAATCCATCTTTAAAAAAATCACAGAAGTAGCTAATTACTGAGGGAAGTATTGCCCAAAGAGAAAAGTCTTTGCTGGCTTTACTTTGATCTGTTCCTGTCCAAGTCTGTGCTAAATTAAATGCATGCAAAAGCATCTAATTATCTGTGGTAGTAATAGGTATCCTTCAGTCTTGAGAGACTATGGTAATGTGCTCTTAATAGAGGTCTTGGAACAGCGTCTAGTGTGGCTGAGAAGGCCAATTCGAGAGTGACCATCCCTTCCACACGGATGACAAATCCAATCTGTCCCGTCCAGCTCCCTGATTTTGCTGCTTTCGTGACTGCCTCTTTGCCTCGGCCTGCTGGTCAACGGTCTCTTCAAATTGGGAGAGGCCGTGATGCACCACCTGCCTCCAGGCTGAACGCCCAGATGCCAGGGTTTCCCATCTGTTGAGGTCCATTCCTAAGGCCTTCAGATCCCGCTTGCAGATATCCTTGTATTGCAGCTGTGGTCTCCCTCTGGGGCAATTTCCCTGCACTAATTCTCCATACAGGAGATCTTTTGAAATCCGACCATCAGCCATTCTCACAACATGCCCAAGCCAACGTAGACATTACTGTTTCAGTAATGTATACATGCGAAAATTTCCAGCTTGTCTAGGACTATTCTGTTTGGAACTTTGTCCTGCCAGGTGGTATCAAATATCCGTATATGGAACGTGTTCCTCTCCTGCCATGCAAGAAGGGTCCAGGACTCACTGCAGTTCAGGAGTGTGCTCAGGACACGTGCTCTGTAGAACTGGATCTTCGTATATGCCATCAGCTTCTTATTGAGCCATACAGTACTCTCTTTGTGAGTCTAGAGAACATAGTGGCTGCTTTGCCAATGCATTTATCCAGCTCGACATCTAGGGATAGGGTGTCAGAAATCGTTGAGCCAAGGTACACAAAGTCATGAACAACTTCCAATTCTTGTGTGGAGATGGTGACAGAGGGAGGTGAGTCCATGCCCTGTGTTTTCTTCAGGCTGATTGTTAATCCAAAAACTTGGCAGGTCTTGCTAAAATGATTCATGAGTTGTTGGAGGTCTTCAGCAGAGTGGGCAACAATGGCTGCATCATCAGCGGGATGGACATCCAATTTTGGAAACTATTTTTAAAAGGCTGTCCCTGCTAACCAAATCAAAGTCCTTTGTGAGATCTATGAAGGCCACAAAGAGTAGCTGTTGTTGTTCCCTACATTTCTCCTCCCCTTCATGGGTTGCTGCCTTGTCATGGCGAAGGGGCTTGAGTAACTCAGAGAAGCTGTGGGCTATGCTGTGCGGGGACACCCAAGACGGACAGGACATAGTGGAGAGTTCTGACTAAATGCGATCCGCCTGGAGGAGGAATTGGCAATGCCACTCCAGTATCTTTGCCAAAAAAAACCCCCCATGAACAGAAACAAAAAGCTAAAAGATATGACACTGGAAGATGAGCCCCTCAGTTCGAAAGGCATCCAACATGCTACTGAGGAAGAGCGGAGGACAAGTACAAGTAGCTCCAGAGCTAATGAAGTGGTTGGGCCAAAGCCGAAGGGACGCTCAGCTGTGGACGTGCCTGTAAGTGAAAGGAAAGTCCAATGCTGAAAAGAAAAATACTACATAGGAACCTGGAATGTAACTTTGGTAAGCTGGATGTGGTCAAACAGGAGATGGCAAGAATAAACATTGATATCCTGGGTGTCAGTGAACTAAAATGGACAGGAATGGAAGAATTATTTCAGACAATTATCATATCTACTATTGTGGGCAAGAATCCCATATAAGAAATGGAGTAGCCCTCATAGTCAACAAAAGAGTGGGAAAAGCTGTACTGGGATACAATCTCAAAAATGATAGAATGATTTCAATACGAATCCAAGGCAGACCTTTCAACATCAGTCATCCAAATTTATGCACCAACTATCAATGCTGAAGAGGCTGAAATTGAGCGATTTTATGAAGATTTACAACACCTTCTAGAACTGACACCAAAGAAAGATGTTCTTCTCATTCTAGGGGACTGGAATGCTAAAGTAGGTATTCAAGAGATAAAAGGAACAACAGGTAAGTTTGGCCTTGGAGTTCAGAACGAAGCAGGATAAAGGCTAATAGAGTTTTGTCAAGAGAACAAGCTGGTCATCACAAACACTGTTTTCCAACAATACAAGAGGCAACTCTACACATGGAAATCACCAGATGGGCAGTACCATAATCAGACTGATTATATTCTCTGCCGCCAAAAACAAGTCTATACAGTCAGCAAAAACCTGGAGCTGATTGTAGCTCTGATCATCAGCTTCTCATAGCAAAATTCAAGCTTAAACTGAAGAGAGTAGAAAAAACCACAGGGCTAGTCAGGTATAATCTAAACCAAATCCCTTATGAATACACAGTGGAAGTGAAGAACAGATTTAAGGAACTAGATTTGGTGGACAGTGTGCCTGAAGAACTTTGGATAGAGGCTTGTAACATTGTACAGGAGGCAGCAACAAAAACCATCCCAGAGAAAAGGAAATGCAGGAAAGCAAAGTGGCTGTCCAATGAGGCCTTACAAATAGCACAGAATGGAAACAAAATGGAAGGGAGATAGGGAAAGTTACAGAAAATTGAATGCAGACTTCCAAAGAATAGCAAGGAGAGACAAGAGGGCCTTCTTAAATGAATAGTGCAAAGAAATAGAGGAAAATAATAGAGAGGGAAAAACCAGAGATCTGTTCAAGAAAATTGGAGATATTAAAAGAATATTTTGTGCAAAGATGGACATGTTAAAGGACAAAAATGGGAGGGACCTAACAGAAGCAGAAGACATCAAGAAGAGGTGGCAAGAATACAGAAAGGAATTATACCAGAAAGATCAGGATGTCCTGGACACCCAGATAGTGTGGTTGCTGACCTTGAGCCAGACATTCTGGAGAGTGAAGTCAAGTGGGCCTTAGAAGGCACGGTTAATAACAAGGCCAGTGGAGGTGATGGCATTCCAGTGGAACTATTTAAAATCTTAAAAGATGACACTGTTAAGGTGGTACATTCAATATGCCATCGAATTTGGAAAATTCAGCAGTGGCCAGAGGACTGGAAAAGATCAGTCTACATCCCAATTCTAAAGAAGGGCAGTGTCAAAGAATGCTCCAGCTATTGTACAATTGCACTCATTTCACACGCTAGCAAGGTTATGCTCAAAATCCTGCAAGGTAGGCTTCAGCAGTATGTGGACCGAGAACTCCCAGAAGTACAAGCTGGATTCTGAAGGGGCAGAGGAACTAGAGACCAAATTGCTAACATGTGCTGGATTATGGGGAAAGCCAGAGAGTTCCAGAAAAACATCTATTTCTGCTTCATTGACTATGCAAAATCCTTTTACTGTGTGGACCACAGCAAACTATGGCAAATCCTTAAAGAAATGGGAGTGCCTCACCACCTTATCCATCTCTTGAGAAACCTATATGTGGGACAGGAAGCAACAGTTAGAACTGGATATGGAACAACTGATTGGTTCAAAATTGGGAAAGGAGTACAACAAGGCTATATATTCTCCCCCAGCTTATTTAACTTATATGCAGAATACATCATGTGAAAGGCAGGACTGGACGAATTCCAAGCCGGAGTTAAGATTGCTGGAAGAAATATCAACAACCTCTGATATGCAGATGATACCACTCTGATGGCAGAAAGTGAGGAGTAATTAAAGAACCTTGTAATGAGGGTGAAAGAGGAGAGTGCAAAAATGTTGAGAGTGCTCAACATCAAAAAAACTAAGATCATGGCCATTGGTCCCATCACCTACTGGCAAATAGAAGGGGAAGATATGGAGGCAGTGACAGATTTTGCTTTCTTGGGCTCCATGATAACTGCAGGTGGAGACAAAGGTAAAGGTAACGGTTCCCCTTGACAATTTTTGTCCAGTCGAGTTCGACTCTAGGGGGTGGTGCTCATCCCCGTTTCCAAGCCATAGAGCCAACGTTTTGTCCGAAGACAGTCTTCCGTGGTCACATGGCCAGTACGACTTAGACACGGAACGCTGTTACCTTCCCACCGAGGTGGTACCTATTAATCTACTTGCATTTGCATGCTTTCGAACCACTAGGTTGGCGGGAGCTGGGACAAGCGACGGGCGCTCACTCCGTCGCGTGGATTCGATCTACGACTGCTTGGTCTTCTGACTCTGCAGCACAGGCTTCTGCAGTTTAGCCCACAGCGCCACCACGTCCCATACAAGCAGGTGGAGACAGCAGCCACAAAATTAAAAGTCACCTGCTTCTTGGGAGGAAAGTGATGACAAATCTCAACCACATCTTAAAAAGCAGAGACATCACCTTGCCAACAAAAGTCCGAATAGTCAAAGCTATGGTTTTTCCTGTAGTGATGTACAGAAATGAGAGCTGGACCATAAAGAAAGCTGACCGCCGAAGAAATGAGTGCTCACTGGAAGGACAGATCCTGAAGCTGAGGCTCCAATCCTTTGGCCATCTCATGAGAAGACTCTTTGGAAAAGACCTTGATTTTGGGAAAGTGTGAAGGCAAGAGGAGAAGGGGATGAAGATGGATGGACAGTGTCTACGAAGCAACCAACATGAAATTGACAGACCTCTGGGAGGCAGTGGAAGATAGGAGGGCCTGGCGTGCTCTGGTCCATGGGGTCACGAAGAGCCGGACACGACTACATGATTAAACGACAAGTCTTGTTTGTCTTGGAGTTATGGGGTGTTGGAAGTACAACTGGTAGGAGTCACTGGAAGATTCAGGCACAGATAGATGGAGAACTCACGCTAGAGTAGGCCCACTGAATCAGTGAGGATTCAGTGATTCCATAAATTCCAATGATTTAAGTGGTCCTACTCCAGTAGTGACTTGCTACACTATAGTCTCCTCTAGAGCAGCCCCATAGATTCAATCCTCCTACTCCAGTACCACTTACTACATTAAGCAACAGGTTGTCACCCCATGCATCTGAAAAAAGAGGCCTATGTTCCTGAACAGTCTTGCTTTCAACAGATACAGGCAATACATTCAGAGCTTTACACTCACAACCATAGACTCAACCAATATTCTATCACAAAGTGGTGGTAATTATAATAATCTTAGAACTACAGAGCTGGAAGGGACCCTACAGATCACTGGTTCCGGCCCCTGTGGGGAACTGAACTCTCCAAGTCTGGCTCTGCAGCCAGAGACCTTAAATCTTGAGCTTTCCAGCACTTCATGCATATTCACCAGTGATGACGGGAGCCATTTTAAGTGCTCCACTGTCCCAATCTGCCTACTAAAATTACATTACAGTTCTCTACGGTTTGCGCAAAATCCCTTAGAACAGACACTGCCCGCTGGCTTCGGATCTGCCCACTCCACCCTGCACCAACCCCAGGCTGGGAGAAAAAGACAGGACGCATCCACTCTTGAAGGAAAAATGCTTTATTTGGATTCCTGGGAGCCATGACATGGCACGGTACCCCCCTCCCTTTTACACACCAGAAAGAGGCTCACATTGGGTAAGACACCTTCATCAAAGGAGAGCAGCAACTCACTACATACTGCATGCTTGCTCTTGCTCGGGGGGGGGGGGATCCCTGGCTTCTACTCCCTGCTACAAAGCTGGGGGGGAAGGATCTCCACGGTCTTGGTACTTCTCTTGCCCCGTGTAGGATGGTTGGGATTTGGGATCTCCTCCTTTCCTGCTGCATGGGATACGACCATTCTCCTTTGGCTGGACTCGCTCTGCCTTCTGTCTTCCTCGACAGAAGGAACGCGCGGGGTTACGAGGGCCTTGTGTAACATCCATTTGGCTTGGGAAAAGGGTTCCTTCCAAACTCTGAAGGAGACTGTGGCACCACTTCACTTTCCGTGCCATTCTTCCTGGTTTCCTTCAAACTCCCTGAAAAAAAACTGCAGCCGTTCTTAGCTCCACTGAGGCTTACATGTTTGCCCTTCTTTGGGACTGAAATGCAACTACCCGTATGTCTGTTATGTCCCATAAAGTGGAGTCCAACTTATGGGGACCCAAATAGGGTTTCCAAGGGACATATTTACCCTTACCATCCTCCACTGGGTTCCTTATGGCCAAGCACAGATTTGAACCCTACGTCTCTTTGAGTTCCAGTCTCACCTTACATGACACTGGCTCTCACAAGTCACCCCTGGGAAGTCCCTTAACAGTGACCCTCCCTTTCTCCTCTGGGGAATGGCTCCCATTTTCTTTTCCACAACTTTAATTCTCATCTTAGAACTGCAGAGCTCAAAGGGACCCTCTGGGTCATCTAGTCCAACCCTGTCAAGGAGACACAGTGGAGCATCGCACTCCCAACCTCTGGCTCCACAGTCTGATGTCTTAACCACTGAACTATACACCAGTCAATTAAAAACCTGCTGTTTTCTCTCTCAATGAATGCCCCCAGGACCTGGAAGGCTTAGGATACTGTCTCCCCAACAAGTCTTCTGCGTCGTCCACTAACAGATCTTCTCAAAAGACTTACAAAGGTAATCAAAGGTTCACAAGGGTGTGACAGTCAGGGGTGGTTTTTTGGGGGGGTTAGATCCGTAACTGGACTCATCCCCCGCTTCACGTTCGATCAGAACAGTGCCTATAAGCTCTGGCTTGACTCCAACTCCTGGAAAGACAGATTCAATCTTCTGAGAGATGTATCGTTCTCCCTAGAGTCCCAGTGAAACCTCTCAATTTGTGCCTGGGACTGATCGGACTTGATGGGTTGGCTCCTTGAGCTGCACAATCTTCTAGTCTTTCTCTGCCACCTTCTTTTAGTCTGTTCACATGGGGGGTCAGGAGGACCACGGGAG